>NC_044031.1:435307314-435949489 GCF_901765095.1 Microcaecilia unicolor
AGAGACGATGGTCTGGTAAAGTAAAACAGCAAAACGAGGAGCAGGCCAATAGCTTGAAGAGAACTGCAGTTTTAAGACAAGAACCCGACATGGCCACATTTTGCCCAAAGGCTGCTCAGGGCTTAAAAGCTGTAGAACAAATATAAAAATGAATTAAAATCGCACAAATAATAAATGTCTAAATAATAGCAATCTGGCACTATGTCTGAGATCCAGCAGTGCTACTAATGTCTATTCCAAAGACCTCAGCTGTGCAACTTGTTGGTAAAATTTTCACCCATCAAGATTTTATCACCAACCTCTTCATCGGTCTTTTTACCTGCATGCTGTAATGTTTTTTATTTGTTTATTGTTGGGATTTATTAACCAGCTTTATGAAGAGATTTACCCAAGATGATGTACAGCAGTTACAGTTTAACATAAAACTTAGAATTTTGTTAACAGCATAACAGTAGTAAAATAACCAAGAATAAACATAAATACAATAAATGAGGTATCAAATCATACAATTTCTTAAGTACTCTGGCCCATTTTTTCTGAGGACCTTGAACATCAAACAGAGTTTTAAATTTAGCCCTATAAATTACTGATAGCCAGTATAGCTTTTGCAGGAAGGGTGTGATGTGGTTACGCCACTTGCAGCCTTCTGTCAGTCGTGCTGCACAGCATGCTGCAACATTCTGAATTAGTTGGAGCTGATACAAACTCTATTTGGTTTTGCCAGTATAGTTGTGATGTTATTATGGCGTGGACCACTGTGGTCAGACTCATCTTTTCAATATATGAAAAGAGATTTCGTAGCTGCCATAGGTGATAGAGACAATTTTTGAAGGTTTTTTGAATTTGCAGAGTGAGTGAGTCTATCAGTATCCCAGGATTCCTGACCTGTGATTTTAGGAGGAGTTCATACCTCTCAAAAGGTATTTTGAAGTTGGATATTTGTCCACTTGTGTTTGGTACCCAAAGAATCTCTGTTTTATTTGGGTTCAGGCAAAGTTTGTTGTTGTTTGCCCATTTCTGAATTGCAGTTAGGCAGTTTACTCAGAGCTGTGGGTCGATCTGGTTCAATGGGTATGAGTAGTTGCACATTATCAGCGTTGATGTAGAATTTTGTGTCCATTGATCAAAGCAGCTCAGCCAGAGGCTTGAGGTAGATAGTACATAAAATGGGAGACAGTATGGATCCCTGTGTACCCCCACAGCCAGTGCCCAAGGTAATGATGTGCTGTTGCTGAACTGATTATTGTCTGTCTAGCAGATGGTTGAACAGATAAATCTGGGCCACTGAAACCTATTTTTTGCCAGTCTTGTAAGCATGCTATTATGATCCATGGTGTTGAAGGCTGCTGAGAAGTTGAGCAACACTAGTATCGAGGCAGATCTCCTGTCATGGTTTCTGTGCAAATCATCAAGAAAGGCCACAAGAACTGCCACATGGCCCAAAGAGGAATTTGCTTGGAGGGGGATAGCTCAGGAGAATCTCTCCCACTCTTGCTAGAATATAGGGCCGGGGTTGGGGGACCCTGGGGAACTGCACAATTGATTGTGGTATGCAGTTCTGCTAGGCCTTTACCAGTTGTCTCTGAAGGGTTCTTTTAGGGTTGTGGGGGTAATGGGTCTCTTAGCACTTTCCATAAGACTTGGAGCCTTGGGGGGGGGGGGGGGCTGAGAGGGCCAGAGTCCCCAGTAAGGTTTTGGAGGACAAGCACTCCTTAATCCTGCTTGTAGCTGCCCAAGGGTCTCGGGACACTGGCTACGTCCTTTCTCCTTCACAGGGTTTTGTGTATGATCTCTGCAGAGTAGAGGAAGTCTTTCATGGTCTTACAGTGTAATAAATTGAAGGTCAGGCTTCACCTGTTTCCCTAAGAGGAGCTGAATAGATTGCCCTAGTTACTAAGGCAGACACCTTGATCATTGTGCTTGCAAAGGTGATCACCATCTCTGTTGAAGGCAGTGTAGCCCTCAAGGACCACCCATGACAGAAATGTGGCATTATTCCTCAAACAGGTCTTTGGAGCAGTGGTGCTTGTTATGCAGGCAGTAGTCCTGTGGGGGTTACATAGTGAGGGCATGGCCTTCATGATCGACGTCTTTTGTGATTTAGTACACATCTTTCAGATGTTTGTCACAAGGCTGTGGAGTTGGTATACCACAGCTTCAACTTTGACTCCTGACTCCTCTATTTATCCTATTGTCTGACTCTGACTCCTATGCATATTACGCTTTACATTTTTTGTTCCGGATATAAAGTACTGGTACTTGATGATATGTTGAAACCCCTCTGCTCGGTGTGCAGCTGCGGCTAAGAAAGCTAATAGAATGTTAGGTATTATTAGGAAAGGAAAGGAATGAAAAAAATAAAAATGAGGATGTTATAATGCCTGTGTATCATTTCATGGTGCGACTGCACTTTAATACTGTGTTCAATTCTGGTCACCACATTTCAAAAGATATAGTGGAATTAAAAAAGGTACAGAGATGGGCGACAAAACTGATAAAGGAACAACTTCCCTAGGAGAAAAGGGTAAAGCAGCTAGGGCTTTCAGCTTGTAGCAAAGATGGCTGAGGGGAGATATGATAGGTCTATAAATAATGAGTGAATGAAACAGGTAGACGTGAAATCGCTTGTTTACTCCTTCCTAAAATACTAGGAATAGGGGGCACGCAATGAAGCTACGAAGTAGTAAATTTAAAACAATTGGAGAAAATATTTCTTCACTCAACTTGTAATTAAACTCTGGAATTTGTTGCCAGAGAATGTAGTAAAAGCAGTTAGCTTAATGGGGTTTAAAAAAGATTTGGATAATTTCCTAAAGAAAAGTCCATAAGCATTATTAAAACAGACTTTGGAAAAATCCACTGCTTATTTCTAGGATAAGTAGCATAAAATGTATTGTACTGTTTTGGGATCTTGCCAGGTACTTGTAACCTGGATTGGCCACTGTTGGAAGCAGGATGCTGGGCTTGATGGACCTTCAGTCTGTCAATACTTATGTCTTATGTTAGCTGGTCAGTTGGGGCACCTTTTTGTGACTTAGTCATGATTTAAACAGGTCTAGATAAAAACGTCCAGTTCCTTAGCATCAGCAGCAGATGAATCCAGAAACCTATGGGCTGTGTCCGTCTACCAGCAGGTGGAGAGATAGAGTACAAACTTGTACAGTGTGAAGTAGGACATCCTGCTCCCTGGCCAGTCAGTATTCTTTATCTCCAGCAGGTGGATGGATGTGCCCACAGGCTCCTGGCTTCTGTAGGCTCCTATTCAGCTTGGCTAATTCAGTTGAGCTGGGAATGACTAGCTGTGCGGCACCAGCTTTGGGTGGTACACCTGGTCACCCCAGGTCCCCTACCCCACCCCATTTTCCTCTCTGTTTGCCTCCCTTGTCTCCTTACTCACAGACTTCTTGATTAAAAACAAAACTGCAAACAGGAAAGGAGCAGTGCAGATTTTAGGGGAAAAAAATCCCAAACAGTCACACGGAGAAGTTTTGTGTGGAATGGAGTGCTGTGTTTGCAGACTCTGTTGGTGGGATCTGGCACCCTGTGCTAGGGAGGCAGGGAGAGGAGAGCTTTGCTATGCAGCCTTGTTTTTCACTGGAGCTGCTGACTCAGCTGCCCTTCTTCAGTGAGAGTTCTTATTTTTTTCTCTTATGGTGGCAGATTTAGTTAAATGCTACTCCTGCTGTGGGAAGCAGCAAGCAGCTTCTGGTTTTCTGTTCGGCAGTGTGTGTGTGGGTTTGGACTCGACTGAGGAAAGCTGCGGTGAGACGGACTTGGGAGTTTCCTGTATTGATCCTCTTCTGACGGGACTGTGGCCTCCCGTGGTTTTTGCCTGCGACTGCTGCAGTTTCTTTGCTACTTAAGGCAGCAGCTATTCTGTACGCACGGTTATTCCGGGTACTGCTGGAGAACTGTTGGGGTCTCTGTCGCAAAGGGGGGGGGGGGGATGATTCCTTTTCCCCTGATTTTATTTTTGTTTCTCCATAGAGCGTATTTGCTGAAGAGATCCGCTGCTGGGGCTGGGATTTCTTCTTCTTCTGGGCCTTTGCAGGGTCTGGTGGTGGATCACATGATTCCTTCGTCCAAGTGGGGACGCTGGAGATGAGTCGGGGACGAATTGGAAACTCCTGCTTCCCCTGGACCCTCGAGTTGGGCCAGGCTTCCAGTTCTCTGGCTGCCTCGGGGCTGGCAGATTTAGATGAGTGGAACATGAGCTTGAGGCTGATGACCCCACAGACATGAGGGTCTTTCATAATGCAATGCTGCATTCGGCACCTAACTCTTACCGTTCAGTAAATCCAGACTGCCCCATTTTGACTGCCCTATCGGACTGACCGTTCATTTGTCTCTTAGATTGTAAGCTCTTTGATCAGGGACCGTCCCTCTATGTTAAATTGTACAGCGCTGCGTAACTCTAGTAGCGCTTTAGAAATGTAAGTAGTAGTAAGAATTATCTTCCTTTATTACCAGAGCGCTTCAGACCTTGAATATTGCTTCACCGAATGCGACTTCTGCGGCTAACCCAAGATGGCGAGCACCACGAAACTGCCTAAAGCCTTCCAGTGCATGAAGCCATACAGGAACTCATTTCGAGTTAGTGGGCTACCCCAGATGTGGGTCTCAGGGTGGCCAAAGCGATGTCTCACCTTTACCAGTTAACACAGCATGAGCTTGATCATCTACGTTTGCTGAAGGTCAATGCCCTGGTGGCGGCAGTGACATAGAAGATCACTTTGCCAGTGGAGGGTGGTGTGGCACTTAAGGACATTCAGGATCACAAGCTGGAGTCAGTGCTGAAGATGTCATTCTAGGTGGCTACCCTAGCCTTACAGGTGGCTGTGTGCAGTTCTTAAGCTGTGCGGGCTTGTCTCTCTCGGGTTCAGCAGGCTGCTGATTCCTTTTCTCATTCCTCTGTGCCACCTCCTTCTGAATTTCTGATGTGGAGTGTGGCTTGGCTTATTTGGTGGACACCTTAAATGATTTAGTTCGGGCATCTGTTAAGCAGGCTTCTTTAGCAGTGACTGGTCGGCACCTTATGTGGTTTTGGCACCGGGCAGCAGATGCGGCTTGTAAGAGGGTAAGCTTTTGTTTTGTGAGAATTTGGAAAAGTTGGTCAAGGACTTGGGAGATTACAAGACACAGCATCTGCTTGAGGACAGACCGCGTGGGTTTACTAAGACTGGTCAGCAGAGGGTGCACTTCCCGGACACTAAGAGGTATCTTCTGGACCTCCTCTCTTTTCTGGCCTGGCTCAATATCAACATGCGGTCCTTTTGGGTGGATAAGCGTGCCGCTGGATCCTCTGGTAGATCTTCTGCTGCTCCCCGAACTTTTCAGTAATGGAGCGCTGGTCCACACCTCAGTAACTATAGGGGGCCGCTTGTCTCGCAGTTTTGAGGTATGGACCATGCTGACCGGATCAGTGGGTCCTGGATCTTATTTGTGTTGGTAACAAGTTAGAATTTGCCTATCCCATCGCAGACATTTCTTGGAATCTCCCTGTGCTTCCCCTTAAGAGAGGGCGGCTGTGCACTATACTCTGATGCAGCTGCTTCGCTTGGGAGCGGTGGTGCCCGTGCTGGCTGTGGAATGCGGATAGGGACCGTTATTACATTTATTTTCTAGTCCATGGAAGGAGGTTCCTTTCTTCTGATTCTGGACCTCCAGCGTGTCACTTTCACATGGAAACCGTCCGCTTGGTCATTGTGGCGGTTCAACCAGGGGAGTTTCTCACTGCCTTCAACCTTAAAGAGGCATACCTGCACATCCCGATCTGGGATTCTCATCTGCGGTTTCTGCAATTTGCAGACTTGGGCCAGCATTTTCAGTTCAGGGATCTGCCCTTCGTCTTGGCTACAGCTCTGTTCACCTTTTCAAGGGTGATGGTGATGGTAGCTGCATCATTGAGACACGAGGGAATTTGAGTTCACCCCTACTTGACGACTTGTTGATCCGGGCGTCTTCTGTTCGGGGAAAGCTTGCAAGCTGCGGATCATATGGTAGGTCTGATACAGTCCTTGGGTTGGGTGATCAACATGAGCAAAAGTCAACTGATCCCCACGCAGTCCTTGAAGTATTTGAAGGTACGCTTCAAACACACTCCAGGGCCAAGTGTTTTTTCAGAGCAGAGGCATCTCAAGCTACAGGAGCAGATTTGGTTGCTGTTGGCCAACTGAGCTTCCCGGATTTGGGCTTATGTCCAGGTCCTGAGGTCGATGGTGGTGCCATGGGCGAGGGTGCACATGAGACCTCTTCAGCAGTCCCTTTTAAGCTGCTGGTCTCCCGGTCTCTGAGGACTACTTGATATGTCTTCAGTTTTCAGCCCATGGCACATTGCAGTCTGCAGTAGTGGTTGTGGGCAACCTATTTCAGGCAGGGTGTCCCATGTGTGGGGTGGGGGTTGCTCACTGCCTTTCTCATTACAGGTAGGTCCATTGGTCCATAGAGGAAGCAGAGTGGCCCACCAGCTGCTTAGAACTCTAGGTGGCATGCTTGGCGTTGTTAGCTTTTCAGTCCCTTCTTCGGGGAAATTGGTGCGAGTTCTCTCCGACAACATGACGATGGTCACTTACATCAGTTTCCAAGGGGGAACTCTCAGTCCTCAGTTGGCTCAGGAGCAGAGATTCTGCTCCACTGGGTCAAGATTCATCTACCGCAGTTTTTGGCGGCTCACATCATCCATGTCGACAATGTGCAGACAGATTTTTTTTTTTTTTTTTGAGTCTGATGACTCTGGATCCAGGCAAGTGGACACTGTCCCCAAAAGTGTTCCAGCAGATAGTTCAGTGCTGGGGGATTCCCGTGTTGGACTTGATGGCGACCGCCGGCAGTACTGAGGCGGCTCTTTTCTTCAGCAGAAGAAGGAAGCACGAGTTGGAGGGCCTCGATGCTCTTCTACAACCTTGGTCCTAGACAAGCTCCTTCTATAAGTCTTCCCGCCCTGGCTGCTGATCGTCAGGGTATTTCATCAGATTCAGGCTTATCCAGGTTGTGTGATCCTGGTAGCTCAGGATTGGCCCCGACGTCCATGGTATACGGACTTGATTCGGTTGTTGGTGGACAACCCATTTTGACTTCCTCAGATTCCCGATGTCCTTTGTCAGGGCTCGGTGCAGATGCAGGAGCCCTTCCACTTTTGTCTTACGGTCTGGCTCTTGAGTGGTCGAAGTTGAGGAAGAAGGGTTATTCAGACTCTGTCATCACTACTTTGCTTCAAGCCAAGAAGTGGTCCACTTCCATGGTTTACGCTAGGGTCTGGCGAGTCGTTGTGTGTGGAATGGGCGTTATCTCTCTTTCACGCTTCCTTGCCTCACATTTTAGCCTTTTTGCAGCAGGGTTTGGAAAAGGGACTGTCAGCTTCTTCACTGTGAGTTCAGGTAGCAGCCCTAGCTTGTTATCAGGGCTGTATTGCTCGCACTCCGCTTGCCTGTCATCCTGATGTAGTTCTCTTTCTTAGGCGGGTGATGAGGCTTCATCTTCCTATCCTTCACCCTTGCCCGAATTGGAATCTTAACATGGTCCTATGGGCCCTTCAGGCGGCTCCCTTTGAGCCTGTTCACTCTGCCATGGTGCATGATCTCATCCTCAAATTGGTGTTTCTGGTGGCCATATCTTTGGCAAGACGGATTTTGAAACTTCAGGCACTTTCTTCTGGGGAACCTTTCCTTCGCTTCTCAGAGGCTGGGGTGGCAGTTTGGACTGTCTCTTCCTTTCTGCCTAAGGTGGTTTTGTCTTTCCATCTTAATCAGCCTCTCTTTTTCCTGTAATTTCGATTAGAGGACTATCCGATCGATTTTCGGCGTTTGCATGTTCTGAACATTCGGCATGCCCTCTTGCAGTACTTCTCTGTTTCTAATGATTTTCGTTGGTCAGACCGTCTTTGTTCTTTTTGCGGGACCTCGTAATGGTGAAGCTGCTTCCAAGGTTACCATTGCCAGATGGATTCATGAGGCTATTTTTGATGCCTATATGCTGGTGGATCGGTCTTCACCTGTTTCTTTGCGGGCCCACTCTACACATTCTTTGGTATCCTAGACGGAGATGCGTTTTGATGCCTATATGCGGGTGGGTCGGTCTTCACTTGTCTTTTTGTGGGCCCACTCTTAGCATTCTTTGGTATGCTGGGCAGAGATGCATTTGAGCAATCTGGATGAGATCTGTTGGATGGCGACTTGGTCGTCCATTCATACTTTTGTCTGGCATTATCACGTGGATGTCTATGCCAGGGTGGATGCTTCGTTTGGGGCTGAGGTGATTTCTTCCGGAATTCGATCTTGCCCCCACCCCCTGTTTAGATCCTGCTTTGCTACATCCCACAGGTTTCTGGATTCATCTGCTGATGATGCTAAGGATTATGTCTTACATGATCATTTTCTTTCTTTTAGTCGCATCAGATGAATCTAGAATCCAACCCTTGTTAGTGTCTGATCTCTTCTTTCAGACTTTGTTCCAGTGATGAGTTGGGGAGGGGGGTTCTTCTGCTTTTATCTCCTTTGCAGGTTGATGTTTTTTCCTGTTTTGCACGTGACGCGGTTCTGTGCGGATATGAGTTTGTTGGTTTCTCTAATCTTTCTGCTTTGTTACAAGATATACTGACTGGCCAGGGTGCAGGATGTCCTTCTTCAAACTGTACAAGTTTGTACTCTCTTATCTCCACCTGCTGACAGACGGACGCAACACACAGGTTTCTTGATTCATCTGCTGTGACTAAAGGAAAGAAAATTATCAAGTAAATGGATATAATTTTTGCCCTAGACACTTTTATCTTGCGTCATTATTGCTGAAAGTCCATATTCTGGGCCTGCCCAAAACACGCCTCATTGTGATTTAGACAAACTGCAGAGAAAAACATCTTGAATGTGAGTTTCAAAAATTGTGAGTTGGACAATTTTTTCGAGAAACGTCCATCTACCCACTTTGTGCCATTTTTTGAGACACTTTTCTAGAGTCTTATTTGCAGAGTGTTTCCTTTTTGGGAATGTTTTTTGGGATATAGGAGTACTTGGCAATATGCTAATGCTTGCAAACAGAATCAAGTTTCGGGCTGTAGCTCTCCTTATAATTATGATTTTGATGCAAGAGTTTCAGCTTCTCTGCCTCCATCTGCTGGTAGGAAGACATAACCCATTGGTCTGTGCTGGTCTAGCAGGACTTGTGGAATATAAAAGGTAAGACTAAATTGCACTATAACTTGTTTTGATGGAAGTTAACTGCTGGGGTAAAAAAAAAAAAGAAAACAAAAAGAGCCAACCTTCAATCCCATAGAGTTCTTAAATTAAACTTTTCTATTAAAGGCTTAATTTCAAAATAAAGCGAAGATTTAAAAATTTTTTTTAGATTTTTTCCTCTGTGAATACCATCTGAAAATATATTGTCAAAGTTACATTAAGGAAACTGGTTCCTGAGAGTTAGTTCTGTAGATTCAATACATTTTCTTGATGGTTGAAAAAGGCTGCAGTGCTAGATGAAATGTTTTTAAGTAGGGCATTAGAAATTACCGTATTCCTATTTACTGTGATTACTTTTATGGGAAAATAAGTGTTGAACATTTATAAAACTACCTCTAGATTTGTACCAATTCCTAGTCCCTTAGATTCATAGCAGCCAACTCCAGTCTCGGTGATTTGAGAAAAGCAAGAAGATAGTACTAACAGTATGAAGAGGTGGACTGGAAAGGAAATTTTACAAAGTTGTGGACATGGTGCCAACAAAATAGGCAATATTTTTATTCTCTACCCTTCTTTGAATAAATAGTTAGTAACACATTTTATTGAAATATGTATGAAAGAGAAATGGCTTATAAACAGGTCTTCTTCCAAAAACCAGCAGACTACTGCAACTTTAAATTCAGAACTGTTTGCATCCCCCCCTTTTACCCCCTCAAACCAAAACTGCTATGATTCTTTTGCTTGTTTATGACCTCTCCTCTCAACTTTTCTTTACATTGTCCCTGCACAGAAGTTGGAAGGCAACCATGGTGTAAAAGTGGCAACACATTATAATGACATGAAGGAGTATGGGCTGGAAAAACGAAGCCAGAGTCGCATTTTCTTCCTCCGAAACTTCAACAATTGGATGAAGAGTGTCCTCATTGGTAAATAGCTTGCATTGAGTTGTTGATTTTTCCATTTTTACTGGCCGTCCATATTCCTTTTAAAGAAACATGTTTTTCATTAAGTGATACAGAGCAATAAAATGTGTGACTCTAATTCTCAGGGCTGAAGGGTTCTGAAAGGGAATTCAGTTCAATTTAGGTCTTGTATACCGCTAATATCCCCAATTTAGGGTTCAGTGCGGTTTACATCATCAGTGGACAAAGAGTGGGTATAATGTTATAGGTAGGACATTGGTTAAGTACAATCCTGTTGGTTGAATACAGTGCTATATAACATTAGAGAGTGTGAGAGTAGTAAGGTGTTTCCTCCATCCTATAGGCAGGCACGGTATGTGAAGTAGTGGTGGTTATTATGTAGCAGTCTTTGGAAAGAGGAAAGTTTTAAACCTCTTCAAGAAGCTGAGGTAGTTAATCTCTGATCTAATGGTCAGAGGGAGTGAATCCCACAGAGAGATTCCTAATACGGGAAAGAGCGAGCTAAAGAAATTGGATTTCCTTATAGAACTGTGGGGCTAAAATTAGTTGTTCTTTTAGTCTGTTAGAGTGAAGGAAACAGATTGATGAGATGTGAATCAGCAATTCAGAGGTCGAACCTTGTAGAATTTGAAAGAATAGGCATGCGGTTTAAACCTAATTCTTTCAGCTGTGGGTTGCCAATGTAGTTTGGCAAGATATGATGAAACGCTTATAATATCTATTTAGTTTGAAGATTAGTCTCACCACTCTGTTTTGTATGATCTGCAGTTTTTTTTCTGGTATTGGGTCAGTACCAAAAAATAAGACATTACAGTAGTCCAGATGCGATAGAATCAGCATTTGGACCAATAGCGCAAAGGCTTTATGATCAAAGAAAGATCTGACTTAAGTATAGTTGTCTCATTTTAAACATTGTGTTCTTCCATAGTTGGTTGATATGGGAAGAGAATGATAGGGAGGAGTCTAGGAAGACCCCCCAGCAATTCGATTGTGAAGGT
Organism: Microcaecilia unicolor; assembly: GCF_901765095.1. Taxonomy (NCBI): domain Eukaryota; kingdom Metazoa; phylum Chordata; class Amphibia; order Gymnophiona; family Siphonopidae; genus Microcaecilia; species Microcaecilia unicolor. The sequence continues at coordinate 435,318,403 of NC_044031.1, forward strand.
TCTGTCATTGGGTAGTATTATTGTAAGTGGGGCCTCGACTCCTTGGTTCCGGAGCCATAGGATCTTTGTCTTTTGCGCATTCACCTATTCGGAAAGGCATACCTGACTGACCCAACTTAAATGCCTCAACCCTGCAACACTTCACTATCAAAGATCGTATTGGGCATTATCAAACCCTCCTACCTTTAACCCCATGTGACTGAATCTTATCTTCCCTATACCACCATAACATCTTTTGTACTTGTCCCCTACCGAACTTGGCAAATGCCTTTATGGTATTATGTAAGCCACATTGAGCCTGCAAATAGGTGGGAAAATGTGGGATACAAATGTAACAAATAAATAAATAAATTCAGTTTTAGATTGTTTGCTGAAGCCCAGGCTTGAATAGCATTCATCCCAGTTGTTACAGATTGGATTGGATCGGATCATGGTTAGAAGATATCAGTGGTAGAAGGAGCATGATGTCGTCTGCATATGATAGGAGTAGCTCTCCTAATCCCAGGTGTATTGAGCTGTGGGAAGACATGAAGAACTTAAACAAGATAGAGTAGCTTCGGTTTGAAAGGAATTCATTAAACCACTTGAAGACAGATCCTGTTATTCCTATCTGATTTAGTCATTCAGGTAGCATTGTATGATCCACAGCATCAAATAGCTGAGATGTCGAATTAAAGTAGTAGCACCTGATTCCCTTTACATAGATATTGTTTGATGTATGTTGTTAGAACTAGGAGTAGAGTTTTGGCTGTGTGCAGATCTGAATCTGAATTGGGATTGGTGTAAAATAGAGAATTTGTCCAGATATTTGGTAAGTTGTTTGCCGACAAAGGATCCCAGCATTTTCGTAAAGAGGTGTATGCTAGTCACTGGATGGTAGTTTGCTGGTGAGGTTATGTCTAACCCTGAGCCCTTCAGTATGGGTGTAAGAATGATTTTGCCCATGTCTGAAGGAAGAGTGCCTAATTCTAGTAGCTCATTGAGGTGATCTGTTAGCCATTGAACCAACTCTTGTGAGGTGGCTTAGAACAGGAATTCTGGGCAATGATTCAGGTAGCAATGTGAGTGTGAGCATTTCAGTAGTAGTGATTTTATGTCTTCAGTTGATAGCGGTTGAAAAACTTCCTATAACTGATTTACTTTAATTCCCTGAGTTGGTCTAGAGCCAGAACCTGCTCCTGAGTCGGAGACTTTTACGTGTTCTTCTACTGTGTTATGTTTAGCTAGGTCGGATCTGATTTGATTGTTCTTGTTTGTGAAATAGTCCGCTAGTTCTTGGCAGAGGGACATGTTTGGTGCATATTGTTGGCCGTGTAGTTGGAGGTTAGACTTCTAGCAAGGGTGAATAGTTTTTTATTGTCAAGGATATCCTTTCCCACTATGCTACTGTAGTGTTTTTGTTTGGAATCAGCTACTTTTAGTTTATAGTGATGAAAGGAGAGTTTCCATTTGGATCTATCACCAATGGCTTTTGCTTTTTCTCCATTGCTTTTTTAGATGTCGACAGTTCCGTTTTAGCTGATTTCGAACTGTTTTGGCAATTTTATCTAGCACCGATTTAACTTTATTGTCCCAGGCAGAGTTTATCGATTCTTGAGTAGAGAGTACAGAGTTAAGGGAGAAGTTGGGTTAGCTGATTTTTCTCTCTGGAGGTTATCAGCTTAAAAGTTTGATGTTCGGCCTGGTTCGTTAGACAGATACCAACTGTAAAGTCTAGTTGGAAGTGATTTGACAATGGTATAGGCTTCCACTTGAATGAGCCGATCAAGCTAGCGGGATAGGAGGTAAGGAAGTCCAGTGTGTGGCCTTTTTCGTGAGTTGGGCCTTCTCTAAACATGGTGAGTTCACTCATCTTCAAGAACAATTTAATGTTAGGAACATTGGTGTAAGTTTCATTCTCTAGATGTAAGTTTAGATCTCCCAGAACTACTACTGTAGGTAATTGGGACATGGCGGATGAAATGACCTCCAGTATCATTGGTTTGGCCTTGATCTGGGCTCCTGGCAGATAATATATGAGGAGTATGCAATCTAATTGATTGGTTTCTTTGGAATCATCGCAGAGTTTGCACAACCTGTATTCCAGTTCTGGGGAAACCGCTGAGCTATCTAGGGATGCGTGGAGGAAGCTCTTATAAATGACAACAAGATCACCCCCCTTTTTTCCCCCTATCTTGGAGAATGAAGAATGTTGTATCCATGAAGGGTATAAGTGGGGTAATATCGAGCTATTGATTTCCATAAGCCATGTTTCAGATATAAACAGAAAATCAAGGTCTGAAGATTCTAGAAGCTCCCTTATTAATAAGGCCTTGTTCCCCACGGATCTTGCATTGACATAAATTGCTGGTACCGGAGGTAGGTGGATCCTGTGTTCTGAGCAAAAGGGTTGTTTGGTCAGGTTCAGAAGGAAGCGTGTTTTAGGCTGCTGGGGGGATTCCATGTGTCTTGCCTAGAGTTGAACTTGGTAGGTCGCCTCTGGCCTGAGGTAATAGTTGTACTGTGTGAGCAGGTGTTGGTGTTGTCTAGCAGGTGTCTGCTGTTTACATGATCTAGGTTTTCTAGGTGTGTTGCATAAGATGAGGATTTGACTAGAGCTGGGGCCTTCAAGAAGGTTGCCCATCATGAAGTCCGGTAGGGCCGAGAGGAGTATTAGAGGCTAATACATGATGATTTTCTATTTAATTTTCCTTTTATCTCCTTTTTTTTTTTTCATTTTTCTTTTCCTTTCCCTTTTTCCCTTCCTCTTTCCCTTTTTTTCCCCTTCCTTCTCTTTTTCTTTCCTATTCCTTTTTCTTCCCTTTCTTTTCCTCCTTTTCCTTTCCCTTTGGACTTTCCTTTCGGTGACTGCTGTAATGTGTTTGTCCTCATGTTCTTGTACTGGTTCAAAAAGTAGTGTGTGTGTGTGGGGGGGGGGGGGGGACTTCTAAAAGTCGTCCGAATCAACTCTGGTGTTTCCAGCTCAACTCGCTCCCCAGGACCAGCGTTTCATGTCTGTGAACATCTGCCTGTGTCCTATTATCTGTGTTGGTGTAGTGGCGGTCCTCATTTGGAGGTGTTGCTGTTGGTAGCCGCATGTGTCAGGGGAGGCTGATCGGAGGGATGATCGTCTGCTCACCTGCGTCCATAGGCTCAGGTCTCCTTAATGTGCTCTCTGCGGTCTCCTTTCGGGCATCACTGGGATATAGAAAGGCTTGCAGATGTAGTTGCACCCCCCCCCCCCCCCCCCAAGTTTCCAATACTTACTTTTTTTGTATGGAATCAGCCAGAGATATGGGTTTTCTGGAAAATTTAGAATAGGAAAACGTTAACTTATTTACTTAAAATTGGCAAGGGATTTTTTTCTCAGATAGGATATTTGAAATCACTATGAGGGCTGGGGGAGCTCCAACGACGTTTGTGGAATGGGGGAAGGAGTTGGAGGTGAACACCACTCCCTGCCCTTTGATCATTTGAAATACCGGAGAAATACGCAAATGCTGTGGAGGTTGCTGGTTACTTGCATGCTCCTCCTAGAATCCTCTGTGGTGACTTCTGGTCCACCATAACCCACTTGGGCATCTGCTGTTTCTCGTTCTCTATCCAACTGCTTGTCAGAAGGCATGCTACACCATCACCTTACCTCAGTATTTTTCTCTTCTGTTTCCTATTACAGCCACCACAAACCTGAAGACCACAGCACCCATTCTTCACCTCACCAGCCACTTTTTCATCTGTCCTCTGCTCTTGAGCTTTAAGGGTTTTTGTTCCTCTGATTCATCCATCTCTATTTTCACTGATTGTGTCTCCTCATCACTATGTTGTGTTGGATGGAGCTGCAGGGATGTCAGCTCCGTCTGAGTCTACTAAGCGCTACTCGCGGTGTGGGAACCACAGAGCAGCGTCTGGAGTCTGTGAGACATGCCTGAAAGAGCAGGGAGTTCCCGGCTCGCGGGGTGGGCAGGTTGTGGATCCCTCGGCCCGTCCCATGGCAAGAGATGGCGGTGTTGGGGCCAACGCTGTTTTGGTGCGAACACCAGTTCAGTGTTCAGCGTGCGCCCCCGCAGGCGCCATTGTTTTGTCGCCCCACATGGTGAGGGCAGACACGGGTGGTGTGGTGGGCGCCCCACAGGCAGACATGGCTGGGGGGGGCCTGTGCTGGGTCCTCCTTCCTCGGGGGTGGACGAGGCAGCGCTGCCCTTTTCCCCGGAGTTTGTGCTTTTGATGCACAGGGCTTTTCAGATGAAGAGCATGGGGGGATTCGCTGCGGCAGACGTGCAGCCTTGGATTCAGGGGAACCGGCATGTTTCTTCCTCTAATCTTCCAAAGAGGCCACGCCTGGAAGCCATGGGCACGGGGGAGGAATTGTCGGGTCCTTCTGACACCGAGTAGGGTCATCGTTCAGGGGATTCCCTGCAAACACCCTCGGAGGACCTGGAGGAGGGAGAGTTGCCGTCGGAGGAAGGGGATGACCCCACGGTGGTACAGCTGTTCCGTAGGGACGAACTCCCTTTGTTTATTGTGCAGGCTATGGAAGTGTTAAATATTTCTCCTCCAGACGCAGTTCCTTCAACTAGTGCGACTCCCTCCATTATGAAAGGGACCAAAGGTCCTTGCAGAGCTTTTCATGTTCATGAGGCTATGAAGGTGTTGATTGCAGCGCAGTGGGACACGCCTGACATCGGCCTTAGGGTGGCGCGGGCAATGATGAGACTTTACCCGATGCGCCCAGAGGATGTGGCCTCCTTTAAGATGCCAGCTGTGGACTCCTTGATTACAGCGGTCACAAAAAAAGACCACGTTACCGGTGGAGGGCGGTACTGCCCTTAGGGACCCACAGGACCGGAAACTGGAATCCTCACTTAAGTCTGTGTTTGAGGTGGCATCTTTATGCCTTCAGGCCTCCGTGTGTGGGTCTTATGCCGCAAGGGCTTGCCTTTCTTGGGTTCAGAAGGCTGCTTCGGCAGAAGAGCTGATCGACTTCCTGCCGGCCTTGGAGTCAGGGCTGGCATACCTTGCAGATTTGTTGTACAATGTGCTTCGGGCGTCAGCCAAGGAAATGTCTTTGGCTGTTACTGCCCGCCACTGGGTCTGGTTGAGGCACTGGGCGGCAGATGTCGCCTCTAAGTCTCTTTTGGCTCGCCTACCTTTTAGAGGGAAGCTCCTCTTTAGCGAGGACCTCACAGCAATCATGAAAGAGCTTGGAGACTCTAAGGGTCAACGGCTGCCAGAGGATAAGAAGGCGGGTTTTCGCTCGATTTGCCCCCGGTTTCGGGAGGCCAAGCGGTATAGACCAGGACGTTCTGGTTCCTTCCAGAGACCTCGCTTCCTGCAGCTGCAGCAATCCTTTCGGGGAGACCGCCGTCCCTCTACCTCTGGGCTGCAAGCTCAACAGGGCGCCAGAGGCGCACAGTAATGGGGCCCTGGCCCATCTCCTTCCTCCTATCGGGGTGCGCCTATCCCTCTTTTGGGAAGAGTGGGCCAGGATAACTTCAGACGAATGGGTACTGAAAATTGTTTGGGACGGTTACAGGCTTGAATTCGCCCATCCCTTACCAGATTTTTTCTTGGAGTCCCCATGCAAGGCTATGGCCAAGCATGTGACTGTCCGAGGGATGCTGGCAGAGCTTTTGCGGCTGGACGCAATGCGTCCGGTTCTTTCCGCCGAGCGGGGTCAGGGTCATTACTCCATTTACTTCATAGTTCCCAAGAAGGGCGGCGCGTTCCGCCCAGTTCTCGATCTCAAGGTGGTGAACAGAGCCCTGAAGGTCCGTCATTTTCGGATGGAGACCTTACGCTCAGTGATGGCAGCGTTGCAGTCGGGGGAGTTTCTGACTGCTCTCGACCTCAAGGAGGCATATCTACATATTCCCATTTGGCCGCCGCATCAGCAGTGCTGGGACAGCACTTCCAGTTTCAGGCCATGCCATTCGGGTTGTCAACGTCTCCTTGTACCTTTTCCAAGGTTATGGTAGTCGTCGCTGCCTGCTTGCAATCTCGGGGCATTCAGGTGCACCCGTATCTAGACGATTGGCTCATCCGTGCACCCTCTCGCAAGGAAAGTGCCCGGACCACGTCCAAGGTGCTTCAGCTGCTGCGTTCTCTGGGTTGGGTGGTCAACATGCAGAAGTGTCACCTTGCTCCATCGTAGTCCCTGGAGTATGTAGGGATCCTGTTTGATACTCAGCTGGGCAGGGTTTTCCTGCCGGAGGTGCGCAGGCTTCGCCTCCAGGATCAACTGTCTTCCTTGTTGCGAGAACCGGCACCCAGGGTTTGGAACTATGTTCAGGTGCTGGGGTCCATGGCGGCGACTCTGGACATAGTACTGTAGGCCAGGGGACATATGTGTCCTCTGCAGTGGTTGCTTCTCAGTTGTGGTCACACCTGTACGAGGATTATACGATACTGATTGCTTGGACTCCGCGGGCATGCTTTGCCATGCAGAGGTGGCTGTTAGCTCTGAATCTGCAGAGGGGTATGCCTCTCGCGACTCCGGATTGGGTGGTCGTGACCACGGATGCCAGCCTGTCGGGCTGGGGGGCACATTGTCTCGGCAGGACAGCACAGGGAATCTGGTCTCAGACAGAGGCAGTGTGGCCGATCAATCTCTTGGAATTGCAGGCGATTTGTCTGGCTCTGCAGGAGTTTCAAACGTTTCTGCAAGAGTGGGCGGTCCGAGTCCTGTCGGACAACGCGACAACAGTAGCTTACGTCAACAGGCAGGGGGTACCAAGAGTGCCCAACTTGCCAAGGAAGCCGCGCTTCTCTGTGGATGAGCAGAGCGTCATCTGTTCCTCCTATCGACGTCGCACATTGCAGGGGTGCTAAATGTTCAGGCAGACTTCCTCAGCCGGAATCAGCTAGATCCGGGGGAGTGGGAGCTTTCCCAGCAAGCGTGCCAGATTACGGAGTGCTGGGGGATCCCAGCGTTCAATCTGATGGCCTGATGCTCCAGTGCCAAGGCCTCCCGCTTCTTCATCAGGGGCAGAGAGTTCAGGGCCGAGGGCATAGACGCGCTCATTCAGCCATGGCCGGCGGTCCTTCTGTATGTGTTTCCGCCGTGGCCCATGATAGGCCGGGTGCTAGGACGCATTGCTCGGCATTCGGGGCCGGTGATTCTGGTGGCTCCGGATTGGCCCAGGCGGCCCTGGTACGTGGACCTGGTCCGCCTGCTGATCGACAAACTGTTACGCGTGGTGGTACGGCCGATCTTCTGTGCCAGGGTCCGGTACGCATGGAGAATCCCACTCGCTTTGGGCTTACAGCATGGAGAGGGCACGCCTCAGACGGAAGGGATATTCCGAGAAAGTCATAATTACGATGCTGCAAGCCCAGAAGCGCTCTACGTCATCATCATACGCACGGGTCTGGTGCACCTTTGTCTCATGGTGTGCTTCCGCAGGGATTGCGGTGGAGTCGGCTTCAGTTCATTACATTCTAGCTTTTTTGCAGGACAGGCTGGATAAAGCCCTGTCCTTGAGCTCCTTGAGAGTTCAAGTGGCAGCTTTGGAGTGCTTTAGGGGCCGTTTGCACGGTCGCTCTTTGGCTTCGCATCCAGATGTGGTACGTTTTCTTTGGGGCGATAGCCACGTCCGGCCTCCGAGGGTTCCGGTTCTACCGGAGTGGAGTCTTAATTTGGTGCTGCGTGCAATGCAACGTCCTCAGTTCGAGCCTCTGACTAAGGCATCCTTGAAAGATCTTACATTGAAGGCTGTGTTTCTGGTGGCCATGGCCTCGGCGAGGTGGGTGTCGGAGCTTCAAGCTTTGTCCTGCAGGGACCCCTTTCTCCATTTCACAGAGGCTGGGGTATGCATCAGGACACTTCTGTCCTTTCTGCCCAAGGTGGTGTCTCGCTTTCATTTGAACCAGTCGGTGATGTTGCCAGCCTTTCGAGAGGCAGATTACCCGGACAATTTCCGGGCTGTGAGGCGTGTGCTTGTACGATATTTGGAGGCCACGAACTCCTTCCGTCGTTCGGACCACTTCATGCTGTTTGCAGGATGTAATAAAGGAAACATGGCGTCGAAGGCCACGGTGGCTCGTTGGTTACGGGAGGTGATTGTTTCAGCCTACGTAGGTCTGGGCAAAGTACCTCCTATTCGCGTGCATGTTCATTCTACGAGGGCCCAGGCTACATCTTTAGCGGAGTATATTTTGGTGCCATTGGAACAGATTTGCAAAGCGGCAACTTGGGCTTCAGTGCATACGTTTGCGAAGCATTATCGTTTGGATGTAGCTGCGTGGCAGGATGCGGCGTTTAGAGCATCTGTGTTGGCCTCTGGGGCCGACATGTCCCACCCTACTTGAGGACTGCTTTGCTACATCCCACAAGTCTCTGGATTGATCTGTGAGACGCAATGGAAGGTAAAATTAGTTCTTACCTGATAATTTTCTTTCCATTAGTCCCAACAGATCAATCCAGAGGCCCTCCCTGGTACTTGTATTCTGTGGGTTCTATGTTTTGTTTGTTTAGCTGTTCGAGTAGTTCGGTTCAATCTCCTCTGTTTAGTCTGTTGGAATTTAAATAAATATATATAAAGAGATAAAGAATAGGTGATAGCAGCACAGCTCATCAGTTTCAGCGGGTCAGCTATGGAGCACTGCGATAGCAGTTGCGTGGTTTGCCATTCCGTAGCCTTTAGGACGGTGGGAGAGGCAGGAGAGTGCGATTCGTATTGTATGGGAATTATGATTACTGCTTTGGTATCGTCATACTGAGGTTTGGAGGGCTGCGCATGACCACATATAGCAAACCTCGGAGTTCTCTCAATCTACATCTGCTGGTTGAGGGACATAACCCACAAGTCTCTGGATTGATCTGTTGGGACTAATGGAAAGAAAATTATCAGGTAAGAACTAATTTTACCTTACTCTGCCCCGAATCCTGTCCCTTGGCACATGATTCATACCTTATAGCAACAGCTCACTCTCACTCTCTCTTCCTCCTCCCCCTCCACTGAGCTCCCCTGGCAAGGAGGAAGTGAACCACAGTTCACTTCCTCCTTCTGTACCAGCTTAGACCCGACTATTCATGTGAATTGTGGGATCACGGTTCATATAACAGTCAAGTCTAAGCTGGCACAGGAGGAGGAAGTGACCCGCTGTGCCATGGTTCACTTTCTTCACTCTTGTCGCTGTGTGCTTAGTGCTGGAAGGGAAGAGCTGATCTGCTGCTGCCCTTGCCTGCCCTGAATTCTGCCACAGTGGGAGGAGGGAGGTGAAGAGAGCTGAGATGAAGCTGCTTTGCTGCCTTGTGATAGTCTGGCAAAACCCAGGTGACAGGCCGGTTTTTTAAGTCTTCATGGCGAACTGACACCTGGAGTTTGTCAAGCCATGCTATATAGTACGCCTAATGTGTACTTTATAGAATAAGTCTAAATTTCTGTTCAGTTGATAGAATACATCGAGCGGCTGTCAATGAGACTAAATTTAGTCATGGGCAGTTATTCCAAGTAAAACTTTACAGTATAAGCGTCAATGGCTAAATTATGCATGAACCAGGTTTATTGTACAACAACGCGCATAGATTTTAGAATGCCCATGACCTGCCCATGCCATACCCTCTTATCAACTATGCGACTTAGAATTTATGCGCATCATGTTACAGAATACACTTAGACTGTTCTGTGCATAAATTGTAATTAATACCATTTAATGTCAGTTGCTTGTTAAGTAGCAATTATTGGCACTGCTTTGCTTGGTTTTTTTTTTTTTTTAATATTTATTTATTAGATTTTTATACTCAAACAGAGATCATCTGTCAAAGTGAAATACAGCCATAAGCAAAATATAAAACAAATAAATCATCATCATTCAAGAGAACATTTTTTAGCTTCCTTAGACCATAATAAAGTAAAGAAAAAAAGGGGGGCAGGAATCAGAGAAGATTATTTAGGAATTAACATCACAATAATAAAGCACCTTATTTCCCGGTCTATAAACTACTTTGATAATTTTGAGTCTAGAAAAGATCTTAGCTGTTCTGGTACATAGAAAATATATTTTATCTGGGCCAACCATATTATACATTTGCAGGGGTAAGCTAGCAAAAAGGAGCCTCCTAAGTCAATAACTTTAGATCTCAAATTCAAAAATTCTTTCCTCCTTTGTTGAGTCGCTTTAGTAACGTCAGGGTATAACCATATTTTTTCCCCTCCAAACTGAGAGTTTGTGGTTTTGAAGTATAGTCTCATGATTGAGTTCAAGTCCTGCTCAAAGATGAAAGAGACTATCAAAGTAGCTCTTTCTAGAAGAAATCTCTTAAACAAATCAAGAGGATTAAATCCAAGGAGCTTAGGAAAATTAAGTACTCGCAAATTCAATCTTCTATTATAGTTTTCTATTTGTTCTATCTTCCTTGGCACTGCTTTGCTTGTTAACGAATTAAGTTGCGTCCGCAAATCCAGAATATGACTGGATTTGTGCATACTACTTAGGTCGTGCTATATAGAATCCAGGATTTAATGTATAAAATAATCACTTCCATATCATCATGCTGATCAATCCATAGACTGGTGGGTTGTGTCCATCTACCAGCAGGTGGCGATAGAGAGCAATCCTTTTGCCTCCCTATATGTGGTCATGTGCTGCCGGAAACTCCTCAGTATGTTCTCTATCTCAGCAGGTGGTGGTCACACACAGCAGCAGCTCTGGCTAGGTCTCCAAGCCTAATCTTTAGGTTTTGTTGAGTACCTGGGGTTGAGGGCTCTTCTTGAGCAAGTGCAAACCTGGTGGCGCCAGGTCCCTCCTTTTCTCCCCCCTCCCGCTGGCTCCGTTAAAAAAAAAAAAAAAAAAATTTTGGACGTCCTTAAGGGCGTTTATTTCGACGTTTATTTAAACGTTTATTGCAGCTACTCACTGGGACACCAGGTCGTTACAGCTCGGAGCAAGAAGCAGGTAATTTTTACCTTTTTATAGCGGGCAGGGGGTTCCCCGATTGATCTCCACGTGGCCTATGGCGTCGGAGGGCGAGGGCGCGGAGAATCGCTCCCCGGACCGCTTGTGCGCTTCTAGCGGGGATGTGGGGGTTTTAAAGTCTGATTCGCCCTTGTTGGGTGTCAGTTTGGAGGCCGGTCAGTGTCCCGGGTCTTTCTCCGGCGCGGCGGTTTTTCCCACCATAAACGCCCATCCCCCGCTGCTCGCCTCCGCCATCTTGGCTGGCCACTCTGCTCGGACGGCTTCTTCTTGGGCCGCCCTTGAGCTGGGAGACGTTCATGCCATGGCCGCCCTTGATTTGGGCGACGGCAAAAAAGCGGCTAAAGTTAAGCGCCGTTCTTCCCGCGCGGCTCCTTCGCGGAGTGTCGCGCCGGACGCCATCTTGGATGCGCAGCATGTTGCTCCCCCACTCTTGCGAGCGCCGGTTGAGGGTGCGTCTAGGGCTGTGGCCCAGGCTGCTGAAAAACACAGTCTGGGGGGTTTCTCCCCCGAGTTTATTTTGCTGCTGCATCAGGCCTTCCTTATGCAAAACGCTGCCCCTTCTCCCTTTTCCGATAACGGGGTTGAGGCCCCCGGAAGTAAACGCCCTCGGGTGGATTCCCAGGCCTTAGAGGACGCTGTTTCCTCTGATGTAGATGAGGGCAGCGTATCTGAGTTCTCCCAACGGTCCTTTGGGGATTCCTTGGAGGAGACGGATTCCCGCTCGGATGGAGCGGATGACCCCTCTGCAGCGCGGATCTTTCGCTCAGAGGATTTGCCCAACCTGTTACTGCAGGCCATGAGCATTTTGAAGATTTCCTCGCCAGAGGACGTCTCTCCCTCAGCCCCTGTTGGCTCTGCCATTATGCTGGGGACGAAGCGCCCGCCTAGAACCTTCCACGTGCATGATGCCATGCACACCTTAATTTCGGCTCAATGGGATGTCCCGGAAGCGAGCCTCAAAGTGGCTAGGGCTATGTCCCGCCTCTATCCTTTGCCTGAAAGTGAACGTGAGGCCTTTATTTGGCCTACCGTGGATTCTTTAATCACTGCGGTGACTAAGAAAACGGCGTTGCCGGTGGAAGGTGGCACGGCCCTAAAGGACGCCCAAGACAGAAGATTGGAAGCGGCTTTAAGGTCGTCCTTCGAGGCGGCTGCCTTAAGTTTGCAGGCCTCAGTTTGCGGCTCCTATGTGGCCAGGGCGTGCCTGACGATGGTGCAGCGGGCTTCCCCCTCGGATCCTTCCTTGAGGGCTGATTGGCCGGCCCTGGAATCGGGCTTGGCTTATTTGGCAGACTTACTGTATGATGTCTTGAGAGCCTCGGCTAAAGGTATGGCTCAGACAGTCTCTGCGCGGCGCTGGCTTTGGCTGAAACATTGGTCTGCGGACCACGCCTCTAAGTCCCGCCTGGCTAATTTGCCTTTTAAAGGCAAGCTGCTCTTTGGGGTCGAGCTGGACAAAATCGTGACCGATCTCGGCACGTCTAAGGGCAAGAGGTTACCAGAGGTCAGGGCTCAGGCCAGTGCTCGCCCCGGTATCTCCAGAGGACGGTTTCAGGAAGCCCGTCGGTACCGCCCAGGCAAGTCGGGCTCCCCTGCCCCCTCTTCCTTCAAAAGGAACTTCTCCCCCAAGCAGCATTCCTTTCGCAGAGACCGCAGTCCCGGAGGTGCACCCTCCGGTCCTCCCCCAGGGTCTCGTACCCAATGACGGGGCCCTGGTCCATGGCCCAGTGCAGATTGGAGGACGCCTGTCCTCGTTTCTGGGCGAGTGGACCAGGGTAACTTCAGACGCTTGGGTTGTGGAAGTCATCAGAGATGGCTACAAGGTAGAGTTCTGCCGACCCTTAAGAGACGGGTTTGTACTCTCTCCTTGCAAGTCTCCGGTCAAAGCTGTGGCAGTGCAGCAGACCTTGGACAACCTGATATGCCTGGGTGCGGTCGTTCTGGTGCCAGAAAATCAGATTGGCAAGGGACGTTACTCCATTTACTTTGTGGTACCAAAGAAAGGAGGTTCTGTCCGGCCTATCCTCGACCTCAAAGGGGTCAATCGGGCCTTGAAAGTGCGGCACTTTCGCATGGAGACTCTCCGCTCTGTTATAGCGGCAGTGAAGGCAGGGGAGTTCTTGGCTTCCTTGGACATCAAGGAAGCGTACCTGCATATTCCCATCTGGCCTCCTCATCAACGCTTTCTGCGTTTTGCAGTCCTGGGCCGACACTTCCAGTTCAGAGCCCTCCCTTTCGGGTTTGCTACTGCTCCGCGGACCTTCTCCAAAGTAATGGTGGTCGATCGCGGCCTTCCTGCGAAAGGAAGGAGTACAAGTCCATCCTTATCTGGACGACTGGTTGATCCGAGCCCCCTCTTATGCAGAGTGCGGCAAAGCTGTGGACCAGGTGGTTGCTCTTTTGAGCTCCCTGGGGTGGATCATCAACTGGGAGAAGAGCCAGCTGCGCCCGACTCAGTCCCTGGAGTATCTGGGAGTTCGATTCGACACCCAAGTGGGCAGAGTGTTCCTGCCAGACAATCAGATTGTCAAACTTCAGGCTCAGGTGGACCAGTTCCTAGTAGCCTCTCCTCTTCGGGCTTGGGACTATGTGCAGCTGTTGGGCTCTATGACGGCCACGATGGAAGTAGTGCCCTGGGCCAGGGCTCATATGAGACCACTACAACACTCTCTGCTGCAGCGCTGGACTCCGATGTCGGAGGATTATGCTGTGCGGCTTCCCTTGGACCCAGCAGTGCGCAAGGCGCTGAGCTGGTGGCTGCAGACAGACAAGTTGTCTGCAGGAATGCCTCTGGTGACCCCGGAGTGGATTGTCGTCACGACGGACGCCTCTTTGTCGGGCTGGGGAGCCCACTGCTTGGGAAGGACAGCGCAGGGGCTCTGGTCTCCTGCAGAGGCAAAGTGGTCTATCAACCTCCTGGAACTCAGAGCCATTCGGTTGGCGCTTTTGGAGTTCATCCCGGTACTGGCGTTGAAGCCAGTACGGGTCTTGTCGGACAATGCCACGGCTGTGGCCTATGTCAACCGCCAGGGAGGTACCAAGAGCGCCCCTCTAGCCAAGGAGGCCATGAATCTATGCCAGTGGGGGAAGCGAACCTGGAACAGCTGTCAGCGGTCCACATTGCCTGAGTCATGAATGTCAAGGCGGACTTTCTCAGTCGCCATACCTTGGATTCCGGAGAGTGGCAGCTATCTGCTCAGGCGTTCTTGGACATCACGAAGCGCTGGGGCCAGCCGAGCCTAGATCTGATGGCGTCATCGGCCAATTGCCAAGTGCCGCGCTTTTTCAGCAGAGGACGGGACCCTCGATCCCTGGGAGTAGATGCTCTTCTCCAACAGTGGCCGACACAGGAGCTTCTCTATGTGTTCCCGCCCTGGCCCATGTTAGGCAGGGTGCTAGACTGGGTGGCAAAGCATCCGGGCCGGATAATCCTGGTGGGTCCGGACTGGCCCAGACGTCCCTGGTATGCGGACTTGATCAGGCTCTCAGTGGACGATCCTCTGCGGCTGCCAGTGGAGCAGGGCCTGTTGCATCAGGGTCCCGTGGTGATGGAGGATCCCTCCCCCTTTGGTCTTACGGCCTGGCTATTGAGCGGCAGCGTCTGAGGAAGAAGGGCTTCTCAGACAAGGTCATCGCCACTATGCTGAGAGCGAGGAAGCGCTCTACTTCTACTGCTTACGCCAGGGTTTGGCGTATCTTTGCAGCGTGGTGTGAAGCAGGCTCACTTTCTCCCTTCACTGCTCCAATTTCTTCAGTGTTGGCGTTCCTGCAAGAAGGTCTGGAGAAAGGCCTGTCGCTCAGTTCCCTTAAAGTCCAGGTAGCGGCTCTGGCTTGCTTCAGGGGCCGCCTGAAGGGTGCTTCCCTGGCTTCGCAGCCAGATGTGGTACGTTTTCTCAAGGGAGTTAATCACCTGCGCCCTCCTCTGCGCTCAGTGGTGCCTGCGTGGAATCTCAACCTGGTGCTAAGAGCCTTGCAGAAGCCGCCTTTTGAACCCTTGTCGAGGGCATCTCTGAAAGACCTGACGTTGAAAGCAGTCTTTTTGGTGGCTATCACTTCAGCCAGAAGAGTTTCCGAGCTCCAGGCACTCTCATGTCGAGAGCCTTTTCTGCAGTTCACTGAGGCAGGAGTGACTATTCGCACAGTGCCTTCCTTCCTGCCCAAGATTGTTTCTCGCTTCCATGTGAATCAGCAGCTCTGTCTCCCTTCCTTTCGTAGGGAGGACTACCCAGAGGAGTACTCGGCTCTTAAATATCTGGATGTGAGACGAGTCATCATCAGATACTTGGAAGTGACCAATGATTTCCGGAAGTCGGATCATCTGTTTGTCCTGTTTGCAGGTCCTCGTAAGGGTCTGCAGGCTGCTAAGCCTACAGTGGCAAGATGGGTCAAGGAAGCCATTGCAGCGGCTTATGTGGCCGCGGGGAAGGTGCTGCCTATCCAGCTGAAGGCTCACTCCACTAGAGCTCAGGCGGCCTCGATGGCAGAGGCCGGGTCCGTCTCCTTGGGAGAGATTTGCAAGGCGGCAACTTGGGCATCGGCCCATACCTTCTCCAGGCATTACCGCTTGACTGTGGCTGCTCGGGCGGAGGCCCGGTTTGGAGCTTCAGTGTTGCGGTCAGGGATTTCTATGTCCCGCCCTGGATGAGTACTGCTTCGGTACATCCCACCAGTCTATGGATTGATCAGCATGATGATATGGAAGGTAAAATTATGTATCATACCTGATAATTTTCTTTCCATTAATCATAGCTGATCAATCCATAGTCCCTCCCAGATATCTGTATTGTTTATATTCTGGTTGCATTTCAGGTTCAAGTTTAGTCTTCAGTTCCTGTTCAGGAGGACTTCGTGTTCAAGTTTTTCAATGGATTCTTCAAGAGTTGAGACGAATTTGTGTTACAGTGAGCTGCTGCATTCCTCTCCCCTCCGTTTTACGGGGCTGGATTGAGACTTAAATTCTGCCGGCGCTCCCTCCCGCTTCGTGCGGCAGTAGGGCAGCTTTGTACCCCTCCCACTTCGGCGGTGTTAGGGTCAGTCAGCTCCTCCCGCGGTTGCGGTTGCAGGATAAGCCAGATCCCCCCGCATTGGCGGGTGTGGTGTCCCTCCCCCGCTCCGCAGGGATGAGTTGGACGGATTCCCCTCCCCCACTTGTGTGGGGATGAGCTGGGTTAATTCCCGTCCCCCGTTTCGGCGGTGGTGAGCTGGGCAGAGTGTCCCTTTGTGGGTGTAATTCTCTAAGTGCTGAGTCCTGCGGATGGAGCTTGGATATCGACATACTGAGGAGTTTCCGGCAGCACATGACCACATATAGGGAGGCAAAAGGATTGCTCTCTATCTCCACCTGCTGGTAGATGGACACAACCCACCAGTCTATGGATTGATCAGCTATGATTAATGGAAAGAAAATTCTCCGAGGACAAGCAGGCTGCTTGTTCTCACTGATGGGTGACGTCCACGGCAGCCCCTCCAATCGGAAACTTCACTAGCAAAGTCCTTTGCTAGCCCTCGCGCGCCCGCGCGCACCGCGCATGCGCGGCCGTCTTCCCGCCCGAAACCGGCTCGAGCCGGCCAGTCTTCTTTTGTCCGCACTCGGTACGGTCGTGTTTTCGCCGTGTCGAGCCCCGGAAAGTCGACCTCGCGCGTCCAATTTGTTTGAACGTGTTTTTTTCCTTCGGGAAAGCTTTGTCCTAGTCGGGAAGTGCTCCGGAAACCCCCCGCCGGGTTTCGTGTAAATCCTCCCCGTACTTCCAGCTTTTTTGCCCCGGTAAGTTTTCTTTCGTCGTCGGGGTAGGCCTTTTTTCGGCCTCGGTCGAGATTTTTTTCTCCCTCTAAATTTGGTGCTTCGAATTTCGCCATTTCGGCTTTTGATTTCGCCGGCGTGATTTTTCCGCCCATGACATCGAAGCCTTCCAGCGGCTTCAAGAAGTGCACCCAGTGCGCCCGGGTTATCTCGCTCACTGATCGACACTCGTCGTGTCTTCAGTGTCTGGGGGCCGAGCACCGCCCTCAGAACTGCAGTCTGTGTTCCCTGCTTCAAAGGCGGACTCAGGTAGCGAGACTAGCCCAGTGGAACGTGTTGTTCTCGGGCTCTTCGTCGGCATCGGCACCGGGATCTTCGAGTGCATCGACGTCGTCAGCGTCCAGACCATCTTCCTCGGCCGCCCCTGCATCGAGTGCATCGAGGCATCGGGCCTCTGCATCGGCGCCGAGACATCGGATAGCTGCATCGACGTCGGTGGTACCAGGACCTCGTCTGCTGATGTCGTCGGACGGTGGTGCATCGGGTGGAGTGCAGGTGAGGGCTGTCCATTCCCCTGCTGGTGGCGGTGAGCCCTCGGGTGGGTCTCCGCCTACCCTGAGGGCTCCTGCGGTACAGCCCCCCCGAGATCGACCTTCTTCAGTCTCGGCCCCGAGGAAGCGACGGGTGGATTCGACGTCCTCCTCGTCGGTGCCGGGGAGCTCCGGTGACATGCTTCGGAAGAAATCGAAGAAGCATCGACACCGGTCTCCTCCCCGTGTCGGCACCGAGAGCTCTGGGTCGCCGAGGGATTCGGCACCCAGCAGGCATCGGCACCGAGAGGACCGCTCACCCTCTGTTCAGGAGGTGTCGATGCGCTCCGCTCTGGACAGCCCGGAACAGCCTCCACGCCCGGAACAGGTACTGACGTCGACGCCTGCATCGACCTCTCAGCCTTTCTCTGCAGCCGCTCTAAACGAGAGCCTCCGGGCCGTTCTCCCAGAGATTCTGGGAGAGCTGTTGCGCCCTACCCCTCCGGTACCGGCGGTGCTTGCGCCACCGGTACCGTCGAGCGTGGCGCCGGCTGGCCCATCGCCCAGGTTGAGGTCCCCGACGTCGGTACCGCGTGCGGTACCGACCGCGGCCACCTCCCAGGAAGGCTCCCCGACTACGTCGGCGGAGGGAGCTTCGCCGATGCGGGCGAGGGAGTCTACCTCTCGACGCCCCCATCGTAGACAGGGTTCCACGGAGTCGAGCAGGGCGAGGTTGCAGACACAGGTCCGTGAACTTGTGTCTGACACCGAGGGTGAGGCCTCGTGGGAGGAAGAGGAAGATCCCAGATATTTCTCTGACGAGGAGTCTGGGGGTCTTCCGTCTGATCCCACTCCCTCTCCTGAGAGACAGCTTTCTCCTCCCGAGAGTCTGTCTTTTGCCTCCTTTGTCCGGGAGATGTCTACGGCCATCCCCTTCCCGGTGGTTGTGGAGGACGAGCCCAGGGCTGAAATGTTTGAGCTCCTGGACTATCCTTCTCCACCTAAGGAAGCGTCCACTGTTCCCTTGCACCATGTCCTGAAGAAGACATTGCTTGCGAACTGGACCAAACCATTAACTAATCCCCACATTCCCAAGAAGATCGAGTCCCAGTACCGGATCCATGGGGACCCAGAGCTGATGCGCACTCAGTTGCCTCATGACTCTGGAGTTGTGGATTTGGCCCTAAAGAAGGCTAAGAGTTCTAGGGAACATGCTTCGGCGCCCCCGGGCAAGGACGCTAGAACCTTAGACTCCTTTGGGAGGAAGGCCTACCATTCCTCTATGCTCGTGTCCAAGATCCAGTCTTACCAGCTCTACACGAGCATACACATGCGGAATAATGTGCGGCAGTTGGCGGGCTTGGTTGATGCTCTTCCCCCTGAGCAAGCCAAGCCTTTTCAGGAGGTGGTCAGGCAGCTGAAGGCGTGCAGAAAATTCCTGGCCAGAGGAGTTTATGACACTTTTGATGTTGCGTCCAGGGCCGCTGCTCAAGGTGTGGTGATGCGCAGGCTCTCATGGCTGCGTGCCGCCGACCTGGAGAATAGAGTCCAGCAGCGGATTACGGACTTGCCTTGCCGTGCGGATAACATTTTTGGCGAGAAAGTCGAGCAGGTGGTAGAGTCTCTCCACCAGCGGGACACCGCATTCGACAAGTTCGCCCGCCGGCAGCCTTCAGCTTCTACCTCTACAGGTAGACGTTTTTTCGGGGGAAGGAAGACTGTTCCCTATACTTCTGGCAAGCGTAGGTACAATCCTCCTTCCCGACAGCCTGCGGCCCAGGCTAAGCCCCAGCGCGCTCGCTCTCGTCAGCAGCGTGCGAATCAGCAAGGCCCCGCGGCTCCCCAGCAAAAGCAAGGGGCGAGCTTTTGACTGGCTCCAGCAGAGCATAGCCGACATCCAAGTGTCAGTGCCGGGCGACCTGCCTGTCGGAGGGAGGTTGAAAGCTTTTCACCAAAGGTGGCCTCTTATAACCTCCGATCAGTGGGTTCTCCAAATAGTCCGGCAAGGATACACCCTCAATTTGGCCTCTCAACCTCCAAATTGTCCACCGGGAGCTCAGTCCTACAGCTTCCAGCACAAGCAGGTACTTGCAGAGGAACTCTCCGCCCTTCTCAGCGCCAATGCGGTCGAGCCCGTGCCATCCGGGCAAGAAGGGCTGGGGTTCTATTCCAGGTACTTCCTTGTGGAAAAGAAAACAGGGGGGATGCGTCCCATCCTAGACCTAAGGGCCCTGAACAAATATCTCGTAAAAGAAAAGTTCAGGATGCTTTCCCTGGGCACCCTTCTCCCCATGATTCAGCAAAACGATTGGCTATGCTCTCTGGACTTGAAGGATGCCTACACACACATCCCGATACTGCCAGCTCACAGACAGTATCTGCGATTTCAGCTGGGCGCACGCCACTTCCAGTACTGTGTGCTACCCTTTGGGCTCGCCTCTGCGCCCAGGGTGTTCACAAAGTGCCTAGCTGTGGTAGCAGCGGCGCTTCGCAGGCTGGGGGTGCACGTGTTCCCATATCTCGACGATTGGCTGGTGAAGAACACATCCGAGGCAGGAGCCCTGCAGTCCATGCAGATGACTATTCGCCTCCTGGAGCTACTGGGGTTTGTGATAAATTACCCAAAGTCCCATCTTCTCCCAGTGCAGAAACTCGAATTCATCGGAGCCCTGCTGGATTCTCGGACGGCTCGCGCCTATCTCCCAGAGGCGAGGGCCAACAACTTGTTGTCCCTCGTCTCGCGGGTGCGAGCGTCCCAGCAGATCACAGCTCGGCAGATGTTGAGATTGCTGGGCCACATGGCCTCCACAGTTCATGTGACTCCCATGGCCCGCCTTCACATGAGATCTGCTCAATGGACCCTAGCCTCCCAGTGGTATCAGGCCGCCGGGGGTCTAGAGGACGTGATCCACCTGTCCACGAGTTTTCTCGAATCCCTGTATTGGTGGACGATTTGCTCCAATTTGACTCTGGGACGTCCCTTCCAAATTCCTCAGCCTCAAAAAGTGCTGACCACGGATGCGTCTCTCCTGGGATGGGGAGCTCATGTCGATGGGCTTCACACCCAAGGAAGGTGGTCCCTCCAAGAAAGCGATCTACAGATCAATCTTCTGGAGTTGCGAGCGATCTGGAACGCTCTGAAGGCTTTCAGAGATCGGCTGTCCCACCAAATTATCCAAATTCAGACAGACAATCAGGTTGCCATGTACTATGTCAACAAGCAGGGGGGCACCGGATCTCGCCCCCTGTGTCAGGAAGCCGTCAGCATGTGGCTCTGGGCTCGCCGTCAAGGCATGGTGCTCCAAGCCACATATCTGGCAGGCGTAAACAACAGTCTGGCCGACAGGTTGAGCAGGATTATGCAACCTCACGAGTGGTCGCTCAATTCCCGTGTGGTGCGACAGATCTTCCGGGCGTGGGGCACCCCCCTGGTAGATCTCTTCGCATCTCAAGTGAACCACAAGGTCCCTCAGTTCTGTTCCAGGCTTCAGGCCCACGGCAGACTGGCGTCGGATGCCTTCCTCCTGGATTGGGGGGAAGGTCTGCTGTATGCTTATCCTCCCATCCCTCTGGTGGGGAAGACTTTGTTGAAACTCAAGCAAGACCGAGGCACCATGATTCTGATTGCTCCCTTTTGGCCGCGTCAGATCTGGTTCCCTCTTCTTCTGGAGTTATCCTCCGAAGAACCGTGGAGATTGGAGTGTTTTCCGACCCTCATCACGCAGGACGAAGGGGCTCTGCTGCATCCCAACCTCCAGTCCCTGGCTCTCACGGCCTGGATGTTGAGGGCGTAGACTTTGCCTCTTTGGGTCTGCCAGAGGGTGTCTCCCGCATCTTGCTTGCTTCCAGGAAAGACTCCACTAAGAGAAGTTACTTCTTTCATTGGAGGAGGTTTGCCGTCTGGTGTGACAGCAAGGCCCTAGATCCTCGCTCTTGTCCTACACAGACCCTGCTTGAATACCTTCTCCACTTGTCGGAGTCTGGTCTGAAGACCAACTCCGTAAGGGTTCACCTTAGTGCAATCAGTGCATACCATTACCAAGTGGAAGGTAAGCCGATCTCAGGACAGCCTTTAGTTGTTCGCTTCATGAGAGGTTTGCTTTTGTCAAAGCCCCCTGTCAAGCCTCCTACAGTGTCATGGGATCTCAATGTCGTTCTCACCCAGCTGATGAAACCTCCTTTCGAGCCACTGAATTCCTGCCATCCGAAGTACTTGACCTGGAAGGTCATTTTCTTGGTGGCAGTTACCTCGGCTCGTAGAGTCAGTGAGCTTCAGGCCCTGGTAGCCCAGGCCCCTTACACCAAATTTCATCACAACAGAGTAGTCCTCCGCACTCACCCTAAGTTTCTGCCAAAGGTTGTGTCGGAGTTCCATCTGAACCAGTCAATTGTCTTGCCAACATTCTTTCCCCGTCCTCATTCCTGCCCTGCTGAACGTCAGCTGCACACATTGGACTGCAAGAGAGCATTGGCCTTCTATCTGGAGCGGACACAGCCCCACAGACAGTCCGCCCAATTGTTTGTTTCTTTTGATCCCAACAAGAGGGGAGTGGCTGTAGGGAAACGCACCATATCCAATTGGCTAGCAGATTGCATTTCCTTCACTTACGCCCAGGCTGGGCTGGCTCTTGAGGGTCATGTCACGGCTCATAATGTTAGAGCCATGGCAGCGTCGGTAGCCCACTTGAAGTCAGCCACCATGGAGGAAATTTGCAAAGCTGCGACGTGGTCATCTGTCCACACATTCACATCTCATTACTGCCTGCAGCAGGATACCCGACGCGACAGTCGGTTCGGGCAGTCAGTTCTTCAGAACCTGTTTGGGCTTTAGGATCCAACTCCACCCCCCGAGGGCCCTGTTTGTTCTGTTCCAGGCTACACTCTCAGTTAGTTGGTAAATTTTTTAGGTCAATCTCAGTTATGTCCTCGCCGTTGCGAGGCCCAATTGACCATGGTTGTTGTTTTGAGTGAGCCTGGGGGCTAGGGATACCCCATCAGTGAGAACAAGCAGCCTGCTTGTCCTCGGAGAAAGCGAATGCTACATACCTGTAGAAGGTATTCTCCGAGGACAGCAGGCTGATTGTTCTCACAAACCCGCCCGCCTCCCCTTTGGAGTTGTGTCTTCCCTTGAAGTGTATTGTCTTGCTACATACTGGACTGGCCGGCTCGAGCCGGTTTCGGGCGGGAAGACGGCCGCGCATGCGCGGTGCGCGCGGGCGCGCGAGGGCTAGCAAAGGACTTTGCTAGTGAAGTTTCCGATTGGAGGGGCTGCCGTGGACGTCACCCATCAGTGAGAACAATCAGCCTGCTGTCCTCGGAGAATACCTTCTACAGGTATGTAGCATTCGCTTTATCAGGTATGATACATAATTTTACCTTGGCACTGACTCTTGCGTTTCTCTTTTACAACTATTTCTGATTTTCTTGCAATAATTTTTTTATTGGTTGGAATGGGAGTGTCCCAGGTGATTAAACCATTTCAGTTTCCACAGTTTCTTAGGGTCATGATAACAGCATTTTTCTATTAGTATCTACATAGTTTCTAAAGCATGAGATAACGTTGCCATGTTTTATTTCTGTATAACAATTTTTTTGCTGTTAGTACTTTGCTGCCAGCTACAAGATGAGTAACCGTTTTCTAGCATTTTGTTGCAGAATCTATATGTGTGCCAGTTTTTTTCTATGGTTACTATGAACCATCTTGTCTAATGCACTGTCCTGAGCTGAACATAGGGGTTTTTTTTTTCTCATGCTCCGGTTTAAATTCACCTCTCTAATCAGTTATGTCTGGTTTTAATTGGTGTATTACTGCAGGAACACTTTTTATATTTCTTGCCTCTTGTTTTAATTCATTTGCCAATCTAATTCTTACAAAAAAAAAATTATTGTTTTGCAAATTTTCTTCTGTCCTATCTATGTTGGTAGATTCTCACTCTTTCCTTATATTTGTTGGAATGTTTGTACAAGGATGAAGACCAGTTCTGAATGTTTACAGTCATACTTAACACTTTTTGTATATTTGGATCTGATGTTGTTGAGCAGGCCTTTGATAGTTTATGTATTGCCTGTTTCTCCCTCGTCTCTTGGAATTTATGGGCTTGTATATGGTGATTCTTATTACCTTGTGGGCATGGAGCAGTTTTCTTATTTTTGCATCTGTTTTTCAAGTTTTTCTTTTTGCTATTTCAATTAGATAATAAATCCAAGCAATTTAGTTACTTCAAAACTAAGAAAATTCAAACAAGGAAAAGATAATCAAACTAAAGTCTACATCACAGAGAGAAAAACAGTGGTAATAATTCTCATAGACCACATAATTCAAAGTAGAAGGACCTAAATAAGGGGCTGTTTTATTAAAACTTAGGGCTCGCTACCGGATATCATGAACTAAGTGCCACGTGGCCCATAGGTGTAAAATAATATAATATTTAACCATCTCTCTGACCTCATTTGCACCTTTCTTTAAATTAATCACCTTACTTTCTAACTCCTCTTACTCTCTTACCTATCTATATGTTCCACCTTTGCTTATACCCTACGCTGTCAGTTAAAATGTTCTATTACGTATTATGTTGGCATTGTCAGTAGTATACTATATAGAGGCATATTTTCAAAGCACTTAGCCTTCCAAAGTTCCATAGAAACCTATGGAACTTTGGAAGGCTAAGTGCTTTGAAAATATGCCTCTATGCCATACTTGTATTGTTATTTGAACATTTACTGCTTTAATTGTCTATTGCCCATGTTTGATTTTTTTCTTACTATACACCACCTTTAGGGGCTTGTTTACTAAAGCTCAGCTCGAGTTATCTGAGCCTTGCTGCAGATAACTCGAGCTAAGCTTTAGTAAACAACCCCCTTAGTGAATTCCTTCAAAAAGGCGGTAAATAAATCCTAATAAATAAATAAAATAGGAAGCACAGCGTTTAGCACACGCTGTTAGCATATGCTAAGATTTTGTAAAAGGGCTTATAAATTATTTCTTATGGACCCATATCTACTTCACCCCTTCAGTCAATTTCATTTTACATCTGAACTTTTTTGGGGGGTAGAAGGTGGGGTGGGGGCATTTGCCCCTTTCCAAACTTTTCAGCAATAAGACCTATGATAGTGGTTTCCAAACTTGTTCCTGGAGGCAACCCAGCCAGTCTGGCTTTCAGGATATCCACAGTGATTGTTCATGAGAGAGATTTGCATGCAGTGAAGGTAGTGCATGCAAATCTCTCTCATGAATATTCATTGTGGGTATCCTGAAAACCTGACTGGCTGGGCTGCCTCCAGGACCAAGTTTGGGAACCACTGGACCTATGAGACAAACATTCTTTATTGAATACCTTCAAGTTCTTAAAAGGGAGGAGGATGATCTGTAGTGCCTTGGCTTTCTTTTATGTGGTCTAATACCAGTTAGGACAGCCATACTCCATAGGTAAGCAACGCTTCTTTTTTACACTTGGGCACCTCTATTATAGGAAACCAGATGATAGAATATCTGGTTTTAGACTAATCTTGATTGGATACTTTTCTAGATTAGCAGATGCAGGGCCCCCTGAACTCAAATGTTTCTGAGGCACTTTGGCATAATTATTTGTTTTGGGCACAGACTGACTAGGGCTGAGTGCTGCATGCCATATTGGAGGATTATCTGCATTGAAATGAAATTTGCTGTTGCCTCCCTTCCATCTGATGCTGCAGCCACCAAGTTATTCAGCATGCTGCAAGCCCTGTCACATCATGGTTGCATCGTTCTCTGTCACTAAAAAGAATACAGAGATTATATTTGGAAATTGGTAAAAGAAAAAGTAAATTGAGTAGGTACATTGCTTGATATATATATATTTTTCCCCCCAGTTGAATTCTTAGAAAGGGTACGAGAAAAAAAGAAGGGAGACATCACAGTGCTGGATCTGGGCTGTGGAAAGGGTGGAGATCTGCTGAAGTGGAGAAAAGGCAAAATCAGCAAACTTGTGTGCACAGGTAATAAAGGATCTCTTCAAGGTAGAAGTGACCTCAGCTGAACATTTTTGTTGTAAGGAAGTTTTTGTAACCTTTCCATACAGTATGAGAAAATATTACTCAGAAGTGATGTACAGTTGCATTACAACTGGATTTCTAATGTATTTACATTGTACAACTGGATTAGACAGTGTGGGGATGTAGATAAATAATGGTACAGTTCACAAATATTCATGCTGTCTGAATTTTAATCAGAAATCTCATGCAATGTTCAATATTAGAAATATTTTTAAATACCATAAAAAGGGCCCTGTTTACTAAGGTGCGCTAACGTTTTTAGCACGTGCTAAAAATTAGCGCGCACTAACCATGTAGACGCCCATATGAATATTATGGGCATCTACACGGTTGGCACAAGCTAATGCTTAGTGCACACGCAGCTTAGTAAACAGGGCCCCAAGTATCTAAACAATACATAACTGATGAATTTTCATATAAGTAGTTCATAGCAATTAACATGTAAAAGGCTAAATAAACTTCCTGATCCATATCCTAGACTGTAAAAGCTCTACCTGAGCTGTAAAAATATCCAGATAATTTTGAATGAATTCCAGAATTTTTATGAGATCTGTGAAATACTTAAGAATTCATACAGAGCAAAGTATGACAACACTCTTGATACCACGTTTATATCACAACTCATATGTTTCTTTCAGTGCTGAAGGTATCTTCTCATGGGGGGTAATAAAATCTTGGATTCCGAGAAAGAACAAACTGCAAACATAACACTGTTTACATTGTTAAAAAAGGCAGTTTGATGAAATATTAATAAACTGTAAACATGTGGCAATATTCAGGGCTGTGGAGTTGGTAGAAATGTACTAACTCCATCCAGCTTAAAAATAAAAAAAGCATAATAATATGCTAAATTTATTTTATACTTATTTATTTTGTATAATTTTATACTTTTATATATTTATTTATTTATTGCATTTGTACCCCACATTTTCCCACCTTTTTGCGGGTTCAGTGTGGACATATCTTTGTCCTGAATCTAAAGTTATATTTACCAGTACTTTAGATCCAGAACAAAAAATATACAGCCTGATATCAGTAGGAGTCGGAGCTGGAGTTGGAGTCGGACAGTGGAACATAAAGTTGAAGTTGAAGGTTTGGTGTACCAACTCCACTGCTCCGGCAGTATTTTATGTTGGCAGATTTTGCAGGGCAGCGTGGAATATTCATTGCCTATGGTAAAAAATTAGGGGTCCTTTTACTAAAGTGTGCTAATGGATTTAGTGCATGCTAATGATTAGCATACTCTAAATGGGAAGAAGCCTATTATATTCCTATGGACATTTTATTTAAAGTGCGCTAAATCTGTTTGCGTGCCTTAGTAAAAGAACCCCTTAGATTGTAAACCCTTCAGAGACAGGGAAATACCTAGAGTACCTGGAAGTAACTCACTTTGAACTATTGCCATAAAAGGTGTGAGTAAAATTCAAATAACATAAGAAATAAAAATATCAGTGGGTACAAGTAATAAGGTAGATTTTCTCCGGAAAGAAATGTTTGCATCTGTCTACTTACTTACACAAAAAGGAGTTTGTTCTTTACTTTTATTTATCAACACTGCTTTATCTTTTGCCATAGGTGTTTGTGTGACTATTTTTATTATTGATTGTTGGGAGTTGGGAGGGAGGCACAGCTAGAAGTGGTGAAACAAAAGTAATTTAAAAACAAACAAGGTAATCAATAGAAATAAAATAAAACATAGAAAATAAAATAAGATGACACCTTTTTTATTGGGCTAACTTAATACATTTCTTGATTAGCTTTCGAAGGTAGCCCTTGTTCTTCAGATCAGAAATAAGCGAATGTTGGTATATAACAGCATATATATAGATATATACTGTTATTTACCAACATTTGCTTATTTCTGAGCTGATGAAAAAGGGTTATCTTCAAAAGCTAATAAAAAAATGTATTGTTAGCCCAATAAAAAAGGTGTCATCTTATTTTCTATATTTTATTTTATTTTATTTCTGTTGATTACCTTTAAAAGTGGACTAATAATGGCTACCACATCGCTCTACTCAAAACAAACAAAAACTACAGATGCTCTTATAAATGAATTCTACCTGTCATTTGGATGTTCATAATGTATTTACTTTTCCAGGGAAGGCTTATTGGCACCCTCTTAGTCCTATGAGGTTGACTTAAAGATATGATACATTTTTCTTTAGATATATTTAACTTCCTTTTTATAAATAGTTGGATCTGTGTATATGCTCAGCAGACCTTCATGTACTGTTCTGTGTTGGAGGCTTAGTCCTGAGGTATGTATGTTGGAGAATACCTGCTTTCTGTCTGTAATGCAGTGATAACTAGTCCTTCATGACCTGACCACCTAGTGGTGTTAGCGCTTGGATTTTTCTTTGTGACACTACATGAAGATGGAATGAAATGTACTAAAACTACCCCATACCCATCTACACAATGATAAAGAAACTCTAGTGCACATATGACCATAGTTTGATTCTCTTTATGTTATGTTTATTTTTATAGACCTAGCTGATGTTTCTATACAGCAGTGCCAGCAACGTTACAAAGAAATGAAGAACCGAAGCCGTTACAATGAGCATATCTTTAGTGCAGAATTTATTACTGCTGATTCCACTAAGGTATCTTTCTTCTTTACTTATTTCGGGCTACTCTGTAGTCATTTATGTATTATATCTGTTTTGGTTAATAAAATTTCAGCTTTCAAAGTAAGCCATACATTCTTTCTTCAAATGCCCAGATGAGTTATATATTAAATATAAATTATTTAAAATAAATATTGCAGTGATGATAAACCATAAAATGTAAAATAACAAACTTTACAAACACAAAATATACAAAATAACAACCCATCTGTATCTAAAGGTAATTTTTCTGCAGACAAAATTTGTTTTCTTTTGTTTTGTCATACTAAAATAATTTCAGCTAAAGAAAATGCCGCTAAAGCTAGCTGCCTGTTTTTGCTCTCTGGCTGTTGAATAGTGGTGGTTTAATATCGATCTATTGCTGTTATTTTCATCAGGGTTTGGGGTTTATTCCAGCTGGCTACTTTTTACCCGGCCCATTGGTAGACCGGAGTAATTTGAGCATGGTCACTGCATAGAATGCTTGCAAAACCAGTCGGACAGGTTCTGAGGATTGACCACCAAAATGCTATTTATTTATTTATTTATTTGAGAACATTTATATCCCACATATTCCCACTAAGACAGGCTCTATGTGGCTAACAGTGTTTTAATAAAAGAACATCATAACAATTCTAGTACAACACAAAGTATAAGGTACATAAAGGAGGGAAGGAACAACAGAAGAAACGAAAGAGGGATACCAAGAGGTTAAGCAGCGGAGGAGTATGATCTATCACAAAGATAAGTCTTGAGGGATTTTTTATTTATTTATTTTTTCTTTAATTTTAAATTACAATAATCAACGATTCCCTTGTACAGAAATACAGGTAGAAATAATATAGTAACACTCCAAGCAACCATATGTAGACATTTAAGAAACTATATAGAGAAAAAAAAGAAAAAAGATTCTGAAATTAGAGTGTATTTATACAAGCATTGTAAAATCTTTCTTAGACCCCAATAAATAGTAGAGGGGGAAAATGAATTAGAGAAGTAACAAAACAAGAGTGTGGATTAAAGTCCTGAATAGGTCAAATGGTAGGAGCTGCTTGATACGCTTGAGAGACCTCGTGGAGAGGAGCATTTGCTTCGTTATAGACGAAACTTGAAGGTCAAGAGTCAAGTGCCAGGATGACCCCAAGTAGCTTCATGCTAGTTGCGATAGAGATGGAGAAGTCCTGCGCAGCCACCGTGCCCGGTATGGATTTATAGAATTGCTATAAACATAACACTAGTTATTTCACTTCAGTTCTCGAATCTGGACTTTTCGGCATTGCCGTTTTGGCGTTGCCATTTCAGCGCCGTCAAAACAGTGCCGAACTTAGGGGTTGCAAGAATTTTGGACGTAGGCAAAAGTCCTCTACTTCTTCCTCCCCCCCTCTCACACTGTCTTTTGGTATTGCAGGGCTGTGCCTCCTACTGCAGCCAGGGGATCATATGCTGCCGGGGGAGGGGGGGGGGAGTTTGGGCAGAAAGGAGATATGGACCACCTGGGCCAGGCCATAACACTCTTCTGCCCAAGGATATCTGCTGCAGTAAACAGACAGAGCATACTCCTAATGAATACCGGAGGTCAATGCGGGGAAGGGGGGAAGAAGTAGAAAACCTTTGCCTGTATCCAGAATTCCAGGCCGCCCAAAATTCTTGCAGCCTTCAGTTCTGTGCCATTTTCATAGCGCTGAAATGGCAATGCCAGAAGCTTCATGTACCCCCTCAATGCTTGCCCAGCTTGTTAGACATAAAGTTGTTCTTCTATTAGTGTGTTTATTCTTTTTTAATACATACATTTCTATTTTTCTTAAATTTTTCTTTCTTATATACTGGTGAAAAAAAATCCTTTCACTGCTCTGAACTGCTTAGTACTTAAAGGTGTGTTTATGCTGCCAAAAATCTTTATATGTTTTTTTTTTTCTTTTGTTGCCATTTTATGTTAAAATATTTAACCACTTAAATTTCCTCTAAGAGTCTGGCCTTCCTATGCTCTACCAGAAGTATTCAATTATCTTATCAAATAATTTTGGTTCACTTAAACCTATGATCATAGGATTCAAACATGAGGTACATGTATCCTGAGGGGTGTGCAAGACATCAGCAGGGGGGATATGTGGTGTCCAGCAAGATGGAAAAGCAGCCAGTATAAGCCTCCCCAGCCCATGCCATGACCTTCTCCTCTGTTCTTTTGCTCGGCTCGCTGCCTTCACAGGTCTGTGGCAGGAGCAATGTAAAGACACACAAGACCCTTTCCTCGCACATGGTGCTGCTAGCTATGCTGATTCCCCCCTCCCCCTGATTTAAATTTAAGCATCGGAGGGGTGTGACTGGCAGAGCTGGTCGTAGTGTGGGAAAGGAAATGGTCCCTCATGTTTTCCCATTGATTTTATTGCTGATACCGCTGCCAGCCTGCCACAACCTGGGAAGGCTACATCTTTTTTGAGATACAGTGACCAGAATTGAATGCAATAATCAAGGTGAGGTCGCACCATAAATCGATACAGAGGATATATAATATTCTTGATCTTATTTGCCATCCCTTTCCTAATAATTCCTAGTATCCTGTTTGCGTTTTTGGCCACCACTGCACACTTACGCAGAAGATTTCAATATATTGTCTACAGCGACATCTTGGATCTTTTTCTTGGGTTCTGGCCCTAAGGTGCACCCTAAGGTGCACCCTTTCCTCCACTGCTAACGCCAGACTCCGTTCCTTTTATCTTACTGCACCTTATGCCTGGAATAGACTTCCTGAGCCCGGTACGTCAAGCTCCATCTCTGGCTGTCTTCAAATCTAAGCTAAAAGCTCACCTTTTTGATGCTGCTTTTAACTCCTAACCCTTGTTCACTTGTTCAGAACCCTTATTTTATCATCCTCACTTTAATATTCCCTTATCTCTTGTTTGTTCTGTCTGTCTGTCCAAATTAGATTGTAAGCTCTGTCGAGCAGAGACTGTCTCTTCATGTTCAAGTGTACAGCGCTGCGCACGTCTAGTAGCGCTATAGAAATGATAAGTAGTAGTAAGGTGGACCCTAGCATCATGTAACAGTGATTTGGATTATTCTTCCCCATGTGCATCACTTGGCATTTGTCCATATTAAATTTCAGGAGAACCCAATAGACTTTAACTTCAAGCCACAGGAAACCTAGTGGATGTCATCAAGGTCACGCCTCAGCTCGCTCAATCTCTCCGCTCATGGTTAATTTGGTCCAATTTGGCTCTAGGACTACAGTTCTAAATTCCACCTCCACAATGAATTCTGACCACAGATGCATCCAACCTGGGCTAGTGAAATGTAGATAGGCTTCACACTCAAGGGACCCAGGAAGTCACTTTTCATATCAATCTCCTTGAACTTTGGGCGATTTGGAATGCTCTAAAGGCTTTTGGAGATTGGCTTGAGCACCAATCATTTTGATAGAAACAGGTTATCAGGTTGCAATGTAATTTGTCAACAAGTGGGGGGTGGGGGGGGGTACAGGATCCTACCCCTTGAATCAGGAAACAGTCAGAATGTGGCATTGGGACCTCATCTGTGGCATGATTCTCAGAGCTACATACCTGGCAGGCAAGGAAAACAGTCTGACAGACAGGCTAAGCAGGGTCATGCAATCACATAGGTGGTCTCTCAATATGGGCATAGCCTGCGAGATTTGAGTGTAGGACACCCCTTCAGTGGATCTCTTTCACTCAGCTTAATAACAGTTCCTCATTACTGCTCCAGACTCAGATCACATGGCAGATTAGAAACCAGATGCCTTCCTCCTACATTGGGGGGTAAGGTATCCTTTATGCATATCCTCTCATCCCTCTAATAGGGAAGACTTTGTTGAAACTCAGACAAGACCAGGGAACCATGATCGTAATCGCAACCTACTGGTCGAGACAGATCTGGTTCCCTCTACCTCTTGACTCCTATCAATAATGAGTAACATTAAAAGTAAATGAGCACATTAAGAATTTGATTCCATTTATCAAGAAAATCAGCATCATCTTTGAACACCTGCTGTTCTTTCAACATCCTAAAACCTCTCACGGTTCAGTTTTGCAGTATTCGGCTAGAACAGTTGCATTAATCTTCAAATTTAAAAGTTCAATCCAAGATGAAGAATCATTACCCTCAATCTCCTTAATGTTGAAATGGGAAGGTCCAGATAGCAAGTTCTAGCCTCACTCTTAGTAAATCCATACACAGTTTTCCACTGACTGGTGGCCATTCTGGTAAATTGTAAATGTCTTAACAGGAAAAGAGAGACCAAACCCAATATCCAAAAAGATCTCTCATTAGTACTCGTGTTCACATTTATTATCAAAAAATGAAGACTTCCCACAGAATTCAAGAAGCAATTATACTCTTCAATCCATGTTAACTTCTAGCATGGATTCTTAAAGTGCTCGATAGAGGCACAGAGAAAAACATTGTTCTTTGCATTTCTGAACCCAGTCCAGTGGAACCCGTTTTGCCACTGCCTATGGCTTCATCAGGGTCTCGTGTATAAAGAGGCATCCAATCTAAAATAAAAAATAATATAAAATCGCTACAAAAGTACTCGACTAAATCACCAAGCTAAAAAATGTGAACTTCAGCCAGGTAAGAGGTATGGGCTTTGCTTGGCAAAGATATATTGGCTAGCTTTTAGTCACTGCCTTGAGGTATTGGAGCAGTGATCTCATGGATTGGAGCTCAGATGCAGCTTCCTGAAACAGTGTGCTACCCTGATAGGCTTTTCCTGATTTACTACCTGGCTTCCGATCAGTTCAAGCTTCTCCTATTAACCTACAAATGCACTCGATCTGCAGCCCCTCCTTACCTCTCTACCCTCATCTCCCCCTACGTTCCTACCCGTAACCTCCGCTCTCAAGACAAATCCCTCCTTTCAGTACCCTTCTCCACCACCGCCAACTCCAGGCTCCGCCCTTTCTGCCTCGCCTCACCCCATGCCTGGAATAAACTCCCTGAGCCCATACGTCAGGCCCCCTCCCTGCCCATCTTCAAAGCCCTGCTCAAAGCCCACCTCTTCAATGTCGCCTTCGGCACCTAACCACCATACCTCTATTCAGAAATCTAGACTGCCCCCACTTGACACTTGACATTTCACATTT
The DNA here is from genome assembly GCF_901765095.1 of Microcaecilia unicolor. Taxonomy (NCBI): domain Eukaryota; kingdom Metazoa; phylum Chordata; class Amphibia; order Gymnophiona; family Siphonopidae; genus Microcaecilia; species Microcaecilia unicolor. The sequence continues at coordinate 435,351,308 of NC_044031.1, forward strand.
TAGATTGCAAGCTACTTTGAGCAGGGACTGTCCTTTGTTAAACTGTACAGTGTTGCGTAACCCTAGTAGCGCTCTAGAAATGTTAAGTAGTAGTAGTACCTCTGGACTTATCCTCCAAAGAACCGTGGAGGTTGGATTGCTTTACGACTCTCATTATGCAAAACGAGGAGTCTCTTCTGCATTCCAACCTCCAGACCCTAGCCCTCACAGCCTGGATGTTGAGAGCATAGAATTTGCCTCCTTGCAAATGCCTGAGGGTGTCTCCAAGATATTGCTGTCTTCCAGAAAATATTCCACCAAGAGGTGTTAACCTTTAAGTGGAGGGAGTTTGCCGTCTGGTGTGAGGGCAAAGCCCTAGATCCACTTATTTGCTCTACACAAAAACTGCTTGAATACCTCCTACACCTTTCTGAGTCTGGTTTGAAAACCAACTCTTTAAAGATTCATCTTTCTGCAATCGGTGCTTATCACCACGTGGGAAGCAAGTCCATCTCTGTATGACCTCTAGTTGTTTGGTTCATGAGAGATTTGATATTGACAAAGCCCCCTCTCAAACCTCTCAACATCATCCTCACCCAGCTGATGAAACCTCCTCTTGAATCCTGTCATCTGAAGTACCTGACCTAGAAGGTCTTGTTTTTGTTGGCAGCTTGCCAAGTCAGTGAGCTCCAGGCGCTAGTAGCCTATCCACCTTACATCAGATTTCATCATAACAAGGTAGTTCTCTGCATGTATCCTAAGTTCCTTCCTAAAGTGTTGTCAGAGTTTCATCTTAACCAGTTGGTTGTCTTGCCAACATTCTTCCCAAAACCTCATGCCCACCCTGGCAAAAGTACATTTCATACCTTGGACTGAAAGAGAGCCTTAGCCTTTTATATGGAGCAGACTAAAGCCCAAAGGCGTCCATCCAACTTTTTGTTTCTTTTGACCCAAACAGGATTGGGATAGCCATCGGTAAGCACACTTTGTCCAATTGGCTGGCAGATTGGATCTCCTCTTACGGCCAGGCTGGGCTGACACTTGAGGGCCATATCATGACTCTTGATGTCAGAGCCATGGCTGCATCAGTAGCCCACTTGGTCAGCTTCCATTGAGGAGATATACAAGGTTGCAACGTGGTCTTTGCTCCACACTTTCACATCTCATTACTGCCTTGAGTACAATACCTGATGCAACAGTCTGTTTGGCCAGATAGTCCTGCAAAATTTGGTGTCTAGAATCCAGCCGAGTCTCCTAGGCCCCTCTTCTATTCTATTCCCAGCTGCACCTCCACAAGCAGTTTCTATATCAGTTAAGGTTAATTGGTTTCAGGTTAGTCTTGCCATTGCGAGACTCTATTCTCCTAGCGTTGTTTTCGGTGAGCCTGGTGGCTAGGAATTCTCAAATATAATGAGTAAACCACCCTGCTTGTCATTGGAGAAAGCAAATTTACTTACCTGTAACAGATGTTCTCCGAGGACAGCAGGACAAGTATCCTTACCCCCCCCCCCCCCGCCTCCCCTTGGAGTTTAATTCTTTTTAGCTTTTTCATGTTACTGAGGGTCCTGAGCTTGCGGGTTGGGTAGGAAGACACTCTTGCATGCACGGTGGGGCTGCTGCCAAAAGCCTCTTAAAGATATAGTGCATTGGGCAGCATCCACACTGAGCTCCGTTGGGATGATGTCACCCTAGTGTAAGGGTACCTGCCCTGCTGTCTTTGGAGAACACCTGCTTCAGGTAAGTAACTTCACTTTGATATCTGTTATATTCCTAAGCAAACTCAGATTGCAAACAAAGCTGGTGTAGAGATGGATAATTGGGCTCCATCTGATTTCCTATATTTAACAAAATGTCTTGAACACTCAGGATTTTATTTGTAAGTAGTAACCCTGTTGTCTCTGAGAAGGATAAAATTTTGGTATTGTTATTTTCAGAAAAGGGCCTATTTGTAGCTTGATATTACAGGTATTTCCAGATGTATTTCAAGGCAAAAAGTAACACATCTATTGTTCCAGTAACAGTTCCCATTACAATTCAAAAGAAAAATCAAGCACATCCAAACCAGTACCAAAACCCACCCTCCCCACCCACCCTAGCACAGACTGAATCCCTCCACCAAATAGTCCACCAGAGGTTCCTTCAGCCTAGAGGAGAACTCCCCCCACCCTTCCTCACAGAACAAAGTATTACCTGCAATTGTGCCATTCTGCAGCCCCTGGGTCACAACAGCCCCTCCAGCGATCTGTAAGTCTTTCAAGCTCTGCCACAACTTTTACTCGTAGATACCAGTCCTCTAAAGTAAGTCCCAAGGTCTGTTTCCAGTGTGCAGCAATTTCATACTTGGCTGCAGCAAGGCACAGTCTCTTCAACCTCCTCTGCCATTTATGACCCCCTCGTCAGTCCAATCAATACCTAACAAACAAAACTTAGGGCAGTGAATCACAGTGCTCCAAAAATGCTGGATTTTCATACAGGCCCACCAAACATGACATTTCTCCCCTCCTGCTCAGAGTGCCAACAGAGGTCAGTAGCAACAGTAGGGAACATCGCTTTTAGTTTAGCTGGGGTTAAATACTAGTGGGTAACAACTTTATAAGCATTCTGTTCAATATACCTATCAAAGTTTTCTGAAGTACTTTAAAAACAGCTTGTCCTCATGCTAAACTACTCTCCCAAATACCTTTCCCACTGTAACATAAAGTTAAAACGTTTACATTCCTGACTCCTCAAAAATTTATAAATAAGAGATAGCTGCTGTTTAAATTTCCCTAGTGCTAGCTAAAGATTCTCCCAAGTGTTCAATATCATCAGGGTTATCACGCAACCACTCCTGGGCACCCACATATTGTTTCACTTGCAAACAGGAAACAAGTTTTGAGAGTCTAAGTTGTACTGGTTCTGCCCTCCCCCCACCAAAAAAAAAGGAGGGTTCAAACTGAATAGGTGCCAAGGAGGAAACACAAATTTTGCACCCAGTCTTGTCTTGACCAAACTCCAAACATGAAGAAGATGACTTGTGAAGAGGTTAGAAAAAGATGGAGTGAGGTATTTTGGCAACATTAAGATCTACAACAAATATTTCAGCGCAAAATGCAGAAAGCCATGCTGTTCCAAGACTACAGCTCAGGTGACTCCTCCCAATCCATCAACTGTTGCAACTGGGAAGCCCAGTAATATGAAACAAGGTTAGGAACTGCCTGTCCCCCAAGCTCCGCTGGGCACCACAACAACTCTTTCGCTAGCCGTGGTCCTTTCCCCGCCCAAATGAATCTCACTAAATCCCTCTGGATCTTACGCAGCTGCTGGTGTGGTACCAAGATAGGCAGTGTGTGAAAAGAAAAAGACGAGGAAGAATATTCATCTTCACAACTGAAATCCGGCCCCACCATGACAACCAACCCTCCTACCAACGCGAAATATCTGCTTTGATCTGCTTTAACAATAATAATAATAATAATAATCATAAAGCATACTTAAATCCCTTATAAGGTGCACTCTAAGATACTGAAAATGACCCCGGGCCTATCAAAATGGAAAGCTCTCTTGGAGTCAAGGTAATGCCCAGCAACTCAGATTTATCATAATTGACTTTAAATCCAGCCAGAGGTCCATAATCAATAAACTCCTTTAAAAGCACAGGCAAAGAAATCTCAGGGTGTTTAACATAAAGTAGTATATTATCTGCAAAAAGAGCAAAGGGGAAAAGGATAGTGATAGGAGTGTACTACCGTCCGCCTGGCCAGGACGAACAGACGGATGCGGAAATGTTAAAGGAAATCAGGGACGCAAACAAACTGGGCAACACAATAATAATGGGGGATTTCAATTACCCGCATATAGACTGGGTTAATGTAACATCTGTATACGCAAGGGACATAAGATTTCTTGGGCCGCTGGACGAAAATGGTGTTAAAGGGGCGATCAAGGAGGACAAAGCCGTAGCAGAGAAATTAAATGAATTCTTTGCTTCGGTCTTCACCGAGGAGGATTTGGGGTGGACACCGGTGCCGGAAAGAATATTTGAAGCGGGGGAGTCGGAAAAACTAAACAAATTCTCTGTAACCTTGGAGGATGTAATGGGTCAGTTCAGCAAGCTGAAGAGTAGTAAATCACCGGGACCTGATGGTATTCATCCCAGAGTATTAATAGAACTAAAAAATGAACTTGCGGAGCTACTGTTAGAAATATGCAATCTGTCCCTAAAATCGAGTGTAGTACCGGAAGACTGGAGGGTAGCCAATGTTACTCCGATTTTTAAGAAGGGTTCCAGAGGAGATCCGGGAAATTATAGACCGGTGAGTCTGACGTCGGTGCCGGGCAAGATGGTGGAGGCTATTATTAAGAATAAAATTGCAGAGCATATACAAAAACATGGACTGATGAGACAAAGTCAGCACGGATTTAGTGAAGGGAAGTCTTGCCTCACCAATCTAATGCATTTTTTTGAGGGGGTAAGCAAACATGTGGACAATGGGGAGCCGGTTGATATTGTATATCTGGATTTTCAGAAGGCGTTTGACAAAGTGCCGCACGAAAGACTCCTGAAGAAATTGCAGAGTCATGGAATCGGAGGTAGGGTATTATTATGGATTAAGAACTGGTTGAAAGATAGGAAGCAGAGAGTAGGATTGCGTGGCCAGTATTCTCAGTGGAGGAGGGTAGTTAGTGGGGTCCCGCAGGGGTCTGTGCTGGGTCCGTTGCTTTTTAATGTATTTATAAATGACCTAGAGATGGGAATAACTAGTGAGGTAATTAAATTCGCCGATGACACAAAATTATTCAGGGTCGTCAAGTCGCAGGAGGAATGTGAACGATTACAGGAGGACCTTGCGAGACTGGGAGAATGGGCGTGCAAGTGGCAGATGAAGTTCAATGTTGACAAGTGCAAAGTGATGCATGTGGGTAAGAGGAACCCGAATTATAGCTACGTCTTGCAAGGTTCCGCGTTAGGAGTTACGGATCAAGAAAGGGATCTGGGTTTCGTCGTCGATGATACGCTGAAACCTTCTGCTCAGTGTGCTGCTGCGGCTAGGAAAGCGAATAGAATGTTGGGAGTCCAGGTGTGCGGATGTTATAATGCCGTTGTATCGCTCCATGGTGCGACCGCACCTGGAGTATTGTGTTCAGTACTGGTCTCCGTATCTCAAAAAAGATATAGTAGAATTGGAAAAGGTACAGCGAAGGGCGACGAAAATGATAGTGGGGATGGGACGACTTTCCTACGAAGAGAGGCTGAGAAGGCTAGAGCTTTTCAGCTTGGAGAAGAGACGGCTGAGGGGAGATATGATAGAAGTGTATAAAATAATGAGTGGAATGGATCGGGTGGATGTGAAGCGACTGTTCACGCTATCCAAAAATACTAGGACTAGAGGGCATGAGTTGAAGCTACAGTGTGGTAAATTTAAAATGAATCGGAGAAAATTTTTCTTCACCCAACGTGTAATTAGACTCTGGAATTCGTTGCCGGAGAACGTGGTACGGGCGGTTAGCTTGACGGAGTTTAAAAAGGGGTTAGATAGATTCCTAAAGGACAAGTCCATAGACCGCTATTAAATGGACTTGGAAAAATTCCGCATTTTTAGGTATAACTTGTCTGGAATGTTTTTACGTTTGGGGAGCGTGCCAGGTGCCCTTGACCTGGATTGGCCACTGTCGGTGACAGGATGCTGGGCTAGATGGACCTTTGGTCTTTCCCAGTATGGCACTACTTATGTACTTATGTACTTATTGGTTGTGTCAGCAACCGATAGGCCTAAAATATCCAGATTATCCTGAATCTTCTGAATGAAGGGCTCAACTGAAATAGCAAAAAGCAACAGGGACAAATAGCACCCCTGGATAGTGCTTTGGCCTATCAAAAAGGAATCTGTATACGCTCTGTTATGACTTACTTGGGCCATGGGGGCCTCATAAAACTTATGCATCCAAGTGTTAAAGTGGCTCCAAAACCCAATCTTGTGCATAACAGCCCATAAAAACTGCCAATTCACCCTGTCAAAGGCCTTTTCTGCACCAATAGCTAACAAAGCCACTTTGTTTTTAGACCATTGGGCATGCCACAAAAGATGCAAAGTCTGCACATTGTCAGCCACTTGCCTGCTTCGAATAAAGCCCGCTTGACAGGGTAAATCGAGTCTGAGAAAATAAACAGCAAGACTGTCAGCCAACACCTTGGCAATTAGTTTAACGTCTATATTAAGCAAGGTTATCGGCCTATAGGAACTACAGACCGCAGGGTCCTTACCGGGCTTAGCAGTGACTTTTATGGCCTCCTCCCTTATAGGAGGGAGAGATTCTCCTTGGAGCCAACTATTTGCAACCCTGGCCAATAAAGGAACAATATCCCCTTGAACAAGGTTATAAAATTGGGAGGAAAGACCTTCTAAACCTGGGACCTTCCCAGCTGGTAAACCCTTGTTAGCCGTACTAAGTTCTGAGCCCATTACCAGTATCAAAGTAGGCAGAGTTGATAGTGTCTAAGTTCCTCTGGATATCAACCACCTCTGCAGCGGACTCTTGGGTGTACAAGTGTTTATAGAAAAGAAAAAATTGATTTCTGATTTCAGAGTCGGTGTAAACAATCTTGGTCTCCCGCCCTTTTATCTTATGTATAGTGTGAGATACCCAACGCTGCCTCAAATGATGAGCAAGTAGGGTACTGTCAGCATTTGCCCTTATACAGATCAGGTTCTGACTGGAAAGTTAGCCTACACAAAGGCCTCTGGGAAATATTACAAGCAGTCCTGAACACTTCTGGTATGATCCCTGGTGATGTTAGTGTAAACAGGATGCCTCCTGCCTTTTGGGCTTAGTTTTGCATGTCTTAAGCACCCGTACTTTAAGAAAAGGAGGCCAGAATCAATGCTCAGGAAGAACAATAGGACCCAGACAACTGGTCTCCAAGAAATTGGCTTCAAAGAATCCACTCCTCTTGGGTAATCGAGTCATCAGCTCAAACAAAGAAATTATTACACAGGAATATGCTGGAAAAAGGGAGCTGAGGGATGTAAAAGGACACATTCAGACCCAGGAAAAAGGTGTACCCACACCCAGCACACATACACCCTCCTACCTGCAGACCTTCTTTCTGAGAAAGCCATTCCATACACGTCCCCGTGCTGAGCCCAACAGAAGGACAAGCACATACACACTCAGGCATGCCCCACACCTTCACATCCCCCTCCTCAGCCCAACAGAAGGACAGGCACACATGCTCTTAGAGACACACAAAGAAGCAGAGAGACAGGCAGACTCAGACCCACAGCACCCGCTGCAATACATTTCTGCCCTGCTGTAAGCCTAATTTTATATAAAATACCTTTTCCCCCACCTTTGTGTATTGTTTTATTGTGCAACGAAACCCACTGCCATTAAGAAGTGGACTCAGGACCAGGACAAGGAACCTAGACCCAGAAGTGAGCCAAAGCTTCGACCTCTGTGGACCCTAGATCATAACAGACAGGTACCAGCACAGTTCCCAAACTAAAAAAACTTTTTCTGTTTTAAACATATTTGCTTAAAATCAATCTCATCCACTTGCTGTTGTTGAAGCAACTTGCTAAATAGCCCCCGGTCCATACTCAACTGATGATGTTTTTCCAGCTCCCTCAACAGTTCTCTCAACTGGAGAGACTCTTATCTTGGGACTGCTTCTTTTGCACACCTCATTTAATCAAATGGCCCTGCACTACAGCCTTAAGTGTCCTACTTAATCTGTTCGGAAACCACAGGAAGGTCGTTGCAAGCTAAGTAATCTTGATTAACCTTCTGTATAGCCACAGAAACAAGCTTGTCATGGAACAGACATTCGTTTAGGTTCCAAAAACCTTGATGCCGCAAATTGTTCCCATCCCCTAGAGAAACCCAAATGAGAGCATTGTCAGATTGATGAACGTTTTCAATCTTGGAGACCTGCAACCTTCCCCACATGTTCCTAGACAACCAAAGCAAATCCATACGGGTTTACGTACCAGTAGCATGAGAATAAAAGGAATAATTCTTTTGGGCAGGATGTTGGATCTTCTAGATGTCCAACAAATCAAGCTTAAGGAGAACTGGTCAAACACAGGGTCAGGAGCTATATTAAAATTCTCTCCCAGGACAGCACCACCTTTAATAAATGGTAAAAGCTGTATGTGAGAGATCCAAAAAAAAAAGTTGCCTGGCCCATGTTCAGAGCCTAAACAGTTCTCAAAGTAACATTACAACCCTGCAACTTCCCCTTGATAGCAATACATCATCCTGCCAGATCTCGATATACCTCCTCTAATACCCAGGAAAGACCCGTGCAAATTAAAATTACTCCCCCCCCCCCCCCCCCCCCCCCCCCCGGGCTACTGTTAGCAAAAGTCTGACCAAATTCTCTCTGGTGTACAAAGCGCTGACCATGTTTCTTCATATGGGTTTCTTGCAAAAACAAGGCACAAGGGGTGGAAGATGACAACCAAAAATGTCCCAAGATGACAACCAAAATAAACTCCAGAAGTCCAATTCTTCTAAAAACATAAAACCTTTATTCTCCAAATTACACAGAATACGTGGACAATCTTGACCCAACACAGGCCATGTTTTGGCTGCAAACTGTTTTCAGGGGTCTCTTTCAGAAGTGCTGTGGGGAAATTGGAGAATAATGTGTCAAGGAATCACACAACTGTTGTCTGTAGGAATAAGTCTAAACGGCTCAGTGTCATAGCAGTATCATTTTCTACAAAAACACCACATCCCAGGAGAGCCACTGCAATTCCTTGAACACAATGCTGCATTTCCCTGCATCATTTAACCTTTCACATTCCAGGACCCCGTCTTGAACCCACTGCCTCCTTCCCCCATCACCAGCCCTTCTAATCGCTGATTCAGAGATACCAGGGTCAGCTCAAAAAAGACAAGACGAATGTACCCACAGGCAGAATGGTTCATACAAATATATCTCTCTTTATCTCTGTTATTGCATCATAAACAGTCTTAAATACCATATTGAACATAGTCCCATCTAGTTCAAAAACTCCTGAAAAGCCTAACAAGGCAAGAAAATGATTACCACTACAATCAAGTTTTTACTACTAGCTCCGGATGATGGCGGAGCTGCAACTGATCCAGCCTCTGCAGACAAATAAGAGCAACTGAACATTTTGAGAGGCTGCTAGGCTTCCACCACTGTCTGCACCTTTCTCATGTTTCCTCCCACAGTTATAGATAGGGTAAATGGGTAAAGCTAGCAGTAGTGTAAATCAGCTAATTACAGGAATGAGTGACATCTCTGAGCTCACGTCTCCACTACACAGTCCATGTGTGTCTTTCCGTTCAAGTTAGAGTGCTTGCAGCCATCTTGTCAGCACCATCTGTTGTCTTGCCAACTCTTGGAGAAGGTTGCTAATCTTTATCAGTGGCTGTAAATTTGTATTTTTCCAACTGTTTTCACATAGACATGTCCACCAACTAGCTGAAGGAAGTCGAAAGAGCAAGTAAGACTGGCTCAATGTGAGGGAATTTAATAGCAACTCAGTTGGAGCTTAGCATTCAAGCCACCATCCACTTCTGTGACATCACTTCCTCCAGAAGGTGTTTTTATCTTTTAAACTACAAGTGTTGGATTGGGAAGCTTCCTTTTACCAGAGCTTTTCTTGTGTTTGTTTATTCTCCATGAACAAGCAAATCATCACATATGGGTGATGACATCCGTTCAACTTGAGGAGTGTTCCTACTCCTTGGAATTGCCCTCCATGGATCTGAGACCTCTGTTCTGATACATCCCAAGTGACTCAGGAGAATGTGGCTATCCCTTGTCTTTGTCAATGGCAGCTTTCAAGGAGCAGCTCATGCAGAAGTTCAAGGGGAAGATGGAGTGCTGCTTTGCTTGAAGCAATGCTGCTATTCTGACATTGATGTTCAGTCAAGGAAGGATCCAGCTGATCTGTGAAACCGTGCACTGCCTGCAGGAGACTCCTTGATATAGAGGCCTAATTGTTGGTTTCCAGTGCATTGAGAGAGGACGCTTCATTGGGACCCCTCAGTGGTTTAACACCATTGGCCAAGACCTGACAAGTGTCAGTAGTTTGAGGTAAGCAGAGGCTCAAAATTCTCCTATGGAGTAGGCTCAAAATTCTCCTATGGAGTATCTTTGTGAGTCTGACTGAGTGCTCTTGGGATTCTATAGAACAGCTCAAGTCCTTTCTTCAGATCCCTCTCCACCTCAAAAGAGGTATAAATCTCCACCTGCTGAACTCTCATTTATCGATTTTTGTGAGGGAGATGGCTCAGGACATGCTATATGTTAGAGATGGAGGAGGAGGCCACAGAGGAAACAATGGATAGCCTCCAATTCCTCAGCCCACTCAAGGAGGCTGTGACAATGCCTGTTCACAGACTCCTGAAGGAAATTCAGATCAGAATTAGCAAGAAGCTCTATGTATAGAGTCCAAAAGGCTGCCAGTTTCAAGAAGCAGCAGTTCCCTCACCATTTTATGGTGGCTAAATCCACATGGAAAAGATCCAAAAGGTCAAAGATTCATTCCTTGCTGCCTTCTGGAATGGAGGCTAGGATATTGGAGTATTTAGGGAGAAACCTTTTTCAGAATGCTATGCTCCTGTCCAGCACAGCATCCTGTCTGTTCATTATGGGTATGCGCTTATAGAACATAATGCAAAGTGTAGTAAAGTTTGCTGACACACTCCGTAGGGAGAAGGCCAAAGAGCTTTGCAGACTAGTAGCCAAAAGGAAGGAGTTCCAACTTCATGACTTGATAAAATATTCAAATTAAACTATACAAAGTTCCTACAACTTTGTAGCAAGGATGTCCAAAAATTTCTCGATTGTTGATCTTCACAAAAGAACCTTCCCATATGGAGGCATATTTTGCCAATACTGTCTTCTTCAGAGAGGACAGTTGTAACTTCTTTCAAAGATCGTAAATTGTCATTCAGTTGTCTCGCTGACAAGTAACATTCTGCTTAAATTATACAAACAATGCATTTTAATTATTAGAAATGTTATAATAAAAATATGCTCAAAAACATATTCTAATGTAAATGACAAGATGACTGAAACACCATATTACTTAAATGGCTTGCATTGGTGTAGTTGAATTAATGATAAATCACCGAGACTTACAAATTTAGAAAGCCTAATGATGTTGCTTAAAGACACATGATCGTTTTGTCTTCTATATCTTGTGACTTTTACGTTTGAAAGAATATATTGTTGGTCTATGGATTATAGAATTTGTTAAAGTGTATGTTTAGTACTCACTGATTTTAAGTCTCAGCACATGTTTTACTGATTCGTTTCAAAAATTGTAAACTGCTTATATTATTGGCTTAAGGTCACGTGTCTAAGTTCTTTTTCAATGCACTTTCTGAATTCAAAAGTCGTGGCATTTATTAATTCAACTGCACCAATGCAGAAACAGCGTAAGAAGATAAATAAAGAGCTGTAAAGAACTTAGGCTGGTTCCAGGCAGACTTTGTAGGTCTGTGTCTGTATATAGGAATCCGGTTTAGGATAAGCTGGGAGGGGCTTCAGTGGCAACTTCAGTATTTGGAACTGAGGACAGTGCTGGACAGACTTATGGTCTGGGTCCCGCAAATGACAAGAAAGATTTGGGTAGGTTGGAGTGGGCTTTGATGGCAACTCCAGTTGGTGGAACATAAGGATAGAGCCGGGCAGACTTCTACAGTCTGTGTCCCAGAAATGCCAAAGAAAGACTTGTGATAAAGTATATAATATCATATTCATTGTTGATTTAATCATGAATTGGTAATGAGTGGTCCATCCAGTCTGCCCAACAGTCACGTTCAGGTCTTTATCTGCTGTCACTTACTATTTACTAAATAGGAAGGTTTGTCTGTTTTTTAAAATTTATTATCTTAAGTCTTGGGTTGTTCTATGGTATTATTTCTGGTTGTAAGATTATTAACATTTTTGATTGCTTTTTGGAAATCAGTTTCCTTGTGTGTAGTATTTAAATAATTTTATGTTATCTGTTTTTCACTTGTTGCTTCTTTCTCTAGCTCACTTATGAATGTTTTAACAGGACAGGTTTGTGATTGATCTTTTTGAAAACTGAACCATGTGGTCCTGTTCTATTTTCTGTCCTTCAACCAGTGACTTAGTTAATTGATTGCACTATAGGTTCCCAGTACTTTGGAAAAAATGGTTTATTTAAGAACTGTTTTCTCCAATGAGATCTGTGCCTCCAGAATCCCTCAGGTACTAGCTTATGGTGGTGGTGGGAAGGAGGGGCAACAGAGTCTTTTTGGAGATACAGATGAGTCTGTGCAGTTCATGCTAAGGTCTTCAGGAGGTCCAGAGCTTTGTGCTTGGTTGTTGCTAGGAAATGATGCAGACACATTACGTAACTTAATACAGTGCTGAATATTGCTGAGTTCTCTGAGGATTTTATTAGGTTTATTTAAATATAGAGAGAGAATTTGGGTAGATGGGATTGTATGTATATGATTGAGAGAAAGTGAGATCACACACATGCACATATTCTCTACATTCAAAGAATAGATATAAATATATATAGCTATAAAAATAATCTTTTTAAAGAAGCTGGTAGATTTCATTAGAACCCAGAGAAACAAAAGGCCCTGTTTACTAAGACAAGCTAGCGTTTTAGCACGTGCTGGTTTTTAGTACTATTCCTATGAGTATCTCTAGTGTTAGCGTGCGCTAAAAATGTTAGTGCGCCTACAGCGTGGCTTAGTAACAGGAGTTTAGCTGCCGTGTTAAGAGTCCTGTTCATCTTTCAAATGTGTTTCAGGAGCTTCTGACTGAGAAGTACAGCGACCCAGGAATTTACTTTGACATCTGCAGTTGCCAGTTTGTTTACCACTATTCGTTTGAGACATATGAGCAGGCGGACATGATGCTCAGAAATGCCTGTGAGAGGCTGTGCCCAGGAGGCTATTTCATTGGCACAACTCCAAATGGCTTTGAAATTGTGTAAGTGCTTCTTCATGTTAAAATGTTATCTACCTGAACAAATATATTGCTAGGTTTTAGTAATCTTTAAAAACATTGTGTCCTTTATGTGGGGCTTGTGTTCACTCTATTGAGAAGACTGCATCTTTCTTTTTTGGTGGTGGTCTCCAGTGGAATGAAGGCGATTGCACACATGATAGGTAGATTGAGAGAGAAAATGTTTGCATGACTGAATTGAGGTTTATTGTTTCTGAGAGCCTCTTGATTGTTATCTCTAGATTATGTGAGTTAAATATATGATTTTACTTTATTTAAAAAAATCTTCTATCCCACACCATCTACAATTCCAGGTGGCTTACAACCAACACACATAATCATATAAGAACAAACTCAAATACAAACACATAGTAGGATAAAAATTATAATTATAAAAATCCAGTATCTAAAAGCCTCAAGGGCTTTTTCAGTATTCAAGAAAAGATTTGCTGAAAAAGAAAGGCCTTCAGTTGCTTTCAAAATTAACAATTGAATCATTCTGTTATAGATGCTATGGTAAAGAATTCCAAAGCTTTGAGACAGAAATCCTAATGATTGCATCTCTGTAGATAATCTATTTTCGCAGCTGATCTTAAACTTCCAGATGGTGTATAAATCGATAGATAAAGAGATCAGCTGTTCCTCTCCTCCCAGTCCTACAAGGACATAAAATACCAGAGATACTTCAAATCTATACTCCCTGCAGCAGGCCCTTCATTATGGAACTCACTCCCCATTGTCATCGGAACATACAACACATACCTCGGCTTCAAGAGAAAACTAAAAACTTTTCTTTCTTCCCAAAACCTATCATGAATCCCTGATACTGCTGGCTCACACAACCAAGATCTCGATGCCTATGTCAGTGACTGTGCCCCTCCCCATGATTTCCGCTATAGATTCGGTAAACACTGTAACTCTTTTCTTATTTTTCTGTAAACTACACTGACAAGTGGATATTAGTGGTTATATAAGCCCTAATTTGATTTGATTTGACTATCCTCATTTCACATTGCTGACTGTCCCTGCTTGCTGGCATTGCCACTATATTGACTTAGTCCTTTATTCCAGCTGTCTCTCTGACTCTCCCCTGTCCCCTCTCTGACTATCAAGTCTAACTCATACTTAATCACCCTCCCTCATAGTCTCATCGATTTACCACCTCTATTTTTTTAGAAACATGACTGACACCAACAGTAAAGAATCAATGATTGAAATGAGCAGTGATTATAAATATTTAGAAACTGAAAGAAATAGCACTGCTGAGACTTGGAACATTTACCGTGGTGGTCAGGTTTTAGGGGGTGAGCGAGCTCTTGGACTGTGGAACAATACTGCCTGCCTGCCCAGGGGACAGACAGAATTGTAGCAGGCGGTAGGCAAGTCCCCGTAGAGGGAATTGCTCCACTAATAGCATTGAAAGAAGCAGAATGCTGGACCTAGAACTGGAAGCAGAAGCTGTGCTGGAACTGGAGCCCAGGACTGGAAGCAGGAGCTGTGCTGGAACTGGAGCCCAGGACTGGAAGCAGGAGCTGTGCTGGAACTGGAGCCAGGACTTGGAAGCAAGAGCTGTGCTGGAACTGGAGCCAGGACTTGGAAGCAAGAGCTGTGCTGGAAGTTGAGGCTTTGCTGTACTAAGACTGGAAGCAGGGGCTGTGCTGGAAGCCAGAACCAGGGCTGGAAGCTGAAAAAGAGCTGGAAGCCGGAACAGTGGCTGAAGCAGAGTTCAACTTTGGAACCAGGACGACTTGTTGCAAGGCAAAGAGGCAGAGAGTAGCAACCGTGGAAGAAGGCCCCGGGTGGTGATGTCAACAAGGGGCAGGCCAGAGCAGCATCAATCCAAATCTAACCACCCCCAAACGAGTACACACAGCAGTCAAGCAGGAGGATGGCAGCGGAACTTGTCACACAGGGCTCCAACGAGGTAAGGAAACATGGGGGCAGCTATGACAGTATCCCCTCTCTAAAGGCTCCCTCCTACCTGCTGTTGGCTTGGGTCTATGGGGAAAGCACTTAAACACTGGTAAACATCTGAACTATCTGCATCCTCTGCCCCTATGCTGCTCTGATGCAATAACCACGTTTATTCACTATCTGCACCTATGTTGTTCTGGTGGAATAACTACGTTTATTACTATCTGTAGGTTTCTATGCTTTCTAGGAACTACTTCTATGATTGAATATTGTACCTTATTTTGATGCAATAACCACATTTATTTACTATCTGCAGGCTTTTATGCTTCTCCAAGAACCATTTCTATGATTGAATATTGCACCTTTATAGAAGTGCTGTAATGCTTATGTTTATATGCTATCTGTAAGCTTTATACTCTCTTTGAATCAGTTCTTATTTGATTGTAAAATTGCACTGTTAATATATCATATATAAAACCAGGGCCAATTGGAAGAACCCACCCACTAATAACTATTCCATCTGATTGACACCAAAATGAAAACCGCCAAACTGCTCCTAATAATTTACTCCTTATCCCTTATTCATCACATATTAACTACCCCTCTCACAGATACTAATAACATACCAACAATATATAATCTTAATAGGCTACCAAAAAACATTATATCCCACCAAAATAATAACCAGATCAATGGAAGAACTAACACACAATGGAGAAGGGTAGTTAGTGGGGTTCCCCAGGTTATAGTAACATAGTAACATAGTAGATGACGGCAGAAAAAGACCTGCATGGTCCATCCAGTCTGCCCAAGACAAACTTATATGTGTATACCTTACCTTGAATTTGTACCTGTCCTTTTCAGGGCACAGACCGTATAAGTCTGCCCAGCAGTATTTCCCGCCTCCCAACCACCAGTCCCGTCTCCCATCATCGGCTCTGGTACAGACCGTATAAGTCTGCCCTCCCCTATCCTAGCCTCCCAACCACCAACCCCTCTTCCCCTCACCTGCTCCGCCTCCCAATTTCAGCTAAACTTCTGAGGATCCATTCCTTATGCACAGGATTCCTTTATGCATATCTCACGCATGTTTGAACTCCGTTACCGTTTTCATCTCAACCACCTCCCACGGGAAGGCTTTCCAAGCGTCCACCACCCTCTCCGTGAAAAAATACTTCCTGACATCTTTCCTGAGTCTGCCCCCCTTCAATCTCATTTCATGTCCTCTCGTTCTACCGCCTTCCCATCTCCGGAAAAGATTCGTTTGCGGATTAATACCTTTCAAATATTTGAAGGTCTGTATCATATCACCCCTGTTCCTCCTTTCCTCCAGGGTATACATGTTCAGGTCAGCAAGTCTCTCTTCATACTTCTTGGAACGCAAATCCCATACCATCCTCGTAGCTTTTCTTTGCACCGCTTCCATTTTTTTAACATCCTTCGCAAGATACGGCCTCCAAAACTGAACACAATACTCCAGGTGGGGCCTCACCAACGTCTTATACAGGGGCATTAAAACTTCCTTTCTTCTGCTGGTCACTCCTCTCTCTATTCAGCCTAGCAATCTTCTAGCTACGGCCACCGCCTTGTCGCACTGTTTCGTCGCCTTCAGGTCCTCAGATACTATCACCCCAAGATCCCTCTCCCCATCCGTGCCTATCAGACTAGGTCTCTGTGCTGGGACTGCTGCTTTTTTAACATATTTATAAATGACCTAGAGATGGGAGTAACTAGTGAGGTAATTAAATTTGCTGATGATACAAAGTTATTCAAAGTTGTTAAATCGCGGGAGGATTGTGAAAAATTACAAGCAGACCTTACGAGACTGGGAGACTGGGCATCTAAATGGCAGATGACGTTTAATGTGAGCAAGTGCAAAGTGATGCATGTGGGAAAGAGGAACCCAAATTATAGCTACGTTATGCAAGGTTCCACATTAGGAGTCATGGACCAAGAAAGAGATCTACACCGAATCTTCACTAAACGTAATTCTGTACTTCCCGATTGGCCATACTAATTTAACAAGATTGAAGTTTAATATTTCTGATTGTTCAAGTTAATCTATCACGATTGAAGTTAATCCAATACCTTTTATTTCTGATTATGAAAATGTACTTTCTTTATCTGTATACCTAATCCTCTCTGTCTCCTTCACCTTAAATACGTATTTCTCTTCCGGAATTGGTGATCACCATTACGGAAAAATGTAAGCCACATTGAGCCTGCAAATAGGTGGGAAAATGTGGGATACAAATGCTAAAAATAAATAAATAAATCTGAATCGGCCTGTTTTTCTGCCTTCTTTCTGAAAGGACAACTGCCCAGGCTCTTTTCGGCAGCTGCGCCTTTTGGATGTATGGCATGTTCTTTTGCAGTACTTACAGCTGTCAAATGAGTTTCGGTATTCTGATCACTTGTTTGTTCTTTTCTCTGGGCCGCAATGGGGTTTTCCAGCGTCGAAGGCCACTGTTGCATGTTGGCTTAAAGAGGCAATAGTTTCAGCTTACCTTTTGTCGGAAAAGTCTCCGCCGGAGGCTTTGAAAGCCCATTCCACGCGGGCTCAGGCTTCTTCTTGGGTGGAGACTTGCCTGTTGTCCATTCTCGATATCTGTCGGGCGGTGACATGGGCGTCACATCTTTTATTTGCTAAACGTTATCGTTTGGATGTGGCGGCAGGGGAAGATGCATGCTTCGGAGCAGCGGTTCTCTCGGGGAGCTGCAACTTCCCGCCCGGTTTAGGGAGTGCTTAGCTACATCCCACCAGTTCCTGGATTCATCTGCTGCTGAAGCTAAGGAAGGAAAAATTAAGACATACCTGATAATTTTCTTTCCTTTAGTCGCAGCAGATGAATCCAGGATCCCTCCTTGTTGCAGTCTGTGGTTGCTTTCAGCAGAATTGGTATTAAACAATGCCATTGTTTTGAGTATTATTCACTCCGGTTGCGTGTGTTTCTTTTATTGTGAGTTAAGTGATGTTCCTACTCTTTTCTCTGCTTTGGGATTTGTGCTATACTAAAGGGAGAAGGACCAGTATACAGATGGTCAATTCCTGTTTTTTAGTATTCTCTATCTCCACCTGCTGGTAGATGGATACAACCCCCACCAGTTCCTGGATTCATCTGCTGCGACTAAAGGAAAGAAAATGATCAGGTATGTCTTAATTTTTCCATAGTGTCAAATCTGCTTAGTAATCTAGTAATACTAACGTCAAAATGAATCCCCTGTCTCGGTTTCTGTGAAGATCATCTAGTAGGGGGATACGAGGACTGTTTCTGTTTCATAACCGGTTCTGAATCCAGATTGACATGGATCTAGCCAGTTTCTCTCTTCTTGCCAGTCATTAAGTTGAATACAAGCTGTTTGTTCTATAAGTTTCCCTAGAAATGGTATGTTGGATACTGGCCGGTAAGTTTCAAGTTTGTCCTGGTCATGGTTATTTTTCTGTAGCAAAGGTTGAACCACTGCTTTTTTTAATGCTTTTTGTAGTTGCCCATTAGAAAGAGAGGCATTTATAATTTTTGTGGCACCTCCTATGAGGCCCATACTTGCCTGCTGCACTATCTTTGATGGGCAAGGGTCAAGGGAGCAAGTAGTTGGTTGAAGGACTCTTAGAATTTTATCAAGGCTCTCCTCTGTCATTGGGTTAAAAGTATGATGTACGATTTTTGGTGCCATTTGGCAGTGATCAAGTAACGTTTGATAATTTGAGATTGATATCACGTTTAATTCATTGCTGGATAATGGCAAACTGACTAAAGTTGAATGTTAATAAAACACAGATTTTAATGCTAACCATTCATACCTCTTCTGATGAGCCTGCAGTTTTTCAGTTTGATGGTGATAACTCAGTCACTAGGGTATTAGCTGGCTGGAATCTTTATGAACACATTTCACTGATTATTGAAAAGCCTTGACTGGCTATCTATTGAGTATAAAGTTCAGTTTAAGATTATTTGTCTGTTTTTTAAAATCTTAATGGAACAGGTTTCTAAGGTTCTGGCTGCCAAACTTTGCATATATCAGCCTTCTCGGTTGCTGAAGTCGGCTGGTCTGCTTATGCTGGATGTTCCATCCTATTATATTTTAAAATCAAATGAATTTAGGAACTCAGTTTTTTATATTGCAGGTCCTTCTTACTGGAATAAATTGCCTCTCAGGATGAGAAAGATTCAGGATGTGAGAGAGTTTAACAGAAGAACTGAACACTCTTCTTCTCCGAGGACAAGCAGGCTGCTTGTTCTCACGACTGGGGTGACGTCCGCGGCAGCCCCCACCAACCGGAAGAAGCTTCGCGGGCGGTCAGCACGCAGGGCACGCCCACCGCGCATGCGCGGCCGTCTTCCCGCCCGTGCGCGACCGTTCCCGCCAGTCTTTTCTTTTCCGCGCTGGAGAGAGTCGTGCGTCGCCGCTCTCTCTTAGTCAGCCCCGGAAAACCGTCGCGTTGTTCGCGAATTCGTTAATTTTCTGTTTCTTGTTGCCGCGCGCTCCAAACCTTTCTTTTTCCTTTTAAAAAAAAAAAAAGAGAGAACGCGCTTAATTTTTCCCTTGTTTTCTAGCGGGGGCGTCGTGTTGCGGCCTTGTGGCCGCGCGGTCGATTTATTTTTCGAGGTGTGATTTACCGCCACCATCGACGACTTTAACTTCGCCGACGCGATTTTTCCGTCGATGTCCTCGAAGGTCCCGAGTGGATTTAAGAAGTGTGGTCGGTGCGGCCGGCCTATCTCGCAGACCGACACCCACGCTTGGTGCCTCCAGTGCCTCGGGCCGAGGCACAATATCAAGTCGTGTTCTTTGTGTCTTGGTCTCCGGAAACGGACTCAGGTTGCGAGGCAAGTTCTTCGGGACCGTCTTTTTGGAACTTGCGCCGGCCCCTCGACGGCATCGGTATCGACGGCCGGTTCTTTGGTACCGGTATCGATGTCCGCGAAATCGGCACCGATGACATCGACCCCAGGAGTACAGGTCCCGTCGGCCCGCCGGTCCTCCGGTGACGGTAGGGGTGAGAGGCCGCGTGGGCAATCGGCCCCTGTCACTCCCTCTGCTCATGGCCCTCGGGACCGAACCCTGTCCGACCCGGCCCCTCAAGACCGAGGGGGATCGACCTCCTCCTCCTCCGTTCCACCTGGCGTCGATGACGGGCACCGCAAAAAACAGAAAAAGCACCGTCATCGGTCCCCATCGGTGCGCCCGGCCTTCGGTGCCAGAGAGGAGTCGACGCCGAAGCGTCCACGTCGGGAGGAAAGGTCCCCCTCGGTAGTGGAGGTACCGACACGTCAGGGTCCCAGCACTTCGGTGCAGTCTCCTGGACCCGAGCAGCTTCCGGCACCGACGCCTCTACCGGCCCCCCCGTCTTTCCCAACAGCGGGCCTGGACGAGTGCCTCCGAGCCATCCTTCCGGGGATCCTGGAAGGGCTGATGCGCCAGGCTGTGCCGGCGCCGGGGGTGCTTGCGCCCTCGGCGCCGTTGACTGTGGCGCCGGTGAGCTCTAGCCCGGTGCCGAGGCCTTCGACACCGCCACGCAGGTGGAGTCCCCGTCGATGGAGGGAGCTTCGTCCCCGCCGGCACGGGAGTCCACCGCTCGACGACATCAAGGCCTCGGTGCCTCGACGTCGAGCCGGGCCCGGTTAAGGACTCAGCTACATGAGCTTATGTCCGATACCGAGGAAGAGGCCTCGTGGGGGGAAGAGGAGGACCCCAGATATTTCTCCTCAGAGGAGTCTATGGGCCTCCCCTCCGACCCCACGCCTTCACCGGAGAGGAAGCTCTCGCCTCCTGAGAGCCTCTCCTTTGCCTCCTTTGTTAGGGATATGTCTATATGCATTCCCTTCCCCGTGGTCTCTGTGGACGAGCCGAGGGCTGAGATGCTCGAGGTCCTCGACTATCCATCACCACCTAGAGAGTCCTCCACGGTGCCGTTGCACAATGTCCTCAAAGAGTCACTGCTTCGGAACTGGATGAGACAATTATCTAATCCCACCATTCCCAAGAAAGCAGAGTCCCAGTACAGAATCCACTCGGACCCAGAGTTAATGCGGCCCCAATTGCCCCATGACTCGGCGGTCGTGGATTCTGCTCTCAAGAAGGCACGGAGTTCGAGGGATACCGCCTCGGCGCCCCCGGGGCGGGAGTCTCGCACTCTGGACTCGTTTGGGAGGAAGGCCTACCAATCTTCCATACTCGTGACCCGCATCCAATCTTACCAGCTCTACACGAGCATCCACATGCGGAACACTATGAAGCAACTGGCGGACCTGGTTGATAAGCTCCCGCCGGAGCAGTCCAGGCCTTATCAGGATGTGGTCAGGCAGCTGAAGGCGTGCAGAAAGTTCCTGTCCAGGGGTATCTATGACACCTGTGACGTGGCATCTCGTGCTGCGGCCCAAGGTATAGTGATGCGCAGGCTGTCATGGCTGCGTGCCTCTGACCTAGACAACCGCACCCAGCAGAGACTGGCCGACGTCCCTTGCCGGGGGGATAATATTTTTGGCGAGAAGGTCGAGCAGCTGGTGGACCAACTGCATCAGCGGGAAACCGCCCTCGACAAGCTCTCCCACCGGGCGCCTTCAGCATCCACCTCAGCAGGTGGACGTTTTTCCCGAGCCCGGCAGGCTGCGCCCTATGCTTTTGCCAAGCATAGGTACACCCAGCCGGTCCGAAGGCCTCGACAGGCACAGGGACAGCCCCAGCGCGCTCGTTCTCATCAACAGCGTGCGCCTAAGCAGCCCCCTGCGCCTCCACAGCAAAAGCTGGGGACGGGCTTTTGACTGGATCCATGGGAACATAGCAGCCCTCAAAGTGTCCGTGCCGGACGATCTGCCGGTCGGAGGGAGGTTAAAATTTTTTCACCAAAGGTGGCCTCTCATAACCTCCGACCAGTGGGTTATCCAAATAGTGCGGTGCGGATACGCCCTAAATTTGGCCTCCCTTCCACCAAATTGTCCTCCGGGAGCTCAATCCTTCAGCTCCCATCACAAGCAGGTACTTGCAGAGGAACTCTCCGCCCTTCTCAGCGCCAATGCGGTCGAGCCCGTACCACCCGGGCAGGAAGGGCAGGGATTCTATTCCAGGTACTTCCTTGTGGAAAAGAAAACAGGGGGGATGCGCCCCATCCTAGACCTGAGAGGCCTGAACAAATTCCTGGTCAAAGAAAAGTTCAGGATGCTTTCCTTGGGCACCCTTCTGCCAATGATTCAGAAAAACGATTGGCTATGTTCCCTGGATTTAAAGGACGCATACACTCGCATCCCGATACTGCAAGCTCACAGGCAGTATCTCAGATTCCGCCTGGGCGCACGGCATTTTCAGTATTGTGTGCTGCCCTTTGGGCTCGCCTCTGCCCCACAGGTGTTTACAAAGTGCCTCGTGGTGGTGGCGGCGTATCTACGCAAGCTGGGAGTGCACGTGTTCCCATATCTCGACGATTGGCTGGTCAAGAACACCTCGGAGGCAGGAGCCCTCCGGTCCATGCAGTGCACTATTCAACTCCTTGAGCTGCTGGGGTTTGTGATAAATTACCCAAAGTCCCATCTCCAGCCAACCCAGTCTCTGGAAATCATAGGAGCTCTGCTGAATACCCAGACGGCTCAGGCCTTCCTTCCCGAAGCGAGGGCCAACAACCTCCTGTCCCTGGCTTCGCAGACCAGAGCGTCTCAGCAGGTCACAGCTCGGCAGATGTTGAGACTTCTGGGTCATATGGCCTCCACAGTCCATGTGACTCCCATGGCTCGTCTTCACATGAGATCTGCTCAATGGACCCTAGCTTCCCAGTGGTTCCAAGCCACCGGGAATCTAGAGGATGTCATCCGCCTCTCCACCAGTTGCCGCACTTCACTGCTCTGGTGGACCATTCGGACCAATTTGACCCTGGGACGTCCATTCCAAATTCCACAGCCCACGAAAGTGCTCACGACGGATGCATCTCGCCTGGGGTGGGGAGCTCATGTCGATGGGCTCCACACCCAGGGTCTGTGGTCCCTCCAGGAAAAGGATCTGCAGATCAACCTCCTGGAGCTCCGAGCGATCTGGAACGCACTGAAGGCTTTCAGAGATCGGCTGTCCTGCCAAATTATCCAAATTCGGACAGACAATCAGGTTGCAATGTATTACACCAACAAGCAGGGGGGCACCGGATCTCGCCCCTTGTGTCAGGAAGCCGTCGGGATGTGGCGTTGGGCTTGCCAATTCGGCATGCTCCTCCAAGCCACATACCTGGCAGGTGTAAACAACAGTCTGGCCGACAGACTGAGCAGAGTCATGCAACCGCACGAGTGGTCGCTCCATTCCAGAGTGGTACGCAAGGTCTTCCGAGAGTGGGGCACCCCCTTGGTGGACCTTTTTGCCTCTCAGACCAACCACAAGCTGCCTCTGTTCTGTTCCAGACTTCAGGCACACGGCAGGCTAGCGTCGGATGCTTTTCTCCTTCATTGGGGGACCGGCCTCCTGTATGCTTATCCTCCCATACCTTTGGTGGGGAAGACCTTACTGAAGCTCAAGCAAGACCGCGGCACCATGATTCTGATAGCGCCTTTTTGGCCCCGTCAGATCTGGTTCCCTCTTCTTCTGGAGTTGTCCTCAGAAGAACCGTGGAGATTGGAGTGTTTTCCGACTCTCATTTCGCAGAACGACGGAGCGTTGCTGCACCCCAACCTTCAGTCTCTGGCTCTCACGGCCTGGATGTTGAGGGCGTAGACTTCGCTGCGTTGGGTCTGTCGGAGGGTGTCTCCCGTGTCTTGCTTGCCTCTAGGAAGGATTCCACTAAAAAGAGTTACCTTTTCAAGTGGAGGAGGTTTGTCGTTTGGTGTGAGAGCAAGGCCCTAGACCCTCGTTCTTGCCCTGCACAGAACCTGCTTGAATACCTTCTGCACTTATCAGAGTCTGGCCTCAAGACCAACTCAGTAAGGAATCACCTTAGTGCGATTAGTGCTTACCATTATCGTGTGGAAGGTAAAGCCCTCTCTGGAGAGCCTTTAGTCGTTTGATTCATGAGAGGCTTGCTTCTGTCAAAGCCCCCTATCAAGCCTCCTGCAGTGTCATGGGATCTCAACGTCGTCCTCACCCAGCTGATGAAACCTCCTTTTGAGCCACTGAATACCTGCCATCTGAAGTACTTGACCTGGAAGGTCATTTTCTTGGTGGCAGTTACTTCAGCTCGTAGGGTCAGTGAGCTTCAAGCCTTGGTAGCTCATGCTCCATATACCAAATTCAATCACAACAGAGTAGTGCTCTGCACCCACCCAAAGTTCCTGCCGAAGGTGGTGTCGGAGTTCCATCTTAACCAGTCAATTGTCTTGCCAACATTCTTTCCCAGACCGCATACCCGCCCTGCTGAACGTCAGTTGCACACATTGGACTGCAAGAGAGCATTGGCCTTCTACTTGGAGCGGACACAGCCCCACAGACAGTCCGCCCAATTGTTTGTTTCTTTCGACCCTAATAGTCTAGGTGTCGCTGTCGGGAAACGCACCATATTCAATTGGCTAGCATATTGCATTTCCTTCACTTATGCCCAGGCTGGGCTGGCTCTTGAGGGTCATGTCACGGCTCATAGTGTTAGAGCCATGGCAGCGTCAGTGGCCCACTTGAAGTCAGCCACTATTGAAGAGATTTGCAAGGCTGCGACGTGGTCATCTGTCCACACATTCACATCACATTACTGCCTCCAGCAGGATACCCGACGCGACAGTCGGTTCGGGCAGTCGGTGCTGCAGAATCTGTTTGGGGTGTAAATCCAACTCCACCCTCCAGGACCCGCTTTGATTCTGGTCAGGCTGCACTCTCAGTTAGTTGTTCTTCGTAGGTCAATTTTCTGTTGTATCCTCGCCGTTGCGAGGTTCCATTGACCTGGGTTCTTGTTTTGAGTGAGCCTGAGAGCTAGGGATACCCCAGTCGTGAGAACAAGCAGCCTGCTTGTCCTCGGAGAAAGTGAATGATACATACCTGTAGCAGGTGTTCTCCGAGGACAGCAGGCTGATTGTTCTCACCTACCCTCCCTCCTCCCCTTTGGAGTTGCGTTTCATAATTTTGCTTGTCATTCAACTGGCGGGAACGGTCGCGCACGGGCGGGAAGACGGCCGCGCATGCGCGGTGGGCGTGCCCTGCGTGCGGACCGCCCACGAAGCTTCTTCCGGTTGGTGGGGGCTGCCGCGGACGTCACCCCAGTCGTGAGAACAATCAGCCTGCTGTCCTCGGAGAACACCTGCTACAGGTATGTATCATTCACTTTCTGCAAGCATTTGTGGGGGGGGGGGGGGGGGCTGATAATGCTATCCCTCTTTGGGTTTATCAGTTTGTTGTGATGTGTATTTGTAAAATTATTTTTGTTACGTTAGCAGCTATTTTTGTATGTATGATTTATGATCCGCCAAGCGCTTTGGGTTGTGTGGAATAAAAGTTTTATAAATACATAACAAATACTAGATTTTCTTGTTGGCAGTTGTTGACCCTTTACTAAAGAGTCTTATATATGTGACTGATGTCTTCAGAAAAAAAGGAAAGTTGCTAATGGATGTGCACTAAAGATAGAGGTCTACTATGCTCAAAAACCTCTTTGTTTTCTCGTTTCTATATGCTTGACTAAAATGGAAACCGAGAACATTTGTCCTTCTGCAGCAGCATGGGTAGTGCTGTACTTGTTTAGTAAAGAATTAAAGGCAGATATTCAGCTGCCCACTTGCCATTCACATTCTAACTGACCATTTGAAAGTACATATATGACTTTGTGTGGCCAGTTATTTATGTAGAATTTCCAGCTGCTTTTTAACTGTTCACACTTAAATGTATCAGTTATGTACATAATAGCTGAATTGTGCTTTTTCACTCATTCTTGCTCTATCCCAAATCATGTCCCTTTTCAGGACAAACTGATTTGGTAGTTTGACATACAGAATTGCCAGATATATCTGCAGAACAGCCACACATTTTTTTTTAGAGCATTTATCCATGCTTGATACTCCCAATAGAAAGCTATAGAAAGTTCATTCCTCTTGGCTACACACATGGTAACGTGACTGACTTGCTATCTTTAGAGAACAGCTGTTGCAGGTAAGCAACTGTGCTTTTGTATTGGATTTGTAAAAACAAGTAAGATTTTTTTTCTGCTTTTCCACAGAAAACGACTTGAAGCTTCTGATACAGACTCATTTGGGAACGAGGTGTACACAGTCAAGTTTCAGAAGAAGGGAGAGTATGCTTTGTTTGGCTGTAAATATGACTTCAACCTGGAAGAGGTGGTCAATGTCCCAGAATTCCTGGTATATTTTCCTTTGCTGGTAGAGTAAGTAGATTTTTATTTTCTTTTATTTGAGATAAAGGTGAGGTCTCTTAGAATAGTAGTATCAGTGCTGGGTAAACAAATACAATAATTTGTTTTGCACAGTTTGAGTATAAAAAAAAAGTATGGAAAACATCTAAAGCATGGCTCTTGAAATTCTTCCCAAACTACCTTTATATATGTATGTGTGTATCTGTGTTTCTGGCCTCGAGGGAAAAGGAGAGGAGTGCTTTGAAAGGTGTGGGTCCCAAACAGTCCATAGGTTTGGAAAGTGTTGAAACAAAGTGTTGTGATCCATGTAACCATTAAATGTTCCTGTCAACAGATCTCAAAGGATGCATTTTACAATTTAACCACAGGATGCCACTGTCCCAAGGCAACAGATATTGTGTTTGTTCAGCACTGGGAAGCAGTACACAAAGCATCCAGTAGCAAATGACATGATTCAGTTGTCATTAGATAGAAACATGGAAAGTTTTGGAAACAGAAAATTGTAGGAAGATAAAGACCATATGGCCTATCCAGTCTGCTCATCCATGCCATCTACTCACCCTATTACTCCCTTAGAGATCCTATATTCTTGTCCCAAGCTCTCTTGAATTCAGATACTGTTTTCATCTCCGCCACTTCACCAGGAGGCTGTTCTGTGATTTCACCACCCTTTCCGTAAAGAAGTATTTTCTTGGGTTGCTTGTGAGTCTATCCCCTATCACCTTCATCCTATGTCCCTTCGTTCCAGAGCTTCCTTCCAATTGAAAGAGACTTGTGCCCTGTGCATTTATGCTGCGTAGGTATTTAAATGTCTCTATCATATCTCCCCCTCTCCCATCTGTCTTCCAAAATATACATATTGAGATCTTTAAGTAGGTCTCCATACACTTTATGAAGAAGACCACTAACCACTTTAGTATCCGCCCTTTAGGACTGACTACATCCTGTTTATATTTTTTTGAAGGTGCAGTTTCCAGAATTGTGCACAATATTCTAAATGAGGTCTCACCAGAGTCTTATACAGGTGTATCATCACCTTCGCCCCCTAAACTGTATTGTTCCCTCGAGTTTTTACATGATCCTGCATTTTTTAGCATTAAATCTTAGCTGCCAAATTCTAGACCATTCCTCTAGCTTCACTAAGTCCGTCTTCATTTTATCCACACCATCGGGGTGTGTACCCTATTTCAGATTTTGGTATCATTCGCAATGAGGCAAACTTTACCAGACAGCCCTTCAGCAATATCGCTTACAAAAATGTTTCCAGCCCAAGAACCAAACCTTGTGGCACACCACAAATCTGAATTATAAATTAGGCTGAATAATGGTAACTCACTTTGATGGAGGCTGCTGGTTGGAGTGATGAAGGAGATCCTCGCTGGAAAAGAAGTCTTTTGGTTGAAGAGTTGTTGCTGGAGCTTGGAGAAAGTCTTATCAGGTATGTGTGTGAAGTCTAGCAAGGATCATGGAGGTGCAGATCAGGAATCGAGAGCAAACTGAGCATTTTCCAGGCTTTTTATAATCTCTTGTTGGGCCATAGGCTGAAGTCAGGTAGGGTGTTCTCAATACAATGAAAATTCAGGGATACTTGAAAACTGGTTTTATCTAGTTTTGAGATGGTGAATGGTAACTGGTCACACGTTTTAATGACATCATAAGACTTTCTATCTGGACATCTGCTGTGATATACATCCAGAAGGCATCTGATAGTATTAAAAGAGTCTTTGTCTGAGAGTTTTGGTCTGCTTTTGTCAGATTAGATAGGTAGAAGGGGTTTTCAGTCTCTGAGTCATTGTCAACTTCTCCGTTATAGGCAGCCAACTCTGGAACGCCATACCAAGATACATCCGAACAACCAACGAACACCTACCCTTCCGTAAGCTGCTGAAAACTTACCTCTTCAAACAAGCCTACCCAAACAAACCAACATAATTTACGAACCTAATCCACACCTCGAACACTACATATACCTTAACCCTACCCCCACATCTCTTCCTCTTGTCCTACTCTATACAATTGTGTTATCTCTGTGATACTTTGTACTCTACATTGTAAGCCGCACTGAACCTGCTACCGAGCGGGAAAAAGCAGGGGGTATAAATGCCACAAATAAAATAAAATAAAATTGTCTGAGAATAGGTGGAGTTTCACTGTCTTTGTTAACTGCAGTCTCTGTGATTGCTGTCCATCTTAAGATTTTTGTTCTTTGGAGATGTGTTGATGGACTTAGGTATCCACCCAGCTAGTTTTTGTTACATGGGAGGGTGATGGTCAGGGCAATTTATCTGATACTGTTCCTATAAGTCTTTGCAGCTGTATATTTTAAATTTGTATCTGATCCAGCAAAATCAATAACTCTGACATTTAAACTCATATCTTGCTACATATTTCAATAACTGACAATTAAACTCATATCATGCTACACTTGCATTTCCAAAAATGGCAAACGCTTTTATCAAGTTCAGTGCTGCACTTTCCAGCAATGCAACAGTAGAACAGTTATTTAGTTGCTCAGGACAAGTTTTAGTTACACAACAATACTTTCTTAGTGATAACTTGAGAAATTGTTTTTTCTGCAGTATAAATTGAAGTTACATGCTGAAAATGCTGAGACTTTTTAACCAGATGACAGAGTAACCGTAAAATACATAGCATTAGTTAATTAGTGATTTTCTGAGAATTTATCAACTCTGTTTTTAAATATTAAAACACATTTCTTCCAAAGTGCAATGGTTGTACAATTGATTTTAAGGCAAATTAAAATGCCATCGAAGTAGTTAACTACTTTTGCAGTATTTGTCTCGTATAGTTAATCAGGTAATTATACTCCTTTTTTTTTTAGTAAACTATAATTAATGTTTAAACTACTTTTTAAGTTGGCAGCTGACACTATTTGTTTGGAAGTTGTTTCTTTTAGCAAGGTAGGATATACTGCTTGTGCTGGAGAAAAAAAGCACCAATTCTGATACAGTCGAGAGGGAAGTTATTTCAGATGATAATGATGGCAAGCAGAGAGCAGGAAACTAAGAAGGTGGAAGGATTTTCTGCGAATGTGGGAACCTTTTTGGAGTACACTGATATAATAGGCTAGAAGTGTGTTGAATAAGTGAAAAGGATGAGAACTAGTGTACTTGCAAGTAGATATAGGCCAAGTCACCTAGGCTTGCCAGGAAAATGGGTAGGGAGGTATCTGATTAAAAGCTATTGAAATTGGGAGGGAAGAATATGTCATCCTCTAACTTGTATGGTTCATCCAGTCTGCCCAGTGTATCTGGACACCCTCACTGGCGAGAATATACCTCTCCACTTCCACACTCCAGCACCCTGGGGAAGACACACCCATACCTCTATTTCCTGATCACAGAAAACATTTCTTCATGATGAAACACCAGTAACACAAACTGGACAGCTGACCATTTGCCACCACGCGAGCTCCATTTAGGCTTATGCATTCTTGTAACACAATACAACTACACCATGCGAATAGTCTGAAAAGTGGATTTATTATTATGTTTATAATGTTTGTGACTATGCAAGGCCATATTTTCCTTCCCCTCCCCATTGAGATACATAGCACCTCCAATTTTAACATATCGTGTGAATGTGATATAAAATAAATGTACTTGATCCTGATCTGTCTTTTTTATATATGCACTTTAAAGTGTTATAAAATATTATAAAGTGTTTTAAATGTGCTCAGACCATACGGTTTACACCCATTTTATCCACAAGAGGAATATGTGGTGGTGTCACAATGGAACCATTATTGCACATACGATGTTCCGCCTCCTAATAATTGTGTATGTACATACAGCTGAGCCCAAGTAGATCTTTATCACCAGTATATACATATATCTATAACAAATATATTTAGGTCATAAACTACTCACATTAAATACTATTAAGTTACCTCCACCCATACAATATGGTGCATTTCATATTACCATCCAATACATAGATAATAGACCATATAATCCAACATTTGTTTGAACCTAAAGGAGTTATATACTAAAGGGAGCAGTTGTTTTGATGGCAAGAATGGAATGGATGAGTGATATGTGATTTTAATGAAGCACGAGCACATATACCCCAAGGGAAGTGAAATAACTGTGTGAATATATGTGTTTATCGTATTGTAGGTTGGTTTATGTAAGATATGTGGGGGAAGTGAGTTCAGGGTGTCATGAATTAGTATATACTTCCTTTAGGTTCAAACAAATGTTGGATTATATGGTCTATTATCTGTGTATTGGATGGTAATATGAAATGCACCATATTGTGTGGGTGGAGGTCTGAGCTTAAGCTTAATAGTATTTAATGTGAGTACATAAGTACATAAGTAATGCCATACTGGGAAAAGACCAAGGGTCCATCGAGCCCAGCATCCTGTCCACGACAGCGGCATATCCAGGCCAAGGGCACCTGGCAAGCTTCCCAAACGTACAAACATTCTATACATGTTATTCCTGGAATTTTGGATTTTTCCAAGTCCGTTTAGTAGCGGTTTATGGACTTGTCCTTTAGGAAACCGTCCAACTCCTTTTTAAACTCTGCTAAGCTAACCGCCTTCACCACATTTTCCGGCAATGAATTCCAGAGTTTAATTACACGTTGGGTGAAGAAAAATTTTCTCCGATTTGTTTAAATTTACTACACTGTAGTTTAATCGCATACCCCCTAGTCCTAGTATTTTTGGAAAGCGTGAACAGACGCTTCACATCCACCTGTTCCACTCCACTCATTATTTTATATACCTCTATCATGTCTCCCCTCAGCCGTCTCTTCTCCAAGCTGAATAGCCCTAGCCTCCTTAGTCTTTCTTCATAGGGAAGTCGTCCCTTCGCTGCACCTTTTCCAATTCTACTATATCTTTCTTGAGATGCGGCGACCAGAATTGAACACAATACTCAAGGTGCGGTCGCACCATGGAGCGATACAACGGCATTATAACATCCTCACACCTGTTTTCCACACCTTTCCTAATAATACCCAACATTCTATTAGCTTTCCTAGTCGCAGCAGCACACTGAGCAGAAAGTTTCAGTGTGTTATCGACGACGACACCCAGATCCCTTTCTTGGTCCGTAAATCCTAACGTGGAATCTTGCATGACGTAGCTATAATTCGGGTTCTTTTTTCCCACATGCATCACCTTGCACTTGCTCACATTAAACGTCATCTGCCATTTAGCCGCCCAGTCTCCCAGTCTCGTAAGGTCCTCTTGTAATTTTTCACAATCCTGTCGCGAGTTAACGACTTTGAATAACTTTGTGTCATCAGCAAATTTAATTACCTCGCTAGTTCCTCCCATCTCTAAATCATTTATAAATATATTAAAAAGCAGCGGTCCTAGCACAGACCCCTGAGGAACCCCACTAACTACCTTTCTCCATTGTGAATACTGCCCATTTAACCCCACTCTCTGCTTCCTATCCTTCAACCAGTTTTTAATCCACAATAGGACATTTCCTCCTATCCCATGACCCTTCAATTTCCTCTGTAGCCTTTCATGAGGTACCTTGTCAAATGCCTTTTGAAAATCGAGATACACAATATCAACCGGCTCCCCTTTGTCCACATGTTTGTTTACTCCTTCAAAGAATTGAAGTAAATTGGTCAAGCAAGATTTCCCCATACAAAAGCCGTGCTGACTCGGTCTCAGTAATCCATGTCCTCGGATGTGCTCTGTAATTTTGTTTTTAATAATAGTCTCTAGTCTCTAGTTTATGACCTATATATATTTGTTATAGATGTATGTATATACTGGTGATAAAGATATACTTTGGCTCAGCTATATGTACATACACAATTATTAGGAGGTGGAACATCGTATGTGCAATGATGGTCCCATTGTGACACCACCACATATTCCTCTTGGGGATAAAATGGGTGTAAACGGTATGGTCTGAGCACATTTAAAACACTTTATAATATTTTATAACACTTTAAAGTGCATATATAAAAAAGATAAATTATTTTGAACACAAGTTTATTATAGTGAGTTTATGGTTTAATTTGGTTTGTTGGATTTGTTCTTCTTGATTTTTTTGTAATTTGCTATTTTTGGGACACAAATCATAGAAGTCTGCCTGGCATTTGCCTTTCTTCCCAACTACTGGAGTTGCTGTTGAAGCCCATTCTTGACCATAATACCTCAATAGATTCAATCCTCTTTCTGTGTAGGGATCCTCTATTGTCTCCACCACCACCTCTACTGGGAGAGTGTTCTAGGCATCCACCACCCTCTCCGTGAAAACGTATTTCTTGATATTTTCTTCAAAGTTTACTAGCCTGCAATCTCTGTTCATGCCCTCTGGTTCTACTGCTTCCCCACATATGAAAAAGATTTGTTGGTGTGTTAATAACTGTTCAGTATTTAAATGTTTGTATATCTCTGTTCCCCAATTGCCCCTTTCTTCTAGGGTATACATATACAGTTCTTCAAGTTTCTTATACATCTTTTGGTACAAACCCCAAACCATTTTTCTTGCCTTCCTCTGAACCACTTAGTCTTTTAATATCCTTAGCGAGATATAGCCTCAAACTCTCTGTGAGAGTTCACCAACGACTTGTACAGTAGTATTAACACCTCCTTTGTTGTGCTGGTTATGCTTCTCTATGCATCGTAGCATTCTTCTGGCTATGGTCACCGCCTTATCTTGTTGTTTTTCTGTCTTGAGATCGTCGGACACTATCACCCCACGGTCTCTCTCCCAGTCCATGTATATCAGCCCTAGCACATACAGCTCCTTTTGTTTTTCTGTTACCTAAGGGTATCACTCTGCATATCTTTGCATTAAGTTTTAACTGCCAAACATTAGACCATTCCAGGGTGTTCAATCTGGCACAAATCTTCGTGTCAGCTACAAAAAGGCAAGCTTTTCATTCTAATCTTTCAGCAATGTTGCCCACAAATATATTGAATAGAATCTGCTCCAGTACTGATCCTTGAGGCACTGTGCATCTCACCTCTCTTTCCAAGGAGCGAAATCCATTTACCACCAACCTCTTTCATCTGTCAGTCAACCAGTTTCTAATCCAGTTCACCACTTTGGGTCCTAACTTTAGCCCGCTCATTATATTCATGAGCCTCCTTGGAGGAACTGGGCCAAAGGCTTTACTGAAATCCAATTAGATTACTTCAAGCATGGGTCTTCAGTCCAGTTCTGTGGTCACTTAATAAATCTGATTCATTTCTTTGGGCATGATTTTCCTTTGCTAAAGCCATGCTTCTTTGGATGTTGTAAGCCATTCCAGGAAGTTCACTATCCTTTCCTTCATCAGTGCCTCTAGTACTTTTCCAACCACCAAAGTGAGGCTTACCAGCCTGTAGTTTCCCACTTCTTCTCTGTCACCGTTTTTGTGAAGAGGGACTATATTCACTCTTCTCCAATCCCTTGGAACCTCTCCCAACTCCAAGGATCTAAGAAGGGATCCACAAGAACCGCTCTGAGCTCCATCGATATCCTCAGATGGCTCTCATCTGGCCCCATGAATTTGTCCATGTCCAGTTTTTTCAAATTGTTCTTAAACACTTTCTTTCACAAACTGTGTAATATCTAATTCATTCCTATATGTAGATTTGTCTGCTGACAGGTCCTTCTCCAGAAATTTCTTCAATAAACGCAGAAAAGAGCACATTTTTCATCATCACTCTCCACAGTGGTTCTCAGCATATTTGTCGTACCATTTCTAGCCTTCAGTATACCTGAAAAAGTCTTGTCACCTCTCTTTACATTTCTAGCCATTTTTTCTTCTGTATGTGCTTTTGCCAGCCATATTTCTCTCTTCTCTTTGAGTTTTCTTTTCTCTGTTTCTCTTGCTTTCTTCTGTGTTTAAGTGCTACCACTTTGGCCTTTTATGTTTTCACCTACTTGTTTTATTTTCCCTCTTGCTTTTCTTAATTTTCTTTACACAGAATTGCCATGTTGATAGCTCCTTGTAGCTTGGACCACGGTCTTTCCACTTCTCTTATGTCCTTCCGCCCATCATTTCTTTCTTCATGTACACCCTCCTTTTACTAAAGTCGGCATGATTGAAGTCCAGGACTTGGTTTTGTGTGTCTGTGCTCTGCTCATGTATCACACCATACTGTGTGATCACTACTGACCAGGTGGGCATCCACCTGGATGTTAGACACACTTTATCCATTTGTCAACATTGGATCTGTCACCGCTGGTCTGAATTGAGCTCTTTGAAAGGCATCCACGATCCATCTCCTTTTTGTTTATGCAGTTGAAACATTCCAATCTGCATACGGCAGGTTGAAATCTCCCAGCAATAGTACTTCACTTTTCATTCCCAGCTTTTGGATATTTGCAGCCAGATCTATATTTATATCGGTGGTCTGTAGGTGACACCTGTGGGTTCTACAGGTTCCATATTATCTCTTTCCGAGATGATCTATATCACTTCCTCCTTTCTCTAGGTCCCCTGCATTTCAGCTATTTAATATTTGCAGTGTCATTCTACCACCCCCTCCCCCCTTTGGCCATCCCTATTCTTCCTAGTAAAGAAAAAAATTCTGTTCTAATATAGTTGCATCCTATTCATGAGAATTATTGAGCCATGTCTCTGTGATAGCAACAATATCTAAGTCTGTCTCTAACATCAGGTTTTGCAGATCTGGGACTTTATTTTTTAGACTGCATGCATTTGTGCTCATTGCTTACCAGCTACATTTAATTGGTACTCTCATCTTTATAGTTTTTTGCCTTGTCTACCCTTCTCCTTGGTTGTTGAGTCAGTTGTCGAGATGGTAGGTTATATTATTAACATTTATTAAAAACATTTATAACCCGCACAATCTTTAGAGCTCTTGGCGGCTTACAATAAGTATATTCATAGTAATGAAATGACAAATCATTACAAAAACATAACCATCACATACATGCCACACCAAAGACTCCACACATAGCAAGGAAACTAACATCAACTACACATTACTCACTAGTTTACCAAAGCAGGTATGACTCATACCTAAACAAAGGCTTGCTGGTTGCCAAATGCTTCTAAGAATAACTATGCTTTAAGCTCCCTTCTAAATTGATCTAAGGCCTTCAAAGAATTTATGTACATAAGCAACTTGTTCCACAATTTTGCCCCCTGAACTTTAAAAGAAGATCTGTGGTATTCATCTAGTTTGATAATCTGAAAAGATGGCACTTCCAAAAAAGGTTAGCGTTAGAAGATCTCAAAGATCTTGCAGGTCTTTCCCACTGCTGTCATGATTTTGCTGAGTGTGACTATCTGAACTCACCTGCTTCCATTTTCTACCCCTACCATCTAGTTTAACTACCTAGAAACATATTGAGGTGCATTTTCAAAGCAGACTTACAAAGTTCCATAGTAACCTAAGTGCTTTGAAAATGAGCCCCATTGTCTGAATTTTTGAACAAGAATTCTCTATCCTGCCACAGAAAAATATAGCCTGTCTTCAAGCTTTTTGTTTTTCCGTATATTGCCTCATTCTTCTCCGTTTCTAAAATCTTCTTGTTGACACCAAGCTTTGAGCCATTTATTGACCTTATCTGTATTATGTAGTCTTTGCTTTCCCTTTCCACATACTACTACTACTACTACTACTTAACATTTCTAAAGCGCTACTAGGGTTACGCAGCGCTGTACAATTTACATAGAGGGACAGTCCCTGCTCAAAGAGCTTACAATCTAGTAGACAAGTGAACGGTCAAATTGGGGCAGTCTGGATTTACTGAACGGTAAGAGTTAGGTGTCGAACGTAGCAATGAAGAGGTGGGTTTTAAGCAGAGACTTGAAGATGGGCAGGGAGGGGGCTTGGTGTATGGGCTCAGGAAGGTTGTTCCAAGCATAGGGTGAGGCGAGGCAGAATGAGCGGAGCCTGGAGTTGGCGGTGGTGGAGAAGGGT
The DNA here is from genome assembly GCF_901765095.1 of Microcaecilia unicolor. Taxonomy (NCBI): domain Eukaryota; kingdom Metazoa; phylum Chordata; class Amphibia; order Gymnophiona; family Siphonopidae; genus Microcaecilia; species Microcaecilia unicolor. The sequence continues at coordinate 435,387,305 of NC_044031.1, forward strand.
ACAGAGAGGAGGGATTTGTCCTGTGAACGGAGGTTTCGGGCGGGAACGTAAGGGGAGATGAGGGTAAAAAGGTAGTGAGGGACAGCAGACTGAGTGCATTTGTAGGTAAGAAGGAGAAGCTTGAATTGAATGCGGTATCTGATTGGAAGCCAGTGAAATGACCTGAGGAGAGGGGTGATAGGAGTATATCGGTTCTGGCGGAATATAAGACTTTTGGCAGAGTTCTGAACAGACAGTTGGCTAAAAGCTTATTGATGCTCTTGTTCAGGTTAGCAAGCAAGCAGTCCACTGAATACTGTGAACACTTTTTCATTGTAATTTTAGATAAGGAAGAGATGCAGTCCTCCTTAAAACCATAAGGTGTCACTTATTCCTAATTTGTAAATAAGACTCTTCTAGGTTTTTCTTTTTCTTTTCTTCTAATCGGATCATACTGCATTAATATGTCCTTTTTTGTGAATGGATTTCAAAAATTTAATATGCAAGTTAAATATTTATCTCTTGACAGAATGGCTAAGAAATATCAAATGAAATTAGTCTATAAAAAGACATTTCGAGAATATTTTGAAGAGAAGATAAAGAATGAGGAACACAAATTGCTGTTGAAACGCATGCAGGCTCTGGAGGTATGTATCATGCCAAACAAGGAGAGTTCAGGTTTCTTTGGCATATATTACGTTTATATTTGTTTACATTTTTGATATACTGCTCACCCTTCCCGGTTCAAAGCGGTTTACAGCTTAAAATAAATTTTGAAACATAATATAGAAATGAACTCCATAAAAGTGATAGGAAAAACCTGCTACATGCACACAAGATCAGCCACCATACTCTCCAAAGAACAATAATTCTAAAACAGAAATAGGTAGACAGTCCAGTCCTCCCACCCCTGGGTTACAGATTGAAGGCCTGCTGATTATTATAAGTTTTCATAGAGGGATAAAATTTTCCAGAGCTTAGTCAGGACTTGTGGGATTTTAAAATTAGTTTCAACTAGATATTGCCCATATGCTCTTCTGTGAATTTTCATCTGCCTAAATTATGTGTCAGTGCACACAGAAATTTGGCTGCATGAAAGAGGTATTTTGGGGACATGTTATGAATTTCTCTGCATAACTTAAATTTTCAATTGTGTTAGTAACATTCTATTTATGCATGTGATTGTACACCTTCTTTTGAATAGGGTAAAGTTATTCATATGTATTTGGACACATCACCACATTTTTAGTCTTAATTCATACAGGTCTCTTGTGAAAATCAACCTGGTTTGTATGTGTTTAAAATTATACTTGTAACTTTATAGTTAGGCACACTACTGAAAATTTACTTCAGAAAATATTAATATGAAAGTATGATACACATGTGGTCTATCAACCTTATAAAGTTTAATATATCCATGCTATGTACACGTCTCAAAATATTTATTTAGCTTGGAAACATATGAGGGGCTGGTCCAGACGAGTGGTCAGTCCAACATTATGTTTCTCTTAGTGGCCAGTCTGAGACAATTGGAAGCATGTAACAGATCCTAAAGGAGAAATCCAGTCCTTGTTGCTTATTCACAGACGTGGTGATACCGAAGTCTACTTGGCTAATGGTTGCTAATAGATTTGTTGTACGGCAACTTGTCCAAACTAATTTTTTCTTTTGTTTCAAAAATGTAATGCATTTGCATAAATCATAAACAAACTACAAAACAGCCCTATTTACTAAGCTGTGCTATAGGCGTTCTAGCGTTTTTAGCACGTGCTAATGCTAGAGACACCTATAGGATTATATGAGTGTGTCTAGCATTTAGCACGTGCTAAAAATGCTAGCACACCTTAGTGAACAGGGCTCCAAATTTGTCAACATTGGAAAAAATAGCCAGTCAGAGCAAAGTGTGCAAGTATATGTAATTACTCAGTGGATTTATGGACAACATGGTTTACAAGAAATTAGACAAAACTTGTAAAGCAGACATAGATTATGTATGAGAGAGTTGGAAATGATCATTCACTCCTAGCTGGCTACAAAGTTCTAATGAGAGAACATTTCTATACAGAAAGGTATAATAAAATGTCATATCTCATCCATTAGAAACTAGACAAGCACTGGGACCATCACTTTAAGGGTCTTTTTTACTAAAGCTTAGCACACACTATTGGATTTAGCATGGACTGCATGTTGAGATGCCCATTTTATGCATATGGGCTTCTTAGCATTAAGCATGTGCTAAGCTTTTGTAAAAGGAATTGTGGAGATTTGAAGAGGTTATCATCTGGGACATTCTTATTAAACCTATAATCCCAGTGCACGAAAGCTTTACATAGTGGTACAGGAGAACATATGAAAATGACTGAAGTTTTTGACCTGGGAAGTTGTATTTCTGGTGGCGGTTTCTTCAGCTTGCAGAGTCAGCGAGCTCCAAACCCTAGTAGCTCACCCACCATACATTAAGTTCCATCACAACAAGGTAGTTCTCTGCAGACACCCCAAGTTCCTTTCTAAGGTCATTTCAGAGTTCCATCTTAACCAGTCAAGTTGTTCCTCCAGCATTTTTCCCCAGACTTCATGCCCATTCTGGCGAAAGTGTACTACATACTTTAGACTGCAAGCGAGCCTTAACCTTCTATCTGGAGCAAACTAAAGCCCATAGACAGTCCACCCAGCTTTTCGTTTCTTTTGACCTCAACAGGTTTGGGGTGGCCATTGGCAAAAGCACACTTTGAAATTGGATAGCAGACTGCATCTCCTTTGCTTATGCCTGGGAAAGAAAGCCATCAGATCAATATCACAACAAAAAGATTTTATTGAAGATGCCGTGTATGAACAAATCGCCCGACACAGGCCGTGTTTCGCCCACCTAGGGCTGCGTCAGGGGCTAATTTGAAACCTTCGTAAAGGGGCAAATATGGTGCATAAAAGTCAAGAAAAAGCAGCTCAAATGGGAATCCTGTGGTGTGTCCATTTGTGTATGTTAGAGACCACAGGATTCCCGTTTGAGCTGGTTTTTTCTTGACTTTTATGCACCATATTTGCCCCTTTATGAAGGTTTCAAATTAGCCCCTGACGCAGCCCTAGGTGGGCGAAACACGGCCTGTGTCCGGCGATTTGTTCATACACGGTATCTTCAATAAAATCTTTTTGTTGTGATATTGATCTGCTGGCTTTCTTTCCCATATTGGATTTTGCAGATCGTTTGCCTTGTTGTTTTTTATGCCCAGGCTGGGCAGACTCTTGAGGCACATGTCACGACTCACAATTTCAGAGATCATCTCCATATAGGAGATTTGAAAGGCTGCAACGTGGTCTTCAGTCCACACATTCACATCTCACTACTGTTTGGATCAGGACATCCAACGAGACAGTCGGTTCGGAGAGGCAATTCTGTAGAATTTGTTCGGTGTTTAAAATCCAATTCCACCCTCCTAGGTCCTCTTTTATTCTGTTCCAGGCTGCTCTTACACCTAGCATGTAAATAGTTTCAGGTTGAAACTTTAGTCTGTATGTTTTGAGACTCTATTGTCCTAGCTTTCTTGTTTTCGTTGAGCCTGGTAGCTAGGGATTCCCACATGTGGGAATAGTGTGGTCTTGTCCTTGGAAAAAGCAAAGATACTTACCTGTAGCTGGTGTTCTGCAAGGACAGCAGGACGCATATTCTCACATACCCTCCCTCCTCCTCTAGGAGTTGCTTTTGGTTATACTTTTTGTTTTTCATCAGACTGAGGGACCCGCTTGAGCGTCAGGCAGGAAGACTCCAGGACATGTTCAGTGGGACGCTGCTGGAACTTATCAGTTTTAGCTATTCAGCGTCTGCACTGGGGCTCAATCGGATATCGCATCCATATGTGAGAATAAGCGGCTTGTTGTCATCGGACAACACCAGCTACAGATAAGTATCTTTGCTGTATTGCAGCAGTTCAGAGTCAAATAGCGGGGTCCAGCAAAGGGTTTGAGCTGGACTATTACACTGAGACAATACCAGCTCAGATCTGATGAGGAAATTAGATAGCTCTTGGCCTCCAGAGATGATGCTTTCATATAGCTCTGGTAGAAGCCTTATCTCTGAAGATAAGGTAACCATCTCACTTTGTTCTTAACATCCTGATTTGGAAAGTTTCAGGAATATCCATTTTACATCACTCTGGTTACAGTTTGGGGAACTCTGGCTCCATCAGTCTTATGACCTCATTCCTTGGCTTTATCCGAGGAACTCAGAAGACATTGGTTCCATAGTGGCTAAAGTTACCATGTCCTCAGTATTTGTCCTGGGCAAGAAGTTCCCGATGCAATACTGGTCAGAGATGGCATCTGCTAAGTGGGCCACAGTTTCTTGCTAAGGAGAAAATTCAGCTATAGTTTCCACTGCTTTAAGTCAGTCAGAAGAAAAAAATTGCAGGAGGTTTGAACCAAGCTTCATATTTCATCTATATAGACAGGGCCCTAACTCCTATATGATCAGACAGGGCCCAAGATGGCATTGGGAGCTACAGTGTTAGGGCCTAGCTAGGAGCCAGCCTTGCTAAGAGTGTTTCCTGTGACTTAGGGGGAGATGCATCAACCAAATGTTAAAAAATCTAAATCGTAAAAGTGCTTAACGAATTTGAAACAACGAAGAATGCACAAAAAAAACAGCTCAGAAATGTTCGGTGTGGGATTGAAAAGTACAATGTATCATACGTTCGTAATCCACGTCGGTAATTGGCCCCTTAAGCCTGCGCAGAGCAGCCAAGAGTTATGCTGGCCGCTCTGCGCATGCCACAAACGGTCAAAACAAAAAAAAACACGTGGCTCCCAAAATAAAAACAAAAATCAAAAAAGGATCGGGAGGGGGCAAAGGCGCTCGTCAAGAGCATCCTGTATGGACGGCCTTGCCCCCCCACCCTGCCCGAGGTCGCCGCTGCTCCCCGCTTCCCCCTGCATTATAAATTAAAAAGCAAAACAAAAATCAGCAGCCCAGGCCGGCCCCCCTCCCTTCCTCTCTACTCTTTTGCCCCACAGCTCCGCCTCCCGACATCCTCTGCCCTGTGCCCCGCCCCCTCCTGGGGTCGTCGCCGCCATTCCCCCCCTCCACCGGGCCCCCCTCCCTCTTACCGGCCCGTGCAGCGCTGTGTGAAGGCGCTGCACGGGCAAGAAGAACAGCTGATGCCTCTGTGCCCAGTCTTCCTTCGCGTCTCTCTCCTCTTGGGCCCGCCCCTGTCTGACATAAGTAACCAACGTAGGTTACTTACGTTAGACAAGGGCGGGCCCAGGAGCAAAGGAAGACGTCCTTTCCTCTTGGGCCTGCCCTTGTCTGACGTAAGTAACCTATGTTGGTTACTTACGTCAGACGGGGGCGGGCCCAAGAGGAGAGAGAGACGCGAACGAAGACTTTGCACAGACAGAGGCATCAGCTGTTCTTCTTGCCCGGGCAGCGCCTTCACACAGCGCTGCACGGGCCGGTAAGAGGGTGGGGGGCCCGGTGGAGGGGAGGGGAATGGCGGCGACGACCCCAGGAGAGGGAGGATGGGGCGAGGCACAGGGCGGAGGATGTCGGGAGGCAGAGCTGTGGTGCGAAAGAGTAGAGAGGAAGGGAGGGGGCCGGCCGGGGCTGCTGATTTTTGTTTTGCTTTTTAATTTATAATGCAGGGGGAAGCGGGGAGCAGCGGCGACCTCGGGCGGGGGGGGAGGGGGGCAAGGCCGTCCATACAGGACGCTCTTGACGAGCCCCTTCCCAATCCTTTTTTTTTTTTTTTTTTTTTTGTATTGCTGCATTTTTTTTTTACATTTTAGTTTTTAGCCGGACAGCCCTAACGAGAGGTACAGACCTCTTGTTAGATTTCTCGGCTGTTCGTTCGGTTTTCCTGCGTTAAACAAATTGGAAAAGGTTAGTGCATGTTATTTCCATACGGTTTCTACACTAATTGCTCATCTGCATTCCGTTTTCGTTAGCTGCTACCATCGTCGGAAAATGGGCTTTAGTGCATGCAACTGTTTGAAAATTCTTCCTTAAAGGCTCATTTTTGGCTCATTAAAGCTTAGTGCATCTGGCTCAGAGAGAGAGAGACTAATTAAAAGAACTAAGCCTGTGAAGTAAGAGTTGATTACTGTCCCTTTATGTGCATACGCAGTGTTTTGACTGTAACCTATGTGTGAATGTGCCACATTTGTGTGCGGTCCTGTAGTCAGCCGCTAGCCACGCTGCCACAGTCTATTAAAAAATCACTTCTGTGGGGTTTGCTGTCTTCCAATCCCTCTAATTGGAAACCAGCTGGAGCATGGTCAGAAATAAAATATATGGCTAGTTTTCCATGAATGGAATAGAAGAAACCAGAAATCTGTGCTATCCACAAATCACACAGACCCAGGTTACAGTAATGATTTTAAAAAAGAAGAGAGAGAAAAAAAAGCTTTTACACTCCATAAATGTCCCTCTTTTTGTTTGAGGTACCACTACTACTACTATTTAGCATTTCTATAGCGCTACAAGGCGTACTCAGCGCTGCACAAACATAGAAGAAAGACAGTCCCTGCTCAAAGAGCTTACAATCTAATAGACAAAAAAGTAAATAAAGTAAGCAAATCAAATCAATTAATGTGAACGGGAAGGAAGAGGGGGGGTAGGTGGAGGCAAGTGGTTACGAGTCAAAAGCAATGTTAAAGAGGTGGGCTTTCAGTCTAGATTTAAAGGTGACCAAGGATGGGGCAAGACGTAGGGGCTCAGGAAGTTTATTCCAGGCGTAGGGTGCAGCGAGACAGAAGGCGCGAAGTCTGGAGTTGGCAGTAGTGGAGAAGGGAACAGATAAGAAGGTCTGTTCTGAATTAGAATTCCCATATTTGTGGTTACTTTTCCTGTTTGTCCTGAGAGTAAGCAAATTTGTTGACATGTAATAGATGTTCTTTGAGGACAACAGAATTACCTTTTGCAGTTGATTTTACATCATTATATAAGAATGAAGAGTCTCTGCACTCTGCAGGGTAGTGCGTGCACGAGAATTGTGCATATGCCCAGAAAATCCTTTCTTCAAGGGCCTTTCCAGAGGACTCTGGGGCATGCTTTATGTTGGTACTCTTGGATGACATCACTCGCTGGTATGACTAGTTACTACTACTACTTATTTCTATAGCACTACTAGATATATGCAATGCTGTACACTGAAGAACATTTGAATTAGAAATTGTGACAATGTATACCATTTTAAGTGATCTTTTATGTGTTCTCAGCAATATCCTTCAGATCAGAATTCAAAACTTGTATCTGAAAATGAAGATGATTACAAGCATGTGAAAGAATGCCTGAAAAATGTTCAAGCAAAACCTCCATTGGTAAGTACTCATATGAATGGAAAAATTTGATAAGACGTGAAAAAGATGTGTTGCACTTAAATCTCTTTCTGAGACCACTGGGAGAATTTGTTACACTGGTACCAGAATAAGCAATGTGGTTCCTGCAGTTGTACTGATACCCTTCTATGTAAGCTTTTGAACTTTATATCAAAGGTCATTCAAGTCTTTAAAATGTTACATAGCAAAGTTTTTGTGATGGTTTCATCATAAACACCTAACATTTAATTTTTTTTGTGGTGTTCTGGTACTGGCAGAACAAACCACCACATGTCATGTCAGTGTATCAGCTATGAGACCCTTTTACTAAAGCTTAGTGTGTTCTAAATTGAATTAGTATATGGTAAATGCTAAGAAACCCATGGATATAAAATGGGTTGCTTAGCATTTAGTGCATTCTAATTCTGTTAGTGTGCGCTAAGCTTTAGTAAAAGGGCTCCTATAATACTCAAGTACCAATTCCTAACTGATTACTTTGTAGTATTGAAGGGTGTGTAAGCTAGGAATAAGTCTTGTATATATGTGGTAGAGTGGAAGTCAAGACAATTTCATGTAATTTCTTAAAAGCCTGCAGATGATCATGTGGAAGTGTATTTTTCATTGATTCTGTAAATTGTCGAGGATGATTTAGGTACAGTGGATGTTGCCTCAAGGCATAGAAAAGCTAAATAACCTTGAGGTCTTTCTTAGCCCCATCTTGCTTGGACTGTATAGAAGCCTTTGATCCATTGTCAGGATTGTTCACCAGAATTATTCAAATTGATAGATATACAGTAGAGATTTCCATAAAGAAGTAGGCATCTCTGGAGCTGTCAGAAGAAGAGTAACTGGAGGCCTTGTTGCTTTTACTGAAACAGACTAGGGGATTCCTTAGGTATTATAGTCATGATTTATGTAACTCATTTTTCAATGTGTTGTGACTGTCAAGCGATTTCAAATGTTCTTTCCATAGCTGTGCATAATAAACTTTAATTTTGTTAGCTACCCAGATAATTGATACTTTTTTTTTTTAGGAGCGGGCAATTAACACATTAACGCTTATTAACTCATTAATTTTTTAATGCACACGGTTCATTTTAACATCACCTGATGATTTTTTTTTAACTTACGCAGATCCTCTCCTCCCCCTCCCTGCATTTACCTTTACAGCAGGGCTTAGGCTCCCAATTTTATTTTCTTCTCTTTCCTCGGCGCAGCCTCAAAGTCTGTCTTCCCCTGCATGGCCAGGCTCTGCAGATAACGAGCTGCGCTGTGCAGAAAATTGGGGAAGTCTCATGGGACTTGAAGTCTCACCATTTCAAGTCCCGCGAGTCTTTCCCAATTTTCTGTACCACACGGCTCAAGTATTTACAGAGCCTGGCTATGCAGGGGAAGACAGACTTTGAGGCTGTGCTGAGGAAGAGGAAAAATCAGGAGCCCAAGCCCAGCTGTAAAGGTAAATGGCATTGGGGGGGGGGGCATGAGTGAAACTGGGTGGTCTTCTTAGGAAGTGTTTGGGTGAGGTGGGAAGGGGAAAAAAAACTGGGTGAAGGCTGGGGAGGCTCAAATAATGAAAAAAAAAATTCTACAAAAGTTAAAAAAAAAAAAAAAAAAAAAAAAACTGGAATGGGTTACAACACTGTCTGAAAAAAATCACTTTGTGCTGCTATTTTCAGTTTACCATTACATTTTTAGCCCTGTTTACTAAGCATGCTATAGGTGCACTAAAAAATATCTCTAGCGTTTAGCACATGCTAAAAATTCTAGCTCACCTTAGTAAACAAGGCCCTTTGTTTGAAACTTGATTTTTTTACTGCCCAAAATACATTCCGCGATTAAGTGCAATTAAACATGCGATTCAGATTTTTAAGTATTGCTCACCCCTAGTTTTTTTTCTTTTTTTTAGGAACACGTTTTTCCCTTTTTAGGAAAAGGTTAACCTGTTTTGTTCAGACACATACAATTTATTGTAATTTAGTTTCTTTATTTTCATTTCCAGAATTTTTTTTAATTAAATGCTATTTTATTTTTTAGGGTACTTTATCCAAATCTGAATGGGAAGCAACAAGTAAGTACTAGATAAAGCGCTCTCTAAATGTAAAGTTTCATGTCCCGCTGAAGGTCATCACTGGAACAGAGCTGCAGCTGTTTTTGGCAGCAACTTTGTAGGCTGGTCCCCCACCTGATGAGTTTGTCTTCCAGGAGATTAGTTGCTCACCTTATAAAAGGAGATATTTGATCACTATTTGGTGTTGTAAGAGTCACATTTGGAGCTGTTTCTTACTTCTTTTTAGAGAATAGCATAGATGACTGCAGAGCTGACAACACTACTACACAAGCATCTTGGTACACTATCTATATGCCATCCTGCTCATTCTTACATGTTTCTCACAGTTTTTTCTCACAAGGATACACTTCTACACTCATCCCAAACAATCATACATTTACACCACTAAGCTTAGGAAAAAGCACAAAGGACACTGAATTAAAACAAAAAGATATTTTATTTATAACAAATAAACCAAAGGTCACCTATTTGCCTTCCCATCAGGCAGATGGGAAAGAGCATGCTGAGCTTCCAGACTCTAGGGGAGTGAGAGTTCTACCTTCAAGAGGTCCACCATCTCTGTTCTTGGTCCTGAAGATGGAGCACAAGCATTTCTGGCACAAGGTTGGAAGTGAACATTTAACTCTGCGATGCCTTGCAAACAAATCAAAAAGAGCAGATATATAACAAGTAAGAAGGCATCTGTTCATGTTAGAGCATGAATCCATTCACTTGTGGGCATGGCTGGTTTGCAGAATGCCATCCCTTTGAGGTTGCCGCATACATTGGACACTTAGGACAGGAGAAAAAAACTGTAAGAACCTCAGAAACAAGGAGATAATAGCAATTGTAAGAAGTATGAACAAAACATGCAAAAGCAGTATACATAAAAGAGAATGTAACCGTTAAAGACGAGCAACATAACATCCCATGTGGAGATACAGAAACAGCCTATTCTGCTCCATTGGTTATAACACTGGAATATGATCATGATCGTAACACAGAAAGGAAATGTCACAGCCACAGGAACAGGAATTGTATTAAAGCTGAACCAAATACAAAAAAATACCAATTCAAAGCACAAATTAAGTATGCATGTCAATTACATAGTAGATGGAGTGGAGGAGTAGCATAGTGGTTAGTGCAGCAGACTTTGATCCTGTGGAACTGGGTTTGATTCCCACTGCAGCTGCTTGTGACTCGGGGCAACTCACTTAACCCTCCATTGCCCCAGGTACAAATAAGTACCTGTATATTCTATGTAAAGCGCTTTGAATATAGTTGCAATGTAGTTGTCTAGTCCCATTCCCATGACAACAGGTAAAGAACTGTATGGTCCATCCAGTCTGCCCAAAAAGATAAGCTCATAGCATAAGGTATGATGTGATACTACATATGTATACTTGATCTTGATTTGTTCTTGCCAGACATCCATGGTGAGCTACAATGAACTCTTCCTAGGACTTGCATATCATTCATTGATCAAAAACCCTGGTTAAATTTTCTATTCTTTAGTCTTACAAAATATCATTAGCTTTTCAATTTGTAATTTTTCATCTTTATCTTAGTAGAGTGCCACAGGGATCTCTACTGGGACTGCATCTTCGTAACATGTTTGTAAATGATCTGGAAATGGGAATGACAGTTGAAGTGATCATATTTGCAGATAATGCAAAACTATTCAAAAGTTGTTAAATCTCAAGCAGATTGTGCAGGAAGAGCTTTCAAGACTGGGAGATGGGCATCCAAATGGCAGATGAAATTTAATGTGGACTAGTGCAAAGTGATGCGTATTGGGAAAAATAACCCAAATTATAGCTACATGATGCTAACTAGGTTCCACATTGGGAGTCACCACCCAGGAAAAAGGTTTTGGTGTCGTCATGAACAGTATGTTGAAATTTTCTGCTCAGTATGTGCTGGCAGCCAAAAAAGCAAACAATGTTAGGAATTATTAGGAAACAAAAACAAAACAGAGTATTCTCTGAGGACAAGCAGGCTGCGTATTCTCACATGTGGGTCGACATCTGCATCGGCCTGGGAATCGGCATTTTGCAAAAGCCAGAGTCTTCCGGCGCCCACCAAGTGAGCGACTACCTCAGTTCTCTTTTTTCCGCGACGAGGTGCGGCAGAAATTTTTCTGTGCTCCTCGTTTGGCCCAGGAAAGAGTCTTCTCTTTTTTTGAACTGTTTTTTACGTTTACGCGTAGGTTTTTCTTCTTGTTTAAAAAAAAAAAGTCTTAGGATCCCTTTTGTTTATCTTTATTCTTTTTTCACAGTAAAGTTTTCTTTTTTTTTCGACGCGGCCGGTTTTTCCCTTTTTGTGCCCTTTCACTTTAGCACAATCGCGTCTTTTGATTTTGCCGAGGCCGTTTTTCCTTCCATGTCATCGAAGACACCCAGCGGCTTCAAACGTTGTACTCGGTGCAACCGGACCATCTCAGGCACCGATACCCATTCCTGGTGTATCCAGTGCCTTGGGCCCGATCACAGCCCAAGTGGCTCGAGAAACCCAGCAACAGAAACATTTTGAGGCTCAGTCCAGTCCTTCAACGTTGCCAAGAAGGACGTGGCATCGATGTCAGGAGCAGAGGTAGTGGCTGCTGAGAGACCAATTCGTGCTGGGAGCAGTGAGGCATTGAGTGGGTCTCCACCTGTCTCAAAACCTCCTGCTATGCAGGCCCCCTGGGACCGACCATCATCAGATCTGACCCCGAGGAGACGTGAGGATTCCACGTCGTCCTCGTCGGTACTGAGGAGTCTCGATGACGGGCATCTAGCGAAGGTGAAGAAGCACCGTCATCAATCTCTTTCTACACATGGTACCGAGAGCTCCGGGTTGTCGAGGGATTCAGCACCCAAGAAGCGTCTGTGCCGAAAGGACCGCTCCCCCTCCATACAGGAGGTGCAGATGCGTCGGTCTCCTAGCAGCCCAGTACCTGCTCCTGAACCTCAGCAGATTCTGCCACCGGCTGTTCCACCGACCCCGCAGCCTTTTCCGATGGCGGCTCTCGATGAGTGCATCCGAGCCCTGCTTCCAGAGCTTCTGGAAGGACTGCGTTGGTCTGCTGCGGTGTCGGAGGCGTGTCGTAAATTCCTGACCAGGGGCGCTTATGACTCTTTTGATGCTTACGACTCTTTTGATGTGGCATCCAGAATCGCTGCTCAAGGTATAGTGATGCGCAGACTCTCATGGCTGCGTGTCTCTGACCTGGATCATTCGGTCCAGGAGCAGATGGCGGATGTACCTTGTCGGGGGGACTACAGTGAAAAAGTGGAGGATCTTGTTGACCAGATCAAGAAGCATAATGATGCTATGGATTCTCTCTCCCGCCGGGTGCCTTCTGCTACAACCTCCTCATCTAGGAGGTATTTTGGTGGGAAGTGGAGTGCTCCCTATTCCTATGCTAGCCGAAGGTACACTCCGGCTTCTTGGCAGCCTACCCAGGCTCAGCCCCAGCACGCTCGTTCTCGTCAACAGCATGCGCCTAAGACTCCTGCTGCTCCCCAGCAAAAGCAAGGGACGAGCTTTTGACTGGCTCCAATTAAGCATAGCCACATTAAAAGTGTCCGTACCGGATGACTTTCCGGTTGGAGGGAGGTTAATGTTTTTTCACCAAAGGTGGCCTTTCTTAACCTCCGACCGGTGGGTTCTTCAAATAGTCCGGTTAGGATACACCCTCAATCTGGAATCCAAACTTCCAAATTGCCCACCGGGAGCTCATTCTTTCAACTCTCAGCACAAGCAGGTACTTGCAGAGGAACTCTCCGCCCTTCTAAAGGCCCATGCGATCGAACCCGTTCCACCAGGGGAAGAAGGGCTGGGATTTTATTCCAGGTACTTCTTTAGCTACTGAGTGGAGGAGTGGCCTAGTGGTTAGGGTGGTGGACTTTGGTCCTGGGGAACTGAGGAACTGAGTTTGATTCCCACTTCAGGCACAGGCAGCTCCTTGTGACTCTGGGTAAGTCACTTAACCCTCCATTGCCCCATGTAAGCCGCATTGAGCCTGCCATGAGTGGGAAAGCGCGGGGTACAAATGTAACCAAAAAAAAAAAAATACTTAATGCTGCTTAGTAAAAGAGCACCTTAGTTAATTCCGTTATTATCTTATTTCTAATATTGGGTACTCGTGCTGTATTCAGACTGGCTATTTTTCCTTCTCTTAAGTTTTTCTTTTTTTTCTTTAGTGGAGATCTGGATCCACGTTGTTGTACAGGTTTCTGTTGCTGATAAATCATATATTTAAAAAAAAGGAAAGTTCTTGAAATACATGTTATAGAGGTGAAGGGGAAAGACCCCTTCAAGTAATATGACTTAATTTTCTAGTCTGAGCAACAAAATGAAGCTAATTCTATAGGTTTATGGCAGCAGTCATACTTTGACTCTGTGAACTGTGTCTTTGAAAAGTATGCAGGTGGATCATGTGACTCTGCTGGAATCAAACACAGACAATTCCTTTGTAATATGACTTATTCAAGGAAATATATATAAAAAAAAAATCTTTTGGTGTGTATCAACAAGTAACAGTAGTAGTGGCAGCCACCATATCTGAGTACATTCATTAGCTAGGATACTCCGTTCTATTCAGGATTTTAGGATGGTAGTGCCTAGTTCAAATAGTCTAAGATAACAAAGAACAAGAGAGCCAGCCTTGTATTGCTTGGCTCCCCATCTTTAGAATATGCTGCCAAAGGACTTGACCGCAGAGGCCAGTCTATGAAAGTTTAAAATTCTTCTTAAAACTTTTATTTTGTGAAGCTTTTAATCTGTTTGAAGATGAGATTGGGAAGATTTATGAGGATACTGCAATTTTAGAAACATAAATCTTTTTGTCTCATTGTGAATGAGCTTGAATGTGTGGGTCAGGTCTTTCTTATTTTGAAATAGCGTTCTTTTCAATTTTACGTTATCGTATTTAATTGTTAACTGCCTAGGTCTGGTAGCCTGGCGGTATATAAAGTTTTAATAAATCCTAAATCATGTGAAAAGATTTTTTTAATATATATCTCCTTGAATAACTCTTACTACAATGGGATTTTTTGTCAGTAGCTCTTTAGTTATTGAGTTTTATATGGTTGGATTTTGCTAGGTGTGAGACATGAATCTTCCATAGCTTTCTGGAAAGTCAAAACATATTTATTACCCATGCATACTAGTTTCTATACTGCAGCGACCATTCAACTTCCATCAGTTATTTTTGTCTTCTAAGATCTGGTGTGTCTTAAAAGAGCTTCTGCCACATAGATTTTAAATAAAAACCTTAACTTTGCCAAAACAACCCACAATTTTTTGGCCCCACCTAGGAATTTTGGTCTTCCCAGTATTTTTGATAAAAGAACAATAGAACAATTTACCTAACCTGCCCATGGATATTTTTCTTTGAAGAAGTTTTTGCTGTTAGCACCCCAGCAAAGTTGTTTTTACATTTCTGGACCATCTTTTAGGAGAAGGAAAATGTATATATAACCTGAAGATTTATAAAGCATACATTTAAAAATAAATAGTAAATTAAATCAGGAAATTTAAACAATAAAAACAGAACATCTTAAAATAATAAGTTAGAAAATAACAGCAGACAGAAATGTCTTTAGGCATTTTCTAAATAAAAGCAGCTCTTCTAAATGGCTATCATATGATATTGAGTTCCAAATTACAGGTTGCACTGTTGACTGAGTAATGGTCAACTGGGCTTTTCTGACTGTAGGACAACACAACAACCTACCCTGACTTGAATCTAAAGTGCAAACAGGTTGAATCAGAGCAGTAGGAATATATAAAAACATGCCTTATGATACCTTGACAACAAGAAATGTAATTTTAAACTGAGTTTATTGGGCTGTATGCAGCCAGTGAATGTTAAGAGATATAAAAAGCGCATTTAATTATTATGTAGAATGTTTCAAATAAAATCAAATTGTTTTGTCAATTTTATTATGGGAATAGATAGTGTTTTTGAATTTTTCTAATTTTTGCCTTTATAAAATATTTTTCAAGGTTTTTGGGGGTTGCAGTCATTACATTGAAGAGAGAGTATGAACAGATGCTTCTTCCTTGAAATTTTTATTACATTATTTTCCTGAATTTTGTTTCCTGTAATAAATTGATTGAGGGATTACTGTTTTTCAGTAAAACATGCCTTCTTTGGTATTGTTGTCCATTTGGCCACAGCCTGTGATCAAAAGATCTGCAATATTTGAATTTTTTGGAAGGTCGGCGTACAGGATGATATACCTACAAACAAGGAATTATAATAATCTGTTGTAGGTAAGATCAGGCTTTACGACAGTATAAATATGCCAACTCCAGAAAAGGCTTTAACCTCCACAGTAGGCATAACTTTAAAAATAATACAGTTTTACCATATTTTTAATTCAAGATCGAAATGCCCCCCCCCTCCATCTACAGTAACACCAATTATAAGGAACATCTGGACTAACAGGATTTCACTTTTCAGTTTTGCTTGCCATGTATGAGCAGCAAGCCAGTGTGGTTTCAAGCTCTGTTGTAAGTAAAAGAAGATACCCAATATTTACCATTATTAAGACGAGGCCACAATGACTAAGTGTTGGAAGCCGTGACTTTTTGTATCAAGATAGCACCCATAATTGTTTGGTCTTGGCATGATATGTTCCATGTCATCTTCTCAGTGAACTAAAATCTAGGGCCATAGAGCTGGTGTTAAAAGCTCAATATGAGGGCCACAGGTCTACACAGAGAACTTATGGTCTGGCTATGCTGAAGAGTTTCAGCTTCTTAGTCCAAAGACTAGCCAAAATGGTGAGAGAGAGAGAGGTCATTCCTCCCTCTTCAACCTTCCCTACTCAGGTCAAGGTGAAGGTTCTGACCACTTAAGCAGTGAACCAAAGGGAATCATTGCTGATCTTTGTGGAGAGGGTTTGAAGAACTTATTTCAATCTGGTGATCATCCTATGACAATAGACCAAGAATAGTGTATAATAAAATACAAGAACACAAAATAACATAGTAAAATACTTAATGTTCAAATAATAAAAGTATTACATCTGACAAGTCCCAATATATAGCACACTTACATATATATACATATATATATTTAAAAAATCAGAATATCTTAGTAAATAATCAGGCTTTTACTAAGTTCCTAAAATGAAATCTATTCTGTAGGTGAGTCTTTATGGAGAGAATTATACAGAAATGGGCATAATGGTGAAAAGTCTCTGAATTCACTGTTCCAGGAGCCAGAAGGTGCATGACGTTGTACACTTTTTGAAGTGGTTGTATTTATAGGTGAGTTCTTCCTAGGCACAGACAGTGCCATGTTGATCTCCAAAGATCTAGTCTTGAGCCTTCAAAGTGTTCTTCAGAGAGCTATGGAGGGCACTCACTCTTATGAGATAGACTTTTGTGCTGTTATTTATTTATTTATTGCATTTGTATCCCACATTTTCCCACCTATTTGCGGGCTCAGTGTGGCTTATCAGAACTCTCTAAGGAGTTGGCACAAGGATCGTGGAAGTGCTTGCTTAATATGGCAGATGCATCCAGGTCCTGGAGTTGAGATCCTTCATGCCTCTTAATGTGTCAAGTGTTCCTCCTGTTGACACTTCCATTTCAATGCTGAGTATATTAGTGTCAGCCCAGGTCCAGCGCCTCAAGCCTTTGTTGGCATCATGTGCATTTAATTGAATGGCTTAAGAGCAAGAAGCATTTCCTGCTACTTGACCTCTGTTCCATAGCTCCTGGAGCTGAATTTTAGGTAATGGAGGTTGTTGGCTCCAGGGTGGATGCAACCTCAAGCTACCATAGAACCAGTATCCTCTGATTTAGATTTTGAAGAATCTTGGAGCCTTTGATATCTGCCACAAGAATGTTCAGAAGATTAATTCTTCCCAAGTTCCAAATTTGCATATTTAGAATCAGCTAGGCATAGTGCATTTTTCTTTGTTCCAGACATGAGGTAAAAGAATCTTCCCCTTTCTCTCCATAGTAATCTTTCCTTCCGAAACTTTAAATCTGAACTTAAGACTTGGCTTTTTATATAGCTTTCAGAGTACCAGATAGAGTTCACCAGCCCACCCCTCTTTTCGTTTGTTTCCCTACTATATGCAGTTTTTAATTCCCCTCCTCTAGTTCCCCTTTCCACACTTGTTTTCTCTCTATCCCTCTCAGTGTGTTTGAATTTACTTTCCTATCAAAACGTAGAGTTCCTTTTCCTTTACATTTTTGTAATATGTACACTGTTCTGCCCTGGGTAGCACTATTACACTATAACTATATTTAACACATGACTTTTCATGATTGCCCAAAGTAACTAACTTTAAGGTACAGTAGATATTTCCCTGTCCCCAGTGGGCTTAAAATCTAAGTGGTGCCTGAGGCAACAGAGGGTGAAGTCACAGTGAACATCAGCAGGATTTGAATCCTAGATTCCCTATAATTTACTTCCTATTAGGCATCCCGCTGTCATAGCAGGGCCAATCCTACCATTGAGCAACCATTTTTCACACATGGCCCTGCTTTTAGCACCTACTGTCTTAGGCAAATGAGGCCCCATTATGATTCTTTATATGACTCTATATCCTCTTGCATCTCCCATGGGCTGCTCTTGTGTCATAGATGAAATGTAAGCCTCCATATGAGGACCTTTCCTAACTTTTTTTTCTGAGGATGGCTATCCTCTTTGGAAAATAGGTCAAGAATTAGTCTCTCAGCCTCCTCAAATACCTGAATGACCCTAAAGAGTTGATGGCAGTGTCTATCCCCATTCTGTGGATATAGGAGATCCCACAATCACTGTATTTCCTGTTTGTAAGACCATCACTATGAAGTATCATGTATAGGCAGCTGAGAGATTTGAATACCCCTGTTATCACACAAGAGTATGGTAACTGAATCGTCATTTTAAAATGCCAGCGTGTTGAAACCCATGTGTTACTGCCACTTGATCATGTACTACTACTACTTATTTCTGTAGCGCTACTAGACCTGCGCAGCGCTGTACACTTGAACTTGAAGAGACAGTCCCTGCTCAGCAGAGCTTACAATCTAATTAGGACAGACAAACAGGACAAACAAGAGATAAGGGAATATTAAAGTGAGGATGATAACATAAGGGTTCTGAACAAGTGAATAAGGGTTAGGAGTTAAAAGCAGCATCAAAAAGGTGGGCTTTTAGCTTAGATTTGAAGACGGCCAGAGATGGAGCTTGACGTACCGGCTCAGGAAGTCTATTCCAGGCATAAGGTACAGCAAGATAAAAGGAACGGAGCCTGGAGTTAGCAGTGGAGGAGAAGGGTGCATATAAGAGAGATCTCTGTAGGGGAAAAACATTAGAAAGTAAACTCCAGTCCTCTACAGTGTTGTCCCTGATTACATGATGCAGTACTTACACAGAATTCTGAACTGGACCAAAATATTGATTCTCCCTAACAAGAAAAAAGTTCTCTCATCTTGTGGAACCTGTGAGGTGTGCACAAGAATTATCTAGGGGGTCTTTTACTAAAGATCAGCTTGAGTTACCTGCAGCAGGGCCCATTTTATTCCTATGGCTCCTGCTGCAGATAACTCGAGCTAATTTTTAGTAAAAGACCCCACTAGTTCTTATGGTCTGTGATTTTGATATGACATTGAGCCGCTTTGCCAGAGAATTGAATGCCTGCTGGCTCTCAAGATTTTTCTTAAGGCTGCATAACCATAAATATAAAAAGCCAATATCCCTTAGATTGCCAAAAAAACTTTTGCTTGTAACCTGAACCTTATTCAAACCCATAGAGTCCACCAAGGTTTTTTGTTTCTTTTGCTCCTAAAAGACCTGAGAGTACAATGACAATGTACACCATTTCTGATTATATAGCAAATAGCATCTTCTGTTACAGCCAGAAGTACATGTCATGAATAAAATTGTTAGGGCTGCAGAAACAATGGTCACTCATCTAAAGCAATGGTGGTCAACCCAGTTCCTGAGGTGCAGCTAGCTAGTATGGTTTTCAGGATATCCACAAATATGCATGAAGGAGATTTACACGCAGTGCATGCAAATCTATCTTAGGAATATTTATTGTGGATATCCTGAAAAACAGACAGTCCAGGTTGAGAACCATTAATCTCAGTTTTTTTTTTTTTTGTTGTTGTTACATTTGTACCCCGCGCTTTCCCACTCATGGCAGGCTCAATGCGGCTTACATGTTGTATACAGGTACTTATTTGTACCTGGGGCAATGGAGGGTTAAGTGACTTGCCCAGAGGTGGGCATTGAACTCAGTTCCTCAGTTCCCCAGGACCAAAGTCCACCACCCTAACCACTAGGCCACTCCTCCATGGAGTGTGGTATGGCACTCATTCTGTGTATTCATGTTTCATTACTGGCTGGATGTGTCCTGACAGGATAAGTTTACTGTCTATATTCCATAATCATTGAGAGGTAGAGCCTGATTCTGTCTCCCTGCAGAACCTATTTTTATGAATTTACTGTCCTTTCTTCAAGAAAAAATTCCAAGGAAAAAAGAATTTCAATCAGTCTCTTAAGGCTACATACCGTGTTTCTCTCTCTCCCTTTTTAAGACTGCTTCTAGCTGTGATGTCCAAACTCTGTGACTCGAGTGAGCAGCTTACCTTTACAGAGAGAAAAATTGCTTCTCTAAAGATAGCAGTTCACCAGTCACAATCCTTTCCACCTCCTCTTGAAGTTCTTCTCCCAATCATGTCTGATCTATGGAACTGAGGGGAGCCGTGGAACTACTTTGACAGACTTTTGCCTTTCCGGAAAGTTATAGAAGATTCATGCCTGTGCGGAATGTAGTTACACAATCTAATTTCTACAGCTGGTGAACTGATGTCAGAGAACACCTATTGACAGGTAAGCAAATTTGCATTCTGAATGAAAATTAAAACAGTAGCTGGAAGCCCACAGCTGTCATTTTTCCCATTAAGGGTTACATGTAGATGCCATCTACAAATGAGTTATTGCTGTTTACTGATTTTTTGTTGTTGTTGTTTTTTGTGCCATTCCATATTCAGTTAACTAAAAAATCACACACGTAACCATTCTTACTTCTTTTTCCCTCTGTTGGTCACTAAGGGCTTCTCTTACAAAGCTGCACTAGCAATTCCTGCTTGGCAAATGAGAGAAAGCCCATTCATTTCCTATGGGCTTCCTCTCAATTGCCATGCAGAAATCACTAGCACAGCCTTGTAAAAGAAGCCCCAAGCCAAGGTGTTACTGGCATTGCCACTATTCAAATTGTCAATTAATGCCAAATAGCATATTTTGCGTGCAGTAACTGGAAAGTGGTCAGCTCTTGCACTAAGGGAGGAGAGATTTAAAACAGTATAGAACTGAAAAGTAAATTGATTTAGTATTAATGATTTTTCAGCTAATTATTTTTATATGTATGGAACTCTGTTTTTCAGGGACTTATTTCTGAGAAATTGAATTTGCATCTGACAAAGTGGAGTCTGGTCCTCAAATTCATGCCTCAGTAAAATATAAGGTGCCACCTGCCTTGGTCAATTGAATCTGGAACCACGTTTGCATTGAAAAATATATGTTGAAGATTTCCTTATAGGATAGAGTGAAATTAATTTTTTCTCGTTTTATCTCTGCAGGTATATATTTAGTATTTGCGTTTGAAAAAGAGTTGTGAAAAAAAAGAAAGAAATTGCTGGATGGAATGCAGAAGAATCAGTTTTTTGTTGTTTTTTTTTTTTTATTCGGTTTTTATTATTTTAAAGAATGTTCAGATTCAGAAAGTCACAACAAGATTGAAGGGTTTACATGGTGTTGAGTTTTTTAATGCTTGCTTTTCATTTATTATGTGTGCAGAGTACTGCCAAAAATGTGGCTTTGCCTGTTGACATGGAATTACAGTTGCCTGTCTGGGACAGATGGACATTTATTTATATATGAGGGAAACTGACCTTAGATATTTTCAAACATTTTTGAAGTATATCTGCATGCTAGGTGCTAGTGGGAATTGTTAGTATCATTTCAGAAAAATCCTATGGCAAAAATGGTAACATATGAAAACCTCCCTCACTCTGGTGATTTAAATATTGCTGTTATGATCTGAAGAAAAAATTGTGACATAAGTACTTCAGAATTCATTATACATTTGTTTTGTAGAAGGTAAATGTTCTGTAGTTTATTCATTACAGATGTAATGTCTCTTCTGATGTGTTGTATGCCAAATAAAATATTTTGGCTCATGTCATATTGTCTTTTATTGATACTGATTTGTAAAGAACACTTTTTTGACCTTTTTGTGAGGATGGTATAAAATGTGCCATTTTATTTATGCATTTGCCTAAGGTTCTGTTAAAGGCCTCTGGGTTATAGACAACATATGGCCATCATGTGTGAAAGTTGCTAATGATATGGTACTTCTGAACATATTTACAAAAAAAAATAATAATCTGAGCATTAGATTGATGCCTCTTCAAAGGAGGCTGCTTTTATGTATAATTTCAGAAATAAATACACAAGTGGTGCTTGATAGAGAATTTACTTGTTTATGAAAAACTTCAGACCTGCAGGTCATAGATAAACTAGGACAGACTTCTGCTCTCTAACTCTTCCTCTTCCCCCCAACAGAACCAAGGTGTTTGGGACCTGGAAACATTGACTAATTTAGGACTATTTTCCATGTGAAACATGAAGATGGAGAACAAAAAGAGTATGTTTTTGTTTATTAAAACTTGATATACCGCCTTTACATTACAATAGGTTAAAGTGGTTTACAATTAAGTGGTAAACATAAAATCATACGATAAAGGAAAGAAACCATTCACTCAAGTACAGTAAATTAGAAAACCATTAAAATCAAAACTGTAGTTAAGAGCTACAGTGTGTGCAAATCTGTCAGGTACTGGCTGCGCTAAGTCAGTGGACTCTAAACGGAAAGGCCAGTTGAAGCAAATGAGTTTTAAGTTGGTTTTTAAATTTGGTAAGAGACAGTTCTTCCCTAATGGCTGCCAGCAAATTGTTCCAAAGAGAGGGAGCCAGAAAATAGAATGCAGATTTTCAGGTTGACTTGTAACAAGCTTGTTTAGGGAAGGGAAGCACCAGAAGATTGGCATCAAGTGATCGTAGTGAACGGGATGGAGTATAAGAAGTGATTAAAGAAGAAACGTATGCAGGACTATCTGAATGTAAAGTCTTAAAAGTAAGTGGATGCGGTATGACACAGGTGACCAGTGCGATTCAAGGAATAACGGCATAACAGAATTGAAACGTTTTGCTTTGAACAATAGGCGAATTAAGGAATTTTGAAGTCTTCGTAATTGAAAATGTGGAAGGCCTGCATATATAGTATTACAATCTAATCGAGAAATGACAAAAGTATGTAGTAATGTGTGTAGTGAATTAAAGTCCAGATAATTTTGAATTGACCTTACACAATGCAACCAGAAGAACCCAGATTTTACAACATTGGTGTTTCTTTATTAAAGGAGAGTTTAGAATCAATATGTATTCCCAAATAATGGAAAAACTCAACAGTGGTGATTTGATGCCTGAAAAAATTCAAAGGTATTGATGGAGTGCTAACAGAACCTGTGATCCAACACGCAGTTCCTTGGTAGGGTTGAGTACTACTTTATGAGAAGTTAGGGGCCCTTTTACTAAGCCATGTAGGCGTCTATGTGCACCCAACACACGCCATTTCTGAACTACCGCCCGACTACTGTGTGTGGCCCAGGTGGTAATTTCATTTTTTACGCACAAAGGAAAATATATTTTATTTTCCGGAGTGTGGCGCTAACCAGGCGGTAATCGGCATTGTACGCACACTGACGATTACTGCGCAAACGCATGAGACCTTACCACTAAGTGAATGGGTGGCAAAAAGGTCTCAGGCACAAAATCGATGCGCGCCAATTTTCATTTTGCTGCATGTCCATTTTTGGCCCCCAAAAAAGGCCTTTTTGTGCAGGTGTGCTGAAGAATGGGCCTGCATGTGTCCAATACACGCATCCACACCAGCACAGGCCATTTTTCAGCGCACCTTAGTAAAAGGACTCCTAAGCCAATTGAACAAGGCAGTAATTTTGTGAAGCTTCGACAAAAGGGGACCTGCGCTGGCATCGGTGCATGTTTTTGACATGTGCTGAGGCCTCCTTTAACCGCAGCAGTTAAAAAGGAGGATGACCGTTCGGCAAATGAAGCATTTGCCGCTTGGCTATTTTTTTTTGGGGGGGGGGGGGGGGGAATCACCGCCATCCATTGCCTGATTACTGCGGGGTATCCACTGGCACTACAAAAAGAAAAATATTTACCACCAGACTGTTGCGGTAGCGCGGCAGTACTTCCATTTTAGCAAGCGGTAAGCCCGCGTTGGGTTTACCGCCACTTTGTAAAAGGACCCCTAAGTGCCTTTTGTAGGGGTGTTCATAGAATATGAAGATGTGGGATATATTAGAAGAATGTTGTTTGCATTAAAAAAATGTATACCACAAGATAACTCATGGTTAAAAGATGTATCATTAACAGTGGATACTGAAAATCCCTCCCTGTAAGAAAAGACGTAAACCACGCCAGGGTAGAGTTTATTAAGCCTATTGAGCAAAGGTGTTCCAAAAGCAGAGAATGATCCACAAGGTCGAATGCAGCTGATAAATGTAAAGAAATAGAGGAGAGCGATATTTCCCTTTTCTTGGATACTGTGTAATTCACTCAGGGGTCCTTTTACTAAGGTTCACCGAAAAGTGGCCTGCACTGGTGTAGGTGTGTGTATTGCATGCGCACAGGTTCATTTTTCAGCGCACCTGCAAAAAAGGCCTTTTTTGGGGGGAGCCAAAAATGGACATGCGGCAAAATGAAAATTGGTGTGCGTCCATTTTGGTCTTGAGACTTTACCGCCACCCATTGACTTAGAGGTAAGGTCTCATGCATTAAGCGGGCGGTAATCAGCGCGTGTACAATACCGGTTAGCGCCGTGCACTGGAAATTTTCGGGTGGGCGCATGTAACTTCCCGCCCGCGCGCTTCCCTCAGTTTCCTTTTTTCCGCTTCGCGAAGAGGGGTTTTTCTGCCGCTCCTTGCATTTTTGTGGCCCAGGAGACGTTTTTCCGTCGTGTTTACGCGCTCCGATTGTAGCTTTTGCTACCTTTTTTCTCATTCAAACTTTTTTTTAAAAAACCTTATTTTTCTTAGTTTTTTTCCCATTTTTAAGTTTTTTTTCTCCTCCGGTCGCGGCCGTCTTTAGGCCGCCCGGTTGCGTGGCTTTTCCTTTTTTTCATGCCTTTTTGTTGGCACCATCGAGTCGTTTGATTTTTCGACCGCTATTTTTCCTCCCATGTCATCGTGGACTCCCAGCGGCTTCAAACGCTGTTCCTGCTGCAACTGGACCATCTCGTCGACCAATCCTCATGCCTGGTATCTCCAGTGCCTTGGGCCTGACCATTTGCCAGCTTTGTGTAAGCTTTGTAAGTTAATGAAAAAGAGGACCCAGGTAGCTTGAGAGGCTCAGTGTGAGAAGCGTTTTCCAGATCGATCCGGTCCTTCGAAGTCGGCATCGACATCGGTACCGAGGTCGACGGCATCGATGTCGAGGGAAACAGCATCGAGAGTCCAGGTAATGGCTGCTAAAAGACCTGTTACAGCTGGGAGCAGCGAGGCATCGAGCGGTCTCCACCCGTCTCCAGGCCTACTGCTATGCAGGCCCCTGGGACCGCCCTGAGTCGGACCCGGCCCCAAGGAGGCGTGAGGATTCCACGTCTTCGGTACCGAGGAGTGTCAATGACGGGCATTGGGCGAAGGCTAAGAAGCATCGCCATCAATCTCCTTCCTGTCATGGTACCGAGAAGCGTCAGCGCCGGGAGGATAGCTCGCCCTCCATTCAGGAGGTGCCGACGCGTCGGTCGTCTGGCAGCCAGGTACCGGCTCTCGAACCTCATCTGATTCTACCACTGACTCCCATACCGATCCCACAGCTTGTTCCGATGGCAGCCCTTGATGAGTGTCTCTGGGCCATGCTTCCAGGCCTTCTAGAAGGGATGATGCGTCCTTCTGCCTCGGTACCGCAGGTGCTTGCGCCTCCGGTATCTACTGCTGAGACGGCGTCTGCCCCATCTCCTGCGAGGAGGTCCCCGCCCTCGGTACCGCTTGCGGTGCCTGAGCTGGTTGCCACCCGGGTAGACTCTTCTTCGACATCGGTGGAGGACGCTTCACCGGAGTCCAGGCAAGGGTCCACTTCTCGATGCCCTTCACGAGGACATCGAGGTAGAGGCAGGATCGGGTTCAGGCTGCTGCTCTTCGAGAGCTATTGTCCGACACCGAACAGGAGCACTCATGGAGTGAGGAAGAAGACCCCAGATATTTTTCAGAGGAAGATTCTCAGGGGCTTCCATCTGATCCCACTCCACCTATTGAGGTTAGACAATCTCCACCTGAGTTTCTCTCCTTTTCATCTTTTGTGCGGGAAATGTCTAGGGACATTCCTTTTCCCATGGAGGCTGTGGATGAGCCCAGGGCTGAGATGTTCGAGATCCTGGATTATCCTTCTCCGCCAAAAGAGGTTGCATTGGCCCCCCTGCACAATACACTCAGGGAAGTGATGTTGCAGAATTGGTCTTACCCTCTATCTAATTCAGTTGTCAACAAGAAGTCCGAGTCCCAGTACAGAGTCCATGGTGAGCCTTTGATGGTGAAGGCCCAACTTCCTCACAATTCCATGGTGGTGGACTCTGCTCTCAGAAGATCCAAGAGTACTAGGGACTATGCTTTGGCGCCCCCGGGCAGAGAGTCTAGGACCTTGGAGTTCTTTTGGGAGGCGTACGTATCAGGCCGGAATGCTCGCAGCCAAGATTCAAACATACCAGCTGTACACCAGCATCCACTTACGGAACTCGATAAAGCAACTGTCCAGTTTGGTTGAAGCTCTTCCTCCTGAGCTTGCTGAGCATTTTCACCAGGTGGTCAGGCAGCAGAAGGCGTGTCGCAAATTCCTGGCCAGGGGAGCTTTTAATTCTTTTGATGCTGCATCCAGGGCGGCTGCTCAAGGTATCGTGATGCGCAGACTCTCCTGACTGCGTGTCTCGGACCTGGATCAGAAGACCCAGCACCGTATGGCGGATGTTCCTTGCCGGGGGGACAATCTTTTTGGAGAGAAGGTTGATGATATGGTTGATTGTATCAGCCCTAGTTCATCACAACTGGAGTTACCATCTAAGCGTCACTCGGCACATCCACACACATGCAGCCATTTAAGTTTAGGTTTTTTTATAACTTCCATTTTCTAATTAGAGATCCTCTGTCTTTATCCAATGCCTTTTTGAATTTCATCACCTCCTTAATGGAGACTTTCCACATCTGTGCTGTTAAAGCAAGGAGGAGGAAGAGACAGCACTCAAAGAATTTGGTACTTGGTAAGTGAGAGGCTGACACAAGTGCAGCATACACTTCCATGGGGAACCCCATAGGAGTTGTTTCCGTCCCCATGGGAACTCCTCAGGAACCGCTTCCATCCCTGCAGGATTCCCACGTATTCCTCGGGATTCCCGTGAACCCCGTTCCCGAGCAACTCTCTACTTCGGATTCCCTCTCTCACAGTTACCTAACCAGACAGTACCACTGAATATCTGCTCTGATCGCCAGAGTACTTTTTGCTTAGTTCCGGGACAGTTCAGGGTCGGAGTCATTTGGACACTGCTGATATTCAGTGGCAATACCCAGATAGTTATCTGGTTAACTTAGGACAGCTCCTGTTGGCTGCTCCAGAACCGGATATTCACTACCGGTAGTTGGTTGTGGGCCAGCATTGAATATTTGTGTCTAATTCAGTCGCTGGTGACCATCATTTAAAGAAGCACTGACTGCTGCTAGTTGAATATTGACCAGTTTACTTTTTTCCATGTGCAACAGTGGCAAAGCAGCAAGGCTGGCGGGGTTCCCAGGCTTCCTCAGTTGAAGAAAATGATGCTAATACTGCATGGTAATAAATTCAGCAAACTCCAATGGGGACTCCCCATCAGCCCTCTCAGCTATTTGAAAATAAATATCCTATATGGCCCTTCTCTTGATATGTTTGGGGACCACCTAATTCAACAGGTTAGGGCTGTTCATCTTGGAGAAAACACCAACTAATCAACCCATTGCCCAATATATTTTTTAGTTTCTTTAAAACAACAATCAATCCAACTGATTAAGGAGGAAAGACCTCAGTGGCCACGGATCCTCAAAATGGGATTTGAAAAGCCTCACAATAGTACTGCCATGATTGGTCAAAAAACCTCCTGTCTACAAATCATGATGATATTGAAATAATGTAACATTTAAATACTTGGTAACCAAAAACAAGGCGTTTTTCATAAATTGTTGTTCACAAAATACTCGTGGCAAACTTATCTTTTTAAGGATCAGGGAAGGCTCAATCATCGGGCTCAACAGAGTCATCCATTTTGCCAAAAAATAGATTCTTCAGATGCCAAACTGGCCAAATTTTAATATCTAATATAATAAAACGCACCCTCAACGTTCTGAGGACAACGTTCTGTGAAGCCATGAAGCCATCTGACGTCACTCCCAGGCTGAAGGGTTCGTGGATTCGTGGTGTGAAGCCTTCAAGCCAGCCAGCCGTCTCTGCCCCGCCCTCGCGTCAAACGTCATGATGTCGAGGGCGGAAAAAAAAACAAACAAATCCGGCAGCGAAGCGTCAGGGAAGGAGGCGGCGCTCCCGACGTCTAGCCTTCCCTTCGCTGTGTTCCGCCTTCTTCTGACGTCAAGGATGACGTCAAAAGAAGGCGGAACACAGCGAAGGGAAAGCTAGACGTCGGGAGCGCCGCCTCCTTCCCTGACGCTTCGCTGCCGGAACCGCCACGGAGGTAAATTTAAAAAGAAGAAAAAAAACAAAAAGGGATGTTGGGGGGAGAGAAGAGGGTGGCCAGTAAAGAAGAACAATGGGAGCGGGAGGGAAGGGGAGAAACGACAGCATGGATGCGAAGGGGGGGGCATGGATGCGAAGGGGGTGGGGAAAGAGGGCGGGCCAGGCTGGGACATGGGAGAGAGAGGAGCATGGATGCGAGGGGGGGGTCATGGAAGGGAGAGAGGGGACTTGCTGGAAAAGGATGAATGGAGGCGGCAGGGGACAGAGGAGCATGGATGGGCATGGATTGGGAGGGCAGGACTCAGGGAGAGAGGGGAATTGCTGGATAGTGATGAATGGAGGGGGCAGGGGACAGAGGAGCATGGATGGGCATGGATTGGGAGGGCAGGACTCAGGGAGAGAGGGGAATTGCTGGATAGCGATGAATGGAGGGGACAGATGGGCATGGATGGATATGGATTGCAGGGCAGGCCTCAGGGAGAGAGGGGAATTGCTGGATAGGGATGAATGGAGGGGCCAGGTGACAGAGGAGCATGGATTGGAAGGGCAGGACTCAGGGAGAGGGGAGTTGCTGGATAGGGATGAATGGAGGGGGCAGGGGACAGTCACTCTCACATACACTCTCCCAAACATACACACTCCGAGGAAAACCTTGCTAGCGCCCGTTTCATTTGTGTCAGAAACGGGCCTTTTTTACTAGTACTTAAATAATGCCATACTAAAACAACACAGAATTTTGGAGAAAAGACAAAAGAGGCCTATAAATATTGTCAGTACAATGGAATGGGTAAATGTGAATAAAACAGAGAAAATATTTTCTTCACTCAGTGTACAATTAAGGTGTAGAATTTGTTGCTAGAAGATACGGTAAAAGCCATAGGCGGTCGGTGGCCCAACTGTTTGGGGAGGCTAAAGGGGGCGGGGTTAGGGGTGGGGCTATGGGTGGAGCTTAAATTCATAATTGTCTGATAACACACAGAAAAAATAAATAAAAATAAAAGTCACAATACCTTTTATTAAATTTAGATATTAGATATGTATCATATGTCAAAGAATAAAGTGGTTGTTCAAAGCATATACTAACCACAATCGCTCAACTGCAAAACACTATGCACAACTTTGTGCAAAACCACACTCAGAATCATACTGTGCCATAAATATTACACTGGGCAGAACCTAATACACCAATATACCACCCACACAGAAAATGCAGACCATCAACAATATGAAACAAGGGATCATAATATCACAATTCTCATGTAGAGCCACAAAACACCCTAATTCATGTTTAATGTGGGATAAAATGCCATAAATAAATATAAACTTTTAATGTTGAGCACCTGATTCTCAAAGTGGACATATTCCAAACACTATAATGAAAATAAAATGATCTTTTCTACCTTTGTTGTGTGGTGACTTTGTTTTTCTGATCATGCTGGCCCAGTATCAGATTCTGCTGCTATCTGTCCTCTTAACTCCGTTTCCAGGGCTTCCTTTCCATTTATTTCTTTACTTTCTGCCTTTCTTCTTCATTTCTTGTCCTACATCCATAAGTAAAAGCTGGGTCCTCTGCAGACTTGACTGTCCAGTGGATCCAGCTTCTGCCTATTTTCTTCATCCATGTGCAGTTTTTCTACTCTCTTCCTTTTCCCTCATCTCATCTGTTCCCTCACTCCTCCCTCCCCCTCCATCCATGTCCAGCATTTCTTCTCTCTCCCTTCCCTCTCCTACATCCATGTCCAGCAACCCTCCTCTCCATCCACTCACCCTTGTCCAGCAGCCCTTCTCTCCCCTGCCCCCCTCCATCCACCCAGCAACCCTCTCCTCCATCCATCCACGTCCAGCAACCCTCCTCTCCCCCTTGCCCTCCCCCTCCATCCACCCATGTCTAGCAACCCTCCTCTCCCCTCCATCCACCCATATCCAGCAACTCTATTCTCCCCTCCATCCATCCATACCCAGCGATTCTCTCCCCTCCATCCACCCATGTCCAGCAGCCATCCTCTCCCCCTGCCCTCCCTCCCCACCAGCGACTCTCCTCTTCCCTCCCCCAGCCAGCCATCCATCCGTCTGTAGCTTTTGCTCCCACCCCCCCCCCCCCCCCGGGGGTCCTGTCTCTTCTGTTCCATACACTCTCACCCATCCGCTCATTTTTAAAGCCTGAGGCTTCTCCCTCCGACGCCGGCGATTCACATAGGCAGCCTTAATCTGCCTGCCTCGGAGCCTCTCCCTCAGATGCGCCTCACCTCCTCTAATGCAAATTCCTGTGTTACGCAGAGGTGGGACGCGTTGGAGGGAGAGGCTCCGACGCAGGCAGATTAAGGCTGGCTCTGTGAATCCACGGCGCGGCGTCGGAGGGATAACGCGGATGGGTGAGAGCGGGGGGAGGTGTAAGACTCGCACGGGAGGGGGGAGGAGGCAAAGACCGCCGGTCAGCATTTGGCACTTAGGCGCCATGATGCCATCTCTTTTAAAGATCTTTGGGGGAGTGGCTAGCCTCCCCAAGCCTCTTATACGGGGCGCCTATGGTAAAAGCAGTTTATTTTATTTTAAAACATTATATTCTGCCAATCCACAAAACAAGTAGTTGGTGGATTACAGTTTAAGTTAGCATAGGTAGGTTTAAAAATGGTTTAGACATGTTCCTGGAGGAAAAGCCAATAAAACATTATTAGCCAGGTAATCTTGGGAATGGGTGAGAGCAATATTGACTGGATCTACTCTTTGGGATGCTAATAGCTACTTGTGACCTGGATTGACCACTGTTGGAAGCTGAACCATAGGTTTGACTCAGTAAGACACATCTTATCTTCCATTGTGTGAAGGTCTTTGTGATGATTCAGAAAAAAAAGTCTATACATCATGTTAAAGCCAAACTGATATTGTAGTTCTATTCCCTTACTGTATCTCTTTCACCAAAAATGCAAAATGTGGACAACAAAAACCATTATCTCTAATAAGGCTATCGTGCTCATGAGCTCATCAATCACACTGTTATGGTAATAAGTTGTCTGCTGATCTCTTGATTAATGTTTCTTTCCATGTAGACGGTACTGTCAGTGTGTGCTTGTTTATGTGTAATGCTTTAATTTGTTTCTCACAGAAATGCACCAGTCACCAGTGCAAAAAGATTTCCAGTGCTTCGCAAACTGTTTTTAATACATTTATATTACAATCAAGCCTTAAACTTCATACAAGGAAAAATGTCTATATACAATAGCATATACCATCTTAATGTGTAAAATATATCAAACGGAAAGGAAAACTAATTAAGCAACTAAAATTACAGCTTAGTTATGGCCCATCAAGAAGGTAAGAAACCAAGAATAGAAATCACATGCATTATCAAGCAAAAGGGAAGTATGCACTGAAGAACTGTATCAGCCATGACCCACCCACCACTAATAGTTGAGTAGACCCATCAAAAGTTCTCATTACATACAAAGGTAACTCAGGACTAGAGATGTCAGACTTACTAGGAATCAATTGAAAACTGTAACTGATAAAATTATATATATAAAAAAATCAATATTTGAAAATACACTTTCAAAAACGAAACAAAACAAGAAAAAACTAAAAAAAAACAAGGCATAATCTGTGCCCCAAGCACTGAAGCCTCCTGCCTCAACGCCAAAATTTTTTTCCTGTGACTCTGCGTCATCGTACATAAATCTGGAAAGAGCCCATGAACTATACATAGCAGTTACAGAAAAAAAAAGATGCAAAACAGAGCGCCTGTCTTGAAGAAATACAAAACTATCAAAATGGATCTTAGAGTCCAGTAAGATTAGTTTTTTTTCACCTCATCTAATTCTTTGCTCCTCAAGCTGACAACCTATAGGGACCTAATAGAATTTAGCTAAAACTGGGGACAAGATTACACTTTTTGGAAAATTGACCCCTCTGAAATTGAAGTGCTTACTATAGATATCAATGTTCTCCAGCCTCCTATGTACTATATTCTTGCCCTGAATCAAGTTGATTTAGAAGCAACCATCTGATCTATGTGTGGGGCAAGACCCACAATTTCCTTTTTATGGTCTATTAGAACTGCCTCTTGTACCTGTAGCCGTGAATTTCTTTTAAGCAACCAGTATAACTCAGACTGAGTCCAGTATGACTGTAATGGACTTCACCAAACTCCCTGCAATGGGCGCTCAAGGGGCTGCTGTAATCACTGTGGGCAACTTCAGACTTGAAGGGCCAGAACCCAGGTGGGTTTCAGGATTTCCCCAATGAATCATGAGATCTATTTGCATACAATGAAGGCAGTACATGCAAATAGATCTCATGCATATTCATTATACAAAAACGTCAAACAAAGGGGAAATATACCTCAGAATAGTTGTATCAAATTTCACATCACATCAAATCTCATTGCAACTATACATGTTCTAATATCTTTATTATAAATCATTTACCACAAATACATTATATAATATGCAGACATATTAAAAACCAATCATACTACTCTCACACTCCACACATACTCTCACCATACCTACATACATATTACCCATATCATAAAAATGAGAATCTTTATATTTGTCACCTCAGTTCTGTGTCTCACAAGATGGTAAATCACTGTTATTATACGGGTACGCTTTCACTGACTAGTTGTACCTAGTGTACTATACACTTTCTCAAACAACTATTGTTCTATATATCATCAATCGTAAATGGGTCTTGGTTTACCATACATCCATCCCCTTTAGCCATTGTTTTCTGCAGCCCTACCCTCGGTTTTTCATTCGTGAACACAGAGCTAAAATAATCGTTAAGCAGTTCAGCTTTATCCTTAGCATCTTCCACATATTTCTCTCCCTCAGCTTTGAGCCTCACAATGCTATTTTGGCACTTCCTCTTGTCACTTACATATCTGAAAAAGGTCTTGTCCCCCAATTGAACAACGAGTGAGGTGATTAAATTTGCAGATGACATAAAACACATGTGGACTGTGAAAACTTGCAAGACTGGGCATCCAAATGGCAGATGAAATTTTATATGGACAAATGCAAATTAATGTACATTGGGAAGAATAATCCAAATCATAGTTACCTGATGTTAGGGTTCACCTTGGGGGGTCATCATACAAGAAAAAGGTCTAGGTGTCATTATAGACAATGTGCTGAAAACTTGTGCCCAGTGTGCGGCAGTGGCCAAAAAAGCAAACAGAATACTAGGATTTATTAGGAAAGGAATGTAAAATAAGACCAAGAATACTATAATGCCTCTGTATTGCTCTATGGTGCGACCTCACCTTGAGTATTGCATTCAGTTCTGGTCGCTGTATCTCAAAAAAGATATAGCAGAATTAGAAAATGTTCAAAGAAGAGCACCCAAAATGATAAAGGGGATGGAACGCCTCCCATATGAGGAAAGGCTAAAGAGGTTATGGCTCTTCAGCTTGGAAAAGAGATGACTGAAGTGGGATATGATTGAGGTCTATAAAACCCTGAATGGTGGAGAATAGGTAAAAGTGAATGGATTTTTTCACTTTTTCAAAAAGTACAAAGACCAGGGCACACTCAATAAAATTACATAAAACAAATAGGAGGACATATTTTTTCACTCAAAGAATAGTTGAGCTCTGGTAATAGCAGTCAGCATATTTAAGTTTAAAAAATAGTTTGGACAAGTTTATGGAGGAAAAGTCCATATCTGTTATTGAGATGGACATGGGAGAAGCCAGTGATTGCTCCAGGATTGGTAGCATGGAATGTTGCTACTAATTGGGTTTTGGCCAGATACTTCTGACCTGGATTGGCCACTGTTGGAAGCAGGATACTGGGCTAGATGGACCATTGTTCTGACCCAATATGGCTATTCTTATGTTGTTAAATCACAATAGGATTGTGAAAAATTGCAAGAGGACCTTATGAGACTGGGAGGCTGAGCATCCAAATGGCAGATGACATTTAGGGCTAGATTCTATATATGATACCTAAAAAATCAGTGCCAAAAAATATACGCCTAGACATATTCTATAAAGTACGCCTAAGTTTAGGCATACTTCATAAAATATGCCTAAATTTCTATGCAGTTTATAGAATAAACCGAGCACCTGTTCACATGGCTAAATTTAGTTGCGAACAGTTATGCAAATTGGTATAAATGCTGATGCCTAAATAAGGTGCAGATCGGGTGCATTCTATAACAATATACATAGATTTTAGAAATGCCCATGACCCGCACATTCCACACCTATGGCCATGCCTCCTTTATAACTATGCAACTTAGAATTTACACGCATCACATTATAGAATACACTTAGTTGTACGCATAAATTGTAATTAATGCCAATTAGTGTCAATAATTGCTTGCTAAATGGCAATTGTCAGTGCTGATTGGCTTGTTAACTAATTAGGTTGCATGTGCTAATCCAGAATAAGACTGTATTTGCTCATGCAAGTTAAGTTGTGCTACATAGAATCCCAGGGTTAATGTGAGAGAGTACAAAGTGATGCGTGTGGGAAAGAGGAACCCAAACTATAACTACATGATGCAAGGTTCTACATTAGGAGTCACTGCCCAGGAAAATGATCTAGCTGTCATCGCTGATGATACATTGAAATCCTCTGCTTAGTGTGCAGTGACGGTTAAGAAAGCAAATAGAATGTTAGGAATTATTAGGAAAGGAATGGAAAACAAAAATGAGAATGTTATAATGCCTTTTCATTGCTCCATGGTGCGACCGCACCTTGAATATTGTATGCAATTCTTGTCACTGCATCTTAAAAAAGATATAGCAGAATTAGAAGAGGTACAGAGGATGGGACAACATCACTGAGAGGAGATATGACAGAGTTCTATAAAATGCTGAGTGAGGTGGAACAGCTGGACGTGAATCATTTGTTTACTCTTTCCAAAAATACTAGGACTAGGGGACACGCAACAAAGCTACTAAGTAGCAAACTTAGAATCCTAGTAGACTGGATGCACACCAACGATCTTGTGTTGAATGTGGACAAGTCTTCAGCTATGTGGCTATCACGTAAGCAAAATGTTATTAGAGTCTTGCCTGAAATCAATGTTCATCCTTTGTCTCTTTCTCCCAGTATAATTACTTTGGGAGTGATTTGATTTTCAAATCACATGTAAGTCAAGTTGTGTAGACTTTTTTTTACCATTTGCACCAGTTGAAACAACTGAAATTTATACTTACCAAAGAAAAATTTGGGAAATTAGTACATGCTTTTATAACAAGCAGACTTGATTACTGTAATTCTTTACTGATAGGCTCTAGTAAAGTGAGTCTACAGCGATTGCAGAAAGTACAAAACATAGCTATATCTGGAGCAAAAAAGTTTGATCATATAGTAACGATTCTGTATAACATGCATTGGTTACCTACTTCTAATCAGATGGAATTCAAAGTATTATGTTTTGTTGGCAAAGCATTGTTTTTAGACCATCCTGTGTATTTATCCAGGAAATTAATTATATATTGTCCTGTACGATTGTTGCGTTCTTTGCAAAAAGAACTTCTTGCATTACCAGGACTAGATGGTTAGGTTATATTCAACTCGTAAAAAGACTTTTTCATATGTTTGACCTTACTTATGGAATTCCTGGGTTCATTGCTTCTCTGATTTTACGTCTTATAATGCCTTCTGTAAACTCTTAAAAACTTTATTTTTTTAGACAATGTTATGATATTGAGTAATGTAAAGACCGTTCAGGATCCTTCTAATTTTTTTGTCAGCATATATTTGTAGTAGTCTATATTCATTCATGACGTATGTATGTAATTATTGTTTTTACTGTAAACCTCTTAGGCACAAATAGTATGAAGTGGTATATTAAGTCAATGCAATACAATACAATCCTAAATTTAAAACAAACTGGATAAAATATTTCTTCACTCAATGTGTAATTAAACTCTGGAATTTGTTGCCAGAGAATGTGGTAAAAGCAGTTTGCTTAGCAGAATTTTAAAAAGGTTTGGATAATTTCCTAAAGGAAAAGTCCACAAGCCATTATTAAGATGGACTTGGGAAAATCTACTGCTTATTTCTACGATAAGCAGCATAAAATCTGTTTTACTGTTCTGGGATCTTGCCAGGTTTGTGACTGGATACTGGGCATGTTGGACCTTCGGTGTGTCCCAGTATGGCAATGCTTATATTCTTATAGTCATCGGTGACTACCTTGCATAATACTGTAAATTCCATCTGTTTAGAAATAGGTAACCAATGTAAGTTGTATAGAATCAGACTTCTACATGATCAAACTTTTTTGCTCCAGATATAGCTATGTTTTGTTCTACTGGAGGTGGCCACTTTGTACTGGCCTTAAGAGCACATTAGGTAAAAATGAGAAAAGCTCAGAAAAAACACTCAAAGAAATGAATGAATGAAGTTGAGCTGTGGCAGCAGCAGCTGTATGAGATGAATTTAATATACTTCTGCCTAAGGCTTCAAGGTCCTCCTGAGCTGCAAATCTGTGATTCGTGAAGCTCATAATGTCTTTGTTTTGGAACTTTAACACTTTCACTGCCAAGGTGTTTGCAACCTTAAGAGCCCCAGGAATAATGTTTAAACCACAATGATTGTATTCTTTATTCATATAAGCTTAGGAGAATTATGCATCTCTGATTTAATATTGAGAAGGGATTTCCATTAATATGAAATCTGTGTAGATATCTGAGCACTCTCGCTTATAGTCCCTCTGTAACTGGAGTAAATATAGATCAGCAGCAATAAGAACATAAAATCAAAAGAATAGCTATGCTGGGTCAGACCAGTGGTCCATTTAGCCCAGTATCCTGCTTCTAAGAGTGGCCAATTTACATCTAAAGTACCTGACAGAATCCCTGATAGTAACAAGAATCATGCTTCTTGGAAATATAAGAATCTAATTGAACTGTATTGGACAATACAATTGGACTATATGAGAGATTTCTAAAATTGGATGTGGGTCTGTGTAAAGGTTAGGAGATTTAAGTGTATGTTTTATAAATTTATTTACATGTTTTTTTTAATATATAATAAAAAGTGATATGCACTAGTACAGTACTTTATTTATTATACATTTACATTACATAAATAATTTAGAGACAAGCTTTCTATTGTTGTTAATGTCTCAAGAACAAACCATGGACTTTTCCTCCAGGAATTTCTCCAAACCTTTTTTAAATTCAGAGTTTAACTATTCATTGAGTGAAAAAGATTTCCTCTTGTTCATTTTAAAAGTAGTACCATGTAACATTTTTGAGTGTCCCTTAGTCTTTGTACTTTTTGAAAGAGTAAAAAAATTGATTTACATTTACCCGCTCACCACTCAGTATTTTGTAGTATTTTGCGGCTTAGTAAACAAACCCCTAAGATTGGTATACATTAATCTCCAGGCTATAGAATCTCATGGGGTTCCCCACTTTTCCTTATTCTTTGTAATATCTTTTTTGGTTCCTTAGGAAAAGTCCTTCAGAACATAGGAGTATCTTACTATATTTATACTGATGATGTCCAAGTTTTGTTTCTAATACATTTTTCTGTGTTGGAAGCCATAGATTTCATGAACATCTGCTTTAAACACCTATTGTTTATTCAAACTAAACAAAGAAAGACAACCATATCTTGTGTGGATGGTAAATCAAACCCTTTGTCTTTTGATTAGACAGCATTTCTGTCCCTCTTCAGTTTAAAGTACATAATCTAGGTGTCTGGATTGATTCCAGTTTGGAAGGTGAATTTCAGATTCATCATCTATTGTCCTTTGTATTTGTCAAATTGCAATTTTTTACATCATATTAGGACTTTTTTTTTCTGTAAATGATTTGCAAAAACTGACGCATTCTTTTCTTTTATGTACTCTGGATTACTGCAATTCCCTTTACTTGGGTAACTAAAATTTTTATGATAAAACTGCAACTCTTGCAAATTAGCAGCTAGTCACAGTAGTTCCCAAACCTGTCCTGGGGGAACTCCAGTCAGTCAGGTTTTCAGGATATCCATAATGAATATTCATGAGATTGATTTGCATACACTACTTCCTTGGTTGTAACCCCCCCCCCCCCCCCCCCAAAAAAAAAAAAAAAAAAAAAATTTTTAATTCTGTATCACAGCACTAACAAAACAAAATCCCTCCACTACTTAACGATTTCTGAAGTGTTAAATTTAGAAAACTGGGAAAGTGAGCAGATAGCAGCACACATGACAGATATATTGAGTCCATTACTGCAACTGTTGAGAATGAAGTCTGTAGTAAAATTAAGTGGGGAGAGAGGAGTTCATTGATTTGTTATCATCTGCTGGAACATTTCTATTTATAAAATCTACAACTGAACTTATATATGAACTGCTATTTAAAAACAACTGCAAATAGACCATAAAACTTTCCTTCTGCCACATTGCATTAATGTAATAGGTCATAAAATGTCCCCATTCCTTACCAATTACCTGTGTTTCCATAGACACTAACCAGTGATGTCATATAGAGGGTTTAGTGGTTTTATAGACACTCCCTGTGATAGTGCAACCTGCTTCTCACCGGCCTCCCACTTAGCCATTTCTCTCCTCTTCAATCAGTCCTAAACTCTGCTGCACGACTCATTTTCCGCCAAAGTCGCTATGCTCACATTAGCCTTCTCCTCAAATCACTTCACTGGCTCCCTATCCATTTCCGCATTCAATTCAAACTTCTCTTACTGACCTATAAATGTATTCACTCTGCTGCTCCCCAGTACCTCTCCACTCTTACCTCTCCCTACACTCCTCCTCAAACACTCCGTTCTGTTGACAAATCTCTCGTCTGCCCCCTTCTCCTCTACTGCTAATTCCAGACTCCGTTCCTTCCATCTCGCTGCACCACATGCCTGGAATAGACTTCCTGAGCATGTACGTCTAGCCCCATCTTTGGCCATTTTTAAGTCCAAGCTAAAAGCCCACCTCTTTGACGCTGCTTTTGAGTCCTAACCACTTGCCTGTACCTTTATCCCCTCCTCCTTAATTCCCCTGTATCTTAGTTGTTCTGTCTGTTACCTGTCTTGTTTGGATTGTAAGCTCTTTGAGCAGGGACTGTCTTTATGTGTATGGTATACAGCGCTGCGTATGCCTTGTAGCGCTATAAAAGTGATCAGTAGTAGTAGTAGTGTGGCTGTGGCAGCAGGCACAGGTCTTCACAATACACAACTAGGCTGTGTGGGTAAAAAGTAGGGTTGGGCAAAAATAAAAAATTTTAATTACGATTAATCGTGTTTAATCACTGCATGCATTTTGGGTATTTCTCTCTCCCTTTCCTACTGGCTCTCTCATATTGAACATAATCATCTCTATCTCTCTCACCCTCTTTTTTTTCTTTCTCTCATGCCCCCCACCCCCTGCATTTACTTCAACAGCAGGGCTCTGGCTCAGGATTTTCTCTTCTTCCTTGGCACTGCTTCATAGTTCTTGTCTTCCCCTGCGTGACTGAACTCTGAAGATACTTGAGCCATGCCACGCAGGAACTTGGGGAAGTCTCCAGAATTGCACACAGTACTCTAAATGGGGTCTCATCAGAGACTTCTACAAGGGCATTATCACCTCTTTTTTTTCCTGCTGGTCATCCCTCTCCTCATGCACCCGAGCATCCTTTTGGCTTTGACTGTCGCCTTTTCTACCTGGCCACCTTAACATCATCAGACACAATCGCTCCAAATCCCACTTTTCTTTCATACACAGAAGCACTTCATGCCTTACATTGTAAAGTTCCTTGGATTTTTGTAACCCAAGTGCATGACCCTGCATTTCTTAGCATTAAATCTTAGTTGCCAATTATTGGACCATTCTTCAAGCTTCACTAGAACCTTCCTCATGGTTAACTTTAGGTGTCAGTACTTATGCTAACTCAAAGTTGCTGGTGTAAATGCTTGCTCCTAACTACTGGTTAATTAGATGCATAACTGATAGTATTCTATAACCCATGCACGTAAGTGCTAGGCACATCCCTGACCATCCCATGCCTCTCCAGGTATATGGCCTCTTGCAGTTGCACAGCATGGAGTTTCACTCATAAGTTTAATAGAATTAGAGGGAAAGTGCTTAGGTGGCTGGAGTCATCTTTCTGATGGCTCTGACGCTTCCATCGCCTTTTGTGATACTAAGAGGGGCATTTTGGAAAGGGCATCCAAGTCAGAATAGGGATGACCACGTCAGAATGTCCCAAATGGACGTCTATCTCACATGTATTTTCGAACAGGAAATATGTCAAGCTTTCCTGTTCAAAAAATACATGAGATGGAAACATCTAGCATGAACATCCATTTTCCAAACTGGAGCATCCAAATTATGAGGGGGGGGGGGGGGGGGGACAAGGGACATAGACAGTATTCTTAGAAAATGGCCACACAGACTGCCATGCAGAGCAAAGGAGCAATCTAGTGGTTAGTGCAGAGGAATGTAAACCAAGGGGCCCAGGTTCAAATCACATTTTAGCTCTTTTATTTTGTAGCTGTTAGCCCTTCAAGAACAAAAAAACACCTACTGTATCTGAATGTGCACCACTTCAATAGCCTTCTGGCTTGCAGATAGCTTATATATTTAGGTACAGTAAGTATTTTTCTGTTCCTGGAGGGCTCACAATAAAAAAAAAAATTAAGAGCTAGAGTAGAATTTGAACCTGGGTTCTTTGGTTTATAGTCTACTACACTAACCATTAGGATATTCCTCAGATTTGCATCTTGCTTTGTTAAGAACGCCTATAATACCTGATGGCAGGGGCGTAGCCAGACTTCAGTGGAAGGGGGTCCAGAGCCTGAGGTAAGGGGGCACATTTTAGCCCCCTTCCCCAGCGCCGCTGACCCCTCCCCTGCCATTGCCAGCCCCCCCATTGCCGACCCACCACCAGCTTTCACGACCTTCCGCCCTCTCGACCCCTCCCTCCTGCTGCAAACCCTCCCCCGCCGCCGCCTACCTTTCCTTTTGCTGGCGGGGGACCCCAATCCCCGCCAGCTGACGTCCTCTTCGTCCTGCAGTCAGCAACAGAATGAAGACTGGAGGGGGGTCGAGAGGGCCGTCGGGAGGGGGGTCCAGGACGAAATCTACGGGGGCCCAGGCCCCCTCAGGTTCCACGCAGCTACGCCACTGCCTGATAGGCTGATGCTCAAAAT
Source organism: Microcaecilia unicolor (assembly GCF_901765095.1). Classification (NCBI taxonomy): domain Eukaryota; kingdom Metazoa; phylum Chordata; class Amphibia; order Gymnophiona; family Siphonopidae; genus Microcaecilia; species Microcaecilia unicolor. The sequence continues at coordinate 435,428,519 of NC_044031.1, forward strand.
CTACCACCGTCAGTGTTAATGTGCATAGAATGCTCAGAAGGCTCTAGTGCAGGAAATAACATGGTGCCAAAGATCAGTGCAAATTGCATTTAAATATAGGCAAATGATGTAAATGAGGTCATTAGCTATTCCCTCCCAATGCTCATAGAAACAGCGCACAAGAAATCCTACCCCAGTACTGGAAACCTACTGCCAGCAGATGTTTAACAAGCAGAATAAGTGCAAAACATAATCACATAATTATTTAAGGTGACAGCACTTCCAGAAAAAAAGGAGCTGCACACAGTGTTGTGTCCACAGGGCAAATGTCCCTTCTCATTTACAATGTTGGTACAAGAGGTGAATCTGGCAAATGCAACAAAATCAATATGTCCTTTAAATTTTCCCTCTTTTAAAAAGAAAACAAAAAAAGGTGGTGGTGGGGGAGGTTCAGTATAACAATTTGCAAGGATGACAACTATCGATTATATTTTGGTCAGTTTTTAAGACTAAGAAGTGTTTGTTCCACTATTCAAGAATTTAAAGTACAAGCTCAATTAAAGTATAAGAGATTTCAGGAGCGATGTTATTCAGCTAAAATTATATAAGGGGGACCCACTGAAAAAATCTTCAAGTTGTCCTATATGTGTATTACCTTATTCTTCTGGTGCACATTGAATAAGGTCAATTATTTTGAGATACATTTCTGTAACAGGCACACCGCATCTTGCATTATGGTTCTTAGCATAATAATGAGCTACTTTGAATATATTTGCATGTTTTGCCTCTCATTACTATGTAACCTACAGTGACTTAAATATCACCACGACTTAAGGCCCTAATGCATCTTGATAATTTTCCCCCTTAGTTCTTTACATGTTTCATAGGACTTGATGCTTTGGGAGTCTGTTTAGAAATGTTTGCACCACTAGTGACATTTGCAAGACTTTTCATTATAGATAAGCAATAGTACGTAAGTGTTGTTTATAAATATGAATATTTCTGCCACAGCTTTCATGAAATGCATTGTTAGTCTTCAGATTTATTCTATTAAGCACCATACTTCCCCTTGGCATAGGGGCCCTTTTACTAAGCTGCGCTAAAAAAAATGGCCTACAGTATCTGTAGCTTTCTTGCGTGCTGAGGCCACTTTTAGGGTGGCTGTATAATGGCTGCATTTCCCATTTTCTAAATTAATGGCCACGTGCTAATTTCCCAATTAGTGTTTGGCCATTAGTGCGGGACCCTTACCACCACCTATTTACTAGGCAGTAAGGGCTTCCATGCTATCCACATCAGAGGCATAGCTATGTGGGGCCACGGGGGCATGGGCCCCCATAGATTTGGCCCTGGCCCCCCTGCCACCAACCCCTTCGACCCCCCCCCCCTTCCGCCACCAACCCTCCCCCACCATCACCGTCAGGTAACTTTGCTGGCGGGGGTCTCCAACCCCTATGAGCCGATGTCCTCTTCTCAGGTGTGGTCGCATTGCTGATCTGCAAGGGCAGGCTTCTGTTTCTGTGAGTGACGTCCTGCACGTTGTACGTTGTATGTGCAGGATGTCAGACTCACAGAAAGAGAAGCCTGCCCTTGCAGATCAGCAACGTGGCCGCGCCTGAGAAGAGGACTTTGGCTGGCGGGGGTTGGGGACCCCCGCCAGCAAAGGTACCCGATGGCGGTGGCAGGTGAGGGTTGGTGGCGGCCGGGAAGAGGGGGTCAAAAGGGTTGGCGCCGGAGGGGGTCAAAGGTGGTGGTGGCGGCGGTGGGGGGGGGTCAAAAATGGCAGCAAGGGTTAAAATTGGTGGTGGGGGGGTCAGCGGCGGCGGCGGCAGGGGGGGGGCTAAAATGTGCCCCCTCACCTCGGGCTCTGGACCTCCCTCCTGCAGAAGTCTGACTACGCCCCTGATCCACACACTAATCGGTTAGCCTATGGCGATGTATTTGCTGTAAGCAATTAGTGTTGGAATATCCAGCCGATCGATCATAGACCAACTTTGACTTGATTTCAGTAGACAAACTCACACATTGGCTCGGAAAATACGCCAAATCCCAATGCAAATTTGACATCTGCCCTATTAGCCTATTAAAAGCCGCCCCCAAACAATTCAAAAATGACCTCACGAACCAAGTAAATTACAGACTCCTAAATGGTCTCTTCCCCACGGACAAAGGAAATATCCTTCTCACTCCTCTGCCAAAAGATGCCAAGAAAAGTACAATAGACCTAACAAACCACCGACCAGGTGCTTCTATCCCGCTCATAACAAAACTGATGGAGGGCATAGTAACGAAACAACTCACGGAATACCTAACCAAACACTCAATTCTACATGAGTCTCAATCAGGATTTAGATCAAATCATAGTACTGAAACTGTACTTGTGTCTGCAATGAATTCATTCAAAAAAACAATTGCTACCAGTAAGAACATACTCGTACTACAATTCGACATGTCTAGTGCTTTCGACATGGTAGACCATGGAATATTACTACACCTGTTAGAATACTTTGGAATCGGAGGCCCAGTTCTCAAATAGTTCAAAGGATTCTTCACCACCAGATCCTACCAAGTAACAACGAACAATGACAGATCACTACCCTGGACACTGGAATGTCGAGTTCCTCAGGGATCCCCCCTTTCGCCAACTATTTTCAACCTGATGATGATACCACTAGCCAAACTACTAGCCAATCAGAACCTTAACCCCTACATATATGCGGACGATGTCACGATCCACATCCCGTTCAAAAGTAACCTAAACGAAATAACCAACGAGATCAATCAGAGCCTCCAAATCATGCACTCTTGGGCGGACTCATTCCAGTTAAAACTGAACGTGGAAAAAACTCAATGTCTAGTTCTCACTTCCCAATACAACACAAACAACTACCCTACCATAACCACACCTTACTGCACACTCCCTATCTCAGAAAATCTGAAAATTCTTGGAGTCACTATTGATCGAAACCTTATACTTGATACCCACGTGAAGAACACAACGAAAAAAATGTTCTACTCGATGTGGAAACTCAAAAGAATAAAACTTTTTTTCCCAAGAAACATCTTCCGCACCCTAGTACAGTCACTAGTGATAAGTCACCTGGACTACTGCAATGCTCTGTACGCAGGCTGTAAAGAACATACCATTAAAAAACCCCAAACAGCCCAGAATACCGCAGCCCAACTCATTTTTGGAAAAAACAAATACGAAAGTGCGAAGCCCCTAAGAGAGAAACTGCACTGGCTCCCGCTCAAGGAACGAATTGAGTTCAAGATCTGCACGACCGTACACAAAATCATTCACGCAGATGCCCCACTCTACATGCTAAACTTAGTGGATTTACCGCCCAGAAACGCCAGAAGATCAGCCCGCAAATTCCTCCATTTGAACTTCCCCAGCTGCAAAGGAATTAAATACAAACAGGCATACACTACTACCTTTGCGTACAAAAGCACACAGATATGGAACACACTACCCATGGCCCAGAAAACCACGGACAACTTAACTAGTTTTCGCAAATCTTTGAAGACACATCTCTTCAACAAGGCCTACAAAAGACATCCTTAATGAATCAAATCACTCCTTAAATCACCCAAGTGCTTTAAAACACCTCTCACACGACCTTACCTAACACCTTTCTATCTAAATCCTCATTTACCCTCAGCTTATTATCGACTGTATCTAAGATTATGTAATGACTATAACATATTAACACCCTGTAAGCCACATTGAGCCTGCAAAAAGGTGGGATAATGTGGGGTACAAATGCAATAAATAATAAATAATAATACTCTCTGCCCCCAAACATGCTCCCAGTGCTAAAAATTATTTTCTATTTTTTAGCGCATAGGTATAGCACATGTTAAATACAAAACTACTGTGGGTCACCTCAATGTGCCCCATGATAGTGGATTTTAACCTGTGGTATGCACACCTTAGTGCTTACTGCAGCTTGTTCAAAAGGACCCCATAGTGTTCTGTGCAATATGAGATCCACATCAGGTAAGATATCTTAAGGTCAAGTTGTATTCTTAATAGATGAGGACATTTTGGTCTCAAAAGTATTTCGCACATGGTGGATAAGCAACATAGTGTTCTATGAAGCTACTGAAAGGACATGTTGTTTTCTGAAGTGATTTCAAGGACAGTTAGTCCCCTGAAGTAATGTTGTGCAATGACATACTTTGACCCATTTTTTTCAGTGAATCAGTTTTTTGACTGTTAAATACCTTTGTGCCTTGAATTGTAGAAATGTCTTTGATTCTGAGCATTCCTTACTATTTCAGTTTTTTAAACTTTTCTAATTTGTGCATATTTTGTTAATTGTATTAATATTGATAATTTTCATTGTGTGATTTGTGATTTTTTTTGTATATGGGACTTATATTTATATTATATAATTTTCCCTATGTTTTTTTTATACTTTTTGCTAGTGTAGATCAGTAAAACAAGTTCCTACTCTAATATATGCATTTTGAAATGCCTTTTTTTCACAGCACAATGTGAAAAATATACAAAGGGATAATGACTTTTTATGAGTCACTGTACAATAGATCTGTGTTGAGGAGGGAGACTGGTTTATAAACAGAACATTTTTTCAGGGTCACTTCCTTTGTCTGACAGTATAATCAAAGCCAGTTAAAGAAGAAACCTGAGATGGATGCAGTCTGAGCCAGCGAAAAGGGGACCAGCCGGTTCACTAAATAGCTGGGTTGGTCTGTATACAGAGCACAACGGGCAAGTATCAGAATTTTAAATTTGACATACTAACTAACTGGGAGCCAGTGCTAACCAGCTAGGACAGGTGAAAAGTGATCAAATCTCTTGGCTCCCATGAGTAGTTTAACCGTATTATGAATCAGCAGATGCTTGAGAGACGGTACTGGTATGGTATTATACAGAGAGCTACAGTAGTCAATGCTACTACTACTACTTATCATTTCTATAGTACTACTAGACGTATGCAGCACAGTACAGTAAATATGTAAGAGACAGTCCCTGCTTGACAGAGCTTGTAATCTAATCAAGATAGACAAACAGGAGATATAAGGGATAAGGGAATTACTTACAGACATGGGTACTGAAGACATGAATAGGAGCGAGGAGTTAAAGCAGCCTCAGAAAGACGAGCTTTTAGCTTAGATTTGAAGACAGTGCTGGAGCTTGACGTACTGAATCAGGAAGTTTATTCCAGACATACAGTGCAGCAAGATAAAAGGAACAGAGTCTGGAGTTGGCAATGGAGGAGAAGGGTACAGATAAGAGAGAATTACCTGATGAATGGAGCTCCCAGAGAGGAGTGTAGGGAGAGATAAGAGTGAAGAGGTAGTGAGGAGCTGCTGAGTGAATGTATAAGAGGAGTTTGAACTGTATGCAGAACGGATAGGGAGCCAATGAAGTGACTCGAGGAGAGGGCTAATATGAGCATAGCAATACTGGTGGAATATAAGTAGTGCAGTAGAATTTTGAAAGGATTGAAGGTGAGAGAGATGGCTTAGTGGGAGACCTGTTAGAACTAAGCTGCAGTTGTCTGAGCATGAGGTGATAGAGTGTGGATAAGGGTTTTGGTAGCGTGCTCAGAAAGGAAGGGACACATTTTGGTCATATTATAGAGAAAGAAACAGGTTTTAGCAGTCTGTTGGATATGTGCAGAGAAAAGGTGGGTTTAAGGGAAAAGATAAGAAGCTCGGTCTTGGCCATGTTTAGTTTCAGATGTCAGTGAGACTTCCAGACAGCAATGTCAGACTGGCAAGCTGACATTGGGCCTGAATTCCTGCTGAAATTTCTGGTGTGGAGAAGTAGATCTGGGAGTCATCAGCATAAAGGTGATAGTGAAAACCATGGGAGGAGATCAGAGCACCAAGGGAATAAGTATAGATGGAGAAAAGAAGAGGTCCTAAGCAGTGGCGTTCCGACCCTAGCTGACACCCGGGGCGGATCGCCGATGCGCCCTCCCCCCCCGGTGCAGCACGACCCCCCCCCCTGGCGAAATGACACCTCTCCCCCCCCCATGAAATGACACCCCCCAGGGTGCACACCGCTAGGGGGGGGGGGTGCCGCAGCGCGTGCCTGTTGCCCTGTTTCAGTCCGATTTCGCAATTCGCATGTGTTCACTGCTCCCTCTGAGTCTGCCCCGGAACAGGAAGTAACCTGTTCCAGGGCAGACTCAGAGGGAGCAGTGAACACATGCAAATTGCGAAATCGGACTGAAACAGGGCAACAGGCGCGCACCGCAGCACCCCCCCAGCAGCGTGCACCCAGGGCGGACCACCCCCACCGGCCCCCCTTGGTACGCCACTGGTCCTAAGACAGAGCTCTGAGGTATCCCAACTGATAGTGATATAGAAATGGAGGAGGATGCATTAGAGCATACACTAAAACTGCGATGGGACAGATAGGAAGAAAACCAAGAAAAAAGAGAGTCCCAAAGTCCAAGTGAGGACAGTGTATCAAGGAGTAGGTCTTGATCAACAGTGCCAAAAGCAAACTCTTTCCCAATAGAATGCACATGCCTGATGGTTTGGGGCATGCACACATAATGCACAGATAATACACACTCTTTAGGAAGTATGTACGCTATTCCCCTAATTCTATAACCTTAGCTCCTAAATGTAAACACCATCCCACAAATTCTATAAAAGTTGCTAAAAATTGCACATGCAAATTTGGGCATGTGCCCAATTTGTGCACACAATTTAATTGAATAAGCCAATTAGCACCAATAATTGAGATTTAATGAGAAATTATTGGTGCCCATTGGATTAAATTAAAATTTATGTGCATAAATTTAGGCACAGGATCCACCCATACATTTTACATGTGTGGCCATGGAAAGGTCATGGGTGGATCAGGGACGTTCCTTTAATTTATGCATGCTTTCATAGAATAAAGGGGATCTGTGCCTAATTTAGGGGATTTATACCCGGGTTTTGTTAGTGTAAACGGTCATGCCTAACTGTAGCCACAGTTCCCAGCGCTATTCTATAAACAGTGCCTAACTTTAAGCACCATTTATAGAATAGCAGTAAGTCATATTTTTTTTTTTTGCTGCTGATATTTTTATGCACCATTTATAGAATTTAACCCCATCTGTGTACCAACCTTATAGAATAATAGTACCAATATGTATGAATGTAAAGGCCAACTGAAACTGGTGGTTTTCGTTTCAACCAGAACCAAATCCACAGCTGAAATCCACAGCTCGATTTTGGTTGAAACCAAAACTGAAAACATGGCCCTGCCCCCGCTACCACTGCTGTCACAACACCCTCCCCCAAGTCAGTCTCCCACCCCCTTGAGAGAAAAAAAAACAAACTACCCATCCTCCCTCTCCCTGTCCCCATAACTCCTCCCTGGGCCTACCTGCTAAAGACCCTGGTGGTTTAGTGGTTTATTCAAGGCAGGAAATTCCCATGCTGCCATTTTAGAATTGGGAATGGTATGAGCAGGAGACTTGCAGTTAATTGGTATCAATTATGATTTGCACACAAAACTGGCTGCACACTATTGAATAAGGCTTGGTGCCTAACTTCAATCTCGTGTATCTAAAAAGGGGATGCCATGGGTATTCCAAAACGTTGTGATCAGATTTACATAATTCACCTGAAGCATGCTTAAGTTGGGTTCTGGCACTTACACCTGTTTTTTTGCATGCCTAAGCATGGTGCCCAAAAGTTAGGCGCGGGATCAGCACCAAATACTATTCTATAAAGGGCGTGCTCCCTTCGAAGAATAGTGCTTAGTGCTCAATTTTTTCAGCACTGAATTTTTGGTGCTATTTACTAAATCCAGCCCTCGGTGCCTAAAGTTTGGCGCACTTAATAGAATTGATCCCTATGTACAGATCGTGCCCACTTTTTAAGAAGAGTGTACATTCTTGACAACATTCATTCCAGAACAAATAAAAATGGAAAAAAACAACACAAAGAAAATTCTGGCTGCCCATCCCTAGTTATAATACTAAACAATAGCATAGGGGTAACCTGTATGCAGGGGCAGCCCAATCATTAAGCTACCTGAGGAGGGGGGGCCTCAGGCATCACTCTTTCGGGAGCGGCATCTCCCCCCTTCCTTCCTCTACCATGTTCCCTGATTTTACCTTCTTTTTACATTTTTTTAAAAGCTGGCGGTGGCAGCGATTCCCATATGCTGCGCTGCTGCCAGCACCTGCCTTTTCCCTTTACTGCAGTTGCTTCTGTGATGTAATGTCCTGTTTCCTCAGAGGCGGCCACAGTAGAGAAGAGGCTGGTGCCGGCAGCAGGGCAGCATATGGGAATCACTGCTGCCACCGGCTTCTAAAAAATGTAAAAAGAAAGTAAAATCGGGGAATGAGGTGGAGGAAGGAAGGAAGGAAGGAAGGGGGGAGATGCCAGAACTTGGCTGGGGGGGGGGGGGTGGCATCTCAGCCCTGCCTCAGGCAGCATCTTGCCTTGGGCCACCCCTGCCTGTATGACATAGCAGTTACAAGCCTTAACCACATTAAGAGTAGATTGACCATCATTTACTACGTAATGTTGAGGCCCTTTAATAAAGTGCGTTAGGATTTGCAGTTAATGTGACTTAACACAGAATTTTACTATGCGTTTCTGCGGAGCTTAGCTCGCGTTATCTGCAACAGTGCCCATAGGAATAAAATGGGCCCTGCTGCAGATAACTCGAGCTAAGCTTTAGTAAAAGACCCCCTTAAAGCAGGATGGCGCGACTTACCGTCTCCGCCGCCAAACACACTTGAGTAGAAGGACCCCTTTGTTACTTTTTACCATTAGTTTTTGGGTTGGACCTTTGCTAAATCTTTTGGAAGTTTTTATTTAAGAAAAATGTCTTACATTATTTTTAAAGAAACTAGCCTGCACTGCCTCAGCAATTTATAAAGATGTGCACATGGCAAGAAATGCTGGTAAAAGGAGAGGTAATTAAAATGCATACAGTGTTGCTTAATAACAGATGTTTTTTTGCCTAAAACTCTAAGCACTATCTGCTAATATGATGGCATTCTTGAAAATGAACCAATTTAAGCTGTGATGTCAATCCACTTATACTCCAAAATAAAAGGCTTTATTTAGAAGCTATTTCCCAGAAATTAATAGGAAAACTGCACTTAATTTCTAACTCCAGTAAAGCTCTAGAGATTTCATTATTTACACATACAAGATTTTACATTGTTTAAAACAATATACATCAGGTCCGATTCATTATTTGTGGCACAGCTAATAAATAATACATTTGTAGTTCTACATTTTATTATCTGATATTAATGGGCTGATTTTCAAAGCACCTAGCCTTACAAAGTTACATAGGTTACTCACGGAACTCATTTTCAAAAGAGAAAAATGTTTAAAATGTGGAATAAACTGATGGATGTTTTTATTGCTAAAACATCCAAATTGGTATTTTCGAAACCCAATTTCCAGACGTTCATCTGCATTGTGTCCAAATCTCAAGGGGACATGTCGGGGGGGGGGGGGGGGGGGGAGGCGGTGTTAAGGGCAGAATTTGGGTGTTCCTAAGACTTGGATGTTTTTCAGCCATATTGGAACAAAACGAAAATGTCCCGGACTAAAACTAAGATGTTTTGAGCTAGACCATATTAATAATGACTAAGCCACAAAAAAGTGCCCTATATGACTAGATGACCACAGCAGGGATATAGGAATGACCCACTTACTCCTCTAGTGGTCACTGACCCCTCTCACCCCCAAAGGTATGAAAAAAACAGTAAGTACCAGTCTTTATGATAGCCTCAGATATTATAGCCCGTCCTATTAGAGCAGCACGCAGATCCCTGGAGTAGCCTAGTGGAGCAGTGCACTGTCGAGAAGGGGACCCACTCTAGCTGTTACACCTGTGGAGGAAAGTGTGAGCCCTCCAAAACTCACCAAAAGCCTACTGCACCCATATATAGGTGACACCTGCAGCCATAAGGACTATTGTAATGATGTACAGTTGAATGTAGTAGGGTTTTGGTGCGTTTTGGACGGCTCACTATACAATGTAATGGAGCAACGGTGCGATATGTACATGGGAGCTTTTATGTGAAGTTTACTGCAGTGCCCCCTAGGGTGCCCCATTGCTCTGCTGGGATGTCTGTGTGGCCAGTCTACTAAGAATGCTGGCTCCTCCTATATCTCAATGGCTTGATTTTATGCACTTTTCACGTGGATGGTTTTTTTTTTTTTTTTAATGGACCAAAAAGATGAAATTATCTAGCAAGTGGCCATTTTTGAAGAAAAGGATAGATGTGCTGCTGCTTCGAAAATCGCTATGCTCACTATTTGGATTCTGGACATTTTGAGCAAAACGTTCAAAGTCAGTCTTAGATGTCATATTAAAAATGCCCCTTCATGTAACTTTGTAAGTCTATGCGCTTTGAAAATCAGCTTCCACATATATTCAAACATATAGGGCTAGATTCTATATATAGTGTCTACAAAATTGGCACTGAAAAATGGTATTCTATAAGCTACAAGTAAAGTTCAGTGTGGTTTACAGAATTAACGCTTAGGCAGATGGATTGCATGTAAATTTACATACGGAGCACCATTATTCTGTAATTGCATACATAACTCGAAACTACGCCCCTGATCTGCCCAGAAACAACCATAACCTTTCCATTTCTGTGTCCCCTTTTTTGGACCACATGTAAATTTTAGGTGCAGATCTTGCGCCTAACTTTACGCATGTTAGTTCCAATTAAATCTAATTAGTGCCAATAATTGCTTGTTAAAAAGTGGAGTGGAGGAGTGGCCTAGTGGTTAGGGTGGTGGACTTTGGTCCTGAGGAACTGAGTTTGATTCCCAGCACAGGCAGCTCCTTGTGACTCTGGGCAAATCACTTAACCCTCCATTGCCCACCGCATTGAGCCTGCCATGAGTGGGAAAGTGCGGGGTACAAATGTAACAAAAAAAAAATTATTGGCACTAATTGGCTCATTATTCTATTAAATTGCAAGTGCAAATCGGGAGCACAGCTAAATTTGTACATGTAAGTTTCAGCAGACGGACTCAGGGGGATAATGCATCAAAATGTAATTATATAAGAGATGGATGACTGTAATAGTTTTTTTTTCTTCTCTGTTTCTTCTGCTTCCCCACTTCTGTCCATTTTTCCTTACGTCTCTAATATCTTCTTCCTCTACATTCTCCCCCTCCAGCCTATTTCTTTGTAACATTTATATATTCTTTCCCCATCTGTTGAACTTTTCTCTTTTCCAATCAGCCTTTCATATTTCTGTTTCCCCCTCAGTCTGTTTAATCTTACTTCTTTCATCCCCCTTCAACTCTTCACATTCCTCTTTCATGCCTCCCCCTTTTCTGTACTTTTTAATCATATTTACTATATTTCCTTCGTTACCTCAACCTTGGACCCTTTTACAAAGGTGCGCTGAAAAATGGCCTGCAGTAGTGTAGACGCATGTTTTCGGTGCCCGCAGAATCATTTTGCAGCGCACCTGTAAAAAGATGCCTTTTCAAATTTTTGCCAAAAATGGATGTGCGGCAAAATGAAAATTGCTGTGACTCCATTTTGAGTCTGAGACCTTACCACCAGCCATTGACATAGTGGTAAAGTCTCACGTGGTAACCAGACGGTAATGACCTGTGCGCATCAAATGCCACTTGGCACATGTCCAGTATGCGTGTCCGATAATGTTTGGATGCACGTATTAGACGCACACCAAAAACAAAATTGCCGCAAGAGCCATGTGGTAGCTGGGTGCTAACTCCATTTTGGCGCTCTTTGGGCGCATGTAGACGCTTACGCAGCTTAGTAAAAGGGGCCCTCACTGCTTGTGCCAGTGGCTATCTCAGCTTGATTCCCTACATAAGAAACATAAGTCTAATGTAACCTGGAAATAATTACTGCAACTGTGAGGTGAGCTAACAATGCTAGAAACAACTCGGACAGAATACTATTTGAACCTAACTAGACAATCGTATTATGAGCTAATAAGTCTAACAAGATACTTGTGTGGCAAATGACATGCATGCATATAAAAAAGCATATTAATCGAAGGTTTCAAAAAATATGGTCACAGGGAACAGCGTTTAAAAACATGTTGACCACCGCCAGCTGAATATTAACCAGAAATATATCTCTTCCATATTTTTTAGGTTTAATACATGTTTTGGTAATAAAAATAAACAAAACAAAACAGAAAATAAGGTGTTACATTTTAAATTGGACTAAGCTAATACATTTTTTGACCAGCTTCGAAGGTAATAAAGTGGCGAGACCTGACTCATTGCCTGCTGATAGATGTATCTATATTTTTTTGAAACCTGCTATTTAGTTGCACACAATATTTTACTTCGTTGGTATTTGCATTACTAAGGACACTGATTTGTTGACTCCTGAGACAGGCACCCTCGTGCCAAAACATAGATCTGAGTCGAGTCCAACTAATAAAATTGCTTTTTACCCTTGAGTTGGAATTGCTAAAATACGATCATATTACCCAAAATCCTTCTGTTATTACTAATTGTATACTTTCTCATATATTCTCATTATTCATGATGTATTGTAAGCCGCATTGAGCCTGCAAAGAGGTGGGAAAATGTAGGACACAAATGCAACAAATAAATAAATAAGTTGTGCTGGTCTTCTCCTACTTTCATTTTTGCTATGTGAAATTAAATGTCAACTTGTTTATTAGATGATGCAGAGACTGTGCTGTTATTTGTTAGGAAAAAAGAACATTTTACTACTACTACTTAACATTTCTAGAGCGCTACTAGGGTTATGCAGCACTGTACAGTTTAACAAAGAAGGACAGTCCCTGCTCAAGGAGCTTACAATCTAAAGAACAAAATGTCAAGTTGGAGCAGTCTAGATTTCCTGAGTAGAGGTGTAGTGGTTAGGTGCTGAAGGCGACATTGAAGAGGTGGGTTTTGAGCAACGATTTGAAGATGGGTAGGGAGGGGGCCTGGCGAATGGGCTCAGGGAGTTTGTTCCACGCATGGGGTGAGGCGAGGCAGAAAGGGCGGAGCCTGGAGTTGGTGGTGGTGGAGAAGGGTACTGAGAGGAGGGATTTGTCTTGGGAGCGGAGGTTACGGGTAGGAACGTAAGGGGAGATGAGGATTGAAAGGTAAGGAGGGGCTGCAGATTGAGTGCATTTGTAGGTTACTAGGAGAAGCTTGAACTGTATGCGGTACCTGATCGGAAGCCAGTGAAGTGACTTGAGGAGAGGGGTGATATGAGTATATCGGTCCAGGCGGAAGATAAGATGTGCAGCAGAGTTCTGAACGACTGAAGGGGGGATAGATGGCTAAGTGGGAGGCCAGTGAGGAGTATTAATGCTCTGAATACTGAGTTGGAATTGTGCATAACTCTTAAAAGTTAAAAAAGTTTTTAAAAAAATGTTAAAAAAAAAAAAGTAGAAGAAATGGTGCTCAATGAACCACAAATGTGAATTAAACAACTCTAGGTTAAAAAAAAAAATTCTCCCCAGTCCCTCAAACCAAAAAGTGAGGGTGTAGAGAGAGGTCACAAAACTCTAGCCTTAGATAAACTAGCAACTAACCTATTGGCAGCCAGACAGCTCTGAATATGAGAAAAAAACTAAGTTAGGTTTCTAGTCCAGTTGTATGGTACACAGGGAGAGCTAATGGTATGCTATCAGCATAAATCTAACACTAGAAATCAGATAACCTCAAAAGACTGGAGTAGAGGTGTACCCTAGTGTTAAAGCAGAATGTTCAAATCCTGCCTCACTCACTGATTCTCCTTGTGACCCTGGGCAAGCCATTTCATCCTTCATTGTCTCAGGTAATGCTTAGGGGGTCCTTTTACTAAGCTGTGGTAAAAAGTGGCCTGCGGTAGTGTAGATGCGTGTATTGGGTGCACGCTGGGCCAGTTTTTACCACATCGACAAAAAAATGACTTAAAAAAATGGGATGGGAAAAGGGCCTGTGGTAAAAATGAAACCAGCGCGCGCCCCAAACCGGCCTGAGCCCTTAACGCCACCCATTGATCTAGTGGTAAAGGCTCATGCGCTACACATGCGGTGACTGGTCGGTGCGTGCCAAGTTCCGATTACTGCTGAAACCAGTGCGTAGGAGGAAATAAATAAATAATTCATCCAGGCATTATGGGTGCACGCCAAATCTGAAATTACCACCAGGAGGGCGCACTGGCCTGGCGGTAGTCTCATTTGGGTGCATGCTGCACGCACGTACAGCCCACTGTGGCTTAGTAAAAGGGCCCCTTAGACTGTAAGTCCACTTACAGAGGAAATAACTTGTGTACCTGCTTTATAACTTTCCTTGAGCTCAGATTTGAAAAAGGTGCACAGGAGAAGGCTTTTTGCTAGAGCCTTTTTTTCGCTTTACAGCAGATATCCTAAACAATACTTTAATGCGTTGAGGCACTTGACCTACATTATTAATATACTTCATTATCAGTACTCTGACCCCTGAGGCAGGCGTCATTTGGCGCCGAAACACAGCCCGTGTCAGGTCACCTGTTAATAAAGTACTCCTGTTGTCCTAGTCTTGAAGGCCCTGTGTTGCTCTTTTTTGTCTGTATACTTTGGTTGTATGCTGTTTTACCCTCTCTATTTGTACTGTAAATATCAAGTGGTTGCACGTAAATGTTAAATGATTTTAAAGGCAGCCACTTGTGGAATATCTGAAATCTTGAAATGGACTCAACATCCTTGGCATCAAGCTTTTGAAATCAATTGGCAAAAGCCTGACTGAAATAAGATGCACACAAGAACCACTTGTGCCTAAGCATTCAACCGTGACGAAAGAATGGCCTGAAGTAGCATATCAAATGCAGAAGAAATACCCAGTACAATCAAACATACAGATTGAAACAGGAATCAGCATGCCAGTCAGGAGATAATCATCAAAGAAACCAACAAAGATTTGGTGCTGTGCTTGACTTTAAAGCTATAGTGGAAAGGATCTAAAGCACAGTGATGAGCTAAGCTCTACCAACTACAGTGAAGCCCATTTTCTCAAAAAATTTGGAAACAACAGAGAGGTTATAAACTAGGTGGAAACCAGTCTGGTCCACTAAATATAAATCAGATTAAATTTACTACTTTGTAGCTTCATTGCATGCCCCTTAGTCCTAGTATTTTTGGAAAGAGTAAACAAACGATTCACGTTTACTCATTCCACTCCACTCTGTATTTTATAGACTTCTGTCATATCTCCCCTCACCTGTCTTTTCTCCAAGCTGAAGAGTCCTAGCTGTTTTAGCTTTTTCTCATAGGGAGGTCATCCGATCCCCGTTATCATTTTTGCTGCCATTCTCTAATTCCACTATACCTTTTTTAAGATGTGGTGACCAGAATTGAACACATGGAGCGATACAAAGTTATTATAACGTCCTCATTTTTGTTTTCCATGCCTTTCCTTATAATACCTAACATTCTATTTGTTTTCATAGCAGCCGCCACACACTGAGCAGAGAGTTTCAACGTATCATCAACAATGCCTACGTCCCTTTCCTGGTTGGTGACTCCTAATGTGGAACCTTGCATTATGTAGCTATAATTCGCGTTCCTCTATCCTACATGCATCACTTTGCACTTCCTCACATTAAACGTCATCTGGCATTTAGACGCCCAGTCTCGTAAGGTCCTTTTGTAATTTTTCACAATCATCTTGCGATTTAACAACTTTGAATAACTTTGTGTTGTCAGCAAATAATTATCTCACTAGTTACTCCCATCTCTAGATCATTTATAAATATGTTAAAAAGCAGCGATCCCAGCACAGACCCCTGGGGAGCCCCACTATCTACCCTTCTCCATTGAGAATACGGACCATTTAACCCTACGCTCTGTTTTCTTTCTTTTAACAATCACTCAAAGAAATTCTTACTATTCAATTTGCTTTTACCAACATCTCTATTTTTGCTCATCCATTGGTCTT
Source organism: Microcaecilia unicolor (assembly GCF_901765095.1). NCBI lineage: Eukaryota > Metazoa > Chordata > Amphibia > Gymnophiona > Siphonopidae > Microcaecilia > Microcaecilia unicolor. Next base: position 435,444,380 of record NC_044031.1, read on the forward strand.
CATACCCCTTTGTATAATCCAACTCATTTCTTTGATATTTTTTAAGCTTTTAAGTCCAATATGTTTAAAATTACTAGCTATAATTTATTTATTTATTTATTGCATTTGTATCCCACATTTTCCCACCTATTTGCAGGCTCAATCTGGCTTACAGAGTTTGGTTATGACGTAATCATTCCATGATATCAGATACAATTAGTAATATACAAAGATTAGGTGAGGGAAGAGAGAAGAAAGGTGTTAGGCAGGATATAAGGTGGACTATAATAATTGGGTGAGTTGGTGAGGTAATTTTGTAAGGCTATGGGTTCTCTTTGTAGGCCTTGTTGAATAGATGTGTCTTCAGAGATTTGCGGAAGTTAGTTATTTCATCAGTAGCTTTCAGGGCTGTAGGTAATGCATTCCACAACTGCGTGCTCATGTAAGAGAAGGTGGTGGCGTTGCTATAAGTACATAAAGAAGAATATTTAAATATTAATACATTTCACCACTTCCCAATGAAAAAGTGAGTGTGTAATTTTCACCTTATTAAGATAATACTTGGTGAGTGTGACCCCTGAGGTTAACGGTAAAACTATTTCAAGTGGGAGTTTATTTGAGTTTGGTTATAGTTGGACTCAGTGGCGTAGCTAGGGTAGTTGACACCTGGGGCCGGTCATTTTTTAACTCCCCCCCCCCCCCCCCCAAATCCAGTACTAGGCATACCGAGAATACAAAACACTCAGGACCTATAGAGCAATTCTACCATACCATAAGCAGTAATTTGTACGAGTCACACAAGGAAAAAGAAAGCATCTCAAACACTACAGTGAGCACTAGAGCATCAATTCACCTATTGTAAAACTAAAACAGACAGATTGGTACAGATCATCAATCCTGCACAGTCAATACCAACTGAAAGCCATGTCTTTTTCACAAACACAGATACATCCTAATCCACTATAGAATAAGTAATCATAAACTTTCTATTCAGACAAAAATTAAACTGAACCCCCTAGATGCCAGACTCTGCATACAAAGCAACACCACAGAAACAGAAAATGTCACCTAGTACTGTGCAAAATATAAAGACATCAGATGTAAATTTGAAAAAACTAACAAATACCAATCACCACTTTACAAATTAACAAACAGAAATAAAACAAATACAGAAAACAAAATAATACCATTTTATTGGACTAATACATTTGGCTTCCAGAGGCCAAAATCTCCTTCCTCAGGTCAATACAGTAAAGTACTGTTACAGTATCCTATCCTGACCTGAGGAAGGGGGTTTTCTTCTCTGAAAGTTAAGTCAAAATGTATTAAAATTAGTCCAATAAAAAGATTACCTTATTTACATGTTCTATTTATAAACATTTATTAACACAGCTACAATACTATATCCTAAAGCAAAAAAATAAAAATATATATTTTATTTACAGTTTGTTCCCCTCTCTCTCCTTCCCCTCATTCCCTTTCCTCCTTTCCTGAAGTTACTATTGAGGAAACTACACTTCTCCTTTCTTCCTCAAAATGTACCACCTGTTCCTCTGATCCCATTCCCACCCACCTTCTTAATGCCATCTCTCCTACTCTTATTCCTTTTATCTGTCACATTCTCAACCTCTCACTTTCCACTGCGACTGTCCCTGCTGCCTTTAAACATGCTGTGGTCACACCTCTCCTTAAGAAGCTTTCACTCAACCCTACTTGTCCCTCTAATTACCGACCCATCTCCCTCCTTCCTTTTCTCTCCAAATTACTTGAGCGTGCTGTTCACCGCTGCTGCCTTGATTTTCTCTCCTCACATGCTATTCTTGACCCACTACAATCTGGTTTTCGCCCTCTCCACTCAACCGAAACTGCGCTTACTAAAGTCTCCAATGACCTATTACTGGCTAAATCCAGAGGTCAATATTCCATCCTCATTCTTCTTGATCTTTCCGCTGCTTTTGACACTGTCGATCACAGCATACTTCTCGATACCCTGTCCTCACTTGGATTCCAGGGCTCTGTCCTTTCCTGGTTCTCTTCCTACCTCTCCCTCTGCACCTTTAGTGTTCACTCTGGTGGATCCTCTTCTACTTCTATCCCTCTGCCTGTCGGCGTACCTCAGGGTTCTGTTCTTGGTCCCCTCCTCTTTTCTATCTACACTTCTTCCCTTGGCTCATTAATCTCATCCCATGGCTTTTCCTACCATCTCTATGCTGATGACTCCCAAATCTACCTTTCTACCCCTGATATCTCACCTTGCATCCAAACCAAAGTTTCAGCGTGCTTGTCTGACATTGCTGTCTGGATGTCTCAACGCCACCTGAAATTAAATATGACCAAAACCGAGCTTCTCATTTTCCCCCCCAAACCCACCTCCCCACTCCCCCCGTTTTCTATTTCTGTTGATGGCTCTCTCATTCTCCCTGTCTCCTCAGCTCGAAACCTTGGGGTCATCTTTGACTCTTCTCTCTCTCCTTCTCTGCTCATATCCAGCAGATTGCCAAGACCTGTCATTTCTTTCTTTACAACATCCGTAAAATCCGCCCCTTTCTTTCCGAGCACTCTACCAAAACCCTCATCCACACCCTTGTCACCTCTCGTTTAGACTACTGCAATCTGCTTCTTGCTGGCCTCCCACTTAGTCACCTCTCCCCTCTCCAGTCGATTCAAAACTCTGCTGCCCGTCTCATCTTCCGCCAGGGTCGCTTTACTCATACTACCCCTCTCCTCAAGACCCTTCACTGGCTCCCTATCCATTTTCGCATCCTGTTCAAACTTCTTCTACTAATCTATAAATGTATTCACTCTGCTGCTCCCCAGTATCTCTCCACACTCGTCCTTCCCTACACCCCTTCCCGTGCACTCCGCTCCATGGATAAATCCTTCTTATCTGTTCCCTTCTCCACTACTGCCAACTCCAGACTTCGCGCCTTCTGTCTCGCTGCACCCTACGCCTGGAATAAACTTTCTGAGCCCCTACGTCTTGCCCCATCCTTGGCCACCTTTAAATCTAGACTGAAAGCCCACCTCTTTAACATTGCTTTTGACTCGTAACCACTCGCCTCCACCTACCCTCCTCTCTTCCTTCCCGTTCACATTAATTGATTTGATTTGCTTACTTTATTTATTTTTTGTCTATTAGATTGTAAGCTCTTTGAGCAGGGACTGTCTTTCTTCTATGTTTGTGCAGCGCTGCGTATGCCTTGTAGCGCTATAGAAATGCTAAATAGTAGTAGTAGTAGTAGTAGTAGTTGTCTCTGGTTTCTGTTTTCCTCATCTTCTTTTCACTGTCTTCCTTCCATCCAGCATCTGTCTTCGCTCTCTGCCATCCAGTGTTTGCCCTCTCTAATGTCCCTTCCATCCACTGTCTGCCCTCTCTCTCTGCCCCTTCCATTCACTGTCTGCCCTCTCTCTCTGCCCCTTCCATCCACCATCTGCCCCAGTCTGCCATCTCCCTCCCATCCACATCTGCCCTCTATCTCTGCCCCTTCCATCCACCATTTGCCCCAGTCTGCCCTCTTTCTCTCTCCCCCTTCCACCCACCATCTGCCCTTTCTCTCCGCCCCTTCAATCCGTCTGCCCTCCCTCTCCCATCAATCCAGGTTCTGCCCTCCCTCACACTCCCCACTTCCATCCAGGGTCTGTCCCCTCTCTCTCTGCCCACTCTTTTCAGCCCCCTTCATCCACTACATGCCTTGCATCCCCCTTTTTCAGCCCCAGACCCATTCTCCCACCTGCCCCAGGCATGGATCCATTTTCCCTCCTGCCCCCTTGTCAAACCCCAGTTACAGCTTCAGACCCCTTCTCCCCTCTGAGCACTCCCCTCCCCAGTCCCCTTCTCCCCTCTAAGCTCCGCCACCCTCCCCAATCCCCTTCTCCCCTGAGCACCCCTCTAAGCTCCCCCACCCTCCCGAATCCCCTTCTCCCCTCTGAGCACCCAGTGACCCATCTAAGCTCCCCCACCCTCCCCAATCCCCTTCTCCCCTGAGCACCCCTCTAGGCTCACTCACCCTCCCCAATCCCCTTCTCCCCTCTGAGTTTCCTCCTCCCCCGAGCTGGTCCCATCCTGTGCCCCCTCCGTTGAGAGCCAACAGCTCTCGTCTCCTGCCGCTACCCTGCTTTTTAAAAAAATCCATTGCAGCAACGCAGGCAGCGCTTCCCGTCTGCCCTGTGAAGGAGAAAATCGCGTCGCTGGCGTCGGGCCTTCCCTCGTTGTGTCCCACCCTCGAGGAAATAGGAAGTTACCTCAGAAGAGGGCGGGACAAAACGAGGGAAGGCCCGACGCCAGCGACGCGATTTTCTCCTTCACAGGGCAGACGGGAAGCGCTGCCTGCATCGCTGCAATGGATTAAAAAAAAAAAGCAGGGTAGCGGCAGGAGACGAGAGCTGTCAGCTCTTGACGGAGCACCCCCCACCCGCCGACACCCGGGGCGGACCGCCCCCACCGCTCCGCCCTTGCTACGCCACTGGTTGGACTTATTCATGCATTCTCCTTCTGAAATGTGGAATACGCTTTTCTTTTTTAGATCCACTATTAATCCTATAAATGTCATGGAATTGCTGCTCCCAATTTGTATTCTCATTTTCCAGAGTCTTCTACAATATTACACCCCATGAACTCAAGAAGGAGGTTGCCTTTGGCAGAATGTAAGTTTGAAGATTAGCACTAGCAGTGAATTTCAGAGCCTGAGACCACACCCAACATACCCTGCATTATGAGTGAGGTCCATTTCTGTCATGCTATGTGCAAAACAAGTTCATTTGGAAATTTTATCCCAAGTCAGAGATTTTAGGGGCAGAAAATAATAGAATAGAGGTCTTGCAGTGCAAAGTGTCTTCAATTGGTGACCTCATTATACAACTTTTATACCAAATTGCAGCAAAGCAAAGTATGAAAAAAAGAGCAAAAAGCCCCCCCCACCCCCAAACCAATAAAAAAAAAAAAAAGACAAATCCATACAGGCCGCAGTCTTGTCAGGATGAAAAGGTACCTCAGCAATGGGGCAAATGTTGATGGCCAGAATTTTGTTTAAATTCTCTTATAATACAGACAGAGAGGGTAATACAGTATACAATTAGAAAAACCAAAAGAAAAAAAGCAACACTGGGCCTTCAAGACTAGGACAACAGGAGTACTTTATTAACCGAAGACCCGACATGGGCCGTGTTTCGGCGCCAACAAGGCACCTTCGGATCACACAGGAGAAGGCTCTTTGCTGGAGCCAGTGCCTTTGGCGTTTTTTCGCACTTTAGCGAGATCTAAGTCAGTCATTTTGATTGTCCTTAAGGCATTTGCACCTCGACATCTATATGTTATATTTACAAACTTGATCCCTGAGGCAGGTGCCTTGTTGGCGCCGAAACACGGCCAGTGTCCTGTCTTCGGACACATATCAGTATAATCGAAAGCTGATTTTGGCCGGCTTCAACTGTTTTCCATCGCAGGGCCGGCCAACGTTCAAGGGGGCGTGTCGGCAGGGTACTGAAGGCGGGACAGGGGCGTGGTTAAGAGATGGCTGGCCTCAGCCTATAATGGAAAAAAGAAGGCCGGCTCTGTCGAGCATTTGTCCTACTTTACTTGGTCCATTTATTTTCAGGACCAAGCCTCAAAAAAGTGCCCAAACTGACCAGATGACCACCGGAGAGAATCGGGGATGACCTCCCCGTACTCCCCCAGTGGTCACCAACCCCCTCCCACCCTAAAAAAAATTAAAAACATTTTTTTGCCAGCTTCTATGCCAGCCTGAAATGTCATACCCAGCTCCATGACAGCAGTATGCAGGTCCCTGGAGCAGTTTTAGTGGGTGCAATGCACTTCAGGTAGGCGGACCCAGGCCCATCCCCCCTACCTGTTACACTTGTGGTGGTAAATGTGAGCCCTCCGAAACCCACTGTACTCACATGTAGGTGCCTCCCTTCACCCATAAGGGCTATGGTAGTATTGTACAGTTGTGGGGAGTGGGTTTGGGGGGGGATTTGGGGGGCTCAGCACCCAAGGGAAGGGAACTATGCACCTGGGATCAATTTGTGAAGTCCACTGCAGTGCCTCCTATGGTGCCCGGTTGGTGTCCTGGCATGTGAGGGGGACCAGTGCACTACAAAAGCTGGCTCCTCACATGACCAAATGGCTTGGATTTGGCTGGGTTTGAGATGGCCACCATTAGTTTCCATTATCGGCGAAAACCAATGGCGGCCATCTTTAATGCCAGCGATCTCTAATGTTGAGATTTAGCCGGCTCTGACCGTATTATCGAAACGAAAGATGGCCGGCCATCTTGTTTTGATAATACAGTCGGGTACGCCGCTTGACGGGGTCATCATTACAGATGGCTGCCCTTATAGATGGGCGCCTCCGTTCGATTATGCCTCTCTGTATCATGTTTTACATGGTGACTGTCAAGAGTATTTATTATCCCATTTCGAATTTTCAAGCTCTTCTAGGAGTAAATTGTTCTCCTTTTGCCTTCCCTTCAGTTAAGGGCATTAAGAGGTTTAAGGCTTGTGATATGCTTCTTGCTTATCAGGCTCCTAAAATTTGGCTATCATGCACAGCTTGTTTTTTGAACAATTTAGAATATGCACATTTTAGAAAGATGCTAAAAACTTTTCTTTTTAAAGATTTTCTTCCTATTTTTGATTAAGTTTCGAATCATGTTTAGGAGGATGGTGTGATCTTAATTTTATTGTGAACTGCTTCGAACCGTAGGTGTTAGTGGTATATAAATTGTAATCTGTAACCTGTAGTGACAGTTCAGGTGAAGGTAATATTGTCATAATTGTAGAACATGATAGACCTTCCCTTGAACTCACAACAGCTGGAAACAGATTACAAAAGTTAATAAACAAGGCGCAGTTATGTGGACCCCTAATGAAAAAAAAAGATGTAATGCATCAATTAAAAATGTTGCCTATAACATACAGGAGACTAGCCATATGTTCATCAGCAGGAATCAAATCTTGCAGCTTTTGTTACCTGCGTTAGTAGAGGAAATCTACATATTTCCTTTCTGTATCCTGACAATTCCCAGCCACAGACAGGTTATTGGCAAAGAGATACAGTGCCCCATCTGCATCCTTTCCTGTTCAACTCCTTTCCTGCTGTGTAATGATGTGTCATTTATTTCTTCCCCACTGACATTTTCATTTCTATTTCAGACAAGCACTGAGTAGCAGAGGGATACCTGAGAGTCATGATCCAGTTTGCCTTCACTTTGCTTTTTGCTGCTTTGCTCTAACTCTCACCCATGAATTAAAGTGACATTATTTTCTTTCTTGTCAGTGCTCTGACAATGACGAAAGCATGTCCTGGTGTTACACAAAATGTGCTGTTTCAGGGGGACTGACTATGCAGGTTAATGAGAAATGATGTTTAATCCCTGCTTTCTGTAAGGGGAACCAGGATCTTCCTCTGTATTTAAGAAAAAAATAAAACTTAAAAGACAAAACAGATGAGCATGTGTCAGGAGCAAAGAAATATGAAAGATAAGAATTAGAAGGAGGCATCCCATTTTGGCTTCGAAACAGCATAGACTCTCCCTTCCATTCACTGCAGTAACATATTGGAGGATTGATTCACTCCTGGTCTTCTGGGCCTCTCTGTGGAAAAATAGCAGCATATATCAGAACAGCAACAGTCGTAAGAGGGTCTATGTGGAGATATTCAGTGTAGACAAATACCTGCTGCATTTGACTTATCGTCCTTGGCAAGGAGTTTTTGATCCACCCATTTTATGTTGATTTTGCCTCCCAGATGTCTCCACTCCAAAATTAAGAAGCGTAGCCAAGTTGAGAGCGTGGGGGGTGGGGGGGGGGGGGGGGGGGAGGAGCGGAGAGCGGACTGTCGACGGCACTGGTGCATATTTTAAACGTGACAGATCGAATGAAAAATAGGCGCAGGCACTGTCAGAAGTCCATTTAAGGGAACGGTCGCTCCCCTGGTGACCCACCTAGCTACACCTCTGTGTATTTAGACAGGAATACATGCAGGCTGCATTCCTGTTTTCCCATAAATCCTATTATAATTGATGGTGGAAAAGGCAACCAAATTATGCTATTTTCCTCCTACAGAAAATCTATCAAATGTGGTATTACACCCCTTTTTACCTGGATTCAGGACTGATCTGGCAGGAGATGGGGCAGACTCCATCATTCCATATCTCAATCTTGCTGCCTTTGGTGCATTATTATGGGTGAGTGGAATAGTGAAAAGCAAAAACCAGTAGGGAATCCAACAACATTTGGAGGAAAAAAATGCCTAGTAAATTGTTTCTGTGGTTTAGGGGTTGCAAAAGACTTGAAGATTACATAGTACATAACAATAAGCTGCTTTACATGTATTTGCTTATTTTGCATCTCATTACTTTGTAACCCGTGATGACTTAAATATCATAGTAACATAGTAAATGACGGCAGATAAAGTCTTGTACGGTCCATCCAGTCTGCCCAACAAGATAAACTCATTTTACATGGTATGTGATACTTTATATGTATACCAAATTTGATTTGTCCCTGCCTTTCTCAGGGCACAAACCATAGAAGTCTGCCCAGCACTGTTCTTGAACTTTCCATATCTATTCAGTTACGATCAGGGCCTAGAAGTCTGCCCAGCACCGGGTTTGCTTCCCAATTACCAGTGTTCCCACCCAATCTCTGCTAAAATTCCGTAGATCCATTCCTTCTAAACAGGATCCCTTTGTGTTTAAACCATGCATGTTTGAATTCCATTACCGTTTTCATCGCCACCACCTCCCGCGGGAGAGCATTCCATGTATCTACCACCCTTTCTGTGAAAAAATACTTCCTGACAATACTCCTGAGTCTGCCCCCCTTCAACCTCAATTCATGTCCTCTAGTTCTACCGCCTTCCCACCTCCGGAAAAGGTTTGTATGCGTATTAATACCTTTCAAATATTTGAACATCTGTATCATGTCACCCCTGTTTCTCCTTTCCCCCAAGGTATACATGTTCAGGTCGGCAAGTCTCTCCTCGTACAGTTTGCAATGCAAATCCTATACCATTTTTGTAGCTTTTCTTTGTACCGCTTCCAGTCCTTTTACATCTTTCGCAAGATATGGCCTCCAAAACTGAACACAATACTCCAAGTGGGGCCTCACCAACGACTTGTAGAGGGGCCTGAACACCTCCTTTCTTCTGCTTGTTATACCCCTCTCTATGCAGCCTAGCATCCTTCTGGCCACGGCCGTCGCCTTGTCACATTGTTTCTTCACCTTCATATCCTCTGACACCAACACCCCAAGATCTCTCTCCTGAGTCGAGTTTACTAATCTCTCCCCTCCTATTCAGTTTTTCTGTTTTGGGTTTCGGTCCCAAGTTCAGCCCTTTCAGTTTATTCACGAGTTTTCTGTGGGGGATCATATCAAAGGCTTTGCTGAAATCCAAGAAGATTACATCTAGCACATGCCCTTCATCCAGTTCTTTGGTCACCCAGTCAAAAAAAATCAATAAGAATTGTTTGGCAGGATTTTACTTTGGTAAAGCCATGTTGCCTCAGGTGCTGTAATACGTTGACTTCTAGAAAATTAACTATCCTTTCTTTCAGCAGCGACTCCATTATTTTTCCTACCACCAACGTGAGATTTACTGGTCTGTAGTTTCCCACTTCTTCTCTGTCTCCACTTTTGTGAAGAGGGACCATATCTGCTCGTTTCCAATCCCACGGGAACCTCTCCCGTCTCTAAAGATCTATTAAATAAACCTTTAAGAGGTCCCGCCAGAACCTCCCTGAGCTCCCTCAGTATCCTGGGATGTATCCCATCTGGCCCCATAGCTTTGTCCACCTTCAGATTCTCCAAATGTTTATAAACTCTTTCTTCCATAAGCGGCACAGTATCCACTCCATTCCCAGATATTCCCTCAGCAGCCAACTGCGGTCCTTCACCAGGATTTTCCTCCGTGAACACCAAAGAGAAGTAATTGTTTAGCACATTCACTTTATCCTCGTCACTCTCCACATAGCCATTCTCATTATTTTTCAATCTTGATATTCCATTCCTATCTTTTCTCCTTTCTCCAATATATCTGAAAAAGGTCTTGTCACCTCTCTTGACATCTTTAGCCATTTTTTCTTCCACTTGTGCTTTCACTATCCGTATTTCTCTCTGCGCTTCCTTGAATTTAATCTGATAAACTTTTCCGTGATCCTCTCGCTGCGTTCTTTTGTATTTCTTGAACAAAGCCTCTTTTGCTCTTATTTTTTCAGCTACTTGTTTGGAGAACCATATAGGCTTCCTATGTCTCTTGTTTTTGTTTACTTTCCTCACGTAAAGATCAGTTACCATATTTATAGGAGCCTTTAGCTTTGACCATTGATTTTCCACTTCTCCTACAGCTTCCCATGCCAACAGCTCCTTCTTCAGTACGTCTGAAATCCAGTACTTTGAGTTTTGTGCGTCCGCTTTCTGCCTTTGCCCTTATATCAAACCATATCGTGTGATGACCACTATTACATAGGTGGGCACCTACCTGGATATTGGAAACACTTCCTCCATTCGTGAGCACTAAATCCAGCATCGATCCTTCACGCGTGGGTTCCGTCACCATTTGTCTGAGCAAGGCACTTTGACAGGCGTCCACAATCTCCCTACTTCTTTCTGATTCTGCAGACGGGATGTTCCAATCCACATCAGACAAGTTGAAATCTCCCAACAGTAGCACCTCCCCTTTCATACCAATCTTTTGAATATCTTATATCAGATCCTTGTCTAGCTTCTCCGTTTGTGCCGGAGGTCTGTAGATAACCCCCATGTGGATTCAGGTTCCATCTTCTCTTTTCAGGTTGATCCATAAAGCTTCTTCTTTTCTCCAGGTTCCCTGCATTTCAGCTGCTCTGGTATTGTCTCTCACATACAGCGCCACTCCTCCACCCCTTCGGCCCTCTCTATCCTTTCTAAAAAGATTATAGCCCAGTATAGCCACATCTCATTCATGGGAATCATTGAATCATGTCTCTGTAATAACAACAATATCCAAGTTTTCTTCAAATATTAGGGCTTTCAAATCTTGAACCTTTTTACCTAGACTATGAGTATTTGTGCTCATTGCTTTCCATGTGCTTAGTGAGTTTAGGTGGTTTTCTATATTTAGATTACCCAGTGCATTTTTTCTAGCAAAAAAAGTGCCGGTACTCAAATGCTAAGCCACCCTTCAGGGGTAGGGTGATCACTAAGGGACCCACCCTACAATAGTCAGGCCCCCTGCAACCAGTCACAGAATCTATGACAAGGCAGAATTGGTGTGTAGAGCCTGAGCTCTGTTATTAAAACTTGGGGTCCATGAGTCAATTTTAGCAGACAATGGAAAAGGTGCCGGTACTCTGTACCCTCAAGTACCCCCTCAAAAAAAGCCCTGAGATTACCTTGCCTCTGCCATCATGTTTATTCTGGGGGGTGACTTTCTGAATTCCCTTGTTTCCTTTTGTCCCTCCCGCCTTCTAGTTTAAATGTCTAGAAACATACTGTATGAATTTATCCCCAATTTCCCTTTTCCCATCACAGAAAGATGTAGCCCATCATTACAATACAGCCTGTTATTCTTCCACATATTACCCCATGCGCCTATGTATCTAAAACCTTCTTCTTTACACCAAGACTCAAGCCACTTATTGAAATCCACTGTTTTGCATAGTCTTTCCTCTCCCTTCCCCCATGTGGGAATTACTTTAGGAAAAAGCCACAGTCAGAACCATAGATTTCAGTCCCTCCCCAAGCTTCTGGAATGCTCTCTGTGCTGTAACTTGACGTTGTTGGCCAGGTCATTTGTTCCCAGGTGAATTACAACATCATTGTTTGAAGCTTTACTCTCTTCTCGGATCACTTTCAGTATTTGGTCGGTACATCTGGTAGGTGAAGATCCTGGAAGGCATTTCACTAGGTTGGAACCCTTGAACTGTGTTCCTAAGTTAATGCCTCTGATAATGGAGTCTCTGAGTAGTAAGAGTTTTCTGCTTTTCACCAATCTGTCATTGTTTGAGGGATGTTTCTTGGGTTGTGCTACTTTCATTGCTTCTGCTTCCACCACAGTATTTCTTTTTTCAGCATCATAATGATGCAGCGCAGCAAAAGAATTTGACAGGGGCAAAGGTTGGGAAGGCGAGTGCTTCTGTGTCACAGATCTTAGTCTACCAGAGCCTACTGTGACTCATCTATTCCTCTGTTGTTTCATTCTCTGTAGAAGTGGTGGTGATAAATTGGCTGGGAATTGAGTAATCCTGGATGCTTTTTTAGTTGTAGCTAATTCCTTCTTGAGCTTGTTGATCTCATCTTTCAAAGCTGATATTTGGAGACAGATAGGCCAAGCTCTAAGGCTCCAAATAGTTTATCTTAGGATTAAAGTGGAACATGTGCACTGAATGAAGGTCATATTGATGTGATTCACAAGTGTGAAAAGGTAAACTATGATAGGGGATAACAAGGAGCAGGATTGACCAATTATAGTGTAATGGAGATATTTGTTCCTTGATTGCCCTGCATAATGGGAGTTCACCTAGGGGTAGATGGGACAAGGTCATAGGTAACTTCAGTTTACAATCAAACCAAGTCTGAAAATTCGCAGCATAGCAGCTCACAAGGTAAACTTGAGTTCTGTTTTTTTTCTTTTACCACACAGCTCTATACAAATTGCCCCTCCTCCATAGGTATGAGTCACTAGATGCTATATAACCAAACTGATTGAATTAAGTCTGTGGCACTGAAGATTCAAAACCCAATTCTAATATGCACACCTTTAAGACAGACACCAGAGTCACCAAATTCTGTGTAACCAAGTTGATTGGATTTAGTCACTTGGCACAAGTTCAAAACACAGTTCTAATGAGAGCACCTTTAAGACAATTCCATCATAAAAATATGAAATCACAATGCAACAACAATTTTAAGTTATAGGCAATAGAATGAAGACAGATTAGAAACTTTAAGAGGTCAGACCCTCTGCAAGTGAAAAGACAGGTTTTTTTTTTTAAATAAGTCAGATATAGTAGAGTCAGCAGTTTATCAGGAAGATTTTAAGACACAGGCAACCACAGTTTACAATCAAACCAAGTCTGAAAATTACCAGCGTAGCAACTCACAAGGTAAGCTTGAGTTCACTGCTTTATTGTAAGATAAGCTGTGTTAGTACCATTTAAGTCCCATTAAGGACAAATAACACAACTTAATCACTAACACAGCTTAATAACTTCCCTCCCTGTTAATCTCTGCCATAATAAAATAAACTCCCTAATACCTTATTTGTCCTGTTTGTCTGTCTTAATAGTTTATAAGCTCTATTGACTAGGGACTGTCTTTTATATGTTTGTATATAGCGCTTTGTACATCTAGTGGCACTCATGTCAATATTCAGCCAGCAGCGGTCAACTTAATGCTGACTGTCACCAACTAAATTAGCCCCGGATATTTAGTGCCAGTCCAGGTCCAGCCATTGGTGCTGAGTTTCTGGGGCTAATTATCATGTGCTGGCCACTGGAGCTTATATGTACCTCAGCAAAATATAGTTATGTGGGCCCCAGCTGAACATCAGCTAGAACCCACATAACAAAAAACAAAAGGTGCTAAGCCACTTTGATTCCCACTCCTACTCCAGTCTCAATCCTCCCACTCCCTCCCCGGTAATACCAAGCCTCCCACCCCCTTGAGTCATCTGCAAGGGGCAGGAGCAAGTGGGATTTCTTCCTGCCCCAATCGCTCCTGCTTGCCCACCATGAATTGCAGGTAGGTCCAGCTGCCTCTCCTGCATGGAAGGGTAGTGGGAGGGGGTGAGGGTGTTTAATTGGTCAGGGGAGAGGACAGGAGGCTTGGTATCACCAGGGAGGGAGAGGAGATGGGAGGATCGGGACTGGAGTGGGAAAGGAGATCGAGGTGGCTCGGCACTTTTTTTTTGTTATGAGAGTGCTGGCCAATATTCAGCCAGCACCTGTACAGCTAAGTGCCTCAATTTAGGACAGTTTTTGAGCTGTCATAAATTTACCTGCTTAGCTATGCAGGTGTCGGCACTGAATATTACCAGCACCCGCATAACTGCTGGATTCTCTCCAATGCTGCCCCCCATACAGCCTATGACCTGACCTGTTTTTACTAAATTTTTAACCTATTCCTGCAGTGTTCAGCTGCCAATCAGTCACACTCTCCATTATTAAAAGTACTGTGGTACTATCTCAACTAAGGGAGGAAGTTATCAAGCTGCATTGGACTTTAAGGGCATTATTTGCACCTTAATGTGATTTAAAAGGCTCTAATGCAGGTTGTTCAAATTTGTGGTGGCAATAATTAAATTCTCACAGATTAAATAGTAATGAGATATAAAATATGCAAATACATGTAAAGCAGCTCATTACTATGTAAAGTCCATAATGTGAATTGTGATGAACATGGGGTGCACATCACAAGTTGTATTATGATCCTAAAATTATGGTAAAATAACTTTAGATTTTAGCTGAGGATATTTTATTGCCCAGGAACATCGTGCTGCCAAGCCATGGCCTGATAATCCCAGCTGTGACCTTCAGTGTTCTCCCCTTAATCTGGCCCCTGCCCCTAATCAAAACCCCCTCTGATACAGACTCCCTCAATTAGAACCTTTTGATCCCTACCCAAAAGTAAAGCCTCCAAAGAAGACTCCCCGATCAAGCCCCCCACCCTCAAAGGATCCCCCCACCCTGTGACATATAAGTACATAAGTACATAAGTAATGCCATACTGGGAAAAGACCAAGGGTCCATCGAGCCCAGCAACCTGTCCACGACAGCGGCCAATCCAGGCCAAGGGCACCTGGCAAGCTTCCCAAACGTATAAACATTCTATACATGTTATTCCTGGAATTTTGGATTTTTCCAAGTCCGTTTAGTAGCGGTTTATGGACTTGTCCTTTAGGAAACCGTCCAACCCCTTTTTAAACTCTGCTAAGCTAACCGCCTTCACCACTTTCTCCGGCAACGAATTCCAGAGTTTAATTACACGTTGGGTGAAGAAACATTTTCTCCGATTTGTTTTAAATTTACTACACTGTAGTTTCATCGCATGCCCCCTAGTCCTAGTATTTTTGGAAAGCGTGAACAGAAGCTTCACATCCACCTGTTCCACTCCACTCATTATTTTATATACCTCTATCATGTCTCCCCTCAGCCGTCTCTTCTCCAAGCTGTATAGCCCTAGCCTCCTTAGTCTTTCTTCATAGGGAAGTCGTCCCATCCCCGCTATCATTTTAGTCGCCCTTCTCTGCACCTTTTCCAATTCTACTATATCTTTCTTGAGATGCGGCGACCAGAATTGAACACAATACTCAAGGTGCGGTCGCACCATGGAGCGATACAACGGCATTATAACATCCTCACACCTGTTTTCCATACCTTTCCTAATAATACCCAACATTCTATTCGCTTTCTTAGCCGCAGCAGCACACTGAGCAGAAGGTTTCAGTGTGTTATCGACGACGACACCCAGATCCCTTTCTTGGTCCGTAACTCCTAACGTGGAACCTTGCATGACGTAGCTATAATTCGGGTTCTTTTTTCCCCACATGCATCACCTTGCACTTGCTCACATTAAACATCATCTGCCATTTAGTCTCCCAGTCTCGTAAGGTCCTCTTGTAATTTTTCACAATCCTGTCGTGATTTAACGACTTTGAATAACTTTGTGTCATCAGCAAATTTAATTACCTCGCTAGTTACTCCCATCTCTAAATCATTTATAAATATATTAAAAAGCAGCGGTCCTAGCACGGACCCCTGAGGAACCCCACTAACTACCCTTCTCCATTGTGAATACTGCCCATTTAACCCCACTCTCTGTTTCCTATCCTTCAACCAGTTTTTAATCCACAATAGGACATTTCCTCCTATCCCATGACCCTCCAATTTCCTCTGTAGCCTTTCATGAGGTACCTTGTCAAACGCCTTTTGAAAATCCAGATACACAATATCAACCGACTCCCCTTTGTCCACATGTTTGTTCACTCCTTCAAAGAATTGAAGTAAATTTGTCAGGCAAGATTTCCCCACACAAAAGCCATGCTGACTCGGTCTCAGTAATCCATGTCCTCGGATGTGCTCTGTAATTTTGTTTTTAATAATAGCCTCATTCCCTGGTGGCCTAGGGGTTCCCCAGGCAGGAGAGATCCTAAGTTATAGGGTTACCATATTTGCCCTAAGAAAAAAGAGGGCACATGCCCCATCCCCTGTTGTACCCTGCCCTACCCCCCTGTCACACCTGCCCCACCCCCTGTCACTTTGACCCTCCCAAAGAAAGCCAGATTCCCTCTCTCCCCAATGTAGATCCCCTCCCCAATTTTCCAGCCTCCCTCCACCCACATGACTCCACTACCCCTTCCTACCTTCTTTTACCTTATTGTGGTGCCTTGGTGGTCTAGTGAACTCTTCGCGACAGGAAAGAACCCTCATTTTCCTGCCCGGCACGTCTAAAGATTGTATTTTTCCTGGCACCGATTCAAAATGGCTGCCAAGAGTTCAAGCAATGATCTTGCAAGACTTCTTTGAAAGCCTGATGAGGCCACCGCTTGAACTCTTTGCAGCCATTTTGAATCGGCGCTGGGAGAAAGTCTGCAGGCATACTGGGCAGGAAAGAGGGGGCTCCTTTCTGCCCCATAGAGGTCACTAGACCACCAGGGCACCACACTAAGGTAAAGGAGGGAAGGGGAGGATAGAACGCCCGTCCGCCCGCCAGCTTGCCCGTTCATCCGCAAATCCAGACAAACAGGCGGGCTGGCAAAACCCGCCCAGTTGCTTTGCCATGTCCTCATAAAGAGGACATGTCTGGGTAAAACCAGATGTATGGTAACCCTGCGCAGTCAAAATGGTGCTTTCTAGCAGTAGTCTCGTGAGACTACTACTAGGAGCTATGTTTCTATATAAGGTGCAGCAGGATGGAAGAAATGGAGTCTGGATTGGCGGTGGAGAAGAAGGGTACAGGTAAGAGTGATTTACTTGATGAATGGAGTTCCTGGAGATGGGTGTAGAGAGATGGGTGAAGGAAAGAAAGATAGTGAGGAGCTGCAGAATGAATGCACTAGTAAGGAGAGCCTTGACAAAATCCTAAGAAACCTTCAACCAACTACCTGCTCCCTCGATCCCTGCCCATCAAAGATAGTGCAGCAGGCAAGTATGGGCCTTATGGAAGGCGCCACAAAAATTGTAAACACCTCTCTTTCTAATGGGCAGTGGTCCATCCTCTGCTGTATAAAAACACCCATGACCAGGACAAACTTGAAAGTTACAGGCCAGTATCCAACATCTCGTTTCTATGGAAACTCATACAACAAACAGTCTGTGTTCAACTTAATGAGTGGCTAAAAAAGAGAAACTGGCTAGATCTATGTAAATCTGGATTCAGACCTGGTTATGGTACAGAAACATTCCTCGTATCCCTACTAGATGATCTTCATAGAAAATGAGACAAGGGATTTGCCTCGATGTTAGTACTGCTTGACTTCTCAGCAGCTTTTGACACTGTGGATCATGATGTCATGCTAGCATGACTGACAGAAACAGGTATCAATGGAACAGTACTTGCCTGGTTCAGATCCTATCTATCAGACAGGCAATAATCCATAATGTTTGGCAGCAACTCACCACCACCAAGGACACTGACCTGCGGGGTACCACAAGGATTGATACTGTCACCTATTCTGTTCAATATCTACCTCAAGCCACTAGCTGAGTTGATTTGGTCAATGGACACTCAGTTCTACATCTATGCGGATGATTTGCAGCTACTCATACCCATTGAACCTGACTTACCTACAGCATTGAATAAACTGATTGCCTCTCTAACACCAATTCAAGAATGGGCTAAATACAACAAACATTGCCTGAACCCAAGTAAAATCGAGCTTCTCTGGGTCCCTAACACAAGTGGATACATACCTGACATCAAAATACCTTTTGGGAAGTATGAACTCCCCCTCAAATCACAAGTCAGGAACCTTGGAATACAGTTAGATTCAACACTTACTCTGATTTCCCAAATCCAAGCAACCATCAAGAGCTACTTCTACTATTTGCGACAGCTATGCTGCCTCTTTCCTTACATCGAGAAGGTAAATCTTATCTCAGTTGTACATGCCACAATAACATCAAGACTGGATTACTGCAATGCACTATACAATGGTCTGACTACAAAGGGCCTGCACCAGCTCCAGTTGATTCAGAATGCAGCAGCAAGACTCATTGAAGGTTGCAAACGATGTGACCGTATCACATCATTTTTGCAAAAACTTCATTGGCTACCAGTACAATACAGGGCTAAATTTAAAACTCTATGTCTGATCTTCAAGGCCCTGAAAGGAAATGGCCCTGAGTACCTGAAAAATAGGATGATCCTCCACACACTTCCAAGGACTTTCATTAACCACACACTCTCCAAAAGACATTACACGATGTGATACCCACAAGCGAGCCTTCTCTGGAGTAGCCCACACACTCTGGAATGCACTGCCTGAAAGGCTCCGCTTAACACAAGACTATCTCTACTTCAGGAAGCAGATGAAAGCTTGGTACTTGAACCAGGCCTTGATGGAAGAAATAACTAACTCGTTAGTCTCACTCACACACCCGAGTTACTCGGGCTGCATATACTGCAGCAGGATATGTTTATCCACTCCTACCCTAGCTGAGATAATATTTAACCATTTCTATGACCTCATGTGCAACTTTCTTTAAATCAATCACCTTACCTTCTAACTCTTCCTACTTTCTTACCTATCTATATGTTACATTTTTGCTTTACCCTTCACTATCAATTATGTTCTATTACGTATTGTGTTGACAGTGTAAGTAATATAGAGGGGCATAATTGAACGGCGCTGGCCAAATAGCTGGAAGGCCATCTTTGGGGCCGGCACCACAAGGGGGCGGAGCCAACTGTATTTTCAAAATACGGTTGGGGCTGGCTAAATCGATCGCTGGGTGTAGAGGAGATGGCCGGCTTCGTTTTTCAGCCATAATGGAAACCGAGCCTGGCCATCTCAAACTGACAAAATGCAAGGCATTTGGTCATGGGAGGAGCCAGAATTTGTAGTGCACTGGCCCCCTCACATGCCAGAACACCAACCGGGCACCCTAGGGGGCACTTCTAAAAATAAAAATAAAAAAAAAGCTCCCAGGTACATAGCTCCCTTACCTTGTGTACTGAGCCCCCCCAAAACCCACTACCCACAACTGTACACCACTACCATAGCCCTTAGGGATGAAGGGGGGCACCTAGATGTAGGTACAGTGGGTTTTGGTGGGGGTGGGTTGGAGGGCTCCCAGTTACCACCACAAGTGTAACAGGCAGGGGGGGGATGGGTCTGGGTCCACCTGCTTGAAGTGCACAGCACCCACTAAAAACTGCTCCAGGGACTTGCATACTGCTGTCAGGGAGCTGGGTATGACATTTCAGGCTGGCATAGAGGCTGGCAAAAAAGTTTTTTTTGGGTGGGAGGGGTTGGTGACCACTGGGGGAGTAAGGAGAGGTGATCCCCGATTCCCTCTGGTGGTCATTTGGTCAGTTGGAGCTCCTTTGTGAAGCTTGGTTGTGAAAAAAAGGGACCAAGTAAAGCCGGCAAAATGCTCGTCAAGCCTGGCTTTTTTCCCCATTATCGGGTGAATCCGGCCATCTCGTGAGCACGCCCCCGTCCCACCCCGTCTTGCCTTCACTACCCTACCGACACGCCTCCTTGAAGTTTCGCCGGCTCTGCGACGGAAAGCAGTTGAATCCAGCCAAAATCGGCTTTCGATTATACCGATTTGGCCGGTTTCAGGAGATCGCTGGCCATCTCCCGATTTGTGTTGGAAGATGGCCAGGGATCTCTTTTGAAAATGAGCTGGATACTATACCATACTTTGTATTGTTTTTGAATATCTTTACTGCTGTAATTGCCTATTGCTCATGTTTGATTTATTCTTACTGTACACCGCCTTGAGTGAATTCCTTTTAAAAAGGCGGTAAATAAATCCCAATAAATAAAGAAATAATAAATAAACAGAGTTTGAACTGTATAGATTGTGAACCCACTAGGGACAGAGAAAGTACTTGCATATAGTAAATTTACACTGCTTTGGTTGTACCACACAAAGGTAGTATATCAAATCCATAATCCTTTATCCTTCACCCTTTGTACCAGAGGTTTTTAACCCAGTCATTGGGGCACACCCAGCCAGTCGGGGTTTTCAGGATATCTCTATTGAATTCAATGGGGATATCAGGAAAACCCAGACTGGCTGGGTGTGCCCCGGAACTGGGTTGAAAACCTCTGCTTTATATAGAAACAGATAGGGAATCAATGAAGTGTCTTGAGGAGAGATATTATTTAAGTGTCGTGATACTCCCAGATGATAAGTTGTGCAGCAGAATTTTAAACAGATTGAAGGAGAGAGATATGGTTTAGCTGGAGACCTGTGAAGAGTACGTTGTGGTAGCTTAAGCAGGAGGTGATGAGTAGAGCTGTATTGAATAATGAAAATATTATTCGGCTGAATATGAATAATGTCAGAGCTGGTGGTTGGGAGGCGGGGCTAGTGCTGGGCAGATTATACGGTCTGTGCCGGGGCTGGTGGTTGGGCGGCGGGGATAGTGCTAGGCAGACTTATACGATCTGTGCCAGAGCTGGTGGTGGGAGGCGGGACTGGTAGTTGGGAGGCGAGGATAGTGCTGGGCAGACTTATATGATCTATGCCAGAGCTGGTGGTTGGGAGGCGGGGTTGGTGGTTGGGAGGCGGGGATAGGGCTGGCCAGACTTATACGGTCTGTGCACTGAAGAGGACAGTACAAATAAAAAAGGTAGCACATGAATTTATCTTTTTGGGCAGAGTGGATGGACCATGCAGGTCTTTTTCTGCCGTCATCTACTATGTTTACTATGTCATTAACTGCTCTAAAATGTCAGCAAAGGTAACCAAATATATAATAAATCGTTAACCCAGCTGTGTTTATCATTAATTCTTCTTTTGCCACTCTTTAGATTCAGGAACAGTTTCAATTACACTCCAACCAACCTGATAGTTTTTTCATTAGAAAAGCTCCATTATTTATTATATAACTTTCCATGTGCATTATTCGACTCATACATTCAATGCATAGATGCTTTAAACTCCTTCAATTTCCATTTACAGAGCTTTCTTCTGTATAAGTTGAGAACAAGCCTTCCCATAAGTCAATTTTTGAGAATTCAACAAATCTGTTCTAGGGAACAGGATTTTGAAGATCAGGCTAGAGAATTGCATGTGAGATTTCTGGATAAGGGTTACCCTTTAAAAGTAATTACAAAAGCCTATCTTAGCGAGAAGTTTGCACAGAGAGATCTCCTCTTACAGTATTCTAACAGAGATTCTCAAAATAGGATGGTAGCGGTATTGCCTTATATGACAGGCAGTTCTAGAGTTACAGCTTTAATTCACAAATATTGGACAATCCTGCAAGTTCACGCAGTGTTGCAGGAACACCCTTTAATTGCTTATTGGAGAGAACAATTGACAAAATGCTGTCTTACAAACTCTTGGATTACTTACAGATTCAGGACAACTTAATTGGCCATACTCAATGTGGAAATTGCCAATGGTGTGCATTGACTATTGAGGGAATCCATTGGCAAGTGACAGATACTACACGCAGAAACAATACTAACTGCAATAGTAGTAATGTAGTCTACGTGATACAGTGTCCATGCCAATTACAATATATAGGGAAATCTAGGAGACCAATAAAATAAAGGTTGAATGAACACAACTAGAATTAACACAGCTCCTTTGACGGCTCCCATTGTAAACCATTGGTTACAGAAACAACATGATTGGATGGACCTAAGTTGGCGGGTCATTGATCAAATTCACTTAGGTAAAGAGGGAGGTGATATAGATAGCCTACTCAATTATATTTATTTATTTATTTATTTGTTACATTTGTATCCCACATTTTCCCACCTATTTGCAGGCTCAATGTGGCTTACAATGTTCCATCATGACATTCGCCATTCTAGAGTAAAGATACAATTGGTATTACCTAAAGAACATGTATAACATAATAGAATTAAGCAATCTGGTATCGAAAGAAAACATTCAGAATATCAGGTAAGTGGTGATGCCTTGTTGAAGAGATAAGTCTTCAGTGATTTACGAAAGTTGATTAGGTCGTAAATTGTTTTCAGGTCAAGTGGCAGTGCATTCCACAGCTGCGTGCTCATGTAGGAAAAGCTGGACGCATGTGACAGTCTGTATTTTAGTCCTTTACAGCTAGGAAAGTGAAGATTTAGGAATATGTGTGCTGATCTTTTAGCATTCCTGGGTGGCAAGTCAATAAGGTCTGACATGTAGAGCAATAAAGAGCAATGGTGGATATTCACATTGGTAACGGTTTCTCCAGGAGATTTGAATCTAGAAATAGATTGGACCATAGCCATGTGACTATGCTGAATGACATCATTGGGTGGAAGTAATGCTATTGGTGTTTAGAGGCATGAATCAACATGGCAGGCCCCGATGCAGTACGTGTGAGCCTTTTTGTACTTAAGGTATGTTGAATTCATATTGTATACTCTAGTAAAGATGCTGTTATCATTCTGACTGACTGTTTCAATTTTCAGTTGAACATACCACACTCTGAGGCAGCAATTTGTGAAACATGACGCATGTAGGCGGAGGTGTCCATGCACTGCAAATTTGTGATAAAAATTATATGAAAAAATTGTAAATGGAAATTGAAGGATTTGAAAGCGTCTTTATACATTGCATGTACGAGTCGAATAATGCACATGGAAAGTTATACAATAAATAATGGAGATTTTCTAATGAAAAAACTATCAAGTGTACCTAGGAAAAGGCAATGTCTTAAACATTGCAGTGAGCACTAGAACATCAATAAACCTATTGTAAAACCTAGGAGTCAGCACCCAAGAAAAAGATCTTAGTGGACAATACGCTGAAATCTTCTGCGCAGTGTGACAGTGGCCAAAAAAGCAAACAGAATAGTAGGAATTATTAGGAAAGGGATAGAAAATAAACCAAAGAATATTATAATGCCTCTGTATCACTCCATGGTGTGATCACACCTTGAGAATTGCGTGCAATTCTGGTCACTGTATCTTTTAAAAGATACAGCAGAATTAGAAAAGATTCAAAGAAGGGTGACCAAAATGATTAAAGGGATGGAACTCCTCTCATATGAGGAAAGGCTTAAGAGAAAACTCTTCAGCTTAGAAAAGAAATGGCTGAGATGGGATATGATAGAGGTCTGCAAAATACTGAGTGGTGTAGAGCAGGTAAATGGGAACTGACTTTTTGCTCTTTCAAAAAGTACAAAGGCTAGGGGAAACTCAAAGAAGTTACATGGAACAGGAGGAAATAGTTAAGTTCTGGAACTCATTGCTGGAGGATGTGGTATCAGTGGTTAAAGATCTGGGTTAAAAAAAGGTTTGACCAAGTTTCTGGAGGAAAAATCCATAGTCTGCTATTGAGATGGACATGGGGACAGCCACTGCTTGTCCCTGGGATCAGTAGCATGAATTTTGCTAATATTTGGGAATCGTCAGGTACTTGTGATCTGGATTGGCCATGGTTGGAAGTGGGATACTGGGCTAGATGGACCATTGGTGTGACCCAGAATGGCTATTCTTATCTGTTGTGTCTTCTAAAAAAAATTTTGGCACACCCCATCAAGCCTTCTATTTACAAAGCATCAGTATACCAAATTAAGCGATGTTGTTACTTACTGTGGGCTTAATGTAGATAGGGATAAATCATTAGTTTCAACCTATATTGTTAGCTCCTTTTTGTTGTATGAGTAAGCTACATCTGGGGGCATAATTGTAAGAAAAATAAACAAACCCACATCTATCTATCTATCTATCTATCTATCTATCTATCTATCTATCTATCTATCTATCTATCTATCTATCTTTTTGTGTATGGCGTACAGCGCTGCGTATGCCTTGTAGCGCTATCGAAGTGATAAGTAATAGTAGTAGTAGTACACACATACACATGAATAAATTATTACAAAAAAGGTAAGAGATCTAATTCTTGGTTTAAACTTCCAGGACGATAGTTTGTAAATCAAAAATGTAATGTTGTTCCTGTCTTTGTAGAATATTATTGAAATTGCCATTTCTCCAACTGGGAACAAAAAGGTTCCTTTTACTAAGCTGTGGTAAGACCTAGTGCATGCTTACAGCAGCTTAGAATTGCTTACTACAGGATTTGTTTAGGCATCTTGTGGTAAGTTTTAAATCTGCTTGTGCAAAACACACTCTAAAAAATTCTAAAATTTTCTCTGCAGGGAGGTGTGGAGAAGTGAGCATTACTGTGCTGATCAGTTACCCCTGGATTCTATATATGGCGTCTGAAAATCCGCACAGAAACCAAAGTGTATTCTATAACAATGTGCATAACTTAATTGGTTAACTAGCTAACCAGTGCTGTTAATTGAATATTAACAAGCAATTATCAGCACTAATTGGCATTAATTGAGATTTACACACACAACTCGCTAAGTGTATTCTATAAAATTGTGCGCCTAAATTCTAAGTTCCATATTTGAAAAGGGGGTGTGGCCATGGGTGGGGTGGGGGGGGTGTTTTTAAAATCTTTGTGCATTATTATAGAATACACCCGCATTCTCCTGGATTCTGTATAACGTGTCTAGAGATCCATGCTGAAATTCAAGCATATTCTGTAACAACATGCATAACTTAATTGGCTTAACAAGCCAATCAGAGTTGTTAACAGTACTTAACAAGCAATAATGAGCACTAATTGGCAGTAATTAGAATTTACACACACAACTTGCTAAGCGTATTCTGTAATGCAGTGCACATAAGTTCTAACGCACACAGGCAAAAAGGGGCGGGGAAACGGGCATTCCTTGGGCATTCCAAAATTTACGTGTAGTTATAGAACATGGCCCATTGAGCCTAAATGTACGCACTGGGATTTATGCCATGTTTTCATTGGTATAAATGGAGACAAGTAGTTTTAGGAGCTGGGATATCAACTAAGCATATTCTATATACCGTGCCTAAATCTAGGTGCCACTTATAGATTACGCTTAGTGTGGAAATGTTTTCTGCATGGATTTTTTAGGTGCCATATATATGGCGCCTCTCTTTTGCGCCTAATTTAGGTGTCAAGATTTATGCCAAGTAAAACGTGGCCTAAATGGATGTGACCAAATTTAGTCATGTGGTGAGCCTCTTGGTATATTCTATATACTGCATGGAAATTTAGATCTAATCTATAAAATTTAGGTGTACTTTAGAGAATATGCCTAGGCGTAATTATTTTAACATGCAGATTTTTCAGGTACCATATATAGAATCTGACCCTTAGTGCACTTACGTTACTATGCGCTAACTGATTATCACATGAGCCTTTACTGCCTACAAAATAGGTGTTGGTAAGTGCTCATGTGCGAATTTTTGTTAATGGTCATTCGCAAATGGCAAATTTAGTGCATGGTCATTACATTGAGAAAATGGAAAATTGGCTATTTTCCAGATGTAGTAAAAATTGCCTTAGTGCATGGGAAAGACTCATGTAAGGGCACAACTAAAGCCACTACCACAGCTCTGTAAAAGGATCCCAAAGAATATTAATTGTATAAATAGGAAGATAAGGATACCACCTTTAGTTGAACAATGCATCTGACACATTGCTTCTTAGACAGTTCCTCATTCTGTTCCCTCAGGAGTGTCCACTCCATGACAGATCTCAGTCATCAGCAAAAAATCAAACTTTTCTTGTCTATTCAAGTGTTCCATAGAACTGTGGCCTGCATCATAGGACAAGTCAAAATAACATGGATTTTTCTTTTTTTGGGGGGAGGGCTTTCAAAAATGTAACATTTAAGTGAACCACTAATTTCTCCCCCAAATATGTATCTTATAACAGAGGGCACATCAAAAGCAGAAATTGGTAAATTATATCTGCACTGTGTTAAAAAACCCCCCCCAAAACTAAGCAAAGTTGTTTTCTGTATAATTCTGTCAAAACTGACCAAATTTGCAATACAATTTGGGATATATCATCCTGAACAAATTTGCAAGAAGCCTACACTCACACCAGCCACCACACCTAAACGACAGCGCCACCATCTAGTGATTATCGCCAATCTGGAGAAACGCTATGGGCTGCTGATAATTTGTTAAAAGTTAATGCTACTAAAACTAAAATCCTATGGTTTCGAAATCCTAACACTCAAGTTTCAAAATTTATTCCTTTATCATCAGGAATATAACTGCCTGTTGAAGACAGTTTAAGGGTTTTAGTATTATTCTAGATTCTTGTCTTACTTTTGAACTTCAAGTTGCCCATCTTTGGAAAATAACTTTTTCGACTGAGACAACTCCAGTTGATTAGATCATATTTTCATCAACATCATTTTGCTTATCTAGTTCAAATGTTGATACAACCTCATTTAGGTTATTGCAATTCTCTGAATGTCACTATGTTAAAGAAATTGTAGTTAATCCAAAATACATCTGCTTGTCTGATTTTTCTAATCAGTACATTTGAAAATGTTAATATATATTTGCAGGATTTGCATTGGTTCCCCTGAAAGCACGTGTTGTTTTTAAAATAGCCTGTATTATGTTTTTTTTTTTAAATTTTACAAGGAGATGCTCTGGAACTAGTAGTTGGTAAGCTTTCTCAATCTTCTTTTTGTCAGTCTCTTTGACTTCAAGACCAATTGATATGTCCTTCTGTTAGAGATATTTGTTATAAGTGTATGCGTCAGACCATTTATGTTTGAAACGCCAAACCTAGTTCCATTAGGAAGATTCCAAACTATGTGGCCCTTTTACTTACCGCACAGCCATTTCTTTATTTATTTTTGTTTTTTACCTGCTGTGGTAAAAGGGGCTTCAGAGCCTGGCAAATCCATGCACTGATTCTACCTTTAACTGTAGCTTGGTAAAAGGGGCACTATATGCTTTTTTGTAAATGACCGAAAACAGTTTTTTAAATTCTCAGTATGTTTATTGAATTTTTAGAGAAAACAACATGGGAACAACAATACAAATGAACAACATATGAGAAGTGCAAACTAAAGCTGGCACATGATGAGTGATATGAAACAAGTTATTAATTTATTAATTTCAGCATTTATATCCCACATTTTCCAAAGTTATTTTGGTTCAATCCAGCTTACAATAAAAACATAAACACAGTTCTAACAAAAGTAATCACTATAGCAGCAGAAAGGACAAAAAAAAAACAATGAACAGATCCTAGCTCAAAAATGATTAAAAGCCTCAAATACGTTATAGTTTATTAACACTTGTTATACCTATTGCCCAAGCTGACTATGCAGATCTGGGTGGTTTATAAAACTAAAAACAACGTAAAAATTCAGAAAAGAACTACAATATATTGACAGGAAAGGCAATATTACTCAGCAGTAACAAGAAGTCAGAAAACTTAAAATGGGTTAGGGGATGAAAAAGGGGAGAGGGAAGAATAGCATAGAAATTGGGATAGGGAAAAGGAGATGGGAAGGGCAAAGCTTGACAGTGTGTTCAATACCCAGGAATCTCTTCTGCTTACTATTGAAATATCTGTTTAAACAGCCAAGCTTTCAAGGCTTTTTTAAAGTTCTTAAAAGATAATTCAGACCTTAGGAGTAAAGTAAATGAATTCCATTGCAATGAAAAATGTACGATGGCAAACGCTTTCAAGATGTGCAAGTTTTGGATAGGGGAGAACAAGTTAATGGTCATTTATTGAACAGAGAAGTCGTGGCGGTGAATATGGAATTGTGAGGACTGGAAGCCCAGTTCTCAATCTTGAAAACAAGTGTAAGAAGTTTAAACACGATTCGTTGTTCTGTTGGGAGCCAATAAAATTTTTGAAACAGAGGAGAGACATGGTCAAACTTTCGTGCATTACAGATAAGTTTAATAGCTGTGTTTTGTATAGACTGCAGCCTCTTTATGTTTGCGTGAGAGCATCCAAGACAAACAATATTACAATAATCAAGTCTTATTATCAATAAAGACAGTACAAGAGAATGAAATAGTAGCCTAGTGGTTAGTGCAGTGGACTTTGATCCTGGGGAACTGAGTTTGATTCCCACTGCTGCTGTCCTGTGGTGGTTGTTGGTGAGCCCTTAGGTTCCCGGAGGCCTGGTAAGACCTCCGAGGACCGCCGCGCACCCCGAATCTTCACCCGCGGCGACCGCCGTTCACGAGGGTTGAGCCCTCAGCTGCAGGCGGTCAGCAGGACTGCTGGAACCGCGGGGTGACGGTCGGCTTGGCTGGTAGTCAGCAACTCAGTCTCTAGAGGGCAGCTAGCAAGGACGGCTAGCGCAGGAAAGGACACAGTCTCTGCAAGGGGCTAGCAGGGAGGGCTAGCTGGAAGAGGAACACCGTCTCTGGAGGTGGCTAGCAAGGGCGGCTAGCTTGAAGAGGACACAGACTTCGAAGGTGGCTAGCAAGGACGGCTAGCTGAAGAAGACACGGACTCCGAAGGTGGCTGGCAAGGACGGCTAGCTGAAGAAGACACCGTCTCTGAAGGTGGCTAGCAAGGACGGCTAGCTGAAGAAGACACAGTCTCTGAAGGTGGCTAGCAAGGACGGCTAGCTGAAGAAGACACAGTCCCTGAAGGTGGCTAGCAAGGACGGCTAGCTGAAGAAGACACAGCCTCTGAAGGTGGCTAGCAAGGACGGCTGGCTGAAGAAGACACAGTCTCTGAAGGTGGCTAGCAAGGACGGCTGGCTGAAGAAGACACAGTCTCTGAAGGTGGCTAGCAAGGACGGCTGGCTGAAGAAGACACAGTCTCTGAAGGTGGCTAGCAAGGACGGCTAGCTGAAGAAGACACAGTCCCTGAAGGTGGCTAGCAAGGACGGCTAGCTGAAGAAGACACAGTCTCTGAAGGTGGCTAGCAAGGACGGCTAGCTGAAGACACAGTCTCTGAAGGTGGCTAGCAAGGACGGCTAGCTGAAGAAGACACAGTCTCTGAAGGTGGCTAGCAAGGACGGCTAGCTGAAGAAGACACAGTCCCTGAAGGTGGCTAGCAAGGACGGCTAGCTGAAGAAGACACAGTCTCTGAAGGTGGCTAGCAAGGACGGCTAGCTGAAGAGGACACAGTCTCCGATCCACTGTGTGGGCTTCTGACGAACGAAACGGAAGCACTGGACTCCTTCCGTTTCGTGGTTTAAATCCCCCGCCCGTCCTTCCCCTTCCAGCAGCTGGAGCCAATCCCCCTGGCCCAGGCAGGCAAAGGAGGCCTGGATTGGCCAGCCTGCTTGGCGGGCGGGGTCTCCTTGTCGATGCGCCAATCTGGCGCGAGTAGGCGGGGCTGGCTCGCTGGTCCGCTCCAGCGAGGAGGACGACGACGCCGGCGCCGCCATCTTGGCCGGCGTATCTCCTTCTCCAAGGCCGGCGCTTGCTCCAGCGGATCGCCGGCCTCGGAGCGGCCCGCGGCAGCGCCGGCCCCGTCGGCGGCTCGTCCTCGCCGCCCCGGATCCCGCGGCCTCCGTTGGTCCTCGCCCCCTACTGCGGGCCGCCAGGTAAGAGCCCGGGACGGGACAGTATCCTCCCCGGATGCCCCCTTTTCCCTGGGCCCGGGTTTGGAAGGATACCGGGCTTGGAAGGCTTTGACCAATTCTGGAGCATGTACATTCGCAGCGGGTTCCCAGGAGTTGTCTTCGGGGCCAAAATTTTTCCAGGACAATAAGTAATATAGCTTTCCTCGCTGTCTTTTTGCATCCAGGACCTCATCCACTTCAAACTCTGGATCGGGATCTGCGTCTAGATCTTCGGTTTCCTGCCGTTGAGGATGCCATCGAGACCCTCGAAAAATCTTCAATAAGGAAATATGGAAAGCGTTATGCACCCGCAGAGTACTCGGTAGCCGCAATCGATATGTCACAGCTCCAATTCGGGATTGGATTGCAAAGGGTCCAATGTACCGAGGTCCCAATCTACGGGAGGGCACCCGAAGTCGGAGGTATTTCGTGCTTAACCTTCTGCCCTGGTTGCAAGACGGGAGCGGTTTTCCGATGCCGATCTGCAAAGGTCTTGCATTTGGTGGCTGCCTTCTGCAGTTGTTCTCGGGCCGTTTCCCAGACTCTTTGCAGATCTGCCAGCGTTTCATTAACCCTGGGGGTCGGAGATCCAGACGGGAAAGGTGCTGGAAGTCGAGGATGTCGTCCATACACCAAGAAGAATGGAGAGTCTCCCGAGGCCGAGTGGACACTGTGATTATATGCAAACTCGGCCCAAGGGAGTAGGGAGACCCAGTTATCTTGGCGTTTGTTGACGAATGCTCGTAGGAACCCTTTTAACGTTTGGTTCGTCCTCTCGACCATGCCATTGGTTTGGGGATGGTATGCTGATGAGAAATGGGTCTTCACCCCCAATGCAGTACACAAGGCCCTCCAGAAACGCGAGGTGAATTGGGGCCCTCGGTCACTAATAATCCGAAGAGGCAGCCCATGAAGTCGAAAAATGTGTTGAATGAAGAGTTGGGCTAATGCGACCGCCGAAGGAAGTCCTGGCAAGGGAACGAAATGGGCCATTCGGGAAAAACGGTCAATTACCACCCAAATCACCGTATGTCCCCGGGAACTGGGGAGGTCGGTGATAAAATCCATGGAAAGCTCCGTCCAGGGCCCCGTCGGTACGGGCAGTGGTTGTAGCTTCCCCATGGGGGTCCCGATCACCGGTTTGTTCCGGGCGCACACAGGGCAGGTGGTGACAAATTGAAGAATGTTCCGCCTCATCTGAGGCCATTGATACTGCCTGGTAATGAGACGCAGAGTCTTCTGATACCCAAAATGTCCCGCCCATCTGGACGAGTGCCCCCATTGCATTACCTTTGCTCGTTCAGCGGCCGGCACTAGTTCTCTAGTAGGAGCCACCTCCCCCACGGCCGCGCTGAGGCATGCCGGATCCAACATGGCATGGGTCTCCTTAGTCTCCTCTGGAACCTCAAATGCTCTGGAGAGGGAGTCCGCAGGGGTATTTTGAGCAGCCGCCCGAAAACTAATTGAAAATGAAATCTGGCAAAAAACAATGACCACCGGGCTTGTCGGGGATTGAGCCGTTGAGCCTCTTGTAGATACAGTAGATTCTTGTGGTCAGTGATTACTGTGAATCGATGTTCCGCTCCCTCCAGCAGATGTCTCCATTCCTGCAGGGCTAATTTCAAAGCTAAGAGCTCTCTGTCCCCTACTGTGTAATTACATTCCGCCGGGGAGAATCTACGAGAGAAGAAAGAGCACGGCTGGCGCCGGCCCTTAGAATTCACCTGCGAGAGGACCGCCCCGGCTCCCAATGCAGACGCATCCACTTCCACTATAAAGGGTTTGTCTGGATCCGGGGCTAGTAAAATGGACGCTGAGTTGAATGCCTCCTTTACCTGGCGAAAAGCCACCTGCGCCTCGGGCGGCCAGTCCCGGACCTTCGCGTTCTTTCTAGTGAGTGCTGTCAACGGCGCCGTCAGTTGTGAATACTGGGGAATAAACTGACGATAGTAGTTCGCGAATCCTAAAAAACGTTGCAGTGCTTTCAATCCCAGCGGCTGTGGCCATTCTCGAATTGCCCGGAGTTTGTCCGGTTCCATCTGTAGCCCCCCGGGTAACAGAATGTGTCCCAAAAATGGTAACGACTTCTGATGAAAAGCGCACTTGCTGAGTTTAGCAAACAGGCGGTATTGTCGTAACCGCTGCAGCACTGCGCGAACATGACCCACATGTTCCGCGGGGTTTTGGGAAAACACCAAGATGTCGTCCAGATACACAATTACCGTGGAGTTCAGCAAATCCTCGAGCACATAATTAATAAGTCGCTGAAACACCGCAGGGGCATTACATAGGCCAAATGGCATCACCCGATACTCGAAATGTGCCTCGTGGGTGTTAAAGGCCGTCTTCCATTCATCCCCTCGCCGGATCCGCACTAAGTTGTAGGCCCCCCGTAAGTCCAACTTGGTAAACATCTGGGCTCCTTGCAGCCTGTCAAAGAGTTCGGGAATGAGCGGTAGAGGAAAGCGATCCTTTACCGTGATGGCATTTAACCCCCGATAATCGATACAGGGCCTCAAGGAGCCATCCTTCTTAGTAACAAAAAAGAACCCGGCCCCGGCCGGGGACGTAGAGGGCCGGATGAAGCCTCTTCGCAGATTCTCCCGGATATACTCCTGCATAGCCTTGGACTCCCCTCGGGACAGGGTATACAGTCGGCCCCGCGGTGGCATGGTATCTGCCATCAAGTTAATGGCGCAGTCAAACGACCGATGAGGCGGTAGAACTTCTGCCTCCACAGGACAAAACACATCTGCAAAGTCCCTATAGTCCATGGGCAGGGAGCCCAACTCCATCCGCGCCCCCCCGGGCATACTAGTAAATGCGGGGCAGCTGTCGGTCCGGCCCTTACAACAGTTCTCCCGACAGGAACTACCCCAAGCTTGGATACCTCCCTTGGTCCAGTCAATAACAGGGCTATGACTCCGTAGCCAGGGCAATCCCAGAACTACTGGATGAATGGTCCGGGATAGTACTAGGAATTGGATTTCCTCCCGGTGATCCTCCCCCACCTGCAAGGTCAAAAAGGAAGTGATCTCCGTGACCGGCTGCGGTAATGTAGTTCCCTGAATGGAGGTGATTTGCAGCGCCGGACGCCGCGGGAGCGTGGGCCAGCCCATCTGTTGTAGCAGTTCATACCCGATGAAGTTGCCCCCCGATCCAGAGTCCACCAGGGCCCGGGTCTGGATAGCGGTCTCGTGCCACCGTAGAATTACTGGCAGTGTGATCAAGGAATCTGGTAGGGGAGCAGCATGCCCCAAGACCCCTCCCCTCAAGGTGCCTTGGGGGAGACGTTTCCCGCCCGGGAGGGGCAGGCTCGAATAAAATGTCCGGCCTCAC
Organism: Microcaecilia unicolor; assembly: GCF_901765095.1. Classification (NCBI taxonomy): domain Eukaryota; kingdom Metazoa; phylum Chordata; class Amphibia; order Gymnophiona; family Siphonopidae; genus Microcaecilia; species Microcaecilia unicolor. The sequence goes on from NC_044031.1 coordinate 435,477,221, forward strand.
CACAATAGAGGCACAGTCCGTCCCACAAGCGTTTTTTCCTGTCGGACGAGGCCAGTCGTTGACGGCCCATCACCATCGGCTCCTCCCCATTCTCCTTGGAGTCCCGGTTCCCACGGCGAGGAGATGGCCCCTTAGTAGTCCGGGACGTTCCCCGTGCCCACTTCTGCCGTTCCGCCCGGGCTCTTGCTCGCTCCTGGAACCGGGTATCTACGTGGATACAGAGCGAAATCAGAGCGTCCAGTTGGCCTGGGACCTCTCGCCCGGCCAACTCGTCCTTGATTCGTTCTTGTAAGCCTTCCGTAAAGATAGCCATTAAGGACTCCGGGTTCCAACGGAGCTCCGTGGCTAAAGTCCGGAAACGAATGGCATAATCGGCCACCGTTCCCTCACCCTGATGAATTCGCAGCAGTTCCGATGCCACGGAAGATGGTCTCCCAGGAAGGTCGAACACCATATGGAACCGGCGCTGAAATTCACTATAGTCATCCAAGATGGGGTCCTGTTGCTCGTTAAGTGGGGCCACCCAGGCCAGGGCCTTCCCTTCACAAAGGCCCATGATATATCCCACTTTACTTTGATCCGAAGCAAAGGTCTCCGGTTGCATCCGGAAGGCCAAGTTGCACTGATTGAGGAACCCCCGGCAACCTCCGGGGGCCCCATTATATCGTGCCGGCTCAGGGAACCGAGGTCCCGTGCGGAACCCTCCCAAACGGGGAGCCGCTGCGGCCTGGTTCTGTACCTGAAGCGTAGAAAGTTGAGAGCATACGTTTTGGAGCGCCCCCGACAGGGCGTTCAGCTGCTCCTGCTGCTGCTGAAGTACCTTAGCCAGGTCCCGTAGATCGGGCTGCGTAGGCGAGCTCATGGCTTCCGTTTCCTGTCCTGTGGTGGTTGTTGGTGAGCCCTTAGGTTCCCGGAGGCCTGGTAAGACCTCTGAGGACCGCCGCGCACCCCGAATCTTCACCCGCGGCGACCGCCGTTCACCGAGGGTTGAGCCCTCAGCTGCAGGCGGTCACCAGGACTGCTGGAACCACGGGGTGACGGTCGGCTTGGCTGGTAGTCAGCAACTCAGTCTCTAGAGGGCAGCTAGCAAGGACGGCTAGCGCAGGAAAGGACACAGTCTCTGCAAGGGGCTAGCAGGGAGGGCTAGCTGGAAGAGGAACGCCATCTCTGGAGGTGGCTAGCAAGGGCGGCTAGCTTGAAGAGGACACAGACTTTGAAGGTGGTGTCGCGTGCACGAGGACCTTGGCACACTGTCAGGCTTCTTCCCCGGGAGCACTGGTTTCGTGAGTCCTTGGGCCACTACCGTGGAGCGGCAGTGGCAGGCAAGATCACCTACAAGGTAAAGATGAGACAAGACTGGACCGGAACTCCGGACTGGAGTTCTACACCGGAACACTCGGAACTGGAACGCACCGGACGGGTGCACACTGGAGTGGGGCCCGCTGGACTGGACACACTGGAGTGGCCCCACTGGACAGGAACATACAGGAGTGAAACCCGCTGGACTGGAACACACTGGAGCGGAACCCGCGGAACTGGAACACCCTGGACCTAGGCTTCACCTACACTTGACTGCCTTCCCCCTCGGGTTGAGCCCTCAGGTTCTGGCAGCCGGTAGGACTTACAGGAACAGCAGGAATAAAGGTCCAGGGGTGCTCCCTGGCACCTAGGCGAAGGCAAGGCAGAGAAAGTCTGGGTTCCGGCAGCAGGCAGATTCAAAGCAATGGTCAGGACAAGGAACAAGACTACAGCTGGAGCCTCAGTGTCAAGGAGTACTGGCAACAGATAGAACAAGGGCAGAAGCTCCAGAAGCAAAAGACACACACACAGAAAACCAGCAGGCAAAACACAAGAAGACTAGTCAACTGTACAAGCTAGTAGGAAAGCAAGCCCAAGCAAACCAGTCATACACACGAAACATACATAAAGCAAAACCCAGGAAAGCTGTACACAGGCTAACAAACAGACGGTGCCTAAGCTGGCTAGTCTAACACTAGGAACAAACACAGAGAACTAGCACTAACTAATCATGCATTGGAAACAAACACAGAGAACCTAACTAATCAAGCACTGGAAACAAACACAGAGAACTAGCACAGCTAGGCACAGGCTACAAGCCAGACGGTGCCTAAGCTAACTAGTCAAACAAAGAAACTCACACAGAGCAAACACTGAAACTGTGTACAGAGCACTCTATACACCAGGACCTTTAGATGAGCAATAAACACAGAAGGGCTGGAAACCCACAAGCGATAAACACAGAAGGGCTGAAAACCCACAGAAGGGTAGGAGACCCACAGAGCAAATAACACAGAAGGGTAGGAAGCCCACAGAACAATAAACACAGAAGGGCTGAAAACCCACAGAGCAAAAGACAAGGAAAGCAAACGGTGCTAACAGCACACTAACCTCGGGACCTAAAGCACTGCGGAGGGAATGGCAATGCAAAGGCCAGGACTCTAGTTTCCAAATGACTAATAAAGCCCAACACCAGAGCCACAGGTGCAGCAATCACCTTGCAACCAAACAGAGGCTTGACACTCAGAGCAGGCATCCCATAGAAAGTGACAGCGGGAGCCATCTTGGATACTGGCAAGGATGAGGCAGCGGCAGCCATCTTGGAAGAGGCAAAGCCCACACAGGTGAGGTTCCGTAGGGCAATCAGCACACAGAGCCAGAGAGAAACTAAGACAGAGACAGACACAGAGACAAGCAGAAGCCAGCACAGCCACTGACTCCTAGAAATAGGGTAAGTATGAGGGTGGTCACGGCCACAGACGTGACAGGTGGCTAGCAAGGACGGCTAGCTGAAGAAGACACGGACTCCGAAGGTGGATGGCAAGGACGGCTAGCTGAAGAAGACACCGTCTCTGAAGGTGGCTAGCAAGGACGGCTAGCTGAAGAAGACACAGTCTCTGAAGGTGGCTAGCAAGGACGGCTAGCTGAAGAAGACACAGTCCCTGAAGGTGGCTAGCAAGGACGGCTAGCTGAAGAAGACACAGTCTCTGAAGGTGGCTAGCAAGGACGGCTAGCTGAAGACACAGTCTCTGAAGGTGGCTAGCAAGGACGGCTAGCTGAAAAAGACACAGTCTCTGAAGGTGGCTAGCAAGGACGGCTAGCTGAAGAAGACACAGTCCCTGAAGGTGGCTAGCAAGGATGGCTAGCTGAAGAAGACACAGTCTCTGAAGGTGGCTAGCAAGGACGGCTAGCTGAAGACACAGTCTCTGAAGGTGGCTAGCAAGGATGGCTAGCTGAAGAAGACACAGTCTCTGAAGGTGGCTAGCAAGGACGGCTAGCTGAAGAGGACACAGTCTCCGATCCACTGTGTGGGCTTCTGACGAACGAAACGGAAGCACTGGACTCATTCTGTTTCGTGGTTTAAATCCCCCGCCCGTCCTTCCCCTTCCAGCACCTGGAGCCAATCCCCCTGGCACAGGCAGGCAAAGGAGGCCTGGATTGGCCAGCCTGCTTGGCGGGCGGGGTCTCCTTGTCGATGCGCCAATCCGGCGCGAGTAGGCGGGGCTGGCTCGCTGGTCCGCTCCAGCGAGGACGACGACGCCGGCGCCGCCATCTTGGCCGGCGTATCTCCTTCTCCGAGGCCGGCGCTTGCTCCAGCGGATCGCCGGCCTTGGAGCGGCCCGCGGCAGCGCCGGCCCCGTCGGCAGCTCGTCCTCGCCGCCCCGGATCCCGCGGCCTCCGTTGGTCCTCGCCCCCTACTGCGGGCCGCCAGGTAAGAGCCCGGGACGGGACAGCTGCTCCTTGTGACTTTGAGCAAGTCACCTAACCATTACCCCTGGTACAAAATAAGTACCTGAATTTATGTAAACCGTTTTGAATGTAGTTGCAAAAACCTCAGAAAGGCAGTATATCAAGTCCCATTTCCCTTTCCCTATGTCAAAAAATTACAGATTGAGTGTAATTGCTGGAGAATGTAGAAACTGGATTTGTATAAACTAGAAATTTGGGTAGAAAAAGTAAGACTCCAGTATTTTTTCTTTATCACAAAAACATTTTATTATATTGCAATGCCCGCTAACCTCACTAGCACTGCTGCCTACTATTAAAACCTCACACATTCACTCCTCCGCTCACCTTGCACACCTGTATTTAATTTAAATACAAAACAGTTGATTTTACATTTTAAACTGCATACTTATACTGTTTTGTATTGTGCATATATTTTGCCATGCTTATACATTATATCATACTCAAATAATCAAAACTCAGTCATCCGAGCAGGGACCGTCCTTAATTGTTAATTTGTACAGCGCTGCGTAACCCTAGTAGCGCTCTAGAAATGTTAAGTAGTAGTAGTAATAGTAGTCCTGCCAGCAAAATAGTGCTTTTCCTACAAACGCCACGCCTGTGCGGCGTCTGTGGCTCAGCCCTAAGGGAGTTTCAATCCGGCATGCAGCCACTGGAGGTGTAGAACAAATTTGATGGTGGTTCCTCCTGAGGAAGATTTGTGAAATGCGGTCCTGCATTGAGGAACCGGCATAACATGAAACAGATATGGTGGACTGTTGAGTTAGTCACCGAGCACACAGCACCTGTATTGTGATGCATACTAACGACTGGAGGTGGCGTATTTGAACAGCCAACGGAGGTTTAAAGGATATACAGAGTTTGTCCATGAAGAACAGTCATCCAGCGTTTATGTGGAAACATTTTCACTGTGTCCATGCGGAAGGCGTGGCGTTTGTAGGAAAAGGACTATTTTGCTGGCAGGACTGAGTTTTGATTATTTGAGTATGATATAATGTATAAGCATGGCAAAATATATGCACAATACAAAACAGTATAAGTATGCAGTTTAAAATGTAAAATCAACTGTTTTGTATTAAATTAAATACAGGTGTGCAAGGTGAGCGGAGGAGTGAATGTGTGAGGTTTTAATAGTAGGCAGCAGTGCTAGTGAGGTTAGCGGACATTGCAATATAATAAAATGTTTTTGTGATAAAGAAAAAATACTGGAGTCTTTGTGTAGTCGATATTAAAAGTGACTCTGGAATTAAAAGAGTTATCCCCTGATTAGTAATTTTAGAAAAAGTAAGACCAGAGTCCAGTATAATTCCTAAATAGTGGAATGATTTGACAGGACAAATTGAAGTCCCAAATAAATTCAAAGGGACGGTAGATATTGTAAGGACACCAGGGAACCAACATGTTACCATTTTAACTCTATAAAATCAACTTATGGGTAGTTAACCAGTTAGATATTTGTATTAGGTAGTAATGGAGTGGCCCCAATACTGGGTTATATGGATCAGCAGGATACAGTAAAAGGATAGTAAGCATAAACATGGAATGACACTCCGGTAGATTGGATCAACATAGCAAGAGGACAGAAATAGATTAAAAAGAAGGGGAGACAAGACTGATCCTTGCAGAATTCCACAAGTCAAAGGATGCTGTGGTGTTGAACAGAAAGGAGTGACAACCTTGTAGGAGTGGCTAGCAAGAAACGAAGCAAACCATGTTACAACATTTCCACCAATGCCCAAAGATGACAACTGTGCCAGCAACAGTTCATGGTTAACCAGGTTGAATGCTACTGAAAGGTCGAGAGATCCTATGAGGACAGCTTTGTGTTTTTCGTGATTTGAATAGACCTCATTTGAACCAGTGTAAGAACTGAATCTGTACTGTAATGTGGACTGAACCCGGATTGTTTAGGGTGGAGGGCGAGAGTTTGGTCACTAAAGCTGTATAACTGATCAAATACTACTTTTTCTAAAACTTTGGAAAGAAAGTACATGTTTGATATGGGGCAATAGTGAGCAGGCACTTGTGGATCTAATGAAGGTTTCTTTGAGAGAGGAGGGCGCACTACTGCATTTTTCCAAGATTTAGGTACTATTCCTGTGGTGAGACTATTATTAATCATTTGAAGGATTCTGGGTAACAGGTTTAATTCAGGGAGAGTTAGCCAAGCAGATGGGAATGGGTTGGGTCAAGAGAACAGAAGGTAGGATGCATGGATTTTATCACTTTGGACAGCAAAAAAAGAGTTTGTTCCTGAGAAGAAATCCACGAGGTTTGTCTATGAAATGCTGGGATGGCAAGACTAGTTAAAGTCAACAAATCCAGGAGCTGTTAAAGTAATGGTCAAACCAGAAGAAGGACATGAAGTAGGTGGTAAAGAACTAATGAGGTTTTGAACTTTGGATGAGAAGGACTGGAGGAGTGGCCTAGTGGTTAGGGTGGTGGACTTTGGTCCTGGGGAACTGAGGAACTGAGTTCGATTCCCAGCACAGGCAGCTCCTTGTGACTCTGGGCAAGTCACTTAACCCTCCATTGCCTGCCGCATTGAGCCTGCCATGAGTGGGAAAGTGCAGGGTACAAATGTAACAAAAATAAATAAAATAAGTACAGGGAGAATGTATCAGCTGATGTGATTAAACTATTTACCCAGGATACAGGTACTAACTTCATTAGCAGTAGCAGAAATGACCCGACACGTGACGTGTTTCGGCCGTGAGGCCTGCGTCAGGGGTCTAGTATTATCTGTAGAAAAAAGTACCTTGTAGATCAGATGAAAAAAATATAGCACTAAAGCTGCTAACAACGATATCTCCAAGTCCAACGAAGCAAACACCCACAGAAGGTGAACTCTCCACAGGAAAACCAATGAAAGGCAAAACACACAGTGGATCCAAAAAAAGTCCTCTCACAATGAGTGTCTTCCTGAACAAGGTCTTTATTGACAGTAGCAGAAATGACTGAATAAGTGGTGCAGTGGTTAGAGCACAGGTCTTGTAATCAGAAGGTGGCTGGTTCGAATCCCCCTATTACTATAGGGTCATTTCTGCTACTGTCAATAAAGACCTTGTTCAGGAAGACACTCATTGTGAGAGGACTTTTTTTGGATCCACTGTGTGTTTTGCCTTTCATTGGTTTTCCTGTGGAGAGTTCACCTTCTGTGGGTGTTTGCTTCGTTGGACTTGGAGATATCGTTGTTAGCAGCTTTAGTGCTATATTTTTTTCATCTGATCTACAAGGTACTTTTTTCTACAGATAATACTAGACCCCTGACGCAGGCCTCACGGCCGAAACACGTCACGTGTCGGGTCATTTCTGCTACTGTCAATAAAGACCTTGTTCAGGAAGACACTCATTGTGAGAGGACTTTTTTTGGATCCACTGTGTGTTTTGCCTTTCATTGGTTTTCCTGTGGAGAGTTCACCTTCTGTGGGTGTTTACTAACTTCATTAGAACATTTTCTAATAAAGAAAAATGAAATGTATGTTATTAAGCAGATTAATTAATAAGCTTTATATTTTGTGGTAAAGTTTTTTGAGATTTTAAACAAACAAACAATCAATCAATCAATCAAACAAACAAACAAACATCCTGTTCACCACAATCCATAAACAAACGTGCAAAAACTTATATTCAGCTACTTAGCTTTTACTGATTGGACTTGCTGCATAGCTCCAACTCCCAATGCGGACCTGTTTCACCCTCCAGCTTTGTCAAGGGAGAACTCAGAAGCATTTTCTCTCTTTCTATGCAGCAAGTCCAATTAGTAAAAGCTAAGTAGCTGAATATAAGTTTTTGCATGTTTGTTTACGGATTGTGGTAAACAGGATGTTTTTTTGAACACTAGAACAACTGAAGAAGGAAAAAATATATAAAAATTCATGCAAAGAGGTTTTTTGGCCAATGATGATGTACCGGCCCTCTGACTGCTGTGAAGATGGAAGCAGCAATGTTTACTTGTGCACGCAGGTACTTTGAGGTCTTTTCCTCCCTCTATGTAATTTTAATATTGTAAGTAGATTCCTTGGCATTACATATTATAATCTACAGTTTTTTGCTGAATGGTCTTAATTGTAGCCAATAGAAAAATTGGGAGTCCTGTAAATGAAATAAGGATTGCAATTCTATAAATGTTTTCCAAGTGAAAGTCCTGGAGTCCATAAAGGCTCCAATATCCCAACTATCTTGTTTTTGCCATCTAAACCAGTGATTCCCAAACCTGGTCCTGGAGGTCTCCCAGCCAGTGAGGTTTTCAGGATATCCTCAATGAATATCCATGAGAGAGATTTGCATGCACTGCCTCCACTGCATGCAAATCTCTCTCATGAATATTCTTTGTGATTATCCTGAAAACCTGAATGGCTGGGAGGTCTCCAGGACCACGTTTAGGAATCACTGATCTAAACATTGAAACTTGTTTATTGTCTATAAGTATGTGGGGATTATTCCAGATGGAAAAGGAAATAGGATCTGGACCAGGGTGTTTTTAAAGTGGTATCTAAATTTCTAAGCAGTGTATATATGGTTTTGATAATAGGGTTGTTGTTTGGGGAGGGTCATTCCAAGCAATCTAGATAATGGAATTGGTTTAAAAGTGGAGGCCTTGAAGAGTATCCAACGAGGAGCCGAAGAAGGGTCTGATAAAGAAACCTTGCCGTAATAAGAAAACATTTTTATTCAATTCATTTTAACAACATAATCTTATTTGTTTTTATATTCTATTCTTTCTCATTATTGTTCGTGTTTGTTTTCTTTGTAAGTTGCATAGGACCTATATAGGGAGTTGCCCCAGATTCTATATAGGCATATTTTCAAAGCACTTAGCCTTCCAAAGTTCCATAGTTCTATGGAACTTTGGAAGGCTAAGTGCTTTGAAAATGAGCCAGATAGTGCACCAAGTATCAATTTACATGTGATACTCAATTAATGAGCCTATTAGTGTCAATAATTGTCTGATAATGACCAATTATCAACACTAATTAGCAATAATTGGAATTTACACATGCATCTTTTTATGCATATTCTAAAAAGAGGAGCACATATATTCCAGCGCATATAGCCAAAAGGGGGATACGGCAGTGGGAGTGTGGGCATGTCAGGGCCATCAATCAAATCTATGTGCGTAGTTATAGAATTTGGGAGAGCAGCATTTACACCAGCTTTTCACTAGCATAAATGGCCATGCCAAAATCCAGGCATGTCCACCCTGCCTATGCGCTGTTCTGTAAACTATGTCTGAATGTAGACATGGCTTATAGACTATCACTAGGCGTGTAAATCGGACATGCCTAAATTTTAGTTGCTATATAAAGAATCCAGCCCTTTGCGACTAATTAAGTCCTATGTTAGATTGGTGAAAGAGTTTCCAAAAGCGGCAGAAGAGGGTAAGCATAGAATATATTTTGAAGAAATTGTGAGAAATGGGCTCAACTGATCACCAGTCTGGAAGCGGCAGGGCCTGATTAGTTCGCACGAAAGAAAACATCATGACAGCTGAACAACAGGTAGTGAAGTGATGCCGTTTAGATGAGGTGGCCTGCATAAGTGTAGGCTTATTTTAAATGTATTCAGGATGATATATCCCAAATTTTATAGAAACTGGTCAACCTTTGACAGAGTTATGCAGAAATCATGCTTTGTAAAGTTTGGAAAGTGTATCCAAGTATTTCTGATCCGAAGAAATACTTGGATAGACTTGGATCCAAAGAATCACTTGGATCCGAAGAAATACTTGGATCCGAAGAATCGAAAGCTAATCAAAAAATGTATTAAGCTAGTCTAATAAAAAAGTATCATCTTAATTTCTTTTCTATGTTTTGTTTTATTTCTATTTATTACCTTTAAAAGTGGACTAACATGACTACCACATCACTCTACTAAATTTTTTTTTTGAAACAGTGTATATTGATACAGTAAAAAAAACTCTTTTTTTCTCTTGCTAATCAGGGGATCCTTTTACAAAGCTGTGCTACCGATTAGGGTGTGCTGAATGCGAAGAAGCTCATGGGAATTGAATGGATTTCTTCTCATTCAGTGTGCTGATAATCAGTAGCACAGCTTTGTAAAAGGAGCACCAGATTTGGGATTGCAAAGCGGAAAAAAAAAAGCAATAACGTTAAAAAAAAGTCTCAGCTAACAATAAAAACACACCAATATATCTAATGCTTAGCTTTTACTATCTAGAAGAAATGACTGCATTGCTGACTGTATATCATCATGACCTCAGGCATTGTAGTCATTGGATTTAAACATGTGGAAGGAAAAGGCGCGTTAAAAGCATCAGCCACTAGGTGGCGCTCGGAAATCAAAAAGGTTTCTATTGAGAATCCTGGCAACCTGTTAAGCAAAATGCAAGACCGAATGAGGAGGAGCTGTGAAGTCAGTAATTGTAGGAGAGTATAAAAAGACAGCTATACAGTTATTTATAGGCATCATTGCTTTATGGAATTTAACATTATTTCCTCCCTCTACATTTCCAATTGTTCACATACCAGGAAATTTTATTTTTGCATGAGGTAACAGACTTCCTATGCAGGAAAGAAGAGCTAACATTTCTATCAGCCAAAGGCAGAAAAGCTAGACTTAAGGAGAAAGGCCACTGCAAGATGGTGAGTGAATATACAGGTAAATAGATCTTTGTTTTTTCTATTTTTTTTTTTTAATCCCCAGTGGGCAGCTTAAGTAAAATAATAGTAGGCTGTCAGGATTTGCTCAGTTCATTGTAGTGACAAGCTGAATATTTGTTCAGATGGCTGTTGCTGAAGCATTCTAATTAGTTAACAAAGCTCAGGATTGCATGAACAATGATTTGACAGAATATTAGACAGCTGGAGTGGGCATAAGAATGCTATGACACTTGCTAAATATGACAAAGGACTTCTACGCTTAATGCTTATTTTTAACCTAGTAATATATGACAGATGAATTATTATTGATTAACACTGTACCTCTTTGCAGTTTTAAAAAAACTTAAGTGTTGTGCAAAAAGGTTAAGAGCAATATACTGTTTTAGGTGAAATTATTCTTGATTTCTTGCCCTCTGGATATGCACAGTTTGTTTGCTTTCTGAGAAAGTCAGTAAATGCTGTTTGATCAGAGAAGTAAATATTTTGTGGGGTTTGTGGTTGTGTAAACAGAACACCATATGGCAATATATTCTTAAAATGTAAGTTCATAGAAGGAAAGGGGATGGGATTTGATATACCACTTTTCTCTGGTTACAATCAAAGTGGTTTACATATTATATACAACTATTTTGTACCTGGGGAAATGGATGGTTCAGGGGCTCTTTTACTAAGCCGCGTAAGCCAAATGGAGTTACCGCCTGGCTACCATGTGGCTCTTGCAGTAATTTAATTTTTGGCGCATGGCTGAGTGGCATTAGGTGCGCATAGGTCATTACTGACCAGTTACCAAGTGAGTCTTTACCACTAGGTCAATGGCTGGCAGTAAGGTCTCAGACCCAAAATGGACACGTGTCAATTTTCATTTTGCCGCCATATCCATTTTTGGCAAAAATGTTTAAAAAGGCATTTTTTACAGGTGTGCTGAGAAATTATTCTGCGTGTGCCCAAAAGATGTGTCTACACTACCGCAGGCCATTTTTTTCAGCGCGCCTTTGTAAAAAAGGCCCCTCAGAATCACAAGGAGCTGCAGTGGGAATTGAACCCTGTTCCCATAGTTCTCAGGCCACTGCATTAATAGTCTACTCCTATTCCAAACTATTAAACATAGACCCTTATAACAGGGGCTTGTGTTAGATATCTGGTCAGGGAATTTTACAAATAATACCCAAAGAAAGTGAAAGCACAAGGACATGATATCCCAAAATAAATGAATCTTTCGGGTGTTTTGGGGCTTACACTTCTCGTGTGTTTGTTCAAGTTTATTGCGCTTTCTTTTTTGCAAGGATTTGCCATCTTTTGGGGAATTGCATTGAATACATGGTCTGACAGCATATCAACCTGAATGGAAAGACCACCTTTCCCGTAGCAATGAACACATCCCTCTGGCTGCATTTTTCAGAACTGAACTCAAGCACTTGGGGTAACAACTTTACTTCACCTACAGTCAAGAGCAAATCTTCATCATGCGAGCAGGTGGTCATCACAGCTCAGGTGTTCCTCATGCTTGGTATCATAAGCCTTCTGGAGAACATTTTGGTCATCTCTGCAATAGTTAAGAACAAGAATTTGCATTCTCCTATGTACTTCTTTGTCTGCAGTTTAGCGGTAGCTGACATGCTTGTCAGTGTGTCTAATGCCTGGGAGACAATAACGATATATTTGATAAACAATAAGCATCTTATTATGGAAGAAACCTTTGTACGCCATATTGACAATGTGTTTGATTCCATGATCTGCATATCTGTAGTGGCTTCCATGTGCAGTTTACTGGCTATAGCAGTAGATAGGTATGTCACAATCTTTTATGCTCTACGGTATCATAACATCATGACCATGAGGCGAGCTGGGGTTATTATTGCATGCATATGGACCTTCTGCACTGGCTGTGGGATCATCTTCATCCTCTATTATGAGTCAACCTACGTCATCATTTGTCTTATTACAATGTTCTTCACCATGCTTTTCCTCATGGTGTCCCTGTACATACACATGTTCCTGCTTGCTCGCACTCATGTGATGAGGATAGCTGCTTTGCCTGGCTACAACTCAGTTCATCAGAGGACCAGTATGAAGGGGGCCATGACGCTGACCATATTGCTTGGCATCTTTATAGTTTGTTGGGCTCCATTTTTTCTTCACCTCATCCTGATGATTTCTTGTCCTCAGAACCTCTACTGTGTTTGTTTCATGTCTCACTTCAACATGTATCTTATTCTCATCATGTGCAACTCTGTCATTGACCCTTTGATCTATGCCTTTCGCAGTCAGGAAATGAGGAAGACCTTCAAGGAGATTATTTGTTGCTACAGTTTGAGAATGGTCTGTGGGTTGCCTAGTAAATATTAGGAAAATATGCTTTTTGGTCATGGAGAACTAAATACAGCAAAGATAACAGAAAGAATCAAGAGGTACATGGATCAGAATTAAATATGTTTACATATTCTCATATCTATAGCATATTATCATGGGCCCAATCAATAAGCAATACCACCAGTCTTGTGTTTGTTATAATTGCTAAAATATTTATGTGTCACCTAGCACGTGATTTTCTAGCCAAATTACAATAAAATATTTATTTATTGATTAGGATTTAATTACCGCCTTTTTGAAGGAATTCACTCAAGGCAGTGTACTGCAAGAATAAGTCAAACTTAAGCAACAGACAATTACAGCAGTAAAATTATTCAAACAACAATACAAAGTATGGCATAGTATACTACATTACAATGCCATCATAATACACATTAAAACATAGGGTGTAAGCAAAGATGGAACAAATAGAGTAACAGGAGTAAGGAAATAAGGACTAGTTAAAGAGAGTTGTAAATAAGGTCAGAAAGGTGCTTGAACACTATCTTGGCTAGGGTAGGAGTGGATAAACATAATATGTGCAGCCGGTGTCATTCTTCAGTTAAAGGCCTGGTTGAAGAGCCAAGCTTTCACCTGCTTCCTGAAGTAGAGATAGTCTTGTGTTAAGCAAAGCCTTTCAGGGAGTGCATTCCAGAGCATGGGGGCTACTCTGGAGAAAGCTCACTTGCGGGTATCACATCGTGTGATGTCTTTTGGAGAGGGTGTGGTTAGGAAAACTCCTTGGGAGGACCTTAGTGACCTTGAAGGTGTGTAGAGGGAGATCCTGTTCTTCAAGTAATCTGGGCCATTTCCTTTAAGGGCCTTGAAGGTCAAACAGAGAGTTTTAAATTTATAAAATGTAACAAGAAACAATTAAATTACAACAATAGCCACATAATAGGTCAATATTCCCTCAAGCATCACTTGAGTCCCCAATTAAAAATAATTAATAAAACTTTTAAAAAAGTTATTAAAAAACAGGGTAACAATATTTAGGGGGAATACATGGGGGAAAATTAGGGGTCTTTTTACAAAGGCGTGCTATCATTTTTAGCATGCACTAAATGCTAGAGACGCCCATAGGAATATATGGGCATCTCTAACATTTAGCGCATGCTGATTTTTAGCATGCACTAAAAACACTAACATGCCTTTGTAAAAGGACCCTTTAGATACCATCATTTTCTTTCTTTATATTAATTTGCTAATGCTCTTGTTTCATATGAACACTGCTATTTTGTAATTCACTAATATAATCAGCTGTATGTAAAGAATAAATGTGACCTGTAATGCATTTGTGATCAATCTAAATGATAGTGCCATTTGCATTAGGATGCTAAAAATAAAGGCCCACTTCACACCGCATCCTCTGCGTAGAAGATTATGTACCTGCAGGAAAGAAAATGAATCAGCTAATTTGTCCATTTGCTGCAGGAAAATATCTCCTTGATTTAGGATATATTATTAGCTGGACAATTTCAGTTTGAATCTGGTTGCAAAGGTTTATTGTTTTGTTTTCTGGCTCCTAAAAATAATTTGATTTCAACAGTATTTGAGGGTGTAAGCATCAGACAGAATTTTGAAAAACGTTTTCCTAGTGAATTTATTTTAATTGTTGATAAGTTCATGCTGTATGGGTCAGTTAACAGGGAAGCAAAATAAAATGAACAGTGAGACATTTAACTAAACTGTATAGTGCAATTCTATCTTTGATCAAAAAAATCTGAAGTAAGAAAAAATGGGGATCCTCTCACCTTCCTCTCTTGGGTCCTTAAATTGTTTTCACCCTCTTGGTTTTGTACCCATCACATTAGTCTCTCCCCTTTTCTCCACTCTCCCTTTCCCCATTTCTTTTTCTCTTTCTCTCTCTTTCTTCTCTGCTCCTTTCACTGTTTCTTCTTCCTCATGCTTTTCCACCCTGTGCTCTATCTTTTCTGTGCTGCTTACTGTAACCCTTCATCCTTTCCCCCTTCTCTTGTAGCTATAGCAGAGGAGTAGTGTAATGGTTAGTAGAGTGGCCTGAGAAACAGGGGTGCTGGGTTCAAGTCCCACTGTGATTCCTTATAACTCTTGGCAGGTCATTTAACCTTTCATTGCCCCAGGCACAAAATAAGTACCTGAATATAATATGTAAACCACTTTGTAATCAAAGAAAGGTGGTATATCAAATCCCATAATCCTACTACTAATCTTTTGTTTCCCCCATTCATCTTTTCCTAAATCAAAATTCTGCTGCATGACTTATATTCCGTCCCTCTCCTCATTGGCTCCCTATCCATTTCCGCATACAGTTCAAACATCTCTTACTGACTTACAAGTACATTCACTCTACAGCTCCTCAGTACTTCTTCACTCTTAATTTTCCCTACACTCCTCCCCAGGAACTCCATTCACTGGGTAAATCTCTCTTATCTGTACCCTTCTCCTCCACTGCCAACTCCATACTCTGTTGCTTTTACCTTTCTGCACCGTATGCCTGGGTCTCTGGCCATGTTCAAATCTAGGCTAAAAGCCCACCTTTTTGAGGTTGCTTTTAACTCCTAATCCCTTTGTTCATTACCCATGTCTGTCTTATCATTCCCACCATAAGCAATTCCCTTATCCTTTATTTGTCTTGTTTGTCTGTCTTGAATAGATTGTAAGCTCTGTCGAGCAGGGACTGTCTCTTACATGGTCAGTGCACAGTGCTGCGTATGTCTAGTAGCGCTGTAGAAATGATAAGTATTAGTAATCTTAGTAAGTCCTCTCATCCCCTCTTCCTCCTTCCTTTTTTGTATGTTGTGTAGGATTTAATGCTGGAATTCTAGAAAGTTTGTGTACCCAAATTTCTGACTTGCATGTGCAACTTATAGGATAAGGTCAGTTGTGTGTATAACTTAATAGATTAATTAGATGCTAATTGGCCTCAACCAGTTATTGGTTATAATTGGTATTAATTGGAGCTATGGGGGAATTCTATATATGGCACCTAAAAAAATCTGTGCAGAAAATATTTCCACCTAAGTGTGTTCTATAAGCAGTGCCTAGATTTAGGCATGGTATATAGAATATGCTTAGTTGATATCCCAGTGCCTAAAACTGCCAGCACATAGATTTATATTCTATAACTATGAGCATAAATTTTGAAATGCCCACAAAATGCCCATTTGCCAACCAGGGGCGTAGCTAAACAACAGATTTTGGGTGGGCCTAGGCAAGAAGTGGGTGGGCACCAAGTGTTCTCCCCCCCCACCCCTCCCCACCCCAAAAAAAATATCTCAGCTGGCGAGAAAACGCTTCTTTCCACCTTGGCAGTCTGAAGCAGGCATGACTGAAAACTGAGAATGCACAGGTGCTGGTATTGTGGAGAGTAGTGTTTTCATTATCATTAGGGGGAAGTTTTCAGCTGGCGGAGCTTGGGATCCCCACCAGCTACCGCTAAACATGTGCTACTGTTGGGGGGCCTGAGCCCTAAGTGGGTGGGCCCTGGCCCACCCAGGCCCACCTGTGGCTACGCCACTGTTGCAAACTATACTCACACCCCCCTTTTGCCTGCACACATTAGAAGTTAGGCGCACTCCGTTACAGAATATGCTTAACGAGTTGTGCGTGTAAATTCTAATTATTGACAATTAGTGCTCATTATTGCTTGTTAAGTTCTGTTAACAATGCTGATTGGCTTGTTAAGCCAATTAAGTTACACTCGTAGTTATAGAATATGCTTGGGTTTTGGCGCTGATCTCTAGGTGAGCTATATAGAATCCGGGGGGAATTGTCAGCTGTGCGCATAACTGCCCTTGGTATTGTTTAAATTGCATGCTCAAATTCCAGAGCATTCAACTCGAAGATGGACATGGGCCTGGGAGGGACATGGATGAGTCAGGAGCGTGCCAGGAAGTTACACGCTCAGGTTATAGAATACTAGCATTTCCACGCTTAACTGCCTGAAGCTAGATGCAAACATTTACACCAGCTATTTGGCTGGCATAAGTGCTCACGCCTAAACTTAGGCACATAATGGTGGATTTACGCTAGTATTCTATAATGGCAGCAGTGCGTGCAACCTACTGTTGTAGAATCTGCGCTTAGTAAGCATTATCTTGGTGCCTAACTTTAAGTGATTTTTTTATTTATCTATTTTTAAAAATGTATTTACTGCTCAGTCCTAAGTTCTAGATAGTTTACCAAAATAAACACACATAATGTAAAATAACACAGACGTGAAATATACAAAGAACAAATTCCAAGCAATACAATAAAATAGAAGTAACAAAATTAAAGTAAATCAAAAATAAAAGTAATATAAAAATTAAAAACAGTCAGCAGAAGCCTTAAAATCAATTATAAAGCTGGCTTAGTTAGTCACTCTGTAATCATTCTATAAGATCTAACATAAATTTAGCAATATTATTTGCTTCTCAGGATTGGAGGTTATTCCAATTTACCCCCTGAATGCTCCATTAAGTAACACACATCATCTAGCAGTGTTTTGGATACACTCTGGATGCACACTGTGGTCAATGCTGACTTCAAATGCTGACTTTGGCACTGATTATCAGGTTATAAGTAGTGCCGATATTCAGCTTTCGTGCTGTCCTAAATCCATCCCAAGAGATATCTTATAGCAAACTGAATATCACTGCTAGCCAGATATCTGACAGAACCACCCTCGCTCCATCTGCAGGCCACCGTGGTACTATCTGGATAGCGCTGGGGTAGTCTGCAATGATTTTCAGCGACATTATCCAGGTGAAGCTGCTGAAAATCCAGGGATAGCCCTATTGAGCACCTGCTACTCAGCTAAGTAGCTTTGAACATTAGCCAGATACATTTATGAGTCTATATGCAGATGCAGCAGACAGTGGAATTAAAAACAAAAAATACCGGCTACAGCTTTTTAAAACAATACACACACACACATAAACACACACACACACACACACACACACACACACACCCACCCACACCCACACACACACACACACACACACACATATATATATATATATATATATATATATATATATATATATATATATATATATATTCATGATCCCAAATCACCCAAAATAATTAGTTAATGGGCTTCAATGATTTAATTATTTGAGTTAATAAGAAGCACTTAATTGGCACAATGGTACATAAATGGAATTTTCTGCAACTTGAGGGGGCGTGGCCATGGGAGGGGCACAGGAGGGTTATGGGCGTTCTCAAATGATGCATGCAGTGTTACAGAATAGCAGATATCTGGAATTAACTTGTGCACCAGGTTTCAGTTGGTGTAAGTCCTTGCACCCAAAGTTGAGCAAGGAATTCAGTGCTCAATGCTATTCTTTAAAGAGCGCTCCCCCCAGAGCACCCTTTCTAGAATAACATTGTGTGCTCATTTTTATCTGTGGCTAATTTTTTAATGCCTTGCTGTACCCTACGCCTGGAATAAACTTCCTGAGCCCCTACGTCTTGGCCCATCCTTGGCCACCTTTAAATCTAGACTGAAAGCCCACCTCTTTAACATTGCTTTTGACTCATAACCACTTGTAACCACTCGCCTCCACCTACCCTCCTCTCCTCCTTCCTGTACACATTAATTGATTTGATTTGCTTACTTTATTTTTTGTCTATTAGATTGTAAGCTCTTTGAGCAGGGACTGTCTTTCTTCTATGTTTGTGCAGCGCTGCGTATGCTTTGTAGCGCTATAGAAATGCTAAATAGTAGTAGTAGTAATTTCCCCCTTAGTGGGAATTTTTGAGAGCACTGTCCCCATAACTCTAAAAAGATAAGCACCCAAATTTCAGACTAGTGAGCAAATTTGCACGTGCAACTTAGAAAATAAGGTAAGTTACATGCATAATATAATTAATTAGCTGCTGATTGGCATAAAGAACCAAATATTGACTATAATCAGTGTTACTTGGACTTAATTGCTACTAATTGGAAGCTATGCATGTCACTGCCCTTAGTATTGTATAAGTTGTGCACTCAAATTCCAGAGCATGCAACTGCCAGGGGGAGGGGTGTGGACTTGGGAGGGACATGGGCAGGTCAGAGGCCTAACAAGCAGTTACACACGCAGGTTATTGAATACTAGCATTTGGGCATCCAGTTGCCTTCAGTTAAGTGCAAGCATTTATGCCAGCCATTGAGCTAACGAAAGTGCTCACAACTGATGATAGGCAAATAAATGTGGACTTACACTAGTATTCTATAATGGCAGTTCAATGCACAACTGCTGTTATAGAATTCACATTTAGTTTGCATCATCCTGAAGGTTAACTTAAGGAGATCTGTTTGTAAAAAGTGAAATTCTATAAATTATTGCTTCAGTGTAGGCAACCCAATGCCATATGCTTGGTGACAAGATTCCATTGTAGAATACTACTACTACTACTACTACTACTATTTAGCATTTCTATAGCGCTACAAGGCGTACGCAGCGCTGCACAAACATAGAAGAAAGACAGTCCCTGCTCAAAGAGCTTACAATCTAATAGACAAAAAATAAAGTAAGCAAATCAAATCAATTAATGTGTACAGGAAGGAGGAGAGGAGGGTAGGTGGAGGCGAGTGGTTACATGTGGTTACGAGTCAAAAGCAATGTTAAAGAGGTGGGCTTTCAGTCTAGATTTAAAGGTGGCCAAGGATGGGGCAAGTCGTAGGGGCTCAGGAAGTTTATTCCAGGCGTAGGGTGCAGTGAGACAGAAGGCGCGAAGTCTGGAGTTGGCAGTAGTGGAGAAGGGAACAGATAAGAAGGATTTATCCATGGAGCGGAGTGCACGGGAAGGGGTGTAGGGAAGGACGAGTGTGGAGAGATACTGGGGAGCAGCAGAGTGAGTACATTTATAGGTTAGTAGAAGAAGTTTGAACAGGATGTGAAAACGGATAGGGAGCCAGTGAAGCGACTTGAGGAGAGGGGTAGTATGAGTAAAGCGACCCTGGCGGAAGACGAGACGGGCATAAGATTGGCTTTGATATGCCCATTGTTAGGCACAGCCTCTTATGCCCTGGTGTGCCAAGTGACACGCATAGTTTGTATCATTCTATAAACTGTGGGCCCGATATTCAAAACTATTTAACTGGCCTGATTATCTCCTGCTGAATATCCGCGGTTTTGCGGCTAGTCGCTATCTGGCTATACAGTGTAACATAGTTGGTTAGTCGCAGATACTCAGCACTATCTACCCTTCTCCATTGAGAATACTGACCATTTAACCCTACTCTCAGTTTTTAAAAAAATCTTTTAACCAGTTTTTAATCCACAATAGAATACTACCTCCTATCCCATGACCCTCCAATTTCCTCTGTAGGCTTTCATGAGGTACTTTGTCAAATGTCTTTTGATAATCCAGATACACAATATTGACTGGCTCACCTTTATCCACATGTTTGTTCACCCCTTTAAAGAAATGTAGTAGATCGGTGACGCAAGATTTACCTTCACTAAATCCATGTTGGCTTTGTCTTATTAATCCATTCTTTTGAATATGCTCTGTAATTTTGTTCTTTATAATAGACTCTACCATTTTGCCCAGCACCAACATCAGGCTCACCAGTCTATAATTTCCCAGATCACCTCTGGAACCCTTTTTAAAAATTGGTGTTACAATGGCCACCCTCTAATCTTCCGGTACCATGCTTGATTTTAAAGATAAATTACATATTACTAACAATAGTTCTGCAAGTTCATTTTTCAATTCTATCAATATATAAGTGGAACAGTCCTCCTTTTCAGATGAATAATTTTGGCAATGTAATGATTTATATGTCCAAAATTCTTCATTCAAATGGAACAGAATTTCTTTTTAAAAGCATGTATGTCAGACCCCCTGCCAGCCATGTAAGTGCTTTTGAATATTTATCTCTGTGGGTACTGTGAGAAAAAGCCTTTAACCTTCAGCTGGATAGGTGGGGCCTGCTTCTCCTGGGATTCACTGAACTCTGCAGGTCTCTCTCTCTGGCTTGTGTGTTTTATTGTCAGGGGCCCTTTTATAAAGGTGCCCTGAAAAATGCCCTGCAGTAGTGTAGACGTGTGTTTTGGGCAGGCACAGAATCATTTTTTAGCGCATCTGCAAAAAAAATGCCTTTTTAAAATTTTTGCTGAAAATGGATGTGTGGCAAAATGAAAATTACCGCGCGTCCATTTTGGGTCTGAGATCTTACTGCTAGCCATTGACCTAGCAGTAAAGTCTCAAGTGGTAATGACCTATGCGTGTCAAATGCTACTTGGCACGCTTCCGATACGCGCGTCCGAAAATAAAAATTATTTTTCAGACACATGTATTGGACACGCATCAAAAATGAAATTACCACAAGAGTCACGCAGTAGCTGGGCAGTAACTCCATTTTAGTGCGCGTTGGGCGCACGTAGATGCTTACGCGGCTTAGTAAAAGGGCCCCTCAGTCTCTTGTTGTCCTCTCTGCTACACTACTTTTGTTTTTGACCTCTGTTCTGATATGTTCATTTCCTATTACCAGTTGGTGTTACTTTTCTGGTTTTATTCCTAATTTTAATTTTGTTTTTATATTGTTCAGCACTTTGTTATTGCCTCAAGGAAGAGCGATATATCATACGGAATAAATCATATACTGTATGTTGCATCTGTTTTATAAAGGCACGTATGCACTCATGTGCCCTTATAAAATTGTTTTCCTGAAAGCTCCTGCACAGCATTACAACTGCTTTGAGGCAAGCATTATTTTTCTGCTTAAATTTGCATGGGTTTATGTGGTGCTAAGCATGAATTCTTTAAAGGCAATTGCTGTTACACTAGTGCAGGTCTATGGTTACATGCCTAACTTTAGGTGTGAGTTCTTACACTATCCAAACGGCTGGTGTAGTTAGGTGCAAACATTTATAAGTATTCGACAAGATGTTTGTGTAAAAGTGCTAGGTGTGCCCCCAACCTGCCCATGACCCTCCGGGTCCATGCCCCCCTTGCAGTTTTTCCCTATGGAAATTGTGTACACATTTTGTACAATATCAACTAAGAACAATTACATACATAACTGATAATTAGTGACAATCACTGGTTATAGCCAACAATTGATTGTTAAAACCAATTAGCATATAACTATTCAATTAAGTTATGCATGTATTTGACCTTATTCTATAATTTGGGCATGCAACTTTGCATGCCAAGCATCAAGTTGGGTGCACAAGTTTATATAATGAGGGAGATACTGTATAAAAGCATGCATTATTTGTTTGCAGTGGGCACTCACTTGAAGCAGTAACAATTCTTCCAAGTGTGGGGGAAAAAAAAGGTCATAGTACCAGTTCAATAGACTCAGGAAAGAGAGAGGGGTTTTTCTTTGATGTCCATCTTTCACCTGGCTGAAATGATGTAAATCAAGTATGTTTCTACAAAGATCCCTAAGTATGTCCTTGCCGTAGTTGATATCAGTTTGCAGACTCGAACAGGAACTTGGGATTCCATTTTTTATCAGCACACTGCCTGAAGTGATTCTTTTCCCCATGCTCAGGGATGCAAGTATGGTTTCAGCTTTCAATTTGGGGGTCTCTACGGTCTCCCACACCACACATTCACTCTCCCGAGGTGATGTGGGGGTCTCCTTCCTGGGTTGCAATATAGTCAGCTTTGGTTTCTCCAATGATATCTGAAAGTGCATGGTTTGTGTAAGGAACACTCTACCCCCAGGCCTGTTTGGTAATATCTGCAACCTGGAAGAAATCAAGTGCCAGGTGCCCTGAATCAGAGATTAGTGCCAGTAGCACCTCCCACAAGATCTTGTGGTACTGATACTCATGATCACTTTGATTCCTGCTTTGGCCATCATTTTTTAAATTTTTGTTACATTTGTACCCCACACTTTCCCACTCATGGCAGGCTCAATGCAGCTTACATGGGGCAATGGAGGGTTAAGTGACTTGCCCAGAGTCACAAGGAGCTGCCTGTGCCTGAAGTGGGAATCAAACTCAGTTCCCCAGGACCAAAGTCCACCACCCTAACCACTAGGCCAGTAGGCCACTCCTCCACTCTTCATATCATCATATTACCTCCACATCATCATATTACCAGTCCCCACATTACAAATGGTTACAGGCTAGATATTGATATCTTCTGTATGGGAGATCTGGTGGTATCACTTTTCCAAGACAGTTGTGGCTTCTTGCCCCGGTGTAATTGGTATTGTATACTAGGACCTTTTTAATCTCCTGACCTATGCCAGAGGGTAATTTTAAATTTACCTTTAGATTGTAAGCTCTCTTGAGCAGGGACTGTCCTTCCCCATGTTTAAACTTGTACAGCGCTGCATAACCCTAGTAGCGCTTTAGAAATGCTAAGTAGTAGTAGTAGTAGTAATTTTAAATTATAATTTAAATGCCTAGCGCTACTAAACCTTCTTAAATGATTCAATCATATAGCAGTAGTCATCCTATAGATAGATTCCTAAAGGACAAGTCCATAGACCGCTATTAAATGGACTTGGAAAAATTCCGCATTTTTAGGTATAACTTGTCTGGAATGTTTTTACGTTTGGGGAGCGTGCCAGGTGCCCTTGACCTGGATTGGCCACTGTCGGTGACAGGATGCTGGGCTAGATGGACCTTTGGTCTTTCCCAGTATGGCACTACTTATGTACTTATGTACTTATGTACACATTTGAATGTATTTAGGATCTCAGCAATAGTCAACTTACTCTCAATGTGCTCAATTCTTCATTGGTCTAACAATTCTATAATCAAACTTTTTTGCTTTTCTTTACTTTTTCATAAAATAGTTATATGATACCTCAAGAAAGTATGTAATGAGGTATACTTAGCTTGAATATGATAGCTTATAAAGTCATTTGCCGTAGCTCATAGGACCGTTCGCCGACATGCAGTATGTTTTGCAAAAAGCTGCATCAGGGTTCGGTCCATCAACCACGTCTCATAATCAATTTAATTTTAAAGCAGGATCCACTCTAGTTATTTGTGTCTTCTGGGTATCCAATTAAAGGGTCACATGCTTTCTTAGTGTCCCAGATGCTGAAAGGTAGGCAAACAGGAACATTCTTTCTTCTAGTGTTCCTGTTCGCTACACTGAAAACATGATGGGAGTACATGAGCAGAGGTCTGTCCTGGACTTGTGAACATATGAGAAATTCCTCCTGCTTGCCCTTTTGGCATGAACATGATGCTGGTTTGGATTTCAAGAACATAAGGAGATCACTATTCTATAGTATAGCTGCTGTCCAATTTTAAAAGTCTAATTTAAAGATATTCATACTTTCAGTGGCACAATCCGTATAAGTAGCAGCACTGAAAATCTGCATATAACTTTAAACAGATAGTATATATTTAAAATTAGACCTGATTTTTAACCTTCACCACTTATATAACTTCTATATTCAGAGACTGAATTTTGGCACCAAACGTTAATTTTTTTCACACCTTTGAGTACCCAAAACTAGGGCTACAACATCGTGATTAATTATTAAGCATGATTAAAAAATGTAATCGCGATTAATAATTAATCAAATGCTGCCTGGCATCACTGGCTCCCTTCCCTCCTGGACCTTCCTGTAGTTCTCCTTCCCCTCTTGAACCTTCCCGTGGGTCTACCGCTCTCGCTCCTGCTCCCACAGCTCTCCCATCTGGCTCCCACCTTCTGCAAACAGGAAGTTGCATCAGAATGGGCAGACCAGATCAGAGGGAAGATCTGGTGCAGGCTGCAGGCAGCCTTTCAGAGCCAAAGACTTCCCGATTCAAAAGGCACTGCTTGGGGAGTGTATGGAGGAGGGAAAGGACAGCGACCAGCAGTCAGATCCTGAAGAGGGGACACCCATAGTCAGGTCTAAGAGGGAAGGGGAGGAGAGAGGAGAGGAGAGGAGAGGAGAGGAAAGAGGCTGAAGACTTTGTACTGCAGGTGAGGGTGCATGGGGGGGGAGGAGTGCGAGCCACAGGGGGAGGGGGCTTGAGAGAGCTGCTGGAGAAAGAGGGGCCTTGAGAGAGCCACAGGGGGAAGGAGCTTGAGATAGAGCTGCTGGAGAAAGAGGGGTCTTGAGAGAGCCACAGGGAGATGGAGCTTGAGATAGCCACAGGGGTCTTGAGAGAGCTGGGGTGGGGCTTAAGAGCTGCAAGGGGAGAGAGGCTTGAGAGAGATGCAGAGGGGGCTTGAGACAGGTAATCTGGAACAGGCCTGTGCTGCCATCCATGTCAGTGGAGATAGCTGCAGAACTCTTTGATAGCCTTTCTGTAGGCCCACCACGTTGAAGATGCAAAGGCTTTGGCGAGCAGCATTGTTGCACTGTTTCTCCTAAGTCTCACAGCTCTTCTAGGATTGATGTTGAGCACTGGCACCTAGGCGAGCTGTTTAAAGAGGGGAAAATGCAATCCAGAAAGGGTGTTAGCAATACTGTTGCCTACACCTGGCACATGCTTGGCACGGGCCATCATGTTCAACCGCAAGCAGTGCAGCATAAAGATTCTGATGAGTTTGACCATAGCCAGGGATTGAGCTGCCTGCTTATTGATCACCCCATTGTCAGACCCTTCTATTGCTGTCATGGAACCTGGGATGGTGAGCCCTTGGGCTGCAGCAGACAAGTCCTCTGGGGAGGAGCAGAGGTGAACCAGGCACTGAATACAAACAGGATACTAGACATAACAAATAGACAGAGCACACTCAAAACAAGCAACAAAGACCACCAGAAAAGGGAGATAGACCACTCAGGTGGGTCTCATGGTCGATCCGGAACCCACTTGTACAGAGTCCATGAGTACGGGCCTCACAGCCGAACTGGAACCGAATCATACCAGAGGGAAGGGAAAAGAATCAGAACAGAATCTCTTGAGCAAGTACTACTCAAGGAGTGCACACACACACTGCACTAAACAGAGCCACAACCAAGGGGTCAAAAGACCCTACACACAGGCACAAAGAAACTGAAAGGGAAATGACAACCCCACTTCGACTCACATGGAAGAAACCACAAGTAAAAGGTAAGAAAACCACACAGGAAGGCAGCACAGGACTGGGCTTAAAACCCTAGCTATAAATAAATAGTCCAAACCAAGTCAAACAGACATCATACAGAGAAGTAGCACAGGGCTGGGCTAGTAGTCCCAGTTAAACAACAGATCCGCCCACTCAAGCACAAACATAACCAAACAGAGAGGACACTCAGGGCTGTGCTAGATCCACAGCTATAAACTAATAATTCTAACCAAGTCAAACAGAAATCACACAGAGAGGTAGATCAAGGCTGAGCTAGTAGTCACCGCAAACAAAAGAACCACCCACTCAAACAGAATCAAACAGAGAGGATGCACAGGACAACAACAGCTAAATGGAAGAACAGCCCACTCATGCCACACAGAGCGACCGCTCAAGGCTGAGCTAGTAGTCACAGCTAAATGAAAAGCAATCCACTCAAACACAACCAGAAACCTCACAGAGAGAACTCAAACAGAAAGCACACAGGAAAAAACTCAAGACAAGGCCACACAGAGGGACACTCATGGCTATGCCATACAGAACTCAAGGATAAGGGAACCACTCATGAGAGAACACTCTAAGCTGTACCATACAGCACTCACGGAAAAGGGAAGCCACTCAAAGGAATACTCAAGGGTGTGCCACTAGACACTCAAGGAGAAAAGGGAAGCCACTCATAGGAATACACTAGGCTGTGCCACACAGCACTCAAAGGAAAAGGGAAGCCACTCATTAAAATACACAAGGCTGGCCACACAGCACTCAAGGGTAAAGGGGAACCAACTATAGGAATACACTCTAGGCTGTACCATACTGCACTTAGGGAAAAGGGAAGCCACTTATAGGAACACTCTAGTCTGTACCATACAGCACTCAAGAGTAAAGGGAATCCACTCATAAGGATACACAAGGCTGACCACAAAGGACTCAAAATTAAAGAGAAACCACTCATAAAAATACACAAGGCTGGCCACACAACACACAAGGGTAAAGGGAAGCCGCTTATAGGAATACACAAGGCTGTGCCACAGAGTCAAATAGCAGACACTAGAGACAAAGGGAAAAGTAAGCAAACAGGGAAAGTTGCCTTTACATACACAGATCAGATAAGGAGCAATGCTCACAAGAATCAGGACACAGACACAGCA
Organism: Microcaecilia unicolor; assembly: GCF_901765095.1. Classification (NCBI taxonomy): domain Eukaryota; kingdom Metazoa; phylum Chordata; class Amphibia; order Gymnophiona; family Siphonopidae; genus Microcaecilia; species Microcaecilia unicolor. Next base: position 435,504,027 of record NC_044031.1, read on the forward strand.
GACAAAGAGTTAAAGCAGGCTAAAGGGAAGGACTGCTAAAACACATCACAATGAAGCAGGGCTTACACTGCAGTCAAAGGTTTAAAGCAAACAAAGGGATAAACAAACAATGTTCTTACCAGAACTCAGCCAGGAAAGGAAAGGCAGGCAGAGAGAGTACACCCAGCTGCACAGGAGCAAGGTAATCAAGGAAAGCAGCTAAACTATGGAAGCAAAGTAATCAAGAAAAACAGCTGGGCTGGCAACATCCGGATCTCTGAACAGTGAAAGGTAACAAAGGAAACCACACTCCAAATTCACAAGAGACTGAGTTGAACGTGTTCAGGAGCTTCAGGTACACATCCAAATCCTTGGGCCCAATGAAGAGGAAATCATCCAGATAGAGTACGAGGGAATGGCAAGAGGCAACTTCTGCCACCACCCGATGCCGGAAGGAGCTGACTGTCCCAAAAATGTTGCAGGATGTGGCACAGCCCATCAGTATGCATTTATCAAAGAAATAATGCCTGCAAACTTGAATCCCAGCAGAGGAAAGCAGTCCGCGTTTGATGGAATGAGCCGAAAGGTGGACTCGATATCTGTTTTTGCCATTGGAGCACCCTGCCCAATGACCAATGTTCTCTCTAAGCGGAGCACATGAGCGATTGCTCAAACATTTTTGGAGCGTCACTCACAGATTTTACATTGTTGCTCACAAAAATAAGCACATAAGCACTGCCATACTGCGAAAAGACCAAGGGTCCATCAAGCCCAGCATCCTGTCTCTGACAGCGGCCAATCCAGGCTTCAAGAACCTGGCAACTCCCACCACCCCCCAAAAAAATTTAATAATGTTCAATGTACTTTTCCTTCAGGAATCTGTCCAAACCCCCCTTAAACTCCATAAGGCCAGCCACTGCTACCACATTCTCCTGCATTGAGTTCCAGAGTCCAACTACAAGCTAAGTAAAGAAAACCTTTTTCTCCTATTTGTTTTAAATCTACCATATTCTAGCTTCTTCTTGTGTCCCCCTGGTTCTATTATTGTTTGAAAGTGTAAACAGACGCTTCACATCTGTCCGCTCTACTCCACTCATTATTTTGTAGACTTCTATCATATCACCCCTCAGCCGCCTTTTCTCCAAGCTAAAGAGCCCTAATGTCAGTGGCATTCCTAGGGTGGCTGACACCCTGGGCGGATCGCCGATCCACCCCCCCCCCCCCGGGTGCAGTGCCCCCCCCCACTTCCGGCGAAAGGAACCCCCCCGGGTGCATTTTTACCTGCTGGGGGGGTGCCACGCGCCTATCGGCTTCGCTCGTTCCATGCTCCCTCTGTCCCGGAACAGGAAGAGATCTTTTAGTCTTGCCTATATATAGCTTGTTGCAGGGGCATCTGACCATATAGACAGCATTGGTGCTCATGCATGTGATGTGATGTCTTAGTGTATATGTTTTATTATCAACTGGATTCTGAAAACTGCCAGTTTCCAATGTTATTGCACAGGTTTTACAACCAGTCCTGCCACATTTGAAGTGGGCTTATTGCCTTCACTCATATTGGTGTGGGAGCCCATTTGAACCCATCAGGTGGTTCTATCTCCAGAAGCAATCTTAAACACTATAAATAAATAGGCAGAAATTTTGCTGATGCTGCCTATAATACAACACCAAACCATGCCTGGATAGTTTATTGCAGTGAGAAAAAAAACTCAGCACATCATACTGTAAATGAATCTTGACACAACCATGTTTCAGCTTATCCCAGCAGCTTGCATGAGGGGGTGCTAATATAATCGGGTCACTGGCTCTTGATATCCATCTTCACCACCTCTTCAGAATTTAATTCAGTGCTCTCATTTGAAGAATCTACACTGCACATTCTTATCAAGCTTCAGACTTCTGTAAACAGCCAAAGGATGCTGCATTGCTTTACATGAAGCAGCCCACAGACAATACAATATCTTGTCCAAAATCTGTATCTTTTGTGCGGTTTGTGCTGTACAACTTCTGAAAAGAGCCTGATTGATAAGACGTGGGCAAAGAAATGTATTAGACAGAGCCAGGACTACCCCAGGCATCAGATCAGGGCTGGTGTTAGGGGATGGTAAACAAAGCAATTTCCATGGGCCCCCATACCACAGGGGACTCCAAGTCTGCCTCAAGCTGAAGAAGGCATAGGCTGCAGGCCAGTTTTGGGGACCCCCTCCCTAATTTCTGCCCTGAGCCCTTAAACACCAGCCCTGCATCAGATTTTTCTCTTTTGAAAATGAGTGCCGTAGCCAATTCCCAACTCAGCTCATAGTCTTACAATTTGGAATAGAAGTACTTCTGAATCAGCAGCTGGTCTCTCTAGAGGATGGGGGGAGAGGGGAGGGGGCAGGGGCCCAAATACTACAGATGCACAGGGAAATACATTTCATTATGTTTAGCATTGCAGGGTTTTTGTTGTTGTTGTTTTGCTTCATTTTCTTTTTTAAAAAGTTTCATTTTATTTTTATGGATTTTTGTTGCAGGGCAATTTTGCTGATTACAAGGTGGCTGTGGCTGTTGCCCAAACTAAAAAGAAAAACCCTTTTTTGGCAACCATTACAACTTCAACCCCCCCCCCCCCCTCCAATCACAACCTGAATCCCCAGTGATACCTGCACCTCCCTAAAAGCACTACTCGACCACCCCTGTCCCCCTCTAATCCCCCCTTGCAATATATCATTCCTCCCTTTCTGTACCAAGAGGCAGTCAATCCCCCCTTATTCTTACCAGGGTTATCACTGGCAGTATAGTACCAGGGCAAGAGTGATCTCCCTTTGATTCCAGCAACCCCTGAACTGGAATACCAGAAGTTAGAGGAATGGAAGCAGGAGGCTTTAAAAACAGCCAAAAGCCACAGAATTAGATATTTGGAGCATGTTAGAGCACCCTAAACCTGAGGGCCATGATATTTTTTTGTTTTCAAGTTGCACAAAAGTGAGCTCTTCTCATCATAAGAATTTTCCTTTGAGGAGGAGAGATAAAGCTCACCTGGGTCTCATGTGAAACTCCTGTGGATGTGCTAGAAACCACTGGAAGCAATTCATTTGTAAACTCTCTAATGCAGAAATGCCAAATTACCCCGTTCCAAGCCTGGTTTTGAACTTAAAGCCCAAAGCAGAGTAGGATTTGTGGAGGGGCATAATCGAAAGGGGCGCCCAAGTTTTCCTGAAGACGTCCTCGCAGGACGTCCCAGTGAAGGGGCGGGGAAACCCGTATTACCGAAACAAGATGGACATCCATCTTTCGTTTCGATAATATGGTCGGGGACACCCAAATCTTAACATTTAGGTCGTCCCTAGAGATGGTCCTCCTCAGACTTGGTCATTTCTGATTTTCGGCGATAATGGAAACTAAGGATGCCCATCTCAGAAACGACCAAATGCAAGCCCTTTGGTCGTGGGAGGAGCCAACATTTGTGGAGGGGCATAATCGAACGGCGCTGGCCAAATCGATGGCCAGCCATCTTCGGGGCCAGCTCCGTGAGGGGATGGAGCCAAGTGTAATTTCAAAATACGCTTGGCGCCGGCCAAATCGTTCACCGGATTTAGAGCAGGATCGCCGGCGGATCGCCTGGCTTACATGAGATGGCCGGCTCCGATTTTCACCCATAATGGAAACCAGGCCCGGCCATCTCAAACCCGGCGAAATGCAAGGCATTTGGCCGTAGAAGGAGCAAGCATTTGTAGTGCACTGGCCCCCCTGACATGCCAGGACACCAACCGGGCACCCTAGGGGGCAATTAACAAAATAAATAAAAAATAGCTTCCAGGTGCATAGCACCCTTACCTTTTTTTTTTGTTACATTTGTACCCCGCGCTTTCCCACTCATGGCAGGCTCAATGCGGCTTACATGGGGCAATGGAGGGTTAAGTGACTTACCCAGAGTCACAAGGAGCTGCCTGTGCCTGAAGTGGGAATCAAACTCAGCTCCTTGTGTGCTGAACCCCCCAATCCCCCCCAAACCCACTCCCCACAACTAGGCCTACAATGAGAACCTACAGCCTCACTAAGTCACCTCGCCAACCCTCTCAAGTATCAACAATCAAACCCTATATCTACCCTAACCAATCTCTTCCTTCTTCTTCTCCCCTTCTTTAATAACTACTCATTATTAACTGTATCTGATATTAACAATATTAAGAAATCTATGTAAGCCACATTGAGCCTGCAAATAGGTGGGGGAATGTGGGATAAAAATGCAATAAATAAATAACTCTACACCATTACCATAGTCCTAAGTGGTGAAAGGGGGCACCTACATGTGGGTACAGTGGGTTTTGGGGGGGGGGGTTTGGAGGGCTCAATATTTATCACCACAAGTGTAACAGGTAGTGGGGGATGGGCCTGGGTCTACCTGCCTGAAGTACACTGCACCCACTAAAAACTGCTCCAGGGACCTGCATACTGCTGTCAGGGAGCTGGGTATGACATTTGAGGCTGGCATACAGGCTGGCAAAAAAGGTTTTTTTTTGGGTGGGAGGGGGTTGGTGACCACTGGGGGAGTAAGGGGAGCTGATCCTTGCTTCCCTCTGGTGGTCATCTGGTCAGTTGGGGCACTTTTTTCAGACTTGGTCCTAAAAATAAATGGACCAAGTCTGCCTGGCAAAATGCTCGTTCGAGCCGGCCATTTTTTTTTCATTATGAGGTGAAGCTGGCCATTTTGTAACCCCGCCCCTTCCCACCCCATTCCCGCCTTCGCTACCCTACCAACACGCCCCCTTGAAGGTTGGCTGGCGCCATGACGAAAAAGCAGTTGGGGCCGGCCAAAATCAGCTTTCGATAATACCGATTTGGCCAGGATCAGGAGATTGCTGGTGATCTCCCGATTTCTGTCAGAAGATCGCCGGCGATCCCTTTCGAAAATAAGCTCAATAGTGTACTGGTCCCTCTGACATGCCAGGACATCAACCGGGCACCCTAGGGGGCACTGCAGTAGACTTCAGAAAAAGCTCCTAGGTACATAGCTCCCTTACCTTGGGTGCTGAGCCCCCCAAAACCAGTTCCCCACAACTGTACACCACTACCATAGCCCTTATGGGTGAAGGGGGGCACCTACATGTGGGTACAGTGGGTTTCTGGTGGGTTTTGAAGTGCTCACATTTACCACCACAAGTTGCATACTGCTGTCATGGAGCTGGGTATGATATTTGAGGCTGGCATAGAGGCTGGCAAAAAATATTTTAAAAATTTTTTATGAGGGTGGGAGGGGGTTAGTGACCACTGAGGGAGTAAGGGGAGGTCATCCCCGATTCCCTCCGGTGGTCATCTGGTCAGTTCAAGCACGTTTTTGTGGCTTGGTTGTAAGAAAAAAGGGCCAGGTAAAGTAGTCCAAGTGTTCGTCAGGGACGCCCTTTTTATTCCATTATGAGTCGAGGATGCCCATGTGTTAGGCACGTCCAAGTCCCACCTTCACTATGCATCCAACATGCCCCCAGGAACTTTGGTCGTCCCTGCGACGGAAAGCACTTGGAGGCGCCCAAAATTGGCTTTCCGTTATACCGATTTGGGCGACCCTGTGAGAAGGACGCCCATCTTGCGATTTGTATCGAAAGATGGGCGTCCTTCTCTTTCAAAAATAAGCCTGATAGTCTCTGATTCTACCCATTGAAATCCATGCTGTTGGAATCATAATGTATTATGATATGATTGTCAGAAAACTAGAACAGGCCTAAAATCTTCCTTTTCAAACTGGGCAGCTTGCCATGTACAAGGATTCATCAGAATGGCAATTGTAAAGAAGAAAGTGAGATAGCTACCCAACTGGTGCAGAATCTTGGAGTCTGCCCATATCCAGAGGTGAAGAGGAGGAAATGATTGGAGAGTAGTTGGACTGTCAAGTAACAAAATGTCCTAAGGAGTCAGGGAAACCAGTGAAACTCCCTAGAGAACCCCAAAAGTCCAACAGAAGGACAGGAAAGGAGGGTGTCCGTGAAGCATGTGGAAGAAAAAACAATATCTCTGTTCTTTTTTTTAAATACTTAAGTGCTATAAAACTGCTACTTTGCCTATTACCATATGCACTGTTTGGTTTGAGAAACATTTAGAGTGTCATTTACTAAGGTGCGCTAGCATTTTTAGCTCATGCTAAAAATCAGCTGGCTCTAAATGCTGAGACATGACATCTCAGCGTTTAGTGCCAGCTGATTTTTAGCATGAGCTAAAAACAGTAGTGCATCTTAGTAAAAGACCCCCTTATTGAGGTATAATTAAAGGGTCCCTGATGGATCCATCTTCCTCAATGGAATTTCTGATCCCTTGTGTGTGGTGGGTTCAATCCCCTATCCCATCCCCAATGTGGGGAATAAATGTATGATGCTCCATCCCTTTCTAAAAAGTCCTACCCCTTATATAAACTGAGGGTCAGCCGTACCCTATCCATTCTGCCCCTATTTGTCCCCCTCCACAGATCCCAACTATCTTTAAGAGGTCTGAGGGGCAATAGAGCTAGGAGAGATTGTCACTCACTCTTGACCTGGCAGCTACCATCTATAAAGTGGCACTACTTGGCCATTACTGGTAGCCCCCTGCTCTTATTTCGTAGTCTAACCTTGCGAAAATGGGTACTAATGGGCCTTAACTTGATCAGTTTGAAAAAAATGTACAAAAAGGAAGTGGTTAAAAAAGAAAACACAATGAATCATTCAATTAAATGCATTGCATATATTTGCATTTTAAATGACATACTTTCTGATGGTCATAAGTAAATAAGTATTGCCATACTGGGACAAACCAAAGGTTCATCAAGCCCAGCATCCTGTTTCCAACAGTGGTCAATCCAGGTCACAAATACCTCGCACAATCCCCCCAAAAGTACAAAACGTTTTATGCTGCTTATCCCAGAAATATTTCCCCTGTCCAATTTAATAATGGTCTATGGACTTTTCTTTTAGGAAGCTGTCCAAACCTTTTTAAAACTCTGCTAAGCTGGCAACGAATTCCAGAGTTGAATTACACATTGAGTAAAGAAAAGGTTTCTACAAATCGTTTGAAATTTACTACTTTGTAGCTTCATCGCATGCTCCCTAGTCCTAGTATTTTTGGAAAGCATAAACAGGCGCTTCACGTCTACCTAGTCCACTCTACTCATTATTTTATAGACCTCTATCATATCTCCCCTCAGCCGTCTTTTCTCCAAGCTGAAAAGCCCCAGCCGCTTTAGCCTTTCCTCATGTATCGCTGCCAGTCACAGCCAGGGTGGCACAATGTTGGATGGACCTCAGCCCACCGAGGCCCACCCGTGGCTACACCACTAAGATTAATAAATTAAAACAAAATTTGCTGGTAAAACTTACTGTAGTACTTGTCTTCCTTCTGGAGTTTATAGGATACTAGTAGAAAAGGCCCGTTTCAGACACAAATGAAACGGGCGCTAGCAAGGTTTTCCTCGGAGTGTGTATGTTTGAGAGAGTGTGTGTGAGAGTGACTGTCCCAGGTGTGGAGTGGAGGAGTGGCCTAGTGGTTAGGGTGGTGGACTTTGGTCCTGGGGAACTGAGGAACTGAGTTCAATTCCCACTTCAGGCACAGGCAGCTCCTTGTGACTCTGGGCAAATCACTTAACCCTCCATTACCACATTGAGCCTGCCATGAGTGGGAAAAATGCGGGGTACAAATGTAAAAAAAACAAAAACGTACTGTGTGAGAGAGAGAGTGAATTTGTGAGTTTGTGTGCATGACAGAGTGAGTGAGGCGGTGTACGAGTGTGTATCTGTGAGAGAGAGTGTGTATGCCTGGGGCTCCTCCCTCCCACCCAGTTCCAGTGTCCCCCCTTCCTCCATGTTCCAGGGTTGTTGTCCCTCCAAGTTCCAGGGTCATCCCCCCATTTTTTTTTGTTAGTTTTTGTACAGCTGGTGCATTCCTCCCCTCTCGTCCCCTCCTCCGAATTCCAGACCCCATCCCCCCCAGTTCCAGACCCCCTCTCCGAGTTCCAGACCCCTCCCTCCCGCTGTCCGAGTTCCAGACCCCACCTCCTGCCTCCCTCCCTCTGATTTGCAGACCCCCTCCCTCTCTCCGAGTTCCAGACCCCACCTCCCTGCCTTCCTCCCTTTGATTTGCAGACCCCTCCCTCCGATTTACAGACCCCCTCGTTCCTGACACCTGAACCCCCCTGCCGCGACCCTCTCAAGCCCCCCTTCCCCCCGCCGCCATCGCGTACCTGTGCTGGCGGGGGACCCCAACCCCGCCAGCCAAAGTCCTCTTCTCGGCCGCGCGGCGTGGACGAATGATGTGAGTAAGTTTGAATCAGTTTGTGTTCGTGCGTCTGACGTCAGGCGTGCTTGGAAATTGCTTCTAATTATGCTTGTGGCACCAAGCACAATGAGAGATTGTATCTTTCTGCCGTATTTTCTTGGTCTCTCTGACAACATTTCTTGGTACATTTGCATCTCTACATGATGTGTAGAATAATCACTTGGCCCTGACAAACTCTTCTATTATCAATGCTATTTTAATAGGGGTTTTCTTTTTTACGACTATGTATGATACTCTGGTATAGCAATGTTGTACTGTTTACACAACTTTCAGTAGATGAGATGCATTTATATTTGAGCCTCTTTATATACATATTTTCTTTCATCAGCAGATCTGAAAAGAAATGTGAAACAGGTTCTAGCACTTCTGTATAAAATATTTTACCCTTTTTTTCCAATGCTTGCTGTGATCCGCTGTTTGCCCTGGGATTGGTAGCATGGAATGTTGCTACTATTTGGGTTTCTGTCAGGTACTTGCAGGGCTTTTCTGAGGGGGTACTTGGGGGTACTTGAGTACCATAACCTTTTCCATTGTCTGCTAAAATTGGCCCACGGTCCCCAAGTTTTAATGAAAGAGCTCAGGCTCTACACACCAATTCTGCCTTGTCATAGATTCTGTGACTGGTTGCAGGGGGCCTGGCTATTGTGAGGTGGATCCCTCAGTGGTCATCCCACCCCTGAAGGGTGGCCTGGCATTTGAGTACCCGCACCTTTTTTGCTAGAAAAAACACACTGGGTACTTGTGACCTAGATTGGCCACTGTTGGAAGCAGGATACTGGGCTGGACGGACCATTGGTCTGACCCTTTATGGCTATTTCATGCTCTTAAGAGCCATCTTAATCTCTAATCCACTGTTCTGGGCTGCATCTATCTATCTCTCATCCTTGCATTTCAGTTCACTTCTCCTTAACCATCCATGTGTCTGGTTTTGAATGAGGTATGGTTCCTGGAATAATACTTTCATTTCTCACTGCATTTCTGAGATTGCCACTTGTTTTTCCTTATTTGCTGATCTAATTCTTCACTAGTGGATTCTCACTCATTCAGTTTCTTCATCAGCTTGTCCAAGTTTAAATATGGAGACTGATTCTGGATATTTCAAACTTGAACACATTTTGGAGTAGATTCTATATATGATACCTAAAGAATCAGTGCTGAAACAAAATACACCTAGGCTTATTCTTTAAAGTATGCCTAAATTTAGGCATATTTTATAGAATTAGCCTAAATTTCCATGCAGTTTATAGAACACCCCAAACGCCCGTCTCTGCGACTAAATTTAGTCACAGGCAGTTACACCAAGCAAAACCTGGTGTAAATGCTGATGCTTAAATTATGCTTGGAGAAAAGATGGATAAGGGGAGATATGATAGAGGTCTATAAAATAAGAGTGGAGTGGAATGGGTAGACGTGAATTGCTTGTTCACTCTTTCCAAAAATACTAGGACTAGGGGGCACGCGATGAAGCTACAAACTAGTAAATTTTAAAAGAATCAGAGAAGCATTTTCTTCACTCACTCAACGTGTAATTAAACTCTGGAATTTGTTGCCAAAGAATGTAGTAAAAGCAGTTAGCTTAGCGGGGTTTAAAAAAGATTTGGATGGCTTCCTAAAGGAAAAGTCCATAGATCATTATTAAATTGGACTTGGGGGAAAATCCACTACTTATTTCTAGGAAAAGCAGCATAAAATGTACTTTTTTGGGGATCTTGCAAGGTACTTGTGACCTGGATTGGACACTGTTGGAGACAGGATGCTGGGCCTAATGGACCTTCGGTCTGTCCCAGTATGGCAAAACTTATGTACTTAACATGGCCACACCCCTTTTCAACTATGCAATTTAGAAATTATGCACATTACATTATAGAATACACCTAGACAGTTCTGCGTGTAAATTCTAATTAATGCCAATTAGTGTCAATTATTAGCGCTGATTGGCTTGTTAACTAATTAAGTTGTGTGCGCAAATCCAGAATACGACCGGATTTGAGCACACAACTTAAGTCTTACTATATAGAATCCTGGGGTTTAAGGGTAATTCTGTAATCTAGGCATCTACATTTCTGCATGCATTACAGAGGCCAGTGGCCACCTCCTTTAAGGTGCTCTTGTGCCATGTGATCAGAGCCTATTTTGTAGTGATATCTGGTTGCCCAGATGGTGTTATAGAATACTAGCATAACCCAGTATCAACGTATCTTACATTTAGGTGCCCGTAGTTCCTCCAGCCATAGATCTCCTGTAACTGTGACAGTGCCCAAATGTGGTAAGGACGCACATAGCTTACAGTATTCTGCAAGTTGCACATGCAAGTGGCAATCCACCCATGCCCCACCCCAGAGTATGCCCCCCTTGCAAATGTGAGCTATGCCACTTCCAAATGCCCTTACGGAATAGTGCTCAAGGGGATTATGGACATTTATGTGTGGCCGTGTCACTATTCTGTACATTTATGTGCATTAGGGGCAAATACATGTAGACGCCCCATTAAAGAATTGCATCATATATATGTAAAGGTTCAGAATACTAGTGCTCACTCACAATATATATGCGCACATGCCCATGTAAAAGCTCACAGGGAACAAAGGTGCTATTCTGCAAATAACCACTTAACTTACATAGCACATATTTGCAAGGGGGTGTACACAGCGGTAGGTCCCACATAGGTGGATAACTTACAGAACAGTGTAGGTTTCATAAGTCTCTGCTGCATTTAGGTTCCCCCACTTATGTCAGCTCTAAAGATTAGGCACACCAACAGGGGCAGCTCAAGGCAATTTGCTGCCTGAGGCAAGGGATTAGCTATCACCCCCTCCCCCCCAAACACACCTGTCCAGGGGCATAGCCAGACACTCAATTTTGGGTGGGCCTTGGCCCAAGATGGGTGGGCAGAAGACCTCCCTCTCTCACCTGCATGCCTTATGGTCTCTCAAACATCCCCCTCCCCCATACCTTTCAAATAGCAGATTTTCACTGGCAGCGAGCAGCGACTAATACACACTGCTCATGTTGGCCCCACAGCCCTCCCTCTGATGCAACTTCCTGTTTCTGCATAGGCGGGAATACATTAGAGGGAAGGCTGGTATGCAGGAAGGCCAGTTGTTGGGTATTTTCGGCTGTTGGGGCTTGGGGATCCCTGCCAGACACTTCATAGGTGTGCTGCTACTGGGTGGGCCTGAGCCCAAAGTGGGTGGGCCTGGGCCCACCCGGGCCCACCCTTGGCTATGCCACTGGGAAAGAAGAAATAAAATATTCAGGGAGACAAAAGCTAGAGAAAAAAAAGAAACTATTCAGGGGGCTAGGGGGACAAAAGCTGGTAAAAGAGGATAAACTATTTGGGGACTGAGGGGAGGGAAAGCTGGAGTACAGGAAGAAATATTCTGGTTTTATTCATATGTAGTTTGTGCAGCTCATATCCTCAGATTGGCTTCAATGTAGGGAGCAGGAAAGGGGGCGAGACAGGTGGAGGCAGGGTAAGGGGTGGGATTGATAGGAGACAGAGACATGGGGTGGAGCAAAAACAAAAGTTGATCCAGGGTGCCACGACGTCTTTTGCCAGCCCTGATTGAGAGAGAGAGATTGCACAACACCTATGATCATCTGATAATTTGAAGAGAGGACAGGCAACTTGAAAGTGTTTTTGCTGAAATCCTAAGACACACAGGAGGATAGTTGGCAGAGGACTTGCAGACAGAAGCAGTTTACTGATGGCTCTACATCAAGTAGAGGTTCTGGGGTAGAGGATACTTAGTACAAGAACAGTGCTGGGTAGACTTCTACAGTCTGTGCCCTGAGAGAGGCAGGGACAAATCAAACTCGGGTACACATATAAAGTATCACATACCATGTGAATGCGTTTATCTTGTTGGGCAGACTGGATAGACCCTACAGGTCTTTATCTGCTGTCATTTACTATGTTACTATCGTTAGTAAGATTTCTTGCACAAGAAGCAGAATGGGGTGGACAACTGGGGCCATGACCAAACCAATGTTTTGCCCAATACAACATCAGGAAATAGCTCAGGGGCAGGGCTAGAGATTGGTTTGTTTGGCCCCTCCAATAAAAAGGAGTGGAGGAGTGGCCTAATGGCCTAATGGCTAGTGCAGCAGGCTTTGATCCTGCTAAAGTGGGTTCAATTCCCACTGCAGCTCCTTGTGACCTTGTCACTTAACCCTCCATTGTCCCAGGTACAAAAACTTAGATTGTGAGCCCTTTAAGGACAAAGAAATTACCTACATATAACATGTATAGCACTGCATACATCTGGTGGCACTACAGAAATAATTAGTAGTAGTAAAAGCCTATTGTACAGTAAAACCTGGGCACTCAGGTTCCATTATAGAACACAAATGTAAACCAGTAGCAGAGTGGAGGATAGCCTAACGGTTAGTGTGGTGGGCTGAGAACCTAGGGAACTGGGTTCAATCCCCACTACAGCTCCTTCAGACCCTGCATATGTCACCTAACCCTTCACTGCCCCAGGTACAACCCCTCCCCCGAGATTGTGGGCCCACTAGTGACAGAGAAAGTACTGCACAGAATACATAAACTGCTTTTGTTGTACTACAGAAAAGCAGTATATCAAGTCTATAATCCTTTATTGGTGGGCAGGGGTGGCCCTATCATTAGGCAAAGCCACTCTAACAGTGACCTCCTCACTAGCAGAAACTCTCTAGTGGCTGCATTTCATCAGCCACCATCACATCCTCTCCCCATTCCTATTGTGGTAAGCCAAATGAAAAACAGAGGGCCTCTAAGATCCATGCACGCAGCCAAGGCCCTGCTAGTCACGCTTCCTCTGATCCATACTTTTGTGTGACAGGGAGTATGACTGGCAGGGCCTTGGAGGCATGAATGGGTTTCAGAGGCCCCGTGTTTATCATTCATCGTATTGCTGCTTCAAGGATGGGAAGAGGAGATGACACTTTCCTAGCATTAAAGCCCCAGCACCCCCCACAATTATTTTTGCCTTTAATTTTTCCAGCTTTTTTCTTGCCACCCCAATGCCCTGGAATGTCCTTGCCTTTCAAGCCCCCCCCCCCAGCCCAGCTCTCTCTAGAAACGTTTCCCCCTCCAACAGCAACTTCCACAAGTCTGCCGTCCCAAGGGCTACCATATTTGCCATGAGAAAAAAGAGGACACAAAATATTGCCCTTCCCCCTGTCACACCACCATACCTCCTGTCACACCCCACCCCATCACACCCCACCCTGCCCATCACCTTGACCCCCCCCCCAAGAAAGCCAGATTCCCTCTCCCTCCCCCATGTATATCCCCTCCCCAAAATTTTTTCCAGTCTCCCTCCATCCACATGACTCCATTCACATCCCCTTCCCTCCCCTCCCCTCCCCTACCTTATTGTAGTGCTCTGGTGGTCTAGTGGCCTCTTCGGGGCAGTAAAGAGCCCCTTCTTTCCTGCTTGGTGAGGTTGCAGACCTGTCTTGCTCCCGGTGCTGCTTCAAAATTGCTGCAGAGAATTCAAGCAGTGACTTTGCAAGACTTCTGTGGAAGTCTCGCGAGGCCGCCACTTGAACTCTCAGCAGTCATTTTGAAGAGGCACCGGGAGCAAGACAGGTCTGCAGCCACACCGGGCAGGAAAGAGGGGGCTCTTTCCTGCTCCAAAGAGGCCGTTAGACCACCATAGTATGATAATAAGGTAAAAGAGGGGAGCGAGATAGGACATCCTGAGGCCCACCTGCCCATCCACCCGCCAGCCTACCCGTTCATTTGCAAACCCAGACAAACGTGCAGGTTGGCAAAACCCGCCCGCGTGCCCTGCAGTGTCCTCCAAAAGAGGACATGCCAGGGTAAAACCGGACATATGGTAACCTTAGCCCTCCCTCCCCCTCAAAGAGCAGCTTTCCTCAATTCTGCTCTCCCTCCCCTCTCCTTTAACAGGAACTTCCACAATTCCACCCTCCCTTCCCCCCTTTAACAGCAACTTTCACAATTCCACCCCCCCCCCCCCCCCACACACACACACAGCAACTTCCACCGGTCCACATTCCATCCCCTCCCCCCAGGCCCAGCCCGGGCCCCTTACTTACCCAGGAAAAGCTATTCTTCAGGTTGCAGATCAGCAGGCAATGGCAGAATAGAGGCAGGAGGTAGGCAGCAGGAGCAGAGCCATGTAGTAGGCAGGACTCCAGAATTGGCAGACAGCAGAGGCAGTCAGGATTTCAGACTTGGTAGACAGGAGGCAGCAGAGGCAGCTGGTAGCTGCTGTAGTGGGAGGTAAACAAGCACATGGTAGATTCTGAAGCAGTTTAAATGTTTCAGGGTTCCATTCCTCCCTGCAAGGCATGCTGGTCATCCAATACTTTGCAACTAGCATGTGTCTTCCGCTAGAAGGTTTATTGGCAGGAGACGGCATGAGCGTATCTAGACCATTATATGGGTTGAAGCAGTGGGTGGAGCTTGCTGTCATAATGGGAAGAAGAAAAAAAGAGCAAACTTATCAGGTTTATATTGTTTTATTAAGCTTCTAGGTTTTGCATTCTCTCTGTTTGGAAGGGAACGGGCTGGGGGTGGGTGGGGAGTCACTGAGGGATCTGTGAATGGGGGGGGGGGGGGGGGGAGGGTTATATTGTAATGTATTTGTCAGTGCTCCAGAGCTTGCTTTGTTATTTGCACTGCTGTATTCTAGATTTCAGTGTTGCGCTATATGCCTTTATTTGTTGCTTATGATGACAATAAAGATATTAATACATAAAAACAATAGCAAACACGTATGACTGCTTATGTGTGTTTTTTAATCTGACAGTTTTTTTTATTTATTTGAAAGTTTTCCATATGTACATATATAGCACTAAAAGAGCAGTAACCAAGTGTGTGCACACCCAATCAACAGAGAAAGTTCATTTTAAGACACCCTTATGTCAAAGTGAATGGCAATGGCTATGCATTATTTGCTGCACACCAGTCCGGGGATGTACAGCAGGCAGGCTGCATTGGATACTAAGCAGAGAGAGGCACAACAGGCCTCCACCCTCCCCCACTGACTCCGTGGCTTCATATCCAGGGCGGCAGGACAGCACAGCAGTCCAATGCATTATATGGAGGAGATGATAAAGATGCTCTGTGAGGAGCAGGAGAGGAGGGGCGCTACAATTGCTCACTCTCTTTTGTCTCCTTCTTGCTCTCTCTCCCAGGATTTCAAAACCAGGGCTGCATCAGAGAGAGATTTTGTGCTTTGTGTGGCTGCTGGGCTGGAGCTTCCGACTGCACGGCGGAGCTGTGGGCTCTGTGAGAGGCAGAGGAGGGGACCAGAGCTCGCCCCCTCCCCAGCGGGATGGGGGAGTCCAAATATACTTCTCCGCTGCCATTGACTGCCAGCCCCTGCTCAGTAATAGAGCTCAGAGCTTGCTGTAAAAACTATTGCTGTGCTTGGCATGGGACTTCCTGTTTCTCAGCTCCAAAGCATGTTTCTAACCAAAATAACAATGAAGACCCTCCTTGGCCTTCCAGGAGGTGGGAGGGGGGAGGCAGGTGGCAGTTCCAAGGTGCTCCATGTACCTATCAAGAGGCCAGCAGCTCCAGCTAGGGGGCGGACCCAAACAGCCTTACAGGCCAGTGGTGTGAGTGGGGTGGGGAGGGCCTGGGAGGAGCGTTGGGGTGAGTGTCAGCATTCAACGGATAGAAAAGGGAGGATAACAGGAAAGGAAAACACTTTTGAAGGTAAGCTGCCTAGCGCCCGTGCCTCCTCCACGCTATTTGGGACTGACAGTGACATCACGGGCTAGGGCATTTGGTGCCCTTTAGTGCTGCTGTCCTGCGATAGAGCCTCACCTGGTCCATAGGATGAGCTGGCCCTGCCCTCAATTTTCTTTAGAGGCAAAAGAGGAAAAACCTTATGCAATCTTTCTTTACTTTGTTCTGAGCCTATGTTAACACCCGAGACCTCACTGACTTAGCAGTTCTGTATCCCACATAGTCAGTTTGGCAGAAAGGAGATAAAAGCATATTTTCCTTACAAAACACTCCATTTAGGGGTAAATTCTATAAATGGCGCCTAAAAAAAATCATTGCTGAAAAAAACCTCACTTAAGTGATAATTTATATGCCATGTCTAAAGTTCAGCGTGGTTTATAGAGCACACACTTAAGCGGAGAGTCATGCATGAATTTAGGCATGGCCATTTGCACCAATAAAAACGTGGTACAAATGCCCGAACCTAAGTGAAAGCACAGAGCACCATTATTCTGTAATTATGCATGTCACTCAAAGTTAAGTCCCCATTCCAACCTGAAACACCCATGACCCTCCCATTTCAGTGCCCCCCCCTTTTTGGAATATGTGTATGTTTTAGGCGTGGATCCTACGCCTAACTTTACACGCGTTAGTCCCAATTTAATTAGTGCCAATAATTTCCTTGTTAAAAAGCCAATTATTAGCACTAATTGACTTTTTATTCAATTAAATTGCGCATGCAAATCAGGAACACACCTAAATTTGCGCACACAATTTTTGGCAACCTTTACAGAATCAGGAGGATAATTTCCATTACTTCACATACCTGTAGGTTTTGCACCAGTTTACAAAGGGAAAGCCTAAGCATTCTTTCCCTCTGAAAACTATCTCAGGAAACAGTCTTATTTTTAGTCAAATCATTTTTAACCCCTGATCCAAACCATATGCTCTGTGAGTAACAAAAAGAAAACATATACAAAGTTAAAAAGAAACAACTATATATAGACGAAAACATAAAATTAGTCTAAAACATTAAAACAAGCAAAATAAGGAGGAACGTTGGCCATCTGGAGTCTGAACACAGACAAAGACGCACAGATAGCTCTAAGCTGGAGAATGGAACAAAGAAAGTTAATAACCCTAAACAGCATACTAATACTTAACACAGTGCGTTTTTTCTAGCAAAAAAGGTGCCGGTACTCAAATGCCAGGCCACCCTTCAGGGGTGGGGTGATCACTGAGGGATCCATCCCACAATAGCCAGGACCCCTGCAACCAGTCATAGGATCGATGACAAGGCAGAATTGGTGTGTAGAGCCTGAGTTCTTTCTTTTAAAACTTGGGGACCATGGGTCAATTTTAGCAGACAATGGAAAAGGTGCCGGTACTCACTACCCCCCAAGTACCCCCTCAAAAAAAGCCCTGACTTAACATCTCTTACATGAATTCAAAGGTCTGTGGAAGGTAATTTTCTAACAGATTGTCTAGGTAGGACATCCAAGTAAATTCCTATTTTGAAGCTTTTCAAATATTTTATTTTACAAGCTCTTTTCTTGTTTTGGACATCTGAAAACTGGCATTTAGACATCCACATTGCATCAGCATCCAAATCCCAATTTTACAAGACTCCTTATAGAATTGCACCCTAAAAGCCCAGACAGAAAAATAAGGCTTAATTTTTTTCCTACAAAATAACATGCATAGACTTGAAAATGTTATTTTTGTGCAACATTTCCTTCTCCCAATCTAAGCATGTTCCTGGGAATGAAACTATGCACCTAGATTGGCCACTGTTGGACACAGGATACTGGGCTTGATGGACCACCTTTGGTCTGTCCCAGTATGGTGGTGCTTATGTTCTTAAAGTATGCACATTGTTGGTTTCTGTGAATATCCTTTCACCAGGATAAGGGTGAGCAATTTGGAAGTAGCCAAAATACCTGAGTAGATCAGTTTTTACCTGGGTAAATGGCTTATGAAAACTGCCTTCTTAATCTGTTTTACATAAAAATTTACCAGCACAAGTGTTACAGTTAGGGGGGGATGGGCCTGGGTCCACCTGGCTGAAGTACACTGCGGTACCCACTAAAAGTGCTCCAGGGACCTGCATACACGCAGGCCTCTAGGACTTGTTGCTGCTATATAACATTGGCACACCAGTTGACACCTGAAGACTAATCTCTCCGAAAACGTCCTTTATTGGAATAAGCATGCTTACTCACAGTTAACTGCAGATCAGAGGTTGTGCCCCACTGGCAACAAGTCTCCCTGGTACTGAGATGAGCAGTAGGTCAGAGCTGGCAGAATGCTGTACAATGCCCTCTTTCAGCCACATTCAAGGTAAGAACTAAGTTCTGTAACGTGGCTAACACGTGAAAGGGATCTAAAACTGTCTTACAAAAATGGCCACTACCTCATGGACTACCGGAAACAAAACAGGGCACACTCTGACCCAGTAAGCAGGGGGAAAAGCACCATGGGAGTAGAGCCTACCAACTACCAACATCGTGAGCATTTGTTACAAGCTAGTGGAATCACGGAGCCCAATACCCTACACCCACCACAATGCATTGCTGATGTGACTCTGCAGTACGCATAACAGAAAAGGTGTCACACTCACCCGAGAGCCACATCAGAACCAGGGAAAGGCTGTCACAGGATAGAACACATTCTGCTGTCATGGAGGTGGGTACGGCATTTGAGGTTGGCATAGAGGCTGGAAAAAAAGTTTTTAAAGTGGGTTTTTTTTGGTGGGAGGGGGTTAGTGACCACTGGGGGAGTCCGGGGAGGTTATCCCTGATTCCATCCAGTGGTCATCTGGTCAGTTGGGGCACTTTTTTGGGACTTGTTCGTGAAAAAAAAGGGTCCACAAAAAGTGACCCAAAATCGCGATAAAAACGCCTTTTTTCCAATTATCAGCTAAAGACGCCCATCTCTCCTCGGCTGATAACCATGCCCCAGTTCCGCCTTCACCATGCCTCCGACACGCCCCCGTCAACTTTACCCATTTCCGCAACGGATTGCAGTTGGAACATAGTAGATGACGGCAGAAAAAGACCTGCACGGTCCATCCAGTCTGCCCAACAAGATAAATTCATATGTGCTACTTTTTGTGTATACCTTACCTTGATTTGTAGCTACATGGGGAAAAAAAAGGACAGCAATGGATCTACTTCTGCCCTGGGTAAGAATAAATATTTGTGCTTGTTTCATTTGGAAGGCGAAGGAAAGCCACATCAGCATGGGGGTGGATAACTGTTTGTGGCAGGGGCGTAGCTACGGGTGGGCCTGGGTGGGCCCAGGCCCACCCAATTTCAGCTCTGGCCCACCCACCCAAGCGCACAGACACTGCCCGCCCACTTTTCCTCCAAGCCTGTGCCAGCACCAGCTCCCATTGCCGGCCACTGCTGCTTTTCCTATTGAGCAGCAGGGCCGGCGTTACAAAAAGAAGAAGCGCTCAGCTGACTGAGCTGAGCGCTAACGACAAAAAAAGTTGAAAATAAAAAGCGCGGCACCTCCGCAGGCAGCCTTGAGGCATTGACTGCTGGCTCTGCAGGCTCCTCCCATCTCTTACATCACTGCCCCTGCGTCGCTCCAGGGGCAGTGACGTAAGAGACGGGATTAGTGTGACTAAATTTTGCTGGAGGAGGGGGTAGAGAGAAAATTTTGTGCCCACCCGCTTTGGGTTCAGGCCCACCCAAAATTGGCAGTCTGGTTACGCCACTGGTTTGTGGGCCAGTTTATGGAAGGAGAGAGGCAGGGCAGTCAGCATTAATGAAGCACCTACGGTAGTTCCATCTTTTGCATATCACCTTTTTTTTTTTGAAAGTGTTAAAAAAAAGGATTCTCTGCCCCTAATGTACCTCAAATAAACCATTTTATGATGGTTGCCATTCAGGGACTCCTGACTGGTGCTACTTGCCATAATGAAGCTAGAAGCTGCGCAGGAGAATTGATCCTTAGAAGCCCATGTATGCAATGGGAGTAAATCCAGAACTGACAGTCTTCTGACACAGAGCCAAACGGAGCTGCCTAAAGTTAAATGGCAAGAATGCACCTAAAAGCCACTGTTCTAGTCATTTCATTTACATATGCCTGGTGACACATATGTCTGTCAATGATTTAGCATACTAGCTCAGCAGTACTTTGTAAACATGCATGTGTGTGCTAAAGCAGTGTTTCCCACGTCCAGTCCTGGAGTACCCCTTGCCAGTCAAGTTTTTAGCATATCCAAAATAAATACGCATGAACTTGATTTGCATACACTACCTTGGCTGACTTCTAATATCTGCTACCTACGTTCCTGTACCCGCTCCGCCGAACGCCTCTGGTGGAAATCTCAGGCCCTTGCTGATTTCTTACACTTTAAGTTCATGCTGACCTCCTTCCAATCTGCTCTTTTACGTGCCAAACAGGATTATTATATCCAACTGACCAACTCTCTTGGCTCTAACCCTCGACTTCTCTTCACCACATTGAACTGTCTCCTGAAGGTGCCCCCTCCCCCAACTCCCCCTTCATTATCTCCTCAGACCCTTGCTGAATTCTTTCATGACAAGGTTCAAAAGATAAACCTTGAATTCTCTACCTCGCCACCTCTCCCTCCACTAGTCCGTTCCCCTCTCTCTCCTTCCCCTCATTCCCTTTCCTCCTTTCCTGAAGTTACTATTGAGGAAACTACACTTCTCCTTTCTTCCTCAAAATGTACCACCTGTTCCTCTGATCCCATTCCCACCCACCTTCTTAATGCCATCTCTCCTACTCTTATTCCTTTTATCTGTCACATTCTCAACCTCTCACTTTCCACTGCGACTGTCCCTGCTGCCTTTAAACATGCTGTGGTCACACCTCTCCTTAAGAAGCCTTCACTCGACCCTACTTGTCCCTCTAATTACCGACCCCTCTCCCTCCTTCCCTTTCTCTCCAAATTACTTGAGTGTGCTGTTCACCACCGCTGCCTTGATTTTCTGTCCTCACATGCTATTCTTGACCCACTACAATCTGGTTTTCGCCCTCTCCACTCAACCGAAACTGCGCTTACTAAAGTCTCCAATGACCTATTACTGGCTAAATCCAGAGGTCTCTATTCCATCCTCACTGCCTTACTGCTGCTGTCCTACTCCTTCCAAATAAGGCAGAATTGGAAGTAAAAGAGATTGGAGGGAGGGTATGAGTGAGAAGACTAGAAGTAGTATGTGTGCATGAGAGGATCTATGGTGGTGGCAGGGGGTATATGTGAGTTAATGAGAGGAAATAAAATCACCACCGAGAAGAGGTATGTGAGGTATGATTTCCACTTCCTTCCTTTTCTAAACCCATATCTCTTCATTGATCCAAAATCCCCAACTTTCTCTTCTGTGACCTCCCTTCATTCCCCTCCCAAATCTCTAAGATACAGCCTCAATTTCTTATCCCTCTTCATTTTCTTGCAGCAGAGATTTATTTTCATTTATTTATTTTGCTATTTATACCCCACATTATCATGAACATACTTGAGTTCAATGTGGCTAACAGTAAATAACAAAGTTTACAAGACCATAAACAAAATATCAAATATAGACCATTGATGATCAGTTGCAATCTAAGATACTCCATCAATCGATAGAAACCTCTCAAACAAGAGAGTTTTCAGTCTTTTGTGAAATACCAACAGGCTCATTTTCGAAAGAGATGGACGTCCATCTTTTGACATAAATTGGAACATGGACATTCATCTCTCAAGGACGTCCAAATCGGTATAATTGAAACCCGTTTTTGGATGTCTCCATCTGTAGTCCATCAGAAGGACGTCCAAATCTCAAGGGGGTGTGCCAGGGGTGTGTTCAAGGTGGGACTTGGGCATTCCTAAGACATGGATATCTTTCAGCGATAATGGACCAAAACAAAGAGGAACAAGACGTCCAAGACTAAAACTTAGATGTTTTGAGCTAGACCTATTTTTATAACAAATAGCTGCAGTGGGAATTGAACCCACTTTTCTAAGATTAAAGTCTGCTGCACTAACCACTAGGCTACTCCTCTACTCCATACAAGAGGTGCCCCAAATGACCAGATGACCACTGGAGGGACTGGGGGATCACCTCCCCTTACTCCCCCAAATAACAAAACATTTTTCCAAACAGCACTTTCAAAAGGAAAAGATAGACCTTTTTTTTGTAGAAAATGACCTTTCCTGTTCTGATTTTGGACGTTTTACAAAAAACGTCCAAATTCAGACTTAGATGTGATATCCAAAAATGCCCTTTCTGTATTTGACTTGCCAAAAGTCTCAAGAAGCAGCAGTGTGAATTGAACCCATGTTGCAAGGATCAAAGCACACTGCACTAACCATTAAACCACTCTTCCTGTGT
This sequence comes from Microcaecilia unicolor, assembly GCF_901765095.1. Taxonomy (NCBI): domain Eukaryota; kingdom Metazoa; phylum Chordata; class Amphibia; order Gymnophiona; family Siphonopidae; genus Microcaecilia; species Microcaecilia unicolor. The sequence goes on from NC_044031.1 coordinate 435,526,323, forward strand.
TTTGCTTGTCTTGCATTTGGATGTTTTTTGTTTGAAAATGGAGCAAAAACAAAGACGTCCAAATCACAAGACGTCCTTGGTATTTTTGAAACGAAAGATGGACGTCCTTCTTTTTTCAAAAATGATATTCTCCCCGCCTCTGAATTTGGACGTCTTTGTAAAACGTCCAAATTCTGACTAGACATTTCTTTCGAAAATGCCCTCCAAGTAATCAGGCTGATACTTGATTGCCATTGACAGTGAATTCCATCACTTTGCACCCTGGTATTTAGAGTCAGCAGAATGAACTGACTTATAACGCACTGTCTTGCAATCTGGAAGATGAAGTCTAAAGTAGTCCCTAGAACCAGATCCCTTCTACCATCATCTTCTGCAGGTACTTTTCTGAAATTGTAGCTAAACTTGTACAGAAAAACTGATTGAAATAATAAGCACAATGCTATCATGAAACCCCCCCCTCCCAAGAAATTATTCAGTTCAAGTCCACAATTAGTAGTTCAAATTCTCATGACCCCGGGGGGTCAGAGGTGCGGACACACAATCTCTCCACTGCAAAACACTATACACAAACTTGTGCAAAAACACAGTCAGAACCTTACCAAACCATAACAGCACTAATTCCAAGGACAGGACGAGCTACAACCTTATGCATGGAAAGGCAGAACTGTAATTACACCAGGCTCTATAACACCAATACACTACCCTGTGAAAAAAAAAAAGGGCTGCAAATACTACACGCTAGCAGGATACTGTACCTTGATCACACATGAAAAACACATGACACAACAAATATGAAGGCAAAATACTGAATGGAAAGTTACCTCAAGAAGTCAGACTCAGCATGCAGCAATACTAGAAAAATTGAAACTTACATGCAAAATATCACAGATGCACATTTCTAAAAGCTGACATATTCCAATTAATAAATTCTGAATAAAATACTTTTTTTCTACCTTTGTTGTCTGATCATTTAGTTTTTCTATTCGCTTTGGTCCCAGTGTCTTCTGTTTTATGCAGTGTCTTCTTTCTGTTTGATATTTTTTCTCTCACCGTGTCCACCATCCTCCTGTGTCCTTATGTGTTCTGTCTACCATCTGTAGCCCCCTATCCCTATCCTTTCTCCAGTTTCAGCATCTGCCTTCAAAGTGTTCCGATCCAGCCCTTAAATTCAACAATTTGCCCTCCATCCACATCCAGCATTTCTCCTCTCTCCCCTCCACTCCATTTCCAGCAATTTCTCCTCTCCCTGGGTCCTGCCATCCCATCCAAGTCTATCCTTGGCCCTCTCTACCCTTCCCTCCTCCATCCACATCCAGCATTTCTCCTCTCTCCCCTCCCCTCCATTTCCAGCAATTTCTCCTCTCTCTGGGCCCTGCCATCCCATCCAAGTCCATCCTTGGCCCTCTCTGCCCTTCCCTCCTCCATCCACATCCAGCAATTCTCCTCTCTCCCCTCCATTTCCAGCAATTTCTCCTCTCCCTGGGCCCTGCCATCCCATCCAAGTCCATCCTTGGCCCTCTCTGCCCTTCCCTCCTCCATCCACATCCAGCAATTCTCCTCTCTCCCCTCCCCTCCATTTCCAGCAATTTCTCCTCTCCTTGGGCCCTGCCCTCCCATCTGTTCCTCTCTCCCCTGCCCCCCTCCATTCACCCATGTATCCAGCAATTCCCCTCTCTCCCTGGGCCCTGCCATCCCATCCAAGTCCATCCTTGGCCCTCTCTGCCCTTCCCTCCTCCATCCACATCCAGTAATTGTCCTCTCCCCCCTCCCCTCCATTTCCAGCAATTTCTCCTCTCTCTGGGCTCTGCCCTCCCATCTGTTCCTCTCTCCCCTGCCCCCCTCCATTCACTCATGTATCCAGCAATTCCCCTCTCTCCCTGAGCCCTGCCATCCCATCCATGTCTCTCTTTCCCCTGCCCGCCCTCTTCTCTCCCCCACGATGCACGATCGATCATTGATCCCTTTCCTTTTTTGCTTTTAAATTTACCTCCAGTCCGGCAGCGTCAGTGACGTCAGAAGAAGGCGGGACACAGCGAAGAGAAGTGCTTTTACTGGCTGGGAGCGCTTTCACTGACGCTGCCGGACTGGAGGTAAATTTAAAAGCAAAAAAGGAAAGGGATCGGTGATCGATCATGGGGGAGAGAAGAGGGCGGGCAGTACTAGGTCAAGGCTGACTGAGGCGTGCAGCGCGGGGTCCCCCTAAGCGCGGGGCCCTATGCGGCCGCCTCGGTCGCCTCGGCCTAAGACCGGCCCTGGTCATGCAAAAATTTTGGTTCTTTAAACAACCTTAAACCTCTTGAAATCTGTACTCAAAAAAATATTCTATCAAGGTACATCTATACAATCCAGACCGCATGAGTCTTTTTTGTAATACCAATACAATCCTTGCTGACCAATAATTTGTCTGTGTGTGTCAAATATTATAAATAGAAAACCAGAAGACTCTTTTGAGAACATCTGAACATAAAACTCGTTAAATGCCACAGAGAGGAAGCTACATGAAATTGGATCATAAATTTGAGTTTCGTTAATCCTTTTGCGTAGATCATATCCCAATAGCCCTTCTGTTTACTACGCCGCATTAGAGGCTAGTGGTGCGCTAATGCCTACACAGCCCATACACTTTGAATGGGCTGTTTCGGCGTTGTTGTGCAGCAGTTGCTAGAGCAGCTTAGTAAACAGGGGGGTAAGGTCTCAATGAGGTGGACGGTCCTTAATTGTTCAAGACTAGATCAAAAATAGATATTTTGTCTACAGAGTATAAAGCCAAATGTTTTAAAGACTTCAGAGTGATACATTTCTATATGATTTATTTCCCAGGAGTATCACTTCTTGTATGAAGGATGAAGACAAATTATATTAATAAGCGCAAAATAGCGAGTGAAGAATGTCCAATGATGATGAAGTTGTGTCCCTTGGAGGATGTTTAAGAACATAAGAATTACCGTAGCCCAATATCTTATTTCTAACAGTAGTCAATCTTGCAGAATTCCCAAAAGTATGGCCGGCCTTAAGCAGGGGCAACAGAGCTGGCCACACAGAGCCCAGTGTTCTAGATTTGCAACTGGCAGAAGATCAAGTTAAAGCTTATTTTCCCTCTCCATCTCCTTTTCTCTCCCTCTCCCTCCCTCTTGGTAATTATATCTATTCAGTGGTTCTCTATTGTACTATTTCTGGGGTCCAGGGTATCCCAAGCATGTAAATCACAAAGATTACAATAGTAATCAGTGATTAAAGAAATCTGTTTAAATAAATAAATAAACCCGTGACACTTCATTTGATATCTTACATCCTAGATGGGGGAGGGGTGGGGCACAAAACTGGTGGTTTTCTACAGGTCTGTTTTAATAATGGTTTATGGACTTTATGTCCAGGAATTTATCCAAACCCTTTTAAAATAGACTGACATTAACTGCTTTTACCATGTCCTTTTACCATGTTCCAGACCTTAACTATGCATTGAGTGAAAGAAAATACATATTTTCTCCTATTTGTTTTAAATGTGCCACTATGTAACTTCATGGTGTGTCCCCTAGACCAGTGTTTCTCAAATCCAGTCCTGGAGTACCCCTTGCCAGGCAGGTTTTTAGGATATCCACAATGAATATGCATGAAAGAGATTTGCATATAATGGAGCCAGTGTATGCAAATCAAGTTCATGCATATTCATTGTAGATATCCTGAAAACCTGACTGGCAAGGAGTACTCCAGAACTGGACTTGGGAAAATCTGCCCTAGACTATGTACTTTCTGAAAAAGTAATCAATCAAATTCCATTTACTTTTTCCACTCCACTCAGGGCTGTATAAATCTCTATCCTATCTACCCTCAGCCATCTGTTCTCCAAACTGAAGAGCCCTAACCTCATTCGCTTTTTCTCATTTGAAAGTTCCATCCCCTTTATCATTCTAGTTGACCTTCTCTATACTTTTTCTTGTTCCATTATATCTTTTAACATGATATTGTTTGGCATGATCCATATCTGGTAAAGCAAACGGCACTGATACGTTCCACACAGTCACACAAATCAAAACCAAAAATGTGGAAGAAGCCAACCAGAATGTCCAGGATGACCAAAGTTTATTCTTCAAAAAACAAAACAAACAAAAATAAATGCTGATAAAAGATCCCAACAACTACTTTGACAGATTTCCCTGACGAAGACTTTGTTTGTCGAAACATGGCCCGTGTTGGGTTGTTCTATTCAGCATTTTTTGAAGAACAAACTTTGGTCATCCTGGACATTCTGGTTGGCTTCTTCCACTTTTTTGTTTTGCCATATCTGGTAAAGGCATGCCTTTGGATTCCACAACCACCAGACTGTAAAAATTTCATTATCTTTTCCAGTACCCGGTCAAAATAGCCCCAACAAAATGGCCCCGACAAAAAAAGCTCAGAACAAAAAAGCTCTCGACATAATAGCCCGACATAACAGCCACTGTCAAAATGGCCTGCCCACAATATAGCCCTTGACAAATTAGCCCCCCGACAAAAGGGCCCGAACAGGCTGCCCAGAATATGGCACTGCATTTTTTTCTAATAATCTTACCTTGTCAAACAGGATAAGGTTCGTAAGACTATGAAAATGATGACAATGTTGTTGTTTTTTTTAATTAGCGTGTTGATGGAAGGATAGTTTCCTTAAACAGCAGAACAGATCATGAACACCAGTTGGTAGCTATAGAATTTTGTTTATTTATATATGCTTTATACAATGCAATGCTGGTAGGAGCCTTTATCAGTGAAGATTTCACTTTTAGTTTATCATCTGTTTTTGTGATGTTATTTTTTTCTAGGGGGCTATTTTGTCTAGGGGCTATTTTGTCAAGGATTATTTTGTGGGAGGGGCCATTTTGTCAAGGGCTATTTTGTTACAAGATTGTTTTGTCAGGGCTATTTTGTCAGGGCTATTAAGTCAGGGTGCCATCTTTTCCTTAAGCAGCATCTCCATTACTTTTCTGACCACTGAGATAAGATTTACTAGCCCTGTAGTTTCCTACCTCTTCTTTTTTCACTACTTTTGTGAAGAGGGTCCACATCTTCCTTTTTTTTTCTGACAGATTCCTTTAACCATATTTTTTCCAATACTTCATACGGAGGAAGATATAAAATCTAGCAGAAAGTAAACAAAGAGATTAAACTCCAATATTGTCTTTAAGTGGCAATACACTTACTTTTTTTTTTTAAAGGTGCTGTTTCTGAAAAAGCTTCAATAATATTCAGCTGTGAAATACTGGAATTATGTTTACTGGGTTGTCTCCTAGCTGTGGCTGTCTGCGTGGGAGGGAGAAAGGGAGAGTGAAAGGGAGTTCATTGTTGCATGGAAAGATGGGATTAGAAAATACCCAGATCGGGCTTTGCAATTAATTGATGTTTTAAAATATGTGCTGGTGACTCACACTGTTATAAGGGAGCTCATTAGTTTAGATTTATGGAAATAAATTAAGCATTCAGCACATTTCACCTTACCATCCCTCATTGCTTTTTCCGCTTTTTTTTTTTTTTTGTAATGGACTGTAGATGTCTACTCATGAAACCAGGCAAGCCAGGCATTTATTGAAACATTACAATAAACTGCTTTTCCATTTTTGCAAGTAAAAGGCATTATCAAGTGTTTGCGTCCTTGCCTCTAGGTAAATAAAACATAAAAATCCGCAGGCGATACTAGAACTGCCAATTTGCCCTCAATGTTAATCTCTCTTTCTGCTTTCAGATCTGTCCTGCACTTCTCCATGGCAGACACATTTTGCTTTTATGCTATTTAGTATTTACTAGTCTGAGCACATCACTGCAGAATTACTTACAGAAAGCATAGCTTATTCCTTCAAAGGCTACATTCTGACAGGTAATGAAAACTTGAAGGTGTTTTGATAATATGAAGCAGGTTAGATTTAATCTGAGTCAATTACTGTACAAAAGGTGAAGCAAAGTACTGAGTTGTCAAGTTGCAATATAATGAAAAATAGCATCAGTTGTCTTTCTACTTTGGCTAAATAAATGTGAACATTTGTTAACAGGATGTTAGTGGTAGTAGCATGATAGATATGGGTGGGTGGGTGGGTAGGGAGGGGGTTCAAGTCTGCTTAAAAGCTATTGCCATATTTTCAAACCCAGGAAAATATCTGGATAATTTTTGAATATACTTGGACAGCTGTCCAAATATATACACATATAGGGCTAGATAGTAAACGGCACTTAAAAAGTGGAGCCAAAACCCCCCCCAAATTGGTGCTCAAAGATCAGCATCCATTACAGAATAGCATTGAGTGCCGATTTTGACGTCCACATTTGCTAAAAGCAGATGTAATTCCCAGTGCACAATTTGGGTGCACATCTCTGGTGTTCTGTGTACAAATTTTAGGAATACCCCTTATCCACCCACGCACCTCCTATGGCCATGTCCCCTTTTGGGTTACGCACAATGGGATTTGGGTGCACATTTTTATAGAATAGCCATAGACAGATGTGAGTGCGAATTGAAATTGGCACCAATTAGTGCCAATTAACACTGAATTATTGGCACTAATTTGCTCGTTAGCCAATTCAGTTGGGCACACTTTTGGATCAGCACCCAAATATCAGCGCACAATTTTGGGCGTCATATATAGAATCTGGGAGATAATGGCCACAAAGGGCCTTATTCTATAAAGCTTATGCTCCTAAATTTACACTTCTAAAATTTATACTCTCCACAGTTCATGGTATACTGTTGATGACACATCTACAGTAGCACTTCATATGCATTTTTTGTAACACTGCAGTCTTTTCTGACTCTGTTCCAGTCACAATCCAACCATGTTCATTACCTTTTGTTATATTATTTCCACTTCTGCTCTCAAACACATTTATGCATTCCTTTCATTCACAGTATTTTGTATCCTTTGCACAGTTACATAAGTACATAAGTACTGCCATACTGGGAAAGACCAAAGGTCCATTGAGCCCAGCATCCTGTTTCCAAAAGTGGCCAATCCAGGTCACAAATACCCAGCAAGATCCCAAAAATGTACAAAACATTTTATACTGCTTATCCCAGAAATAGTGGATTTTCCCCAAGTCCATTTAATAACGGTCTATGGACTTTTCCTTTAGGAAGCCGTCCAAACATTTTGATTCACATTCAAGCACACCTTTCATCCACAGTATTTATTATTTTGGTTTTTGTGTCATTTGCACAGTTATTTCCTAAGCCTTTTTGTCCCTTTTATAATCAGATTTGGTATTCATCATTGTTTATATGATACCTTCGGATTTGGTGACCATTCGCAAGGTATGAGTTACATGCAGATTCCATTTGCTTTCATCCACTATATACACATCCATTCTTATTTGCTTTTTATGTATGATTTTATTTATATATTATTTATTATGTGACATATTATTCATTTTTTATGTTTATAATTTCATATGCTTATAATTTTAAACCTCAAAGTTTTATTATGCCTATATATTTGTATTTTGACATCAATTCAGCATCCCACTTTTATATGTTTTTATAGAAATAAAACAAAACATAGAAAAGAAATAAGATGATATCTTTTTTTATTGGACTAACTTACATTTTGATTATCTTTCAGTGTATTAAGTTAGTTCAATAAAAAAGGTATTACCTTGTTTTCTTTTTTATGTTTTGTTTTATTTCTATTTATTACCTTTAAAAGTGGACTAATATGGGTAGCACATCACTCTATTCAATATGTTTTTATTACATTTTACTTCTTATTTTGTGAACACAGGTTTATGTATATCTATGTTTTTAACATTTCATGTTTAGACCCTTGTTTTGCTGAAACACGGACTGTGTCAGGTCTGATCAATGAAACACTGAGTTGATGCCCCCATTCTTGAGGGTTCCTTGCACTTTTTTGGTTTGCTGTTCTTTTGAGTGTGCTTTGGATTCCCTCCTCCACAGTCCCTGGGGATTGGTAACATGGAATCTTGCCCTCAGCCATCTCTTTTCCAAGCTGAAGAGCCCTAAACTCTTAAGCCTTTCCTCATATAAGAAAAGTTCAGCTCCTTAATCATTTAGGTCACCCTTCTTTGAACCTTTTCTAATTCCACTATATCTTTTCTTGGATATGGCAACTAGAATTACACACAATACTCAAGATGAGGTTGCACCATAGAACAATACAGAGGCATTATAATATTCTTTCTTATTTTCTATTCCTTTCCTAATAATTCCTAGCATTCTGTTTGTTTTTTAGCTGCCACCGCACACTGCAAAAAAATTTCAGAATATTGTTCACCACGACACCTAGATCTTTTTCATGGGTGTTGACTCCTAAGCTGGAAACTAACATCAGGTAACTATGATTTGGATTATTTTCCCAATATGCATCACTTTGCATTTGTCCACATTAAATTTCATCTGCCATTTGGATGTTTAGTCTTCCAATTTTTCAAAGTTTGCAAGCATTTTAATAACTTTGAATAGCTTTGTGTCATCTGTAAAATTAATAATCTTGCTCATCATTCCCATTTCTAGATCATTTATAAATATATTATTCGTATTAGGTCATGCTTCAATTATATTCCCCTTGTTTTCTATCAGTTATGTACCTTTGTGGATGAAACTCAACTACTAGCAACATGCCAGCATTAACCCAATCAGTTTTTAGTGATCTTGTAGTCTGCTGGTACCAATCTATCTAATCTGTAACCCATGCAATTGCTAGGTCAGGCTTTCAATTGTATGAGCTCTGATTCCTCCTTATCACATCTCCCTTTGCACTGCTGGTAGGTTATTTTTACACATCTACCTTCTTAGTAAAGTACTTTGATAGGATCGTGTTTGCTAAAATAAAAAAATATATATATAAATATATATATAGGGCTAGATTCTATATATGCAACAAAAAAATCAGTGCTGAAAAAGTGCTATTCTATAAGCTGTGCTTAAAGTTAGGTGCGGTTTTTAGAATAGCACTTATGCCCGGAAATCACACCTAACTTTAGGCATGGCCATTTGCACCAACTGAAATGGGGTGCAAATGTATGCACCATCCCCGTTATTCTATAACAATGCATGTGAATTTAGGAATTCACCTGTTATGCCCAAGACCCTCCCAGTTCCGCTCCCCCTTTTTCAGATTGCACGCAAATTTTAGGTGAGGATCCCGTGCCTAGATTTATGAGTGTAAATGCCAATTAAGTCTAATTAGTGCCAGTAATTGCTGGTTAAAAAGCCAATTATTGATGCTAATTAGTTCATTATTCAATTAAATTGTGCATGTAAATTGAGTGTGCACCCAAATTTGCAAAAACAATTATTGGCGACTTTTATAGAATTAGGGGGAAAATGTGAATGCTAGCCTTAAATCATCCAGAAGGGGTCTTTATTTCATTTTTTGAGGTATGATTCATATCTTGCCCATGTTTCTTAACACTGTGTGCGACTGTTTCATTCACTGAAGTCAACAAATACAATTTTTGAAATATTCCTAAACCCAGAATATGAATGAACTGAGTCCTTACTGACTTTACATTTTTATTGATTTTCAGCACGTATAGGGCATGAACTTGTGTATTGAAAGTATGATATATATATATATATATATATATATTGGAACTTCAAATAGCTGCAAATACGTTTCATTGTAGTACATGAGTTTTGCACAGCTGTAAATGCAGTTCACCATAGCTTAAATTGAATCCCTACTTCACTCTTACACCTCACTGCTATGAAAAAGATAAGGTAATTTTTCTCTGTGCCTTAGACTTATTTTTGCACATAGCTGTCAAGAAAAGCACAGAATAATCTGTGGATGAATGAATTTTGGAAATCTGTTCAAGTTTTTATGGAAACACCTTTTAATGCTGAAGTTTTACTTAGGCCTGCTTGTTAGCCACAACTAATTCAAAATTAATTCTTGCTGTAGTAAAAATGAAATGTATTATTTTTATAGCACTGGACTTTCACATAACACTATAGAAAAATCACTTGGGGCCCTGTTTACTAAGCTGTGCTGTAAGCGTGCTACCGATTTTAGCGGGCATTAAAAATTAGGATATGCTAATGCTAGAGACACCCATATATTCCTATGGGTGTCTCTAGCATTAGCGTGCGCTAAAAACACAAGTGCACCTTAGTAAACAGGGCCCTTGGTATGCAACTCAGTCCTAGGAATGACCAGTGAAGAAATAGTCTAGTGCAGCGGTTCTCAAAACTGTTCTGGGGACCACCAGCCAGTCAGGCTTTCAAGATAGCCCTAATGAATATACTTCTCTTTCTAATGAGTAGATATATTTTACCCTAGTTACAATTATTAGTTCTTACTACAATACTAACTACTCCTTTCTTGTATTAATAGCCTTTATTGAAAAACTTTTGAAAAACATTTCTTATAAAAAACTTCAACATCATAATTATTTTAAATGGTTTCTCTTTACAATTCATCCACTCACATTAACTCACATTCAACTTCGCAATCATACTAGGCCCATCTATCATTCCAAACGCCACTCTTATATACATATCTGAAGGTCCCTTAGCACTGAAACTCATCAACATCAAATTTCAACATAGAAGGTATAACTATATTGTTTAACAATTGATGTTCCATTCACATTATTAATGTCTTAATGTTTCACCAATAAAGCAGGAAAATGTGCATTCTGTAATTGTTATCACAACAAGCTCTTTTTGTATGATGAATGATGTCGTTCTATAATCCAAAAGTAGTGTCTCTCATTATATTCATTATGTCCATCCATTTCCTTATTTTTCATATGAAATTGTAAGAACCTTCAGATCTTCAGTTCGAAAAGTGAAAGATTATTATTCATCCACCACTTCAATCTTCTACTGCGTTATCAGCCCAAAAATCGGTCTTAAACTTTAGAGATTGAAATTCTTCAGGAAATTTGGCGACAAACCCGATGCAGTCGCTGTGTTTCACCAAAATGCGTCATTAGGGATTAAACAAACATAACATAGCAAAGAGAAACCTCTTATTCCTATCAAATTAAAATTCCACTATCCTCAAAGTTTAATTAATGAAATCAGTTACCTGAAAAATAGAATTTCAAACATTACACAGCTACAAAGTCAGAGTGAACCGCCCACAGGGGTCTGAGAAAAATAGCATTGTGCTCTCTAAACGCTGGAGCAGGCGCAAAGCATTTTTCTTAACAATTTACAAACACGTTTAATGTGGAGAGTGGGGGGTAGGATTTTACAAAAAATGTTCCTTAAAGAACAGAGTTTAATTTATGAATGGAACACAGTGAGCCCATCGGGCTTGAATAAAGAAGTGGAGTGGTGTCATGATTATGACTGTTTTCCTGGTTTGTGCTCCCCTCGCCCTCTGGTGGCCAGTACCAGTGACTGCTATAGACTAGCTGTTGCTGTTTCCCAAGCCTGTGTCAGAATTGCTTGCCTTGTTTGTCCATAAGCAGCACCCGTACTTGTCTTGGGATTCCTACAGCTGAGCCTCAGCAGGTGATGGTCTTTATTAAGCACCTGTGGGCTTTGCTACTTTGCCTTTGCATTGCCAAAGGTCTCTGGGTGAGCTGGTGTGCTCTGTTGCACTTCTGCCTAGTTTAGCTTCTTGTCTGAATTCCTTGTCTGGTTCTTGTTCAGTCTGTGTTGGTTAGCTTAAGTTTTATTACTTACTAGTCTTGTTTTTTGTCTGTTTGTATTGCCTGGTTCCTGTTCAGTCTGTGTGTAGTTTAGCTTTTAGCATATTGATTGTATCTCTCCTAGTGGCTGCTTGACAGCTTTCAGTCTGTCTGTTTTCTGCCTAGTGTTGTGTTATTTGTCTGTGAGTCCTAGCCTAGTATTCTGCCTTGCCTCTCATGTTTATTTCTTTCCCCTCTGAACCCTAACTCTGCTTTAGTCTAGCTTGTTCCTGTACCATGTGTCTTGTGTGGAATCCTGAAGTCCTGCAGGCCACCTGCACCTAGGAGCTCAACCTCTGGGGAACGGCGGCCACCGCAGGTGAAGTCCAGTTGGTCCAGTCCTGTCTTTCCAGCTTTGCTTGCCTATAGCTTAGTTCCACTCCAATCTCTAGCCCTGTGTGTTCTTGCCTTGTTTGTCTGCATCTGCAGCTCCTGTCTTTGTTTGTTTGGTAATCCAGTTCTGGTTGGGGGGTTTTGCCTGCTGCTGCTGCTTGTGAGAAGGGAGAGGCTGTCCTACCATGGTTAGGCCCCTAGAGGGCGCTGTTCCCCTAAAATGTCCAGGGAGAAGGGCTGGGTGAGTCGCTGAAGGGAGCCAGTAAGGGGAGGTATAGCTGGAGGTCGCTAGGACCGGGGAGAGTCCTGGAGGTGGAAACAGGTGCAGCAGGTTATGGGCTGGGTCCTGTTTGGCCATTAAACACTTAATACCCCACCTGAGTGGTGAAGGGGGGAGGAGAGCTAGCAGCGGAAGAAGAGAGCTGGTAGCTGAAGCAGGAGGTCCCCATGTGAAGTACTGGCTGAGCCCTTTGGACTGGTGGTGAACTGTGTGCAAAGCAAGGAAGCTGGCTGGGGTAAGAAGGCCCTAGACTGCCAGGTATAAGAACTGTGTGTTACAAGGACGGACTGGGTGTCCGGGTTAAAAGGAAGGACTGGGGGTGTTCATGTTACCAGGAAGGACTGAGTGTCCAGGTGCTTAAGCTGGAAGATTGAACTGACTAGGAAGAAATGTTTAAGCTGGAAGGACTGTTTAAGCTTGTAAAAGTGTTTTAAGCTGGAAGAAGTGTGCCCCAGGAAGGGGGAATAAAAGATTTGTAAGAGAGCATCCTGTTGGTGAGACCTGACTGTGTTTGCCTTTGAGAAGCAGGTCACCCTGAGCAGAAAGGGGTAGTAGAATAATTTGCATGAAATCTGCATACTGAGAACCAGCTCACCCTGAGTGAAAGAGGGACGTGGGATCCTGAGGTGGGAGCTTTATCTTCAAAATAGCCTCATCTTCACAATTGGTGGCAGTGGTGGGATCTGCACTGAACATCCACGTGGGAGCAGTCGGATTCCAGATCAGACCAGACGAGGGGTTGGCGTGAGATGGAGGTGCCCTTGGAGGTTCCAGAGGCCCGTCGAGGGGGGCCAACACTAGCAAAAGCGCTTTGCTCACCTACCCCAGGTAAAGGGTACCTAGGGGGGAGGTGAGAGTGGATACGCAAGTGAGAACTGGAGGCTTGGGAGTGGCTGTAGGGGATGGAGGAGGCCACAAACCCCTTCCCAGGAGGAAGGGGGGACACACAGGGAGGTGCAGCACAAGTGAGGGGGCCAGGAGAGTAAACAGGCCACACTTGGATCTTGTTTTGTGTGATTGCAGGCTGCACCCCATCGGACGGCCAGGAAGGATGGAGGCCTGAGGAGCCGGAGAAAAGGTCAAGCCGGAGAGGAGAAGGCAAGAGCACTCACCTGAGTCAATTACCGCTGGAGAGGATCTATTAAAGCTGGACATTAAGAACCAGGTTTTGGGGACTTGCAGGGGATAAGGGTCTGATAGAACCAGCTGTAAAAAAATTCCCAAAACAGTCACCAGGTGACCCCTTTCTTGGAGGGATCATGGTATAGGTGGGCACCCAGGGAAAGGGTAGGGCCCGAGCCATGTGAGGTGCTAAGAGAAAGATAAGGAACCTGGGGCGAGCTAGGTGACCCCTCCCTCGGAGGGCTCATGGTAGCGTCAGGTGCCCAAGAGGTAGGAGGGGGCTGCAGGAGAAGAGGGTCAGGTAGGGCCCGCTGCAGTGGGAGCTCCTCAAGGCCTGGTGAATGGGAAGGGCCCGGGGCCATGGGATGTGCTAAGAGGGGGGTGAGGAGCCTAGATGGGGAGGTTGGTGAGACCCAGGGATAGAACAGGGATGAGCCTAGAAAGGAGTAAGCCCTCTGTGAAGAATTGCTGCTCCTCAGTGGAAAAGGCTACAAGGGTTGCTGAGGTGGAGCAGCAATTATCTTAAGTGTGGGAGTATGTGAGAAGGGAGAGGCTGTCCTACCATGGTTAGGCCCCTAGAGGGCGCTGTTCCCCTAAAATGTCCAGGGAGAAGGGCTGGGTGAGTCGCTGAAGGGAGCCAGTAAGGGGAGGTATAGCTGGAGGTCGCTAGGACCGGGGAGAGTCCTGGAGGTGGAAACAGGTGCAGCAGGTTATGGGCTGGGTCCTGTTTGGCCATTAAACACTTAATACCCCACCTGAGTGGTGAAGGGGGGAGGAGAGCTAGCAGCGGAAGAAGAGAGCTGGTAGCTGAAGCAGGAGGTCCCCATGTGAAGTACTGGCTGAGCCCTTTGGACTGGTGGTGAACTGTGTGCAAAGCAAGGAAGCTGGCTGGGGTAAGAAGGCCCTAGACTGCCAGGTATAAGAACTGTGTGTTACAAGGACGGACTGGGTGTCCGGGTTAAAAGGAAGGACTGGGGGTGTTCATGTTACCAGGAAGGACTGAGTGTCCAGGTGCTTAAGCTGGAAGATTGAACTGACTAGGAAGAAATGTTTAAGCTGGAAGGACTGTTTAAGCTTGTAAAAGTGTTTTAAGCTGGAAGAAGTGTGCCCCAGGAAGGGGGAATAAAAGATTTGTAAGAGAGCATCCTGTTGGTGAGACCTGACTGTGTTTGCCTTTGAGAAGCAGGTCACCCTGAGCAGAAAGGGGTAGTAGAATAATTTGCATGAAATCTGCATACTGAGAACCAGCTCACCCTGAGTGAAAGAGGGACGTGGGATCCTGAGGTGGGAGCTTTATCTTCAAAATAGCCTCATCTTCACAATTGGTGGCAGTGGTGGGATCTGCACTGAACATCCACGTGGGAGCAGTCGGATTCCAGATCAGACCAGACGAGGGGTTGGCGTGAGATGGAGGTGCCCTTGGAGGTTCCAGAGGCCCGTCGAGGGGGGCCAACACTAGCAAAAGCGCTTTGCTCACCTACCCCAGGTAAAGGGTACCTAGGGGGGAGGTGAGAGTGGATACGCAAGTGAGAACTGGAGGCTTGGGAGTGGCTGTAGGGGATGGAGGAGGCCACAAACCCCTTCCCAGGAGGAAGGGGGGACACACAGGGAGGTGCAGCACAAGTGAGGGGGCCAGGAGAGTAAACAGGCCACACTTGGATCTTGTTTTGTGTGATTGCAGGCTGCACCCCATCGGACGGCCAGGAAGGATGGAGGCCTGAGGAGCCGGAGAAAAGGTCAAGCCGGAGAGGAGAAGGCAAGAGCACTCACCTGAGTCAATTACCGCTGGAGAGGATCTATTAAAGCTGGACATTAAGAACCAGGTTTTGGGGACTTGCAGGGGATAAGGGTCTGATAGAACCAGCTGTAAAAAATTCCCAAAACAGTCACCAGGTGACCCCTTTCTTGGAGGGATCATGGTATAGGTGGGCACCCAGGGAAAGGGTAGGGCCCGAGCCATGTGAGGTGCTAAGAGAAAGATAAGGAACCTGGGGCGAGCTAGGTGACCCCTCCCTCGGAGGGCTCATGGTAGCGTCAGGTGCCCAAGAGGTAGGAGGGGGCTGCAGGAGAAGAGGGTCAGGTAGGGCCCGCTGCAGTGGGAGCTCCTCAAGGCCTGGTGAATGGGAAGGGCCCGGGGCCATGGGATGTGCTAAGAGGGGGGTGAGGAGCCTAGATGGGGAGGTTGGTGAGACCCAGGGATAGAACAGGGATGAGCCTAGAAAGGAGTAAGCCCTCTGTGAAGAATTGCTGCTCCTCAGTGGAAAAGGCTACAAGGGTTGCTGAGGTGGAGCAGCAATTATCTTAAGTGTGGGAGTATGTGAGAAGGGAGAGGCTGTCCTACCATGGTTAGGCCCCTAGAGGGCGCTGTTCCCCTAAAATGTCCAGGGAGAAGGGCTGGGTGAGTCGCTGAAGGGAGCCAGTAAGGGGAGGTATAGCTGGAGGTCGCTAGGACCGGGGAGAGTCCTGGAGGTGGAAACAGGTGCAGCAGGTTATGGGCTGGGTCCTGTTTGGCCATTAAACACTTAATACCCCACCTGAGTGGTGAAGGGGGGAGGAGAGCTAGCAGCGGAAGAAGAGAGCTGGTAGCTGAAGCAGGAGGTCCCCATGTGAAGTACTGGCTGAGCCCTTTGGACTGGTGGTGAACTGTGTGCAAAGCAAGGAAGCTGGCTGGGGTAAGAAGGCCCTAGACTGCCAGGTATAAGAACTGTGTGTTACAAGGACGGACTGGGTGTCCGGGTTAAAAGGAAGGACTGGGGGTGTTCATGTTACCAGGAAGGACTGAGTGTCCAGGTGCTTAAGCTGGAAGATTGAACTGACTAGGAAGAAATGTTTAAGCTGGAAGGACTGTTTAAGCTTGTAAAAGTGTTTTAAGCTGGAAGAAGTGTGCCCCAGGAAGGGGGAATAAAAGATTTGTAAGAGAGCATCCTGTTGGTGAGACCTGACTGTGTTTGCCTTTGAGAAGCAGGTCACCCTGAGCAGAAAGGGGTAGTAGAATAATTTGCATAAAATCTGCATACTGAGAACCAGCTCACCCTGAGTGAAAGAGGGACGTGGGCTCCTGAGGTGGGAGCTTCATCTTCACAATAGCCTCATCTTCACATGCTGTACAGCAGTAGCTCAAGGGCTCATGTTTATCCCAGTGTCAGAGAAGCCAGGGATAATGACAAGTGGTCTGGGATAGTCACATGACAAGCTCTCAATCAAACATATAAAATGCGAATGATTGTACTCACCTACAAATGCGCAGTAGAGACTTCCCTCTCTGTCCCGCCCCGCGTCAATATGTGATGATGAAGGCAGAACAGAGATGGAAACTGTGCGAAGGGGGGGGAGGGAGGTCGCCGCTCCCCCCCCCCCGAGGTCGCCGCCACCGCCCCCCCCCACCCAGAGTCGCCGCCGCCGCCCCCCTCCACCCGGCCCGGGCCTTCTCTTCGCTATTGAACTTACATCGCCGAAAACGCAGCAGGGCAGATCAGCTGAGCTGCCGTCGGCCTTCCTGCCCTGCCTGTGTCCCGCCCTCGCCGACGTTACATCACACGAGGGCGGCACACAGGCAGAGAAGGAAGGCCGACGGCAGCTCAGCTGATCTGCCCTGCTGCATTTTCGGCGATGTAAGTTCAATAGCGAAGAGAGGGGCTGGGTGGAGGGGGGGGGGGGTGGCGGCGGCGACTCCAGGGGGGGGGGACTGGTCCCGGCGACCTTGGGGTGGGGGGGAGAGGAAGGCAGGAGAAATGCTGGATATGGGAGGTATTGGAGGGAGGGAGGGAGGGAGGGAGGGAGGGGGGCCTTGGAGCTAGGAGGGGGAGGGACAGAGGGCCCTTGGAGCTGGGAGGGAGGGAGGGACAGAGGGCCTTGCAGCTGGCAGGGAAGGAGGGGGGCCTTCGACCTGGCTGTGAGGGAGGGACCCTTGGAGCTGGGAGGGCATGGGGCCTTGGAACTGGGAGGGCAGGCAGGGGGCCTTGGAGCTGGGGAGGGACGGAGGGAATGGAGCCTTGGAACTGGAGGGAGGGCAGGGGGCCTTGGAGCTGGGTGGGGGAGGGACTGGGGCCTTGGAGTTGGGAGGGACGGACGGAGGGGGGCCCTGGAGCTGCACCCCCTTGAAGCATGCATCTGGGGCAGACTGCCCCCACCGCCCCGCTCTCGGTATGCCACTGGCACAGGCTGCAGCCAGCACCTGAGCCCCTGCAGAATGTGAGAGATACAGACTACAGAGGCTGAGCTGTCCAAACAACAAAGGTAGAAAAAAACTTAGGGACCGATATTCAAAGTGATTTCAGTGGGCAGGAGAGGCTCCTGCCCGCTTAAGTCATCTATAGCTGCCTAACATTTGGTATTCAATGGAACTAAACTGGGCAGTATTGCTGAATATCGCTTCTGACCACCCATTAAAACAACGGGCAGGTCAGGGGATGTTGTTGGAGAGGAGCTGGTCCAAAGAGAATCCACATGCGTGAATATCAGGGCTGGCTAACTCCCGCGGTCTGACTGTCGGTCCCAAGGTGTTTCCTTATTTAGCACAGGCAGCCTTCCCCAAGAGCTCTCACCAGTTTCTCCCACCCCATTCCTTTAAAGGGACATAGCTAAGCGTAGCAGAGATTTCTTCTGACATTTACCACTGCTACACTTGGTTTTCTTTAGGGCTGTCCACTACAAGAGGGCAGTATAAACTCCTTAACAGTTTCTTTCCAAATCTCCTGTGAGCTTGTATATTATCCCCCCCCCCCCCCCATGTTTTTTCTTAGAAAGGGGCCACAATAGAACACTACCTCCTATCCCATGACTTTCCAATTTCCTCTGGAGTCTTTCATGAGCTACTTTGTCAACTGCCTTTGGAAAATCCAGAAACACAATATCAACCGGCTAAAGCAAAACATTGTGCAGGCTGCCTGTGAGTGTCCCTTTGTTGAAGGAAGGAAAATCCCAGATGAATGGAGTGGGAGAGAGCGGGGGGGGGGGGGGGGGGGGAGAAAGAGAGTGGAATTGGAAAATGTTTGGGAATGTTCTTGGGTCTAGGGGTGGAGCTGGATGGAGGGGGAGAGAGGAATGTTCCTAGGACTGGGGTGGAGGGTAGAAATGGGAATGCCTCTAGAGCTTAAGGGGAGAGGAGGGGGTAAGAGGGAAATGTGGATGGAGTTGGGACTGGGGACAGAGGGTGAAGAATCTTTCAACCTTATGTGTTTATATTATATTTTTTGATGTGTCTATTTTCAAATAATTTGGTATTTTAAAAATTTTATGTGAGTTTTTAAATATTAGTGTTCTTATTACATTACTAAGATAATAGTGCATATAAACAGGTATCACCACTTACATAGGCTGACACATCAAATCATATTAAGACAGCTAGGAATTTATCATTGGAACAGGAGTAGGGGAGGAGGGAAATAAAGATTCAGGCTGATCCAAGAATAGCCAAAGGCTCCCAGTCTCAGTTAAGACAGCACTTGATTTTGCTTTTCAGATGCTTGCCTGTAGGGTACCTATGTGGCCCCTATTCTATAAAGGAAAGTAGGCATCTACTTTCTCTTATAGAATGCTAGCATAAGCTCAAATACAAGCCTATAATTTAGGTGTGAACACTTAAGTCAGCCATAGAACTGGTGTAAGTGCATCTAAATACTTGAGATACACACAATGCTTATAGTATTCCATAAGTTAAGCACATAAGTGTGAGTCCTGCCCACACTCCGCCTACATATTTCCCTACCTGTAAAATACACACTATCAGGCTTATTTTTGAAAGAGAGGGATGCCCATCTTTCGACACAAATCACAAGATGGGTGTCCTTCTCACAGAGTTGCCCAAATCAGCATAATCGAAAGCCGATTTTGGGCATCCTCAACTGCTTTCCAAAGTTCACAGGGGCATGTCGGAGGCGTAGCAAAGGCGGCACTGGGGTGTGCCTAACACATGGGCATCCTCGGCCGATAATGGAAAAAAGAAGGGTGTCCCTGACAAACACTTGGATGACTTTACCTGGTCCTTTTTTTCTTACGACCAAGCCACAAAAATGTGCCCTAAATGACCAGATGACCACCGGAGGGAATCGGGGATGACCTCCCCTTACTCCCCCAGTGGTCACTAACCCCCTCCCACTCTCAAAAAAATTTTAAAAATATTTTTTCCAGCCTCTATGCCAGCCTCAAATACCATACTTAGGTCCATCGCAGCAGTATGCAGGTCCCTGGAGCAGTGGGTGCAGTGCACTTCAGGCAGGTGGACCCAGGCCCATCCCCCCCAACCTGTTACACTTGTGGTGGTAAATGTGAGCCCTTTAAAACCCACCAGAAACCCACTGTACCCACATGTAGGTGCCCCCTTCATCTCTAAGGGCTATGGAAGTGGTGTACAGTTGTGGGGAGTGGGTTTTGGGGGGGGGGGGGTCGGGGGGCTCAGCACACAAGATAAGGGAGCTATGCACCTGGGAGCAATTTCTGAAGTCCACTTCAGTGCCCCCTAGGGTGCCCACTTGGTGTCTTGGCATGTCAGGGGGACCAGTGCACTATGAATGCTGGCTCATCCCATGACCAAAGGGCTTGTATTTGGTTGTTTCTGAAATGGGCGTCCTCACTTTCCATTATCACTGATAATTGGGGACGACCATCTTTAAGGATGACCATCTCTAAGTTCAACCTAAATTTCGCGATTTGGGCATCCCCGACTGTATTATCGAAACGAAAGATGGACGCCCATCTTGTTTCGAAAATACAGGTTTCCCTGCCCCTTCGCCGGGATGTCCTGCGAGGACGTCCTCAGCAAAACCTGGGCGCCCCTTTCGATTATGCCCCTCTATGTATTATGTGTGTGTATTTACAGATTAGTGTTTAGGTGGAATTTTGGCATTTACGTATGTGCATACATATATGTCAGCATGATAACATTTATATAGGTAATTAGCATGTAAATGGTAGCACCCGCTTTATAGATTTACCCTCTATGTTTCACCAGGTATTAATTTCATCCTATAAACTTACCTTGAATTAATTGCAAAGCTAAAGAAATGAAACTATTGTAAGCCCCGCACCTGGGAGCCAAACCACACCCTACCTTTACCTTTTTTTTTTATTTATGTATTTATTAACATTATCCAATATTTTACAAGACAATCCTCTTGTTCAGGAAAAGTATCTAATAATCTACAAAATATGTAAAAAAATATAATAATACAAACAGGAAAAAAAAAGTGAAGCTTAAGCTTCACATTAACAGGAAAACTATACTCAAGTCCATACATGTGATCCAAGATTTCAGGAAAATACTGGAGACAAATTATCTAAAGGTTTATCAAAAAAAGAAATTATACAAATACTGTTAAGTAGAGCAAACACTTATAATTAACGCTTGTCCATTTTCACTGAGGTTATGAGTGAAGATACATGAGACGGCTCTGTAAATACATATTTTTTCTCCCTAAACCATATTATACACTTGCAGGGGTATCTTAAAAAGAAGGTACCTCCCAAGTGCAAAACTTCAGGCCTAAGGAGCAGGAATTGTTTCCTTCGTCGTCGTGTCTCCTTAGAGACATCAGGAAAAAGTAATACTTTTAAACCCAAAAAGGGTTTATCTTTGTTTCGGAAAAACAGACGAAAGATCCAATTCTTGTCTGGTAATAGTGCAACTGTAGCCACCAATGTAGCTGCAGTTGCTAATTTGGTATCAGAAGTCTCAAGCAAGAGAGAGACATTTATCGGAGCTTCGGGTTGAGAGGTTCCTTTCCCAGGAATATAGTAAACCATAGTCATTGGTGGTAAATTCTGTTCAGGAATTAATAAATGTTGCGTTTCAGCATATCCATAAGAGCAACATTTTGAAGTCTAGGAAAGTTGACAAATCTTAGGTTATGATTTTTAGTGTAATTATCAAAGGTTTCCATTTTATCTCTAAGACTCGTCAAATCTTTCATCATAATAGGTTGTACCGTTTCAAGCTTCATAATTCTCTGATCCAAGTTAACAAATTTCCCATTCAAATCTTTAGTCTGTTCCTCTTGTACCCCCAGATTACTTTCCAGAGATTTAACTTTAGGCTGAAGATCATTTATCTGCTTAAGGAAAACTTGTCCTAGGTTGGAAACCAGGTCCCACAAAGCTTCTAATGTCACATCTTTTGGTCTAGTCATAAATTCTTTAGGAAGTTCAAACCTTACAGGCTGGTCTCGGTCCTCACTCTGCCCCTCTGCTTCTCTCCCCTCAGTTTGCAGCGTTTCCACGGGCAAACTGCTCTCCAGTCCCACCTCTGTAGTAAGGGAGGCTTTGATTCGGGGATCTTCTGGGCCCCTAACCTCTACGGGAGTGGACCCCGTCGAATCCAGGAGGAAAGAACTGGCGCCAATCGGCTGGGGAGGAGGAGTGCGTTCGGCGGGGCTGAGGGTCACTTCAAAGCCAGAGAGCGCCGAAGTCTCCGTTTTGCCGGCGCGCACCTCTGGAAGCGAACCACCGTCGCGGTGAACTCCCTGCGATCTCAAATATCGATCCATCGGACCAGGTAATGAGGGAGTTAGCGGGGAAGCCCTACCCGCTAGTCTCCCTCTTCGTTTCGGCATTTCTTTTTTTTCAGGAGCGTGAGTCGCAGCAACCTAACAGCTTGCAGCCATCTTGGATCCCCTACCTTTACCTTATTTATAGTCTGTGGCCTATATCTCAGGTGTGATATTTTTCTCAGAAGACTGCCTCACAAACAATAGGGAAATTTCAGAAAGAGAATGAATTAGGAAATATGGAAATCTCAAAGAAGGAATGGGGTAAATTGTCACCTTTACTTAAATTATACAAAAATTTTAATAAATCTCAAGAACACAAAACTGTAAATAAATGGTTTTATATATTTTTTCTACTATTGCCCTGACTGGATCCAGTTTACAAACTAAAAAATATTTATAAAGACAAGAAAATATTTTAACATCAAAAAGAAACATATATCAGTTAAGTGCCTCCTCCTCTTTTGTTTTCTTTGACTAAAACTTAGCATTAGCAACAAAATATCCAATCTACAAGCTGATTCTTTGTGTTAATTTCTTGTTTTCCAGGACTAACACCCACCTCAGGCTCAAGTCTCTCAGGTAAGTATAACTCTGTATTTGTACTTAGTCTATGTGCTTTTAAATGTCTATTTGTCACCTTTCTCTCTTCCCTTTGGTCTTTCTTGTAAATCTTCTTTTCTTCTCCTTTCTTTAGTTGGAGTTCATATGCCTTCTCTCTCAGGACTCTCTGAGCAGGAACCCTACTGCCTGACTTTAACAAACAAAAAATGCAATACCCTGCAGCTATACTAAGATTTATTATATTATCAAAAATTCTTTTAACTCTAAACTAACTAGGAAAACAAAGTGGTTAATTCAAGTGTCCCTTTTAACCCACCCAATTTCTACTCCCTAAGTGATGCACTTAGGGAGTAGAAATCCACAGGAGACGTATGTGTTAGGCGGTGACAGTCTGATAGGTACGAATGGGGAGAGGGATCTTGGGGTGATAGAATCTGAGGACCTGAAGGTGACGAAACAGTGTGACAAGGCGGTGGCCATAGCTAGAAGATTGCTAGGCTGTATAGAGAGAGGTGTGACCAGCAGAAGAAAAGAGGTTTTAATACCCCTGTATAAGACGTTGGTGAGGCCCCACCTGGAGTATTGTGTTCAATTTTGGAGGCCGTATCTTGCGAAGGATGTTAAAAAAATGGAAGCGGTGCAAAGAAAAGCTACGAGAATGGTATGGGATTTGCGTAGCAAGACTTATGAGGAGAGACATGTTGACCTGAACATGTATACTCTGGAAGAAAGGAGAAACAGGGGTGATATGATACAGACGTTCAAATATTTGAAAGGTATTAATCCGCAAACAAACCTTTTCCGGAGATGGGAAGGCGGTAGAACTAGAGAACATGAAATGAGGTTGAAATGGGGCAGACTCAAGAAAAATGTCAGGAAGTATTTTTTCACGGAGAGAGTGGTGGATGCTTGGAATGCCCTCCCGCGGGAGGTGGTGGAGAGGAAAACGGTAACGGTATTCAAACATGCGTGGGATAAACATAAAGGAATCCTGCTCAGAAGGAAGGGATCCCCAGAAGCTTAGCCGATGGTGGGAGGCAGGGCTGGTGGTTGGGAGGTGGGGATAGTGCTGGGCAGACTTATACGGTCTGTGCCAGAGTCGGTGGTGGGAGGCGGGGCTGGTGGTTGGGAGGCGGGGATATTGCTGGGCAGACTTATACAGTCTGTGCCAGAGCCGGTGGTGGGAGGCGGGGCGGGTGGTTGGGGGGCGGGGATAGTGCTGGGCAGACTTATACGGTCTGTGCCCTGAAAAAGACAGGTACAAATCAAGGTAAGGTATACACAAAAAGTGGCACATGTGAGTTTATCTTGTTGGGTAGACTGGATGGACCGTGCAGGTCTTTTTCTGCCGTCATCTACTATGTTACTATCCAGCTTATAATCGAAATAATCGCCAGCTATTTCCCGACACAAATCAGGATATGGCCGGCGATTTCGCAAAAGCGGCGAAAAGCGTATAATCGAAAGCTACATTTGTGATAGCTTCGCCGCTTTCCCTTCGCCTCGCCGGCAAAAGTTCAAAGGGGCGTGTTGGTGGCAAAGCGAAGGCGGGACATGGGCAGGCTTGGGCGTGGCTACCAGATGGCCGGCTTTCACGGATAATGGAAAAATAAAACCCGGCGATAAGCAGTATTTCGCCGGGTTTACTTGGTCCTTTTATTTTCACGACCAAGCCTCAAAAAGGTGCCCCAACTGACCAGATGACCACTGGAGGGAATGGGGGATGACCTCCCCTTACTCCCCCAGTGGTCGCCAACCCCCTCCCACACTAAAATTATTAAAATACAAACCTTTTTTGCCAGCCTGTATACCAGCCTCAAATGTCATACCCAGCACCCTGACAGCAGTATGCAGGTCCCTGGAACAGTTGTTGTTGGTTGCAGTGGACTGCAGAAAGGCAGAGCCAGGCCCATCCCCCCCTACCTGTTTCACTTGTGGTGGGTAATGTTGAGCCCTCCCAAACCCCCCAAAGCCCACTGTACCCACATGTAGGTGCCCCCCTTCAGCCCTTAGGGCTAGGGTAATGGTGCACACTTGTGGGCAGTGGGTTCTGGGGGGGATTTGGGGGACTCAGCACACAAGGGAAGGGTGCTATGCACCTGGAAGCTAATTTGTTTATAAAAGATGTTTGAAGTGCCCCCTAGGGTGCCCGGTTGGTGTCCTGGCATGTGAGGGAGACCATTGCCCTCCTCCCATGGCCAAATGCCTTGGATTTCGCTGGGTTTGAGATCGCCGGCAGTTTTTTCCATTATCGCGGAAAAACAAAACTGGCGATCTCAAACCCAGCGAAATCCAAGGCATTTCGCCGGGCCACACTGTATTATCGAAAAAAAAGATGGCCGGCCATCTTTTTTGAAAATACGGTTCCGGCCAGCTGTTGCGCCGTTGCCAAAACAGATCGCCGGCGACCTATTTCGCCGGTGACGTTCGATTATTCCCATCTATGTTACTCTCAGCACTACTACATTGTCTCACTCAAAACGTTTTTTTCCTTTCACAAAAAGTTGTTTAAAATTAAATAAACTTATGACTACTATCCTCCAATAAGCAGCCCAACACTGTCAAACTCCAACAGCAAGATAATGCTGCAGAACTCAAAGACTCTGTCCAACAACAATCATTTTACCACTGACTTCTTTTATTGCCATTTTGTTAAGACAGCAACTTTTTCTATTTAACCTTCACTATCTCCTCTCTGTTAGTCAAAACCACTCACCAGTTCAATAATGCTGGACAACTATTACCAGCATGAAAGCTTTGTCACAATTTTTTTGACTGGCAGCAGCCCAACAATTATTTATTATTTCCACTGGATAAATTTTGACAAAGGACTATTTTCCCAATTAATTTCTTCTAAACTATCACAGCCCATCAGTACTGGCATTTAAAATATTTGATTTAAAATCCATCAAAATTCACTTAAAAACCTAAGAGCCACTGACAGTTTGAGCTGTAGAAAACAGATTTATTATTGGATTTTCCTGGGACATCTTTGACATTTAAGCTCAATGCTCAGAAAAATAACTTTGCCTTTTATACAGTCAAACACGCTCTCCTGAAGCACAAATCATGCGGGGCTTCCGAAATTTAGCTAAATCATTCAGACTCCTTTAACACCTTCATTGTATATTAACTTTCTATTGAGATATCACCTTTTTACATACTGACTGACAGATGTTGGCACATGCACATCTCATTCAGTCAAGGTTACCCTCCCAACTGCCTAATACGGCAGTTTAGAACCCTGTCAAGAATTCTGACAGAACCCTGCATGCAGCTCTGTCAAAATTCAGGGCATGTGCTGCACTTATAACACTCTGACACAAACTTTTTTCCCCCCCTACTTTAAAAAAATCTCCAGCCTCAGATAAAGCAGAAAAGTCAGGGCTCCTACCTTTTTCCGGGGATGCATCTCGTTGCACAGATCCACCTTTCACTGTACAGCTCTGCTAACGAGCCCACACGGCTCTGCCCATGAGCCTGTAGCACCGGTCATTCGCTCTGATACTTCTGTTGTTTCCAAGATCGCCTCCTGTGAATGCGCGTCTGTCCAAATCAACTCGGGCTCAAATCAGCCCACAGACATCTTCAGGAAGCTTTTTGAAGCTCTCCCCAGCACTCAGCATTGTAACCGTGACTGTCCTCTTCCTCCTGGCATGACCCAAGTTCCCAAATTGGACCGTCACCTCTCAGGCCTGAAATCTGGTGCATCTGCGCATGTGCAGCCCTACTGATGTCACCGCCTACAATGTGGTGACATCAGTGACCAGATGCTGCCCAAGCAGAGTTCTCCTCCACCTCCTCTTCTTCCCGCCTGACTCCTGTCGCTGTCCATCAACACGGTATGCGACAATCCTTGGCGCCCAGCACACCAGCCAAACAGCCATCAGCGGCACCCACGGCAATGCCCCAGTCAGCCCAGCCACACTCACTACCCAGAATCTGAACTGGATCACCGCAAACTCCTAGGCTGGCCAGGTACTTAAAAAAAAGTCCTTTTAACCCTATTGGGTTACACTATCAACAAGCTTCCTTTTATACTTTGTCACCACTTGAGTAAATAGTAGAGATATCTATACAATCAGTTTCAAAGAGATATCCATTTGGATTTGTAATATTTTAGACACTCTTCCCTATACCTGTTTCTGGTAGCCATTTAAACAGAGAGAAAAAATATGGCATATGGAAGGATGTAATATTCCTGCATATACATCCAGATTCTATATAATGTGACTAAAGTTGCACGTGCAAATAGAGTCATATTCTGGATTTGTGCATGCAACTTTAATTAGTTAAGAAACCAATCAGCACTGATAATTGCCACTTAACAAGCAATTATTGATACTAATTGGCACTAATTAGAATTTGACACAGAATTGTCTAAGCATATTATATAACGTGATGCACGCAAATTCTAAGTCGCGTGGTTGAAAAGGGGCATGGCCATGGGTGTCATGGGCATTTCTAAAATCTATGCGCCTTGTTACAGAATACCCCTGATCCATGCATAATTTAAGTGTTGGCATTTACACCAAGTTTTACTTGGCGTAACTGGCTGTGACTAAATTTAGTCATGTGGATGGACGCTGGTCGTATTCTATAAACCGCATGGAAATTTAGGCGTACTTTAGAGAATATGCCTAAGCATATTTTTTTCTGCATAGAATTTTCAGGCATCATATATAGAATCTAGCATGTAATGTGCACAGCACTGAGTATGTCTAGCAGGGGCGTAGCCAGACCTTACGGTGGGAGGAGGCCAAAGCCCGAGGTTGGGGGCACATTTTGAGTGCCGCTCTGCCGCCACCCCCTCACCATGCCTCGTTTCGCCTCACCTCCCTCCACCACTGCCTCATACCTTCTCACACCCCTCTTGCCTCCTCGCACCCCCCCTCACATCGCAAATACCTTTGCTGGTGGGGGTCCCAACCCACGCCAGCCGAAGCCTTCATTCCTGCCCTGCTCTTCTTGCTCCTCTTGTCCACAGGGTAGGAGGAGCAAGAAGAGCAGGGCAGGAACGTGGCTGCGCCAGAGATGGCGCTGAAGAAGGCTTCGGCTGGCGGGAGTTAGATACCCCCACCAGCCAAACCAGGGGCCTGGACATAATTTGCGGGGGCCCAAACCCCCGTGGCCTCCCGTAGCTACGCCCCTGATGTCTAGTAGTGCTATAGAAATGATTAGTAGTAGGTAAGACATAGATATTCACACTAAGGGGGGAAGTTATCAAGTTGTAAGTTGTTTGCCTCAAGTGTGTTAAAGGGTACTAACACAAATTATATTAATGTAATGTAATCACCATGGAGTAAATAGCAATGATTTTAGAAAGCTGCTCCCACATCTATGTGGGAGGTGGAAGTACATGTTTTTTTCCTCCAAATACATTTCTCTAAAATTGTTGTTTCCTTTGGATAGGGAGTGGCTTGAACTGCACCTATTTTACAAGAAACCTTTTGATGGCAGAGCCTCTTGTAAAATAGTATGGGAATTTCACATACTGAGTTGGATGTTTGAATTACCCTCTACATGTCTTTTCTAAAATCAGTCTCCACATAGGTTAGGGCTCTTCAGCATGGAAACAAATTTAAAGAGAGGGGGTAAGATAGACATTTCTAATATTGTGGGAGGGATGGAATAGTTAAATAGGACATGGGTGTTTAGCTATTTAAACAACACAAAAACAAGAGGACATTTCATGAAACTAATGACCAGCAGATTGAAATCAACTCTTTTACTGTAGGATGTGGTCAAGGTGCCTAACATAGCCATAGGATTCAAAAGAGGTTTGTCAAGTTCCTTAAGGCGAGGTCTTCAAAATCATTAGCCAGAGAAAGCCATCACTTATTCCTTCAAATATACTGAGAAACAAATCTATTTTCTGAGGTCTGCTAGATACTTGTGACTTGGACTGGCCTCTGGTCAAGGCGGGATGCTGGGTGCAATTGACCATAGTGTGGTCAACCTGGCTTTTCTTCTTATGTTTCTATGAAATTTCAGAACAGCCAGCAGATCCATAGTTACTTCCAGATGATCTACTGTAGGACCCCTGAGCCTTCTAATCAACCAAGATGAGCAGGAATCTTCTTCATAAAATACTGGGCAAAGCTTCATATGTTCTCAATCAACCAATTCTCAAATTCTTACAATTCGTGTGTTCTCAAATAACCTGTTGATCTGTTGTACTATCTTCTCTGAAGATTCCACCACTTGTCTTTACCTGTCTTCTCCCCTTAATCCTTTATTACCTTAATTAATTCTGTTCCCCACAGTGATTCTGTGCTTTTTTCCTTAGTTCATCATATAGTAGCTGTGAAGATAATAACCCCTTTTGACTTACTGTGCAAAAAGTAAATTTCTGTACAATTTGGAACTGCTCTTTAGCTCTGTTGTTATTCTGTTTTATTGCTTTTAATCTCCTGAGTGCTCCTGTTAACCACAGAGCTGACATTTTTTGATGACATATCTGTATTACAGGCAGGGTCTATGACATCTCCTTCCTGATTTCCTCATTTTCCTATTACACAATTTACTTATTTTTTTATTAAATGTTCAATAATATAACCACAAAATAATTTCTTGTATACATCAAGTAAGAGAAACAAATACAAGCAAACAAGGAAATGTACTGGTCGATATTCAAAATATTTTAACCAGTCAGAAATGACAGCTGACCAGTTAAATTGCTTGTCTGGGGCTATGTGCTAATTTTCAGTGGCACTTAATCAGTTATCGTCACTGAAAATTAGCATTTACCCCGGAATTCTATATATGGCACTTGAATTTCAATGTGGAAATCGAAGTGTATTCTACAACAATGTGCATAACTTAATTGATTAACTAGCTAATAATCACTGTTAATTGGATGTTAACAAGCAAATATCAGCAGTACTTGGCATTAATTGAGATTTATGTGCACAACTCACTAAGTGTATTCTTGTCACGTTTTCCAAAAAGCAGGAACTAGGTTTGTGAGCCCTTGGGCCACTGCCGAGGAGCGGCAGTGGCAGGCAAAACCACCCCACACAGGGATAAGGCAGAACTCTGACAGGGCCAGCTAGACTTCACCTGCACTTGACCACCATTCCTCAGGAGTTGAGCCCCTGGGTGCAGGTGGCTGGCAGGACTTGCCGGACAGGGCCGGAACTGGATACCAGCAGGATACACTCAGGGACTAGAGCACACAAGGAGGCTAGGCAGAATACTAGACTAGGACTTTCAGACAGACAAGGGACAAAACACTGATAGATAAGAGACAGAACTGAAAGCTGCCAGGCAGCCACTGAACAAGAAACACAGACAACCTAGAACTAGACAAAGACATACAAACAAGAAACAAGACTGGGAAACAAGCAATAAAGTACAAGAAGCTACACAAAGACTAAACTAGAATCGGCAAGAATACAGACTATAAACTGGACTAGGCAGAAGTGCAGCAAGCACCAACAAACCAGGGCCTTAGGCGATGCAAAGGCAAAGCAGAGAGTTTCCAAATGGCTAATATGCCCAGCAGCAGCAGCTGAGACTCACTGCAGCAATCGCAAGGCAGCTACGGGTGCTGTGCAGGCACCAACAATAAAGACAAGTCTGGCAGCCTGGAAGATCCGGACCGGACTGAGCTGAAGCCTGGAACGGGTAGGGACAGCAAGACAGTCTATGGCAGCCACCGGTTCTGGCCACCAGAGGGCAAGGGGAGCACACACCAAGAAGCAGGCAGAAAGCATACTGAAGCATAGAGAGGCTCAGCATACACAGGTGCCACACAGAGGAGCAATCAGAGCCATGCTGGAAGCAGCCAGCACACAGAGACAGAGACAGAGCTAACTTAGAAAGACCAGACAGAAGCCAGCTTAGAAGCTAACCGCCAGAAATAAGGTAAGCCTGAGAGGGGTCATGACCACAGACATGACAATTCTATAATGAAGTGGGCCTAAATTCTAAGAGGTATCCAACTTCCACGGTATTCCAAAAGTCCTTAAAGGAGGGGGTTCCTCATGTATAACTCTTTCTATCACCCAACTCCACTTGTATTTTTAATAGTACTTATATAATCTTTAAGGGACATACAGATTAGGATCTATCAGATTTGCATGTTACCACCATTTTGGCTGTTTAATTGTGAGCCATGCACTATCTTATGGTGGGCATGGATTCGTCATTTGATCCATATTTTTATTATATTTTTTAAAGACTTTTTTTTAGCTTCAAACAGCTTAATCCAATATTCAAAATTTACAAAATTGTACTTAGCTTTGAAATAAACTTTTTTCTTCTTAATTTCTATTAAGTTTCATTCATGACAAACATTCATCTCGGAGACATGTATTCCGACATGAATTCATGTTTTGCACATAGATCTGTATCAAGGTTCCGTCTCCTCAATTAAAGCAGGAAACATATCCATCGCTCTCTCAGTGAAACTTTGGTCCTGGGGAACTGGGTTTGATTCCCACTGCAGGCAAAGGCAGCTCCTTGTGACTCTGGGCAAGTCACTTAACCCTCCATTGCCCCAGGTATAAATAAGTACCTAAGCCGCATGGAGCCTGCCATGAGTGGGAAAGCGCGGGGTACAAAAAAAAACTAACCTCCTATGAGATAATGAGATGACATGCAAAGGAATGGGTGACATTGCAACAGCTATGACAGGGAAGGGTGCCTCACATCTGTATCCCCCTTTCTAGGGTGGATACTGTTTCATGGTATTCCTGCCTGAGGTCCTGCTATTAGTGGATGTCATAGCATGATTTTAAAATAATAAAAAGAAATAGTGCTTCCCCCCTCCCCCCTCCAAAAAAACCAAAAACTGGTCATCCAACCATAGTCACAACTCAAAATGCGAACATGCTGCTGAGGAATGAGTGTGCCCTGCCAACACATCCTGTGTACTCTGTGTCAGACCAGCTTTCAGAGTTCCCTGTCACGTCATCTCATGCATCTCACACCCCAGGCATTAACCCCAGGGCTCACCACTGACCACACCTTTCCCCATCCCCCACCTCATTTCAGCCAGCTCCTGCACTAAGCAAGTCATGTTAGATGTGCTGATCTCAAGGACAATCCTTTTACTTACACAGGGCGGCAGCAGAAGCAGAAGGAAGAGAAGGCGGCAGTGGTGGCAGCACTGGTGGCAGAGGAGAAGGCTGAGGCTGTGGAGCAGGAGGAGGAGGCAGAGGAACAAGTTCTGCTTGTTGAAGGTGGGGAATGGGAGGTGCCACATGCGCACGACCAATGGGCAGATATGCCTGCTCTGGAGGGGGGGGGGGGGGAGGAGGAGGAGGAGCAGGAGCAGCACCCACCAGCACCACCACCAGCAGCAGCCCCAGCACCACCACCAGCAGCAGCCCCAGCACCACCGCCACTGGACAACAGTGCCGCAGTACTACAACTCCTGCAGCAACAGGGTGCTATGCTACACCAGTTGCTGCTGAAGTGGCAGCACTGTGGCAATCAGTTCAGCAGCGGCTGCAAATTCAGGATCACATCCTGCTACTACTGATACAATTTTTAAGAAGGGTCATGGAGGGAAGGGAGAACCCTCAATGAGTTTGGACAAAAATAAAATGTGTACATAGTTTAGTTTTTATTATATATTACAACATTTAACTTGTTCATCTACCAGGATGTGTGTCTCTACTTTGTGCACTACATATGTGCTATTATCAAATGCTGGGGTTGATGTGAGAGGTGGCAGCAATCTGGGTTGCATGACAGCTCAACTGTAACAGAGAAACATTGGTACATATGTGTCATAAGTGTGGCCATATAGAAGGCCACCTTTTCCTTCCAAACTGCATGGCTGTATGGTAAGAGAGTGGAGGCTGGGTGGGCATTTCTGTTGAGGAACAGTAATGCCCATCCAGCCTCTCCCCTCTTACCATACAGCTCCACAGCACAGAGTTGTCTAAATAATAGGTATGTTGTCTAGCACTAGTGATCTGTAAAGTACAAACTTGCAGAAAAGCTAGACAATGCCTAGACTATTGTTTGCTCTCTATTCAGCAGACAACCTTACCCACTACCAAACAACATTGGTGAGGGCCAGGAAGGAGCTACAAACAGCTGGGTCATCTTTTCACATTTAATGTATCAGAAATGCTATTTAGTGTTGAGGAGAAAAGGCAAAACAACAGCAAAAACATTAGATGGATGCTTACTTCATCACAATTGCAATATAATACATCAGGTACAGAAGGGCACAGGCTAGGGGAATTATATAGGCACCACGCTGTAACCACCTACAGGTAATTTAGAATAGAAACTGTAACGAGAACCCCTCTCCCTCACCATGACTTAAGGGCTCAACGCCATGGTAGGCACACACCTGTGGCCACCTAGAAAATGGTTTGCAGGATAGAATTTAGAAATGTTGTTGTTCCATAACTATGGAGTATTGTAGGACTGCGTTCAATAATATGGAAAAGACATTCAGTGCATATATGATTCCCCCCTCCCCCAGCAACCTTGAGAATGGGTGTGCACTTCATAAAAAGGGACTGGGGTTCACCACATAAATGTTGGATTATTTGTAGTAAATAATTAGCAGATTTTAGTACACACAGCTTCAGCTTTAGAAATGTTAATTTCTTTCTTCATCTCTCTCTCATTCACCCCTGAATAATTCACTGCTGAGTCACTTTAAAGTTGAAGTAACAAAACATCTGTTTACTCACAGTTTGCAGTTAGATTATAATCAGACAGGCTTATATATACATATTACTATACATTTGTATTATCAGCTCCTTCCATGTGCTTAGATGGTAATGGATGCTCACACCACCATAGATCCTCTCAGGTTAGGAGAGATCATGAGCTCCATGTGCTCCATGTGCTGTGTCTGCTGCATCTAACCCCCACAGGAAGTTGCATAGCTGTGTGACCTCTCTAAGTAATTCACATCAGAGGTCACAGAGTAATCACAGAGAAATAATAGGTGACAGGCAATGCATGTAAAAATACAATTACATTCCAACAAACCCCTTCTCATGCATAACTGTCATGCAATTATTTATTCATACAAAGTCCAAGCTTTATACGCAGATTCACAAAATGTTCTCTGGGTAACGGTTTGGTCATGATGTCAGCTGTCATCTCACTGGTGTGACAATAGTGTAGACTGATGACCCCTTCTTTTGCCAACTCTCGCACGTTGTGGTATTTCGTTGCGATGTGCTTGGTGCGTGACTGAACCTTGTCATTCTGTGACAGTCGGATGCAGCTCTGATTATCTTCCATTATCTGGATTGGTCTCTTTTCAGCTATTCCGAAATCCAGCAAAAGTTTTTCAATCCACATCAGTTCTCTGCACGCTTCCGATACAGCCACATATTCAGCTTCTGTAGAAGACAAACTCACAATACTTTGTTTATGACTGGCCCATGAAATTTGTACATTTCCATACATAAACACATATCCACTTGTGGATTTATAATCAGAATGATCCCCTGCCCAATCTGAATCACAGTAACATATTAGTTTTGGATTACTATTGGCTGAAATCTTTAATTTACAATCAATGGTACCCTTTAAATACCTTACCATCCTTTTAACTGCAGTCCAATCTGATTTGGTAGGTGAGCTGACCCTTCTGCTCAAAATTCCTACTGCATTTGCTATATCAGCCCTGTATGTGGTAGCTAGATATAAAAGCTTACCTATGGCTGATCTATATTGGATGTTATCTGGTAAAGGTTCTCTTACTGTTTCATCCTTCAGAAAATCAGTGATCATGGGAGTGCTTACAACTTGGGCATCTTGCATACCTAAACTTTCAATAAGCTCATTTATTTTCTGCTTCTGGCTTAGAAGATAAGAACCATCATTTTGTTTCTCAATTTCTATACCAAGATAGTATGACACATTACCCAGTTCTTTTATCTCAACATTGAGGTTTAAACATTTTACAATGTCCTTGTACTCTTGCTCACTTTTGCTTGCAATGAGCAGATCATCAACAAAAGCTAAAATGTATGCATATTGTCCATTTGTGCACCTAGTGTACAAACATTTATCTGCTTCACCTTGCTTAAATCCTAAATTTGTCAATATTTCATGCAATTTTTCATTCCAACATTTTGCACTTTGCTTTAATCCATAAAGACCTTTGTTTAATTTACACACTAGCTGTCTTTGTTTTGTATTTATGAAACCTGTTGGTTGTTCCATGTACAAGTCTTCAGTTATATCTCCGTGAAGAAATGCTGTTTTCACATCAATGTGGTTGACTTGCATGCCTTTTGAGACTGCAATGCTCAGAAGTGTTCTTATTGTCGTGTGTTTCACTACAGGTGCAAACACTTCATCAAAATCTTCTCCATATTTTTGAAGATATCCCTTTGCGACTAATCTGGCTTTATACCTTTCCACTTTTCCTTGTGCATTCCTTTTTAACTTGAATACCCATTTGCATCCTATAGCTTTCTTGCCAGGAGGTAATTTTGTAAGAATCCAAGTATTATTTTTATCCAATGCATCAATTTCTTCTTGTGCAGCTTTATGCCATTCAGCAGCTTCTTCTGCTGGCATTTTCTCAATCTCATCCCATGTTAAGGGCTCTTGAGCTTCTGCTGACTTTGTTAAGTAAGACAGTCTTGGGGGTGGAACACCTTTGTTTTCCCTGGATGAGCGTCTGACAACAGGTTGGTCTGACCTTTCCGCATCCTCTAAATCTGAGAGTTCTTCTCCAATTGATTCCCCTTCTCCAACTGTACTGTCTTCTTCAATGATCCTTTCTGTGTCTGTTTCCTCTGCCTGTTCCTCGTTAGAAACAGATGAGTTGCTTTCAGACATCTGCCTTGGTATGGCATTTATATACACTGGCATGTCTATTATGGTTCTAGTTTCATATTCTGGATGATAAGGCTCATCTGGGATAATCCAGCCTTTATCAACCCTTTTGTTTTCATCAAAATATGTAACATGTCTTATGCCAACAATGCCAGTTTTCAGATTCAAAATTCTATATCCTTTGTGTCCTGGAGCATAGCCAACTAAAATGCCCCTTTCTGTTGTGGAATCCAGCTTATGCCTTCTTTGCTTTGGTACATGAGCATATGCTGTACTTCCAAATGTTCTTATGTGTGACAGGTTTGGCTTCCTACCATGCCATGTCTCATGTGGTGTGCGCTCAGCGCCTTTAGTTGGCATTCTATTTTGTAGGTACACTGCTGTGAGAATGGCTTCCCCCCATAGTCTTTTAGGGAGATTGCTATCTGACAGCATACATCTGGTCATTTCCACAAGTGACCTAAATTTTCTCTCTGCAACAGAATTTTGCTCTGGTGTATAAGCTACTGTTGTGATATGCTGAATGCCTTCTTGTTCTAGAAATGTGCGCATGCTTTGTGAAGTGAACTCACCACCATTGTCGGTCTGAAGAACCTTTGGTTTTCTTTCAAATTTATTGCTCACCATGGCTACGTATTTCTTCAGCATGTCTGTGACTTGACTTTTTTCTTTCAGCAAATAGGCCACACAATATCTAGAGAAATCATCCAAGAATATTAGCACAAATCTGTTATTTCCCAATGATGGGATATTAAACGGTCCACATAAGTCACTGTGTATTAAGTCCAGTACTTTATTACTCCTATTTCCTGTGTATGCAGGAAATGAGGGTCTCACACCTTTTTGAGTAACACAGTCTATGCATTTCTCCATTTTACCAGCATCTGCACTTATCTGAATGCCAGTGGCCAGTTGCTTACTGTAAAGATCCTGGATCACCTTAGAATCACGATGTCCCAGGCGGCGGTGCCAGATTTCCAGACTACATTTACCATCATTCTTCCTTACTTGCGCCATATGTGAGGCTTCACCTGAAATGTTCAGCTTATAAACATCATTATGCATAAAAGCTTCAGCATACACTTCATCATTTTTAGAGATTGTGCACTTACTGTTTTCAAAATGAATCACAAATCCCTTCTTATCTAATGTAGATACACTAAGCATATTGCAAACTGCTTGGGGAATATACAAGACATCACTTACAGGAATTTCTTTAACTTCATTAGACACTTTGCATTTTAAGAATCCAATACCTTTTGCTTGGATCTTAGCAGTCCCTGCGTTTGCAGTTTTAAGAATACCTTCCTCTGGACACATTTCCTGAAAGAAATCTTTACAATTGGTTAAATGGCATGTGCTCCCCGAATCCAAAATCCAAGTACTTTCATTTGAATTATTATTTACCATAGTCAAAGATTTTTCTGCCATTAGAAAGCCCTTGTGTTTATCTTTGTCCTTCATACATTTCCTGGTTTGAAAATTCTTTAGTTCCATTGGCTTAGGTGAGCTAGAGGGAGTGTTTTGTGTTTCCTTACACCATTTAGATACATGTCCCTCCTTTCCACATGAGTAGCAAATCAGCTTGCCCTTGGGTGGAGTTTTCCCATAGCTCCGCCTTCCTCTGTTCTTTGCCAAGAAATTTGTTTCATTTCTCTCTGACTTGCTTTGAGAACACATCTCCTCAGAATCATTTATTATGCATTCCTGCCTTAGTTTTGATGTTGTCTGTTCAAAAGATTGCCCTTCAATGGCCTCATTTACAGACCTAAAAACATCAAACTTCTTTGATAGTGAGGTAAAAAGAAATGCTCTTTTCAATGCATCACACATGGGAATTCCAGAAAGTTCTAGCTTTTGAAATGAAGACATAAGATGCATAATGTGATCATTACATTTACTTTTATCCCTTAATTTGGTTTCATTCAACTCTGCCAACCAAATTGGTTGCTGCTTTGCATATGTAGTTGCATACATAGTTCTCAGTTTATATAAAATGTCCTTTGGTGTATCTTTTCCCTCCACTAATATGGCTTGTTTCTCTGAGAGAGCTTCCAAAAGCATGCACTTCACATAATAGTTTGCATTGTCCCATTCAGCCATATTTTCAGCTGTTCTGTCTTGGTCTAAGCATATATGTAATCCTTTTGCTCGAAGGAGACATATGAATCTTAGTTCCCACTGCTGATAATTAAACTCAGTTAATTTAGGCACCTTGAGAGAATAGAAAAATGGTGAATTTCCTCCCTCAGCCATTTTCTTAGCCTTCTGTCTGCTGTGTGGGGGAGAGAGAGACAGACTGAATCTTTCCTTTAAAACTTAAGAGAAAAATGTGGCCTTTTTTTCTGCCTGGTAATATTTCTCTTCTTTTTCAATTCCTGAGCCCTGGGCCCATAACCCTTTTGTTGGATTATTTGTAGTAAATAATTAGCAGATTTTAGTACACACAGCTTCAGCTTTAGAAATGTTAATTTCTTTCTTCATCTCTCTCTCATTCACCCCTGAATAATTCACTGCTGAGTCACTTTAAAGTTGAAGTAACAAAACATCTGTTTACTCACAGTTTGCAGTTAGATTATAATCAGACAGGCTTATATATACATATTACTATACATTTGTATTATCAGCTCCTTCCATGTGCTTAGATGGTAATGGATGCTCACACCACCATAGATCCTCTCAGGTTAGGAGAGATCATGAGCTCCATGTGCTCCATGTGCTGTGTCTGCTGCATCTAACCCCCACAGGAAGTTGCATAGCTGTGTGACCTCTCTAAGTAATTCACATCAGAGGTCACAGAGTAATCACAGAGAAATAATAGGTGACAGGCAATGCATGTAAAAATACAATTACATTCCAACAATAAAGAAGGATGGAACCTACTGGGGAGACACATGAGGTGCAAAGTGGGAGAAAAGCTACCAGATGTAGATACCCGTGAACCTGGTGAAAATAGAGATGAGATTTGAATCCAGAGGACATACACAGAATGGGGAGCCCTTGACCATGAGGGATGCACACAGCCATTCTCAGGGCCTCTTCCCCTCCCCATCCCACCCCCACAGGCAGCCACAACTGAGTGTGTCCAATAGAGAACAAGACATCTGTACAATGAATTGGGTAGAAACAATCATCACTATCAGAGTCCAGTGTATTAGAGTCCACTGCTGCCCCTTGCAATCCTCTTGACCAGCTGCAGTGCTGTAACCTGTCCTGCAGGATGCAATAAGTGTTTGTTTAGCACCTACATAGTAGAAGGGGAAGAGGTGGCTGAGAAGTATGAGCTTACCTTGAACTTGTGGTGCAAGAACCTGTTTGCTCCAAGGGACCAGAGGCTGGCCGCTTCAACTAAGGAGAGAGAATGGTGGGCAGTGAGGGAACCGCATCAGACACAACTAGCAGCTCCTGGAGGGTAGAGAATGGAGAGTTGGTCAGATGTAGAAAATGCAGAGTATATGCTAAGCTGCCAGCTAACACCCAGTCTGAAATTTTTTAAAAAGAAAGGTACACAGCCCATACACCAGTTATCTTTCAAGAATTGGCCAAAAGGTGTCCAAAAAAAAAAAAGAGGTGTACAAAAGCACACAGTGGCAAAAACAAGGTTTACTATAACTGAAGCTAAAACACTTAGAAATACCACCTCATAATCTAAAGAAAAACATCTAAAGTGCAAACACAGAGAAAGACGTTTTAAAGAGGCGCCAATAAAGGGAATGCAAACTTCCAAACCAGAAGAGCAGCTGGGGACGTTTATCATTTTCATCCATAATCGAAATTAGGACATTCAAAACACAGAGCAGCTAGAGACGTCTATAGTTCCCACCCATAAGCGAAATTAGGACGTCCAAATCGGCAGAGCAGCTGGGGACGTTTATGGACGTTCATCTTGGGGACGTCCATCCCGCTCTTACTTGGACGTCCTTAGGACAGTATTTAAACATCCTTCTTAGTATTTTCGAATTTTTGGATACCATTGTCAGAATGGCACCAAAACAGGCACCCACCTGCAAGGGTAATTTCAGTGAACCTGAAATAGAACTGCTGGTCCAACAAACAGAAAAAAGGAACACACATCTCTTTGCTCCCAGGGGTCAGAGGCTGGCTGCTTCAACAAAGGGGAGAGAATGGGAGGCAGTGAGGGACCGGGTCAACGCAGTCTTCCACTGTGGCAGGGATGTAGAAGACTGCAAGCGCAAGTGGCGCCCAGGGCCCCTGAGAGACTGGGCCGGACCCTGGGCAAGGCCGCCCCCAGGGCCCCGCCCCCACCGCCGCCCTCCCCCGAGGTCGACGTCGCCGCCGCCCCTCTGTCCACCACTGGGCCGGGCCCCCCTGAATTCAAATCATAGCGCCTCACCTCGACCTCGCAAGTTATGTCAGACAAGGGCAGGACACAGGGAGGGAAGGCGCGAAGGAAGGCGATCTGCAGACTGCCGTTGCTGTGCTTCTTTCACACAGAGCGAGGTCAAGGTGAGGCGCTATGATTTGAATTCAGGGGGGCCCGGCCCGGTGGTGGACGTAGGGGGGTGGGTGGAGGGGACTGCGGTGCCGGGCCCCCCTTGGAGGCCCAGGCCCGGGGAATTTTGTCCCCCCTGCCCCCCTCTTGGTGGCCCTGGTGGTGCCAGCTGAGGCGCGAAGTGAGGCATAAGGTTGGTGCCAACCCCCCCAGCAGATGACAGTGCTACCTTGACACCCTTAGAGCGCATTGTTCATGGGCTCTTGCCCCAGGAGGGGATCCACAGCATTGGGTCCCAGGACACATTAGCACAGCCTGAGGGCTCAGGTAGGTTGACCATTAGGAAGCTGTGGTATCTGTTGTGCTGCACTACACTCTGTTTTCCACAAGTGTGCTCCTAAGTAGGGGAGGGGGTGAGAACACCACATGTAATACAAATAACTATTCATTACAGTCCATGACACAGGGAGTAGGCAGGTGAAGGGTGGAGAGGGGGGGAGGGTTTCCAGCTATTTCTGTGTAGGTTAACACTGTTTCACAGCTTTGGGGGCCTTCCCCACTCCCTCCTCTTTTCCCAACACCAAACTGGGCATATCTGCTTTCCACACCTCCGTGCTGTAGCTACTGTGTCCTCTGCACTCCCTCCATAGTTCTATGTCTACCCACCTGTCTGTGTGGCTCTCTTGCACATCAGTCTCTGAAGTACACTGCGCTCCTTGTCTCCAGTTCTGCACCATGTACAATTGACATCTGTGGGTTGCCTGCCAATGCCATTCCTCACCATCTGTTTGCTGGGTCTTCACGTGTGGGGCAAAGCTGCAAAACAAAAGTGGGTTATTTTGACCAACACACTTCCTCCCCTTTTTCTATGCAGGTGATGACAGCTCGTCAGATGCAGAAGCTGGACCTAGTGGCCACCATCCCTAGCACACTGAACAGCAGATAAAGCAGCAAACCAGTGGGCCTGGAGATGTGACTGCACAGGAAACCACACAGGAACACTCACAAGGGGTGGAACCACAGGACACAGCAGCAGCAGCAGCAGAGGATCTCCCTCCCCCACTCACAGCCTTTGCCGATGTTGGCACAGAGGAAGAAGAGGCAGAAGGGGGGGCACATCCTGAGCAGAGGCCATCCAGCCAGAGGAGGCAGCTGCTACGCCTTGCAACCCAATTGCTGGGTGTTGTGTTCTCGAGGGCCTTGGCATTCTGTCAGGCCCTCGAGGCAGGACTGGAGTTCGTGAGCCCTTGGGCCACTGCCGAGGAGCGGCAGCGGCAGGCAAGACCACCTCGGGACTGGAAACACAGAAGAGCAGTACTGGAACTCTGGACTGGAGTAGTACAAGGCAGGCAACTAGAACAGATGAGACAGGAACAGCTTCACCTGCACCTAGCCACCGTTCCTCCGGAGTTGAGCTCTGAAGTGCAGGCGGCCGGCAGGACTTGCAGGATAAGGCAGGAACTGAAGATCCAGAGGACCCACCCTGGGTCTGGGATACACGAGGGCGACAGGGCACGGAACTAGACTCAGACAGTGTGCTGCTGCACAGCCACTAGCAAGACCCAGAAGACAGACCAAGGAACACAAGGCGTACAGAAGCTAGCAGGAGCAAGGACTAGGGCAGCAACACACTAGGCAGAATGGGGATCCGGGAATACCCACAGGGTACACCCTCTAGCTAGGTAGAGACAGGATACAGGAATAATCACCCAGGAAAACACACTAGCCAGACAGATACAGGATTCAGGATATACCCTCAGGATATACAAGCAGGGTAGGCACACAGGCTAGGCAAGGCAGGATTCAGGGTAAAGAGAGCAAACCAGGAATAACAGGCCAAGGGTCTTGGGCAGGCAGCACAGCAAACAGAGTAAATAAGTACATAAGTAATGCCATACTGGGAAAAGACCAAGGGTCCATTGAGCCCAGCATCCTGTCCACGACAGCGGCCAATCCAGGCCAAGGGCACCTGGCAAGCTTCCCAAACGTACAAACATTCTATACATGTTATTCCTGGAATTTTGGAGTTTTCCAAGTCCGTTTAGTAGCGGTTTATGGACTTGTCCTTTAGGAAACCGTCCAACCCCTTTTTAAACTCTGCTAAGCTAACCGCCTTCACCACTTTCTCCGGCAACGAATTCCAGAGTTTAATTACACGTTGGGTGAAGAAAAATTTCTCCGATTTGTTTTAAATTTACTACACTGTAGTTTCATCGCATGCCCCCTAGTCCTAGTATTTTTGGAAAGCGTGAACAGACGCTTCACATCCACCTGTTCCACTCCACTCATTATTTTATATACCTCTATCATGTCTCCCCTCAGCCGTCTCTTCTCCAAGCTGTATAGCCCTAGCCTCCTTAGTCTTTCTTCATAGGGAAGTCGTCCCATCCCCGCTATCATTTTAGTCGCCCTTCGCTGCACCTTTTCCAATTCTACTATATCTTTCTTGAGATGCGGCGACCAGAATTGAACACAATACTCAAGGTGCGGTCGCACCATGGAGCGATACAACGGCATTATAACATCCTCACACCTGTTTTCCATACCTTTCCTGATAATACCCAACATTCTATTCGCTTTCTTAGCCGCAGCAGCACACTGAGCAGAAGGTTTCAGTGTGTTATCGACGACGACACCCAGATCCCTTTCTTGGTCCGTAACTCCTAACGTGGAACCTTGCATGACGTAGCTATAATTCGGGTTCTTTTTTCCCACATGCATCACCTTGCACTTGCTCACATTAAACATCATCTGCCATTTAGCCGCCCAGTCTCCCAGTCTCGTAAGGTCCTCTTGTAATTTTTCACAATCCTGTCGCGATTTAACGACTTTGAATAACTTTGTGTCATCAGCAAATTTAATTACCTCGCTAGTTACTCCCATCTCTAAATCATTTATAAATATATTAAAAAGCAGCGGTCCTAGCACGGACCCCTGAGGAACCGCACTAGCTACCCTTCTCCATTGTGAATACTGCCCATTTAACCCCACTCTCTGTTTCCTATCCTTCAACCAGTTTTTAATCCACAATAGGACATTTCCTCCTATCCCTTGACCCTCCAATTTCTTCTGTAGCCTTTCATGAGGTACCTTGTCAAACGCCTTTTGAGAATCCAGATACACAATATCAACCGACTCCCCTTTGTCCACATGTTTGTTCACTCCTTCAAAGAATTGAAGTAAATTGGTCAGGCAAGATTTCCCCACACAAAAGCCATGCTGACTTGGTCTCAGTAATCCATGTCCTCGGATGTGCTCTGTAATTTTGTTTTTAATA
The DNA here is from genome assembly GCF_901765095.1 of Microcaecilia unicolor. Taxonomy (NCBI): domain Eukaryota; kingdom Metazoa; phylum Chordata; class Amphibia; order Gymnophiona; family Siphonopidae; genus Microcaecilia; species Microcaecilia unicolor. The sequence goes on from NC_044031.1 coordinate 435,569,231, forward strand.
ATAGCCTCTACCATTTTCCCAGGCACCGACGTCAGACTCACCGGTCTATAATTTCCCGGATCTCCCCTGGAGCCTTTTTTAAAAATGGGCGTTACATTGGCCACCCTCCAATCTTCCGGTACCACGCTCGATTTTAAGGATAAGTTGCATATCACTAGCAGTAGCTCCGCAAGCTCGTTTTTTCAGTTCTATCAGTACTCTAGGATGAATACCATCCGGTCCAGGAGATTTGCTACTCTTCAGTTTGCCGAACTGCCCCATTACGTCCTCCAGGTTTACCGTGAAGTCAGTAAGTTTCTCCGACTCGTCCGCTTGAAATACCATTTCCGACACCGGTATCCCACCCAAATCTTCCTCGGTGAAGACCGAAGCAAAGAATTCATTCAGTCTCTCCGCTACGTCTTTGTCTTCCTTGATCGCCCCTTTTACCCCTCGGTCATCCAGCGGCCCAACCGATTCTTTTGCCGGCTTCCTGCTTTTAATATACCAAAAAAAATTTTTACTATGTTTTTTTGCCTCTAATGCTATCTTTTTTTCATACTCCCTCTTGGCCTTCTTAATCTGCACCTTGCATTTGCTTTGACACTCCTTATGCTGTTTCTTGTTATTTTCAGACGGTTCCTTCTTCCATTTTCTGAAGGCGTTTCTTTTAGCCCTAATAGCTTCCTTCACCTCACTTTTCAACCAGGCCGGGTGTCTTTTGGACTTCCGTCTTTCTTTTCTAATTCGCGGAATATGTATGGCCTGGGCCTCCAGGATGGTATTTTTGAACAGCGTCCACGCCTGTTGTACAGTTTTTACTCTCTCAGTTGCCCCCCTAAGTTTTTTTTTTACCGTTCTTCTCATTTTATCATAGTCTCCTTTTTTAAAGTTAAACGCTAACGTATTTGACTTTCTGTGTACAGTTACTTCAAGGTTGATGTCAAAACTGATCATATTATGGTCACTGTTATCAAGCGGCCCCAGTACCATAACGTCCCTCACCAGATCATGCGCTCCACTAAGGACCAAGTCTAGAATTTTTCCTTCTCTCGTCGGCTCCTGCACCAGTTGCTCCATAAAGCTGTCCTTGATTTCATCAAGGAATTGTATCTCTGTAGCGTGTCCCGATGTTACATTTACCCAGTCTATATTTGGATAATTGAAGTCACCCATTATTATCACATTGCCCATTTTGTTTGCGTCTCTGATTTCTTTTATCATTTCTGTGTCTACCTGCTCATCCTGGCGAGGTGGACGGTAGTACACTCCTATCACCATTTTTTTCCCTTTTATACATGGAATTTCAACCCACAGTGATTCAAAGGTGTGATTTGTGTCCTGCTGAATTTGTAATCTATCTGAGTCAAGGCTCTCTTTAATATACAATGCTACCCCTCCACCAGTCCGGTCTACCCTATCATTACGATATACTTTGTACCCCGGTATGACAGTGTCCCACTGGTTATCCTCCTTCCACCAGGTCTCAGTAATGCCTATTATATCCAATTTTTCATTTAGTGCAATATATTCCAACTCTCCCATCTTATTTCTTAGACTCCTAGCATTTGCATATAGACATTTCAGAGTATGTTTGTTGTTCTTATTTGCATGATGCTTAGTACCTGACACTATTGATTTGACATCTTTTGTCTGATCTTTAGTTGTATTTAAGGGCACCTGGCCTACCATGGTCTGTTGTGCAACCTCACTATCCAGAAACCCTATCTTCCCTGTTTGTGAGGTATCTTTGCAAGATACCTTTTCCCGAACCATGCACTTTTGAGCGACTGTCGGCCTTCCCCCCATTTCTAGTTTAAAAGCTGCTCTATCTCCTTTTTAAATGCCGACGCCAGCAGCCTGGTCCCACCCTGGTTAAGGTGGAGCCCATCCTTTCAGAATAGGCTCCCCCTTCCCCAGAATGTTGCCCAGTTCCTAACAAATCTAAAACCCTCCTCCCTGCACCATCGTCTCATCCACGCATTGAGACTCTGGAGCTCTGCCTGTCTCTTGGGCCCTGCACGTGGAACAGGTAGCATTTCAGAAAATGCTACCCTAGAGGATCTGGATTTGAGCTTTCTACCTAAGAGCCTAAATTTGGCTTCCAGAACCTCTCTCCCACATTTTCCTATGTCATTGGTACCCACATGTACCAAGACAGCTGACTCCTCCCCAGCACTATCTAAAATCCTATCTAGGTGATGCGTGAGGTCCGCCACCTTCGCACCAGGCAGGCAAGTCACCAGGCGATCCTCACGTCCACCAGCCACCCAGCTATCTATATGCCTAATGATCGAATCACCAACTACAACAGCTGTCCTAACCTTTCCCTCCCGGGCAGCACTTGGAGACATATCCTCAGTGCGAGAGGATAGTACATCCCCTGGTGGGCAGGTCCTGCTAAAGGAGTACTTCCTACTTCACCAGGGTGATGCTCTCCTTCTAGGAGACCTCCCTCCTCCAAGGTAGCACAAGGGCTACTAGACTGGAGGTGGGACCTCTCTACAACATCCCTGTAGGTCTCCTCTATGTACCTCTCTGTCTCCCTCAGCTCCACCAAGTCTGCTACTCTAGCCTCAAGAGAACGGACATGTTCTCTAAGAGCTAGGAGCTCTTTGCATCGGGCGCAAACATATGACATCTTACCAACTGGGAGATAATCATACATGTGACACTCAATGCAAAAGACTGGATTGCACCCCTCTCGCTGCTGGACTGCTGACTCCATCTTAGTGTTTTTGAGTTTTCCAATATTTTAAAACTTGCTACAGTATTAAGGATATTAGCCTAATATAAAAGTGTCTTTTACTTTATATAGTGTGTTGTATGATTTTAGTATTTCCTTCTCAGATGGTAATGAAATGTATTTAAAACCCTATAAGAGCACTCCTTGCTTGTTTCTCTAATTACAATAACTGACTATAAATGAGGAGTTGTCCTAAGGGTGGGTGGGAATACTAAATTAGATCCTGCAGTGGCTGTTAGATTCTATCTGTTAATGCTGTGGTACAGTGGAAAAGACTATGGAGATTAGCTGTTTTCTGTTAGCTGTTGAAATTTGCTTTTTAAGTTTGCCTAACACTAACCTACAATTCCTCCTTTAAACCCCAATCTTTAAGTTCCCAAAGCACAAGCAAAGTACCAGAGAAATGTCCTCTTCTCTCAGAACTTCTCAGGAAGAACAGGCCAAGGGTCTGAAGCCACAGCCGTTCCACACACTGACTGGGGAACCCACAAAGGCTGAGGCTTCGCAAACAGACAGAGAACAAACCCGGACAAAGGCTTCACCCCAACCCAGGGTAAGCCAGGAACAGAGGCTTCACCCCAAACACAGGGCAAGCCAGGAACAGAGGCTTCACCCCAAACACAGGGTAAGCCAGGAAGGACCAGCAGTCCACAGACAGACAGTGGCAGGGAAGACCCCCCACGGAAGGACAACAGAGACACAGACACAGAAAGAAACTGGGCTGGAACCCAGAGAGAGCCTAAGCAGTAGGGCAGCAGACACTTACTAACCTGACCTGGCCTAAGAGCATAACACTTATGCAAAGGCCCCGACTGCAAGCACAGCACTTCCTTATGAAGGCTCTCACTGATGAGTCACCAGCAGTAGGGCAGAAGCAGGAAGTACACAGACCCCAAAGATAGGCTTGACACACATAGGAAGTGAGCCCACAGGAAAGACAAGCAGGAGCCATCTTGGAAGCTGGCACAGAGCCGGTGGCAGCCATCTTAGATGCTGGCTCCCTAGAGAGGCATAGCCCACACAGGTGAGGTCTAGTGAAGCAATCAGCCCAGAGACTAGAGACAAGACAAACACAAACACAGACAGAAGCCAGCAGAGCTGCTGACCCCCAGAAAGAAGGTAAGGCTGAGGGTAGTCACGGCCACAGACGTGACACTGGGCCACAATGTGCAGCTCGAGGATTACCGACACCAGAAATTGGAGCTGCAAAGGGAAGCAGAGCAGGCCCAACGGGAAGCGGTACAGCAGCTCCAACGGCTGAAGCAGAGCATCAAGGGCCTACGGCATGACCTCCAAGCACATACTAGAGACTTGATGCAGCAACAAGTGCCGTCTCCTTCCACCAGTCACAGCAACCACCAGCAAAGAAGAGGAGGTTGAGATCCTCAGCCCCTCCCAGTCACTGGTCCAGCAGCCACCACACCAGCTCCCCTTCTGAGTCCTCTGCCCAGGTTGCAGGGCAAAACACAGACCACAAGGTGGCCGGACTTCCAGAGGCAGCCGAGGCAGCAGGCTGCCTTGTTGAGACAGAGGACAGTAGGACCTCATCAGGGGAAGACTCTCAACAGAGTTCCCCAGCAGCACCGACAGCTGGACTGCCACCGATCCCCTTCTCCATTGTCGTTCTGTTATATGAGGCAGCATAAGTGTTGGGAAAGGATTTGAAGAAATTGTAAGGTGCATTTCTCTGAAGTTTAGAAACAAATTTTATTAAGAAGACTAGTGAGTAAAAGCATTTTAAACTGAGATAAATATTTATTTAATATGTAATATTAAGCGGACCTTTTAATAAGCAGCGCTAAAAAGTGACCTGTGCTATCCCCTGCGTGGGTCTTTTCTGTATGCTAAAGCCACTTTTAGTACTGCCAGTAAATAGCTGATTTTGACATTTCCGCAATATGGCCATGCATAAATTTTCCCATTAGCGCGTGGCCATTAACACATGAGCACTTACACCTATTTTGAAGGCGGTAAACACTAACGCAGTAATCATTTAGTGTTGGTAATGGCCATATGCTGATTAGAATAGCCATGCCTACTCTCTATAGTCAGACAAGTCTCCAACGCTAAAATAATATGTGTTATTTTTTCTTTCGTGGGTAGTGTGTCCACATGCAAAAACTACTACGGGATGCCTGAACACTCCCTGTGGTAATACATTAGTGCTTACCACAGCTTAGTAAAAGGACTCCTAAGTTTGTGAGAAAGAACATTCATTTTAAAAATTTTTCTCACTGTGGAGCCCTTTTAGTAAGCTGCGCTAAAAAGTGGCCTGTGCTATGAGTAGCGCGTGGGTTTCCACACGTTGAGGCCACTTTTAGTGTGGCTGTAAAGTGGCTACATTTTCCATTTAATCAATTAATGGCATGTGCTAATTTCCCAATTAGAATGTGTCCATTAGCGTGGGAGCCCTTACCAACACCTGCTTTCTTGGTGGTAAGGGCTCCTGTGCTAAGCATGCACTAATCGGTTTGCACGCACTGATGCAGCTGCACTAACTGATTAGCACTAGGCATGCCTATTTTCACCTCCAAACACACATCCAATGCTAAAAAATAAAAAAGTATTTTTTAGTGCACGAGAAGCACGCGCAGATCCAAAAATTACTGCAGGATGCCTGAGTGCGCCCCTGCGATAGTGGATTTTAACCTGAGGTAAGCACGCATTAGTGTTCAGCTTATGGCACTGTATTTAAAGTGGTGCGAGAAAATCTTAAAAATAATTTTGAGTGTCTCTAGTTTAATTATGGTTGGAATAAAACTACAGCAAAGACGTTATATACGAAAGGAAGGAAGATAAGTTAGTATATCAAATCCTCATAATAAATATAAACATAGTAGAACTCCTTCAAGTAGAAGATAATTTTAAAGGTCCTGTCTACAAAGGTGCAGTAGTGTTTTTAGCGTGCAGTAACCGTGTAGACACTCATAGGAATATTACTGGCATCTACACCATAGACGGTCGGTAGCCAACTGTTTTGGGGAGGCTAAAGGGGGCGGAGCTTACCTCCGTGGTGACGTCAATGACGTCGCGTCGCTGCCAAGGGGGCAGAGGGGCGAAGCTTACCTCCGTAGCGACGTCAATGACGTCACGTCGCTGCCAAGAGGGCGGAGCTGACCTCCGTATTCTCCGTGGAAGCGACGTCAATGACGTCGCTGCCACGGAACTAAAACAATTAAACCGTACACACGAGGGGAGCGGGTAGGGCGGGCGCAACACCCAGAAATCGACCATTGGGCTGGGGAGGCTTAGCCTCCCCAAGCCTCTTATACGGGGCGCCTATGATCTACACGGTTAGTGTGCATTAATTTTTAGCATGCACTAAAAACACTAACACACCTTTGTAAACAGGGCCCTTACAAACAGCAGGAGTGATTTTAAACTGCTAGTCTGTACCTGAAAAAATTATTTAATAGATAAACTGAAATTATAAGCACTTAAAACATAAATTTGTTTCAGAATCTAGCAATGTTATAACACCTGTGAGGTGATTTTTATATAGAAGGGAGCAAAAGTCAATTTTCCACTGAAACTCAGCTAGTAAGCACTGGACTGGAGGGGGCCCCAAGAGAGAAAAATGCACTGGACTTGGGGGAGGTGGGGACAAGAAGGAAGAGATACTGGCCTGCACGGTTCTGGGGAGGGATAAGAGGGTGAGAGTGACTGGAAAGATACTGGACCTGCAAAGTAGCCTGGCGCATCAGGTAAAACAGCTTGCAGTTGTTGGAATAATGTATTGTATTTAACATGCATTTTCTGTCAGCAATGTTTTTTTTCTTTCTCTGTGATTACTCTGTGACCTCTGATGTGAATTGTTTAGAGAGGTCACATCCATGCAACTTCTTGTGGGTGTGGTTAGGCACAGCACATGGAGCTCAAGGTCTCTCCTAAGCTGAGGATCTATGGTGTGAGCATCCATTACCATCTAAGCACATGGAAAGAGCTGATAATCCAAATGTATAGTATTATGTTTATATAAGCCTGCCTGAATATAAATCTAACTACAAACTGTGAGTAAACAGATGTTTTGTTACTTCAACTTTAAAGTGACTCAGCAGTGAATTATTCTGGGGTGTATGTGAGAGAGATGAAGAAAAGAAATTAACATTTCTAAAGCTGAAGCTGTGTGTATAAAATCTGCTAATTATTTACTACAAATAATCCAACAAAAGGGTTATGGGCCCAGCCCAGGAATTGAAAAAGGGAGAAATATTACCAGGCAGTGAAAAAGCCAAATTTTTCTTCACCCAACGTGTAATTAGACTCTGGAATTCGTTGCCGGAGAACGTGGTACGGGCGGTTAGCTTGACGGAGTTTAAAAAGGGGTTAGATAGATTCCTAAAGGACAAGTCCATAGACCGCTATTAAATGGACTTGGAAAAATTCCGCATTTTTAGGTATAACTTGTCTGGAATGTTTTTACGTTTGGGGAGCGTGCCAGGTGCCCTTGACCTGGATTGGCCACTGTCGGTGACAGGATGCTGGGCTAGATGGACCTTTGGTCTTTCCCAGTATGGCACTACTTATGTACTTATGTAAGTTTTAAAAGAAAGATTCAGTCTGTCTCTCTCTCCCCCCCACACACCAAACAGAAGGCAAGGCTAAGAAATGGCTGAGGGAGGAAATTCACCATTTTTCTACTCTCTCAAGGTGCCTAAATTAACTGAATATAATTATCAGCAATGGGAGCTAAGATTCAAATGTCTCCTTCAAGCAAAGAAATTAAGTATATGTTTAGACCAAAACAGAACAGCTGAAAATATGGCTGAATGGGACAATGCAAACTATTATGTGAAGTGCATGTTTTTGGAAGCTCTCTCAGAGAAACAAGCCATATTGGTGGAAGCAAAGGATACAGCAAACGACATTTTAGATAAACTAAGAACTATGTATGCAACTACATATGAAACTAAATTAAGGGATAAAAGTAAATGTAATGATCACATTATGCATCTTATGTCTTCATTTCAAAAGTTAGAACTTTCTGGAATTCCCATGTGTGATGCATTGAAAAGAGCATTTCTTTTTACCTCACTATCAAAGAAGTTTGATGTTTTTAGGTCTGTAAATGAAGCCATTGAAGGGCAATCTTTTGAACAGGCAGCATCAAAACTGAGGCAGGAATGCATAATTAATGATTCTGAGGAGATGTGTTCTCAAAGACAGTCAGAGAGAAATGAAACAAATTTCTTGGCAAAGAACAGAGGAAGGCGGAGCTATGGGAAAACTCCACCCAAGGGCAAGCTGATTTGCTATTCATGTGGAAAGGAGGGACATGTAACTAAATGGTGTAAGGAAACACAAAACACCCCCTCTAGCTCACCTAAGCCAATGGAACAAAAGAATTTTCCAAGCAGGAAATGTATGAAAGACAATGATAAACATAAGAGCTTTCTAATGGTAGAAAAATCTTTGACTATGATGGATAATAATAATTCAAATGAAAGTACTTGGATTTTGGATTCAGGGAGCACATGCCATTTAACCAATTGTAAGGATTTCTTTCAGGAAATGAGTCCAGAAGAAGGTATTCTTCAAACTGCAAACGCAGGGACTACTCAGATCCAAGCAAAAGGCATTGGATTCTTAAAATGCAAAGTGTCTAATGAAGTTAAAGAAATTCCTGTAAGTGATGTCTTGTATATTCCCCAAGCAGTTTGCAATATGCTTAGTGTATCTACATTAGATAAGAAGGGATTTGTGATTCATTTTGAAAACAGTAAGTGCACAATCTCTAAAAATGATGAAGTGTATGCTGAAGCTTTTATGCATAATGATGTTTATAAACTGAGCATTTCAGGTGAAGCCTCACATCTGGCGCAAGTAAGGAAGAATGATGGTAAATGTAGTCTGGAAATCTGGCACCGCCGCCTGGGACATCGTGATTTTAAGGTGATCCAGGATCTTTACAGTAAGCAACTTGCCACAGGCATTCAGATAAGTGCAGATACTGGTAAAATGGAGAAACGCATAGACTGTGTTACTCAAAAAGGTGTGAGACCCTCATTTCCTGCATACACAGGAAATAGGAGTAATAAAGTACTGGACTTAATACACAGTGACTTATGTGGACCGTTTAATATCCCATCATTGGGAAATAACAGATTTGTGCTAATATTCTTGGATGATTTCTCTAGATATTGTGTGGCCTATTTGCTGAAAGAAAAAAGTCAAGTCACAGACATGCTGAAGAAATACGTAGCCATGGTGAGCAATAAATTTGAAAGAAAACCAAAGGTTCTTCAGACCGACAATGGTGGTGAGTTCACTTCACAAAGCATGCGCACATTTCTAGAACAAGAAGGCATTCAGCATATCACAACAGTAGCTTATACACCAGAGCAAAATTCTGTTGCAGAGAGAAAATTTAGGTCACTTGTGGAAATGACCAGGTGTATGCTGTCAGATAGCAATCTCCCTAAAAGACTATGGGGGGAAGCCATTCTCACAGCAGTGTACCTACAAAACAGAATGCCAACTAAAGGCACTGAGCGCACACCACATGAGACATGGCATGGTAGGAAGCCAAACCTGTCACACATAAGAACATTTGGAAGTACAGCATATGCTCATGTACCAAAGCAAAGAAGGCATAAGCTGGATTCCACAACAGAAAGGGGCATTTTAGTTGGCTATGCTCCAGGACACAAAGGATATAGAATTTTGAATCTGAAAACTGGCATTGTTGGCATAAGACATGTTACATATTTTGATGAAAACAAAAGGGTTGATAAAGGCTGGATTATCCCAGATGAGCCTTATCATCCAGAATCTGAAACTAGAACCATAATAGACATGCCAGTGTATATAAATGCCATACCAAGGCAGATGTCTGAAAGCAACTCATCTGTATCTAACGAGGAACAGGCAGAGGAAGCAGACACAGAAAGGATCATTGAAGAAGACAGTACAGTTGGAGAAGGGGAATCAATTGGAGAAGGACTCTCAGATTTAGAGGATGCGGAAAGGTCAGACCAACCTGTTGTCAGATGCTCATCCAGGGAAAACAAAGGTGTTCCACCCCCAAGACTGTCTTACCTAACAAAGTCAGCAGAAGCTCAAGAGCCCTTAACATGGGATGAGATTGAGAAAATGCCAGCAGAAGAAGCTGCTGAATGGCGTAAAGCTGCACAAGAAGAAATTGATGCATTGGATAAAAATAAAACTTGGATTCTTACAAAATTACCTCCTGGCAAGAAAGCTATAGGATGCAAATGGGTATTCAAGTTAAAAAGGAATGCACAAGGAAAAGTGGAAAGGTATAAAGCCAGATTAGTCGCAAAGGGATATCTTCAAAAATATGGAGAAGATTTTGATGAAGTGTTTGCACCTGTAGTGAAACACACGACAATTAGAACACTTCTGAGCATTGCAGTCTCAAAAGGCATGCAAGTCAACCACATTGATGTGAAAACAGCATTTCTTCATGGAGATATAACTGAAGACTTGTACATGGAACAGCCAACAGGTTTCATAAATACAAAACAAAGACAGCTAGTGTGTAAATTAAACAAAGGTCTTTATGGATTAAAGCAAAGTGCAAAATGTTGGAATGACAAATTGCATGAAATATTGACAAATTTAGGATTTAAGCAAGGTGAAGCAGATAAATGTTTGTACACTAGGTGCAGAAATGGACAATATGCATACATTTTAGCTTTTGTTGATGATCTGCTCATTGCAAGCGAAAGTGAGCAAGAGTACAAGGACATTGTAAAATATTTAAACCTGAATGTTGAGATAAAAGAACTTGGTAATGTGTCATACTATCTTGGTATAGAAATTGAGAAACAAAATGATGGTTCTTATCTTCTAAGCCAGAAGCAGAAAATAAATGAGCTTATTGAAAGTTTAGGTATGCAAGATGCCCAAGTTGTAAGCACTCCCATGATCACTGATTTTCTGAAGGATGAAACAGTAAGAGAACCTTTACCAGATAACATCCAATATAGATCAGCCATAGGTAAGCTTTTATATCTAACTACCACATACAGGGCTGATATAGCAAATGCAGTAGGGATTTTGAGCAGAAGGGTCAGCTCACCTACCAAATCAGATTGGACTGCAGTTAAAAGGATGGTAAGGTATTTAAAAGGTACCATTGATTGTAAATTAAAGATTTCAGCCAATAGTAATCCAAAACTAATATGTTACTGTGATTCAGATTGGGCAGGGGATCATTCTGATTATAAATCCACAAGTGGATATGTGTTTATGTATGGAAATGTACAAATTTCTTGGGCCAGTCATAAACAAAGTATTGTGAGTCTGTCTTCTACAGAAGCTGAATATGTGGCCGTATCAGAAGCATGCAGAGAACTGATGTGGATTGAAAAACTTTTGCTGGATTTTGGAATAGCTGAACAGAGACCAATCCAGATAATGGAAGATAATCAGAGCTGCATCAGACTGTCACAGAATGACAAGGTTCAGTCACGCACCAAGCACATCGCAACGAAATATCACAACGTGCGAGAGCTGGCGAAAGAAGGGGTCATCAGTCTAGACTATTGTCACACCAGTGAGATGACAGCTGACATCATGACCAAACCGTTACCCAGAGAACGTTTTGAGAATCTGCGAATAAAGCTTGGACTTTGTATGAATTAATAATTGCATGACAGTTATGCATGAGAAGGGGTTTGTTGGAATAATGTATTGTATTTAACATGCATTTTCTGTCAGCAATGTTTTTTTTTTCTTTCTCTGTGATTACTCTGTGACCTCTGATGTGAATTGTTTAGAGAGGTCACATCCATGCAACTTCCTGTGGGTGTGGTTAGGCACAGCACATGGAGCTCAAGGTCTCTCCTAAGCTGAGGATCTATGGTGTGAGCATCCATTACCATCTAAGCACATGGAAAGAGCTGATAATCCAAATGTATAGTATTATGTTTATATAAGCCTGCCTGAATATAAATCTAACTACAAACTGTGAGTAAACAGATGTTTTGTTACTTCAACTTTAAAGTGACTCAGCAGTGAATTATTCTGGGGTGTATGTGAGAGAGATGAAGAAAAGAAATTAACATTTCTAAAGCTGAAGCTGTGTGTATAAAATCTGCTAATTATTTACTACAAATAATCCAACAGCAGTGGCTTTTGGCACCACCAAAGGTTGGCTCCTCTCTGCCATACTTAACATACATGTTTACCAGGTTGTACCAGCCCTGATGATTAACATCCAAATGAAGTGAAGCCAGACCAGCAATAGTTACGTATTTACTTTTCCTTCTCCTCCATTCAGCTTGGATGAGAGAAAAGTAAAACCAGGACAAGAGGGGAGGATAGAGGAGGAAGGATTTTGTGAAAGAAGTAAGAGAGGCTTGGAGGGTGCTTGAGGAATGAAAGGTAGGGATGGGCTGTTGTTTGAAATAAAATAGGAAATGTCTACAATATATCTTATGTCATTTGATGTGGTTAATAAATGAAAACAAGCAGAAAGAACATGCCACTTTGTGTTTTTCTTTTACTGATAATAGCATGCACTATTTGCAAAGAGTCTTCCCTTTTTAGAAAAGTGCACACTCTTTTTAGATAGTGTGTGCATGCAAAGAGGGTACACTCGTAATGACATTGCCCGCAAACCAAAGTGAAGAATAACTAAAATAAAACAAAATAAACAATTTCTCATTCATAATTGATTTTCTAAATGTTAAACATCCATAGCTATCTCAGTATGTTAATGACACTGTATTGTAAAATTGGATTCTTACAACAAATTACTTTCTGATGCATTATTCTTTGATATGTATCCTATACTGTTTATTGTAAGCCACATTGAACTCAAACCTACATAAGTACATAAGTATTGTCATACTGGGACAGACCAAAGGTCCATCAAGCCCAGCATCCTGTTTCCAACAGTGACCAATCCAGGTCACAAATACCTGGCAAGATCCCAAAGATCCCAACCTGTTTGGAATAATGTGGGATATAAATGTCACAAATAAATAAACAATGTTGTAAATTATAGAGAAAATGAAATGAAATAAAAATGTTTGGGCTGCCCATCCTGAACGAAAGGGTGATTTGATGGTGAATATACTACTACTACTACTTAATATTTCTAGAATGCTACTAGGGTTACACAGTGCTGTACAGTTTAACAAAGAAGGACAGTCCCTGCTTGAAGGAGCTTACAATCTAAAGAACGAAATGTCAAGTTGGGGCAGTCTAGATTTCCTGAGTAGAGGTGTAGTGGTTAGGTGCCAAAGGCGACACTGAAGAGATGGGCTTTGAGCAAGGATTTGAAGATGGGCAGGGGGGGGACTTGGCGTATGGGCTCAGGGAGTTTATTCCAAGCATGGGGTGAGGCGAGGCAGAAAGGGCGGAGCCTGGAGTTGGCGATGGTGGAGAAGGGTACTGACAGGAGGGATTTGTCTTGAGAGTGGAGGTTACGGGTAGGAACGTAAGGGGAGATGAGGGTAGAGAGGTAAGGAGGGGCTGCAGATCGAGTGCATTTGTAGGTTAGTAGGAGAAGCTTGAACTGTATGCGGTACCTGATCAGAAGCCAGTGAAGTGACTTGAGGAGAGGGGTGATATGAGTATATCAGTTCAGGCGGAAGATAAGATGTGCAGCCGAGTTCTGAATGGACTGAAGGGGGGATAGATGGCTAAGTGGGAGGCCAGTGAGGAGTAGGTTGCAGTATTCAAGGCGAGAGGTAATGAGAGAGTGGATGAGAGTTTGGGTGGTGTGCTCAGAGAGGAAAGGGCGAATTTTGCTAATGTTATAGAGGAAGAAGCGACAGGTCTTGGCTATCTGCTGGATATGCGCAGAGAAGGAGAGGGAGGAGTCGAAGATGACTCTGAGGTTGCGGACAGATGAGACGGGGACGATGAGGGTGTTATCAACTGAGATAGAGTGGAGGGAGAGGGGAAGTGGCTTTGGGTGGGAAGACAATAAGCTTGGTCTTGGCCCTGTTCAGGTTCAGGTGGCGGTTGGACATCCAGGCAGCAATGTCGGATAAGCAAGCCGATACTTTGGCCTGGGTTTCAGCAGTGATATCTGGTGTGGAGAGATAAAGATGATATTGGAAACCATGACATGAGATCAGGGAGCCCAGGGAAGAGGTGTAGATTGAAAAAAGAAGGGGTCCAAGGTGAAAAAGACAGTGTGTGTGTTGGTAGGGGTGGGTGGAGATGTGTGATATGGGGATATTTGGGGGGCAGGAGAGTTAGACTGAGACATATCCCTTCTCCACCAAATTGGATCATACTAATACTAGATTCTTTCACCATTCTCTTTCTCTCACTAGATCCTAGAGCAGGGGTGGGCAACTCATGGCCCACCATTGAATTTTATGTGGCCCCCGAGACCATGGGAATTATACACAGAAAATATCATTAACCAAAGTTTTGATGATTTAAAATACTGCGTTTTGCAAGTATTTTTAGAATAGCCACTCTAGTAGTTTGGTTTTCATAATTTTTATTTGTTTATTTATCACAGAAGGTCTATAGAGCTGTGTGCATTTCTGGTTCTGACATTATATAATATTGCGGCCCACTAGGGATAGTACTGACATACAGTTCTTATGGGCTTTGTCACATTTGCTGTGCCAGAGTTGTTAGCTTGGCTTTGTAAAAGGAGCCCAGAGTTTACTTTTCAGATGTCACAGGAAATTGTGGGATGTGGGCATAACTAGCTCAGGTTAGAATGCTTTTATGAAGTTGTTGATCATCATTAAAACATCTGTCCTGAATCAATAACTTGATGCTACCAGTTCCAAATCATTGGTTTAGTTATTTCAGATTTATAAACCATTTTGCTTTATAATATGTTCAAAGTGTATTCACAAAGCAGTAACAATATATGGGCTGTCACCATTCTGAAGCATTTAAAACTCTAAAGTGTAAAACAAAATAAAATTGTTAGGCATTGTTAGGCAATATATTTCTCCTAGAAACACCAGCAATTAAAGTATTTTGAGACCATGATAGACATTTTGTCTGGGATTAAAGTTTGTCTTTGCAATTTACACGAATATAAGTTTTCTAGTTATTTTTATTAAACTCCTTTTCCTGGAACTGTTAATTTATTCAAGCACTGCCTTATCCTCCTCCTTTATCAGCTATTCATTAGAGGTGGTAATAGTTCAGGGCTATAATAGCAAGACATGTCTTTTCTCTTTGATTTAGATGTTCCAGTATTTTCCTTGAGCGAGGGCCGTGCTGATTTTGTTCCCTTGATAAGCCATTTGGTTCCCAGCAGTTGGTAAACAATTCTACATTTGAAAGCTGCAGTCCTTTAAGCATTAAGGTATGTATAGATATCAATGCATTTTCTTATATTTCCTTCATTATAGCAAGTGTGAGACAAATCTAAAAGAGTAACTTTAATAAGAAGCAATAATTGTACTATTAAAAACGTAAAAAATTGTATATTTGTTTCCATCTCTGTGGTGGTGTCTTCCTTTAATGTTTACTGTGCTAATTACCCCCTGTTTATAAAGTCCTGCTTGCGGCTGTCAGTGTGGTAATGCTGACACAGCCCATTCAATTGAATAGGCTGTGCTGGCATTGCTGCGCGGCAGCCGCTAGTGTGGCTTTGTAAACGGGGGGGGGGGGGGGGGGGGGGGGGGGGGTTAGTTTGAGATATTGGCACTACTCAGATGCCTAATAAATAAGAGCATTAGAATTTTACCATTTGAAACAATCCAAATTTAAGATATTAAGGATCGTTGAAAAAGTTATTTTGCACAATGCTTTATTGAGTCCACAGGTATGGAATAGAATAATCCTAGACTGAGCTTATATAGAACATATAATCTTAATTATTTAAGTGATTTGGTATAATCAATGACATTTATAAGAGAACTGCTACTGCTGTTCTTAATGAGATCATTACAAAATGCTCACTGTAGAAGCAATATGCATTAAAAAATGTGGAAACCAAATGGTAAATTGTATGTATTATAAAATTTATGATACACTTTCATACCGAGGGACTCAAAGTGTGGTACCTCAAAGATTCGTGCTGGTTTTTATTGATTCTCTCTCGTACCATGAGTGCCTCAGTAGCAGTAAGTCATAAATTTTATAATACATACAATTAGCATTTGGTCTCTACATTTTTGGATGCATATTGCATATCATAAACTTAATAAATAAATATGATTCCATTTTAAAGTGTCTCAAACTGCAAAGCAGAGGCTCTAAGCTCCTATCAATGAAACTGGATCATTAGGCAAAGACTGTGGGAAAATGTCTGCTTTAAGACTTTGATAATATTTGAGGTAGACCAAGTAATTCATTTTCCCGGGAGATTTTGTGTGATTGAGTTATGGAAGTTGCAATGTTTAAAATAACTTTAAATAAGGATATCTTTGGAAGGATCTATGCTTTAAATAAATAAACATCAAGCAAAAGAAAAAAATATCTGGAAACAAATCAGGGATCACCTGAGTACAGAAGCAGAACTAACCTATGAAACAATATGATATGAAAATAGCAAGGGTGCGAAAAAAGTGGGGAAAATAGACAGGAATGGTGTTGCTGTATGTAAAGTATTTTGCATATTTTCCCCATAGGTGTCTTGCTTTTTTTTTTATATAGGATAAGATATATCCTTATGCTTTTGTATGACTTTCTTTAGTCGTGTAACCTGTTTTTCATTCTTTTATTCTTTTTTTTTAACCTTACTAAGGCATAAGACGTTATTCCACAGATTTTTATTTTTTCTTCCCTTTGTACTGCAAATAAATGGTATCAGACGTTTTTTTTAAGAGATCTCAGATTTTCAATGATGTGTGAGTCACATTTATCGTAGCAAATGAGATATCCATTAAACATTGCTAGAGATTTTAATGCAAGGGATTTAGCACTTAAAAGAGGTTATTTTATACAGTCATGTAAATAATGATTGGTGTAAAAGTATGATGTACCTTCAAAACACACTCCTACAATGGCCCCAAGTAGCATATAGTACAGGTGTAGATGTGGGCATGTATTCTATAGGGGCAATTCTACAGATGTGAGCCTCCATTTAGGCACCCTGAGGACATGTGGTGAGAGCCTATTTAATGATGGCATCTTGGTGCTCAGATTCTATTATAGAATACTAGCATAACCTGGCATCGGTATGCCTAGAATTTACATAAATGTGACAGGGATGTGCGTAACTTACAGAATTCTGGAAGTTACGTGTGTGTGAATGGGAGCCCCACCCATGTCACACCCATGCCCCACCCATGTTCCACCCATGCATATATCCTCATTGCATTTATACACCATGTAAGCTATGCGTGCCTTTAGAGAATAGAGCGTAAGCACCCTGCTGGCACTTTTACAGGTAAGTGTACACTTAACGTAAGTGCTAGTATTCTATACATTTATGCGAGCAACATAAGAACATAAGCATTGCCATTCTGGGACAGATCAAAGGTCCATCAAGCCCAGTATCTTTTTTCCAACAGCGGCTAATCCAGGCCATAAGTACCTGGAAAAATCCCAAAAGAGTACAACAGATTTTACTCTGCTTATCCTAGAAATAAGCAGTGAATTTTCCTAGATCCACCTTAATAATGGCTTATGGACTTTTCTCTTAGCAAATTAGCAAAACCTTTTTTACACCCTGTTAAGCTAACTGCTTTTACCACATTCTCTGGCAACAAATTCCAGAGTTTAATTACATGTTGAGTGAAGAATTATTTTCACTGGTCTGTTTTAAATTTACTACTTAGTAGATTTATTGCATGCTACCTAGTCCTAGTATTTTTGGAAAGAGTAAATAAGCGATTCATGTTTCCCCATTCTACTCCACTCATTATTTTATAGACATCTAGCATATTTTCCCTCAGCCGTCTCTTCTCCAAGCTGGAGATCCCTAACTGCTTTAGCCTTTCCTGATAGGTAAGTTGTCCCATTCCTTTTATCATTTTTGTCGCCCTCCTCTGTGCCTTTTCTACTTCCAGGGGCACATAAATGTGGGTGCCTAGTTTATAGAACTGCCCTTCACATGTGTACTTGCATATTTTGTATTTCAGTCTATTCTACTGATGACATCACAGTACAAACAACAAAGCAAATGGTGCAAACTTCCAAGAGTCATCAAGCAGGTTTACTTCCCTCCCCCTAACTCCCTCAATCTTCTAACTCACCCAACCCATAGCTATCCCCACCACCTCCTATTGCCATATCCCACTCCTCCCTTCTTCCCCCTCTACTCAAACCCCATTATTAGGTAATACCCTAGAATATGGGGCTGGATCCATGAAACACCTGCCCTCCCCAGTAACATAACCTACCGAAAGATATCGTATAACATTCAAAACCCCGTATCTTGAACAATATTAATTAGACTTATACAAGAAACAAAAGAAAGGCATACTAAAGCATTCAGCTACACACTGATGAATTACATAATAAAATAACACTAAAAGAAAGGCACAATCTAACATGACGACAAGGAAAGTCAAAGCTCACAGGTGCAGCATCTTAAATGCCCTTTCCAGCTGGGATAGTTTGTAGAAAAGTTTGTACTGCCTCCACTGTAGTAAAAAAGAAAGTCTTGCCATCATGCTTAACTCGAAGACTCACTGGAAAAAGCAAAACACATGAAATCCTCCGAAGAGAAAGCTCAGAACACAATGGGGCAAAAGCTTTCCAAGCAGCATGCACTGTAGCAGTATAATCCTGAAAACATAAGACTTTTTTTTATTTTCAAATTCCAACCTCTGTCCACCTCGAAGAGCTTGTAGGATAGCTTTTCTTATGTGCAAAGTGTACCACATGAAAGACAACCACCCTAGGCTTCACAGACACACCAGACCCCGAGCTCAGCTGACGAGCCCATGCTATTTAAATGAAAAGTCCAAGGAAAGCAAGTGTAAATATTTTGGAATCCAAGGGGGTCTTTTACGAAGGTGCACTTGCATTTTTAGCACACGCTAAAAATAGGTGTGTGCTAAACATTAGAGATGTTCATAGGAATACTTGGGGTCTCTAACATTTAGCACGCACCTATTTTAGTATGCGTTAAAAATGTAAGTGCGCCATAGTAAAAGACCCCCTCAGTCTCTAAAGTCTGCACCAAAACATCAGGCGTCATAGCCTCAGAAAGTCCCACCAAGCAAAAGTTTTTGCGCTGTGTCATATCCCTATAAACCAGCTTCTAATCCAGTTACTTTATGGCCAATAACAAGGGTTCTCAGTTTATATTGTGAGGACTCTGAAAGGAGTCTAGTTCCAGTCATGCTGAGACAGGGACGGGGAAGAGGTTTTCCTTTGAAATGTAATGATTCTTCTTCACTAATCCCTTCTAGACAAAAGGCTCGCCCTCTAGTGGTCAAAGCCCCAGTGAAAACACTAGATAGGAAGAGAAACTACCAGTCCCAGAAACCACTGGGGCATCAGCAGGACTCTCAGGAACAGGAGGAAGGAGTGAATGATTGGGAAATGAGTTCTGATCCAGGGAATGAGCAGCAGCTAGGGGAACCCAGGGTGGAGGAGGAGATGGAATGGGATATAGAGGAAGGAGGAGAGGAGAAAGGGGAGGAGTGCATGGAGGTTGGAGGGCTTGCTCAAACATCCTCAGGAAAGGTAAAGGCTCTGGTGGCGTCAGTGTGGCCCAAGCTGTGTATACTTGGAGAGGAGAAAATAATCCAGTGGGGAAGCCACTGGTGGAAGAAGCTAACCCATAAACTATCTGAGGGTAGAAGATAGTGTTGGTGAGGGTGAGGCTACAATTGTGAGCAAGACAAGGATTTGCTGTTTGTGATATTCTGAGTTAAGACTGAACTGTGTTAATAAGCTGAATGTGGAAACCTGAACTGACTCTTTCATTGTTGATGGGGAAAATGCATGAAGATTAAGACTGTATTAAAAGGTGCTGAGAAAATAAAGACCTGTAGTTTTCAAGAACTATAAGACTGCTGAAGTTTTGTGTGTCCCAGCCGTGAGCTGACCCTGGGGCTCAGGACAGCTGGAGAGTGGTTAAACCAGGATAAGCAGTGCAAGGCGGGAAGGTGGTTTGGAGCCCATACTGGGGAAAGAGTCAGCCAAGCTAAGCAGGATTAGCTCTGGTCAGTGGCGTAGGAAGGGGGGGGGCAGTGGCGCCCCTGGTGCACGCCACTGGGGGGGTGTCGGCTCGCTGGTTCCCTGCTCTTTCTGCCCCGGAACAGGTTACTTCCTGTTCCGGGGCAGAGAAAGCAGGGAAGCAACAGAGCCGACGCAGCTCCCAGTGACGTGCACTGGGGGCGGATCGGCCTTCCCGCCTGCCCTCCGCTGCAAGGTAGGGGTGCATTTTTGGGGGGGGAGGGTGCGTTTTGGTGGGGGGGGCACCATGCCCTGCACCCGGGGGGGGGGGGGGGTGCGCAGCGGCGACCTGCCCCGGGTGTCAGGCAACCTCGCTACGGCACTGGCTCTGGTCACCATGTGGAAGAGAGACCCAGCTCACGATATATAATGATTTGCTGAAATCTAAGTACACCAATAGTCAAAAAGAGGAATAAAGACTTTTGTTATAGATGTTATTGAGAGAAAAAAAGTGAACAGGGCCACCGAGAGAATGAGCTGCCGCTCCCCCTCCAGGATTGCCGCCGCCTCTCTCTCTCTCCCCCCTCCCCCCGGGGATCCTGAGGCCCCGCCAGTAGAAGAGATCTTCCTCCAGTGCTGCTCTTTCCTCTGCCGCATTGCCTGCCCCTGCGCTTGCTTTTTCTCTCACATCATGCATGCTCTGTTTCACCAAAACTCCTGCCCCCAGATGCATCGATGAATAGCTGCAGCTCCTTGTTATTAGTAGGGGTAACTTGCCATAAAGCCCATTGAAGGAACATAGAAAAGCGTCCCATACAATAAGATCCTCCCTTAGTGAGGCAGTGATCCTGATGAAATGGTGGCTTCTTCTCAAACCTGCTATAGCGAATGACAGCCATTGGGAGAATATATGGCCCATGGGCACAATCCGGGCTGCAAATGCGAGTGAGCTCATGAGAGACTGGAGGCACTGCAAAGCCACTTTCTTGGCACTCACAGAAGATCTGAGTTCTTCCCGGAGGGTAACCAGTTTATCTTGTGGCAGAGGGGAAACTTGTTGGGAGGCATCTAGCTCGATGCCTAGGAAGGTCAGAGCAGGTACAGGGGGGACAGTTTTGTCCCCCTCTAGGGGTATGCCAAAAATGCGTCGCTACCACCTGAAATGTGGGTAAGACTGCTGCACAGTCTTCTTTTCTTTTACCAAAAAATAGGAAGTCGTCCATATAATGAACGATGCACTGGTGACCAACTATCTGTTCAACTACACAGTGTACGAATGAGCTGCAGTAGTTGCAGGAAATCGAGCAACCCATGGGCATGCATTTGTCATAGAAAAAAGAATTTGTTAAAGCAAAAATCCAGAAGCCAGAATGAGTTAGGATGTACTGGCAGCAGGCGAAATGTCTTCACATCTGCCTCCGCCAAAAGTGCATATTAGCTGTATGGCATTGTCTATGGATGAGTACTGAATAGTTCAAAGGAAGGGGGTCGATGAAGTCATTCTGGGTATGAAGGGTTGTGTATTAGCCAGAATTTGCCTGGTTCCTTCTTTGGTACTATGCCCAAGGGGAAACAATGAGATTCTAAATAGGGAGTGATTGAAGAGGACCGGCCACCCTGTCCATTTCAATCTCTTTCTGTATTTTTTGGGAAGCTACCTGAGAGTGTACTTAAATCGAACTGGCATTGCGAGGGTAATGGGAGGTTTCCCTGGAAGGAGATCTAGTGTAAGGAATCATAAATTCTATTTGGCCAGGGCTAGAGCCTGTTCTTTCAGCGGGTATTTTAATAATCACGGCAGCATCGCTTGTATTTTAATTGGGGTTGGGGCCAGTGTGTTCAGGCTGTTGGAAATATTGCTGTGTCATGGGCTGCCTATCTATGCCTGACCTACACTGAGAAACAGAATGAGGTGCATCACATTGAGTACAGACATGCCTAAATCTGCATGTGTTCCATGAGAATTGGGCATTGTTATATTGCCTGCAAATCCGTTTACTGAAGGAAGGCTGTTTTTTTTTTTGTCTTGAAGACACAGGCCAAGCAGGAAATGACCATGGGAATCTATGTTGGCTAAAGGGCCTGCCTACAGTCATCTCATTGAGCCAAAGGTCTATTACCCTGTGGTGCCATGAGATGAACACATCCTCTGCCATGCTTTTCCTAAATTTAATATCATAATTTAACCAAGCCCACTCGCCATGCATTTTGCACACCCCGGTGATGGTATCTAAATAGCTTATGAGCTAAGGGCTCATATTGGGCCAATACCCAATTATGAATGGATTTGAATATCTTGGGTTTCCTGTCCCTATGGCTGCACTTATGTTTGCCTGGCTTCATATCCCCCACCTCATCATCCTGGTCCCTGACCAGCAAAGAAAAGATATCAATGTACTTCTGCTTCCATATTTTGCATTTTATATTCAGCTAATGTGTTAACACCAAACACTATATCCTCCTTAATATATTTGTTAGAGGAATCAGGATATGCTACCCCTTGTGCCAGCCCTAGTAACATCCTCGTGTTCAATACAACCATCTCACTTGCCCCCCACAACACATGTAGTGTAACATTTTTTGTGGCATCCCGTTTGTTGGCAGCCTTCTTTTCTTAAAAAGATTCAATGGCTTGTTGTATGACATCGGCCAAGGACGTGTCATCTTCATCATCAGCGGTACTAGTAGCCCCGCCCACTGTGACAGTATTTATCAAAGGTGCACGGGCAAGTGTGGCTGTATCCAGATTGTATGAAGTTGTGTCTGAGGCACAATCGGGAGATGCCACCGTGGAAATATTAGACTCAACCAAGGAGCACATAGCATAGCAAGTGGGATTTGCAGGAATAACAGGAGTACTCTGTGTGGGATATGTGTTTAGAGGGGTCACTGCCGCAGGAGAAGAAGTCTGCAGGTGTTTCATGACCAAAGAGTCCCCATATTTGTCCACCTGCTGTTGGAGTTCTTGTAAAACAGCCTCCAAATTAGGTTGCTCTGCCTCCTTGTTAGATCTGTCTGATGTTCTGGAGTATATTGCTAGTTGCCCCTTAGCAGTTTTTCCCATGTTCTTCAATATAGGCATCCTGACAAGATTGCTGAGTAAAAAACAGAATATCAGGACTATGTTGTGGGATATCATATTGAATCGCACTCAGCATAATGAAAAACCTTCTTTTTTTTTAAAAAACACATTAAATAGAACCAGATATCCCTTGCAACACTGAAGATGGCCACCAGCACTATCCCTTCCTACTGTCAAGATGGCCACCGGCACCTGCCATTCTCAAGATTGCCGCCGGCACTATCCATTGCCACTCTCAAGATGGCTACCCAGCACCGTCCCTTGCCACACTCAAGATGGTCACCCGCACTAGTCAAAATGGAGGCTACCTCCCAGCTTAGCCACTCCCAATATGGCCACCAGAACAATGCACAACATGGCTGCCTGTACAACATGTGATCTGCCACACTGAAAATGTCTGCTCAGTCCTTCTAATATGACCACCTCTGCAAATGTTTTTGTGATCCCTGCATATGGCTGCTGGCCGTATTTCCCCCTCTGACCAGACAGTAGCAACCCACACTACATCTGCATGTGTAACATGGTGGGGGAAAGAGAACACATGGGCACAAATATCATAAGTATGAGGCTTCACCACTAGCCTAGGCAATACAGCATCAGCGCCATCGCAAAGCTAATGAGTATGAGTGTAAAGGTAGGGAGGGGGCTGAGGTGTGCTCCGCTTGGATGCCATGTGATACATCTACTAGTGTCGGGGGGGGGGGGGGGATACCCGGCCATGGTGAGTGCTGACACAACTTCTGTGTAGTGGCCTTGGACAGACCAGCTCCTGTGCTACTGCATTCCATCCTGGGGGCTGCTGGAGATGCTAGCATTTTCTCCACACTGTGTCCGGAGTGGAAATACAGCATAAGCTCACCCTACCGTATATGCTGGGTACCTGATGTGCTGATATTGTCAAAAGGAGCGTAATCAAGAAGTGCCTGCATGCTACTCCCCAGCGGTCAGAGTGGATGATGCCAACATTAGATGCTGTCTGGTCTTCCTCTGGTGTAGAATGAATCAGGACATGGTGCCAAGACAACACTTAGCGCTTCCTGGTCTTCCTTCGGTATTGATCAGCAGATCCCACCAGTGAGGTAACAGCAGTGAATAAGGACAACAGATCCGAACACAGGTATGTGGTCTGCACGTGCCGCTGCTGCCTAGGATCTGACACTGGCGCACTAGACCCTATTTTCAAAATTCCCAATCCCTCTCCTGATTCACCCCCGATTCTCCTTCCTATTGATCCCCTTCTTCCTAGCCACTCCCCGTCCTTCCACCTTTCTTCTGTTCATCCATTCCTACCCTGACTCTATCCCCCTCCTCCCGTGCCCTATCCTGCTGCCATTCCCCTTTCTTCACAGCCCTACCTTATTTGTGTGAGCCCTACGTTATCCATTTCGGGCTCTGTTCTTATTTTCTCTTTTGACTAATTTTTCTTCTACTTGAATCTTTGCTTTTCTAACTGCTTTCTGAGCTTCATTTATCTTTTCCAGAAGCATACATTGTATGGAATTAAAATACTTTTAGAGTGATAGAAATATTTGAAATAAAATATAACTGAAGTATGAGAGGTAATTGCAAATGAGAAAATTAAGAAGAATTATATTGCTATAAAATCAACATACAATGAAGCAAGATAAAATATAAAATCAATGAGCATTAGATTGAGCCAAATGTAGCATGTAAATTGAAAAAGAGTAGAAATGCTTCCATCCAAAATGAAACACAGTTGCTGTCAAGTAATAATAGAAGACATTCTTACACCACGGGAGAGATAACTCACATCAGGTGCAAAGACCAACATCTGAGAATACATCATGCAGGTTGACAAGTTCAAATTTGATCTTTCTGAACAAAGATAAACAACACGTAGGGATAGAGTTATGCAATATCCAAATGACTTAGAGGATGTGAATAATATAAAATTCACTATAAATGCCAAATACATTATCTGCAATTGTGCATTAAAAGTAAAATTAGCATCCATTTGGCAGTAGTGTCAATTAATGTTATAGGAGAATGACAAATAGCAACTATGGAAATTATAAGAAGTATTAGGATATTCTTTATAGTATAGGAGATAGAAAAACAATTGCAGTATATTATAAATTAAGGAGTCTTTTACAAAAGGTGCGCTAGCATTTTTAGTGTGTGCTAACCCTAATACTCCTATGGGCATCTACACACAAACACTAATTTTTAGTACATGCTAAAAACTCTAGCACACCTTTGTAAAAGGGGCCCTAAGTTTTCTGTAAAATATGCCTAATATGATAGTATTACATGATAAAATAACATATTAATTTAATATAGCAACTTATAAGATTTATATAATTATCTTATTTATTTATTTACTAGGATTTATTTACTGCCTTTTTGAAGGAATTCACTCAAGGCGGTGTACAGTAAGAATAGATCAAACATGAGCAATAGGCAATAACAGCAGTAAAAATATTTAACTAACAATACAAAGTATGGCATGGTATACTACTTAATCAAAAAGTACAAGATATCTACCATTGACGATGTACTGGAGTTGTCTAAGGAGGAAAAGCCTCAAATCCTCCTTAGACAACTCCAGTACATCGTCAATGGTACTTTTTGATTGGTTAGTAAACGTAGTGAAATTCTATAAGCTTCAGAGTGTTATTTAGATTTATCTATGGTATGAGCTGCCAAGCAAAGAATAGTAGAGCAAAAAACCTCTCTCAGATGGTGTCCACAATGAAGTCTGTATTCAAATCGATAAAATAAGTGACCTGACATGAGTCGTGTTTTGGCCCTACTGGCCTGCATTAGGGGTCTGTGACAAGCAAATATAACAACACCACCACATAAAATATGTAAATAATAAAATAAGACAAATAATATATCATGCATATAAAAAAATAATAAAAGTACCTAGGAATTTGTAAGACAGTATATATCCCTAGAACAGTTGGATTGCAGACAAATCTCCTACAGCATGTAAAATCAAAACAAACTGTTGATGAAAAGAAGTATATTTATATAAACATAAGAAAAAGTACATGATATAAGGGTCATGAATATGAAAATATATAAATATATAAGAATATATAAGAAGATTGGTTATTATGTATATCCATTTGAATTGCGATCTGTATATAAAAATCTAATGTTAAAAGACATAAAACAAGCAGAGACTAAGAAAATGTGTCTCAAGAACAAACACATTAAATGTTACCTAGTACATATTACTATATTAATTTCACCCCCTCTGCCGCTGCCCCCCTCCATCCACCACCAGGCCGGGCCCCCTGAATTCAAATCACAGTGCCTCATCTCGCTCTGTTTGAAAGCGCAGCAGCGGCAGTCTGCAGATTGCCTCCCTTCGGGCCTTCCCTCCCTGTGTCCCACCCTCGCGGAAATTACATCAGACAAGGGCGGGACACAGGGAGGGAAGGCCTGAAGGGAGGCGATCTGCAGACTGCCACTGCTGCACTTTCACACAGAGCGAGGTGGTGAGGTGCTGTGATTTGAATGGAGGGGGCCCAGTCCGGTGGCAGACTATCGACGGAGCAGAGGGCAAGCAGGTGGGACTGTGGAAACGGGCCCCCCTTGGAGGCCCGGGCCCGGGGAATTTTGTCCCCCCTGCCCCCCTTGTCGGTGGCCCTGGATGGAGGGGAGGGGGAGGAGAGTTGCTAGACATGAGTGGATGGAGGATAGGGGAGAAGAGAGAGGAGGGTTGCTGGACATGGATGGATGGATGGAGGGGAGGGCAGGGGAGAGAGGAGAGTTTCAGGACATGGATGAAGGGGAGGGAGGAGAAATTCTGAACATGGATGGAGGGGAGGGAAGACAGAGGAAGGAGATGCACATGGATGGAGGGGAGAGAGAAGAAATTCTGGACATGGATGGAGGGGAGGGAAGTCAGAGGAAGGAGATGCACATGGATGGAGGGGAAGGGAGAGAGAAGAAATGCTGGACATGGATAGAGGGTAGGGAAGAGAGAGGAAGTGAGATGAACATGAATGGAGGGGAGAGAGGAGAAATGCTGGACATGGCTGGAGGGGAGGGAGGAGAGGAAAGAGAGAGGAAGGAGATAAAATGAGGGGAAAGGAAGAGAGAAGAAAAACTGCACATGAATGGAGAAAATAGGCAGAAGCTGGATCCACTGGACAGTCAAGTCTGCGGAGGACCCAGCTTTTACTTAGGCAAGAAATGCATAAGAAAGGAGGAAAGTAAAAATATAAATGGAAAGGAAGGCCTGGAAACGGAGTTAAGCGGACAGATAGCAGCAGAATCAGATATTGGGCCAGCATGATCAGAAAAACAAAGTCACCAGACAACAAAGGTAGAAAAAAATCATTTTATTTTCATTTTAGTGTTTGAAATATGTCCAGTTTGAGAATTTACATCTGCTATCTTATTTTGCAATGTATAGCAATGTGTTTCTTTCTGTTTTTCTGGTATTGTGCTGCATGCAGAGTCTAACATCTTAAGATTTCAGGTTAATTTTTGAAAAATTTGAAGAGGGGCTATCTGTTCTGCATGTGTGACTGCAAGGCCAAGTGTATGAATAGGGATCTGTTTGTTAGGTTCTGAGATTTTGATAATACATTGTTTTTCAGAGTTGGCAAGACTGTCTGTTCTCCTAATTCCTGGTCTGGTCTGTATGCTAATTTGGTTTGTGCCATTTTGGGTATACTGAAGCTGTAACAGCTTACAGAAATTATTTATAATGAAAACAAACAAAAAAACCACATAAGTTATTTTTCTTCTATAGGGTAGGTGTTTAAGTCCAGGTTAAACTGTATCTAATTTGTATTATTTTAGATAACTGTGTTTTACTAGTTATGTTCTTATTATTTTTTGGTTTGCTGTGCTTTCCTATTATTGACTGGAGTTGCCCTCCTCCCCTGTTCCTCTTTACCCTGTAATTTCCTTGCCCATAATGTCTTGTCTGTTTGTGTTACCTAGATTGTAAGCGCTTTGAGCAGGGACTGTCTCTCTATGTCAAATATACAGCGCTGCGTGCGTCTGGTAGCGCTATATAAATGCTATTAGTAGTAGTAGTAGTAGTAATATTTTCAATGATGCCATGGCTGGTAAAAGGGGTGTGGCTACTGTGGGTGTGACTACTGTAGGGGCGGAGCCATAGTGATCCTGTCGCTGGATGGGTAGGGGCACCGACAAATAGGCTGCAGGAGGGCGCCAGAAGCCCTAGCACCGGCCTTGTGGCTCTCCTCCCCCCCGAGTTACAGGGTCCCAGGCTCCGAGTCCACTACATACCTGAAGAAGGCAATCACCCTGGTGGTCCAGTGGATTCTTCAGGGCAGGCAAGAAAGATTGCCAGTTCTTCTGCCTGCTGCTGGTCCTGACCCTACCCTGCTGCCGGATTGCTCTTTAAAAATGGCCACCGAGACTTCCAGCAGCGGCCTCGAGAGACTTCTGCTGAAGTCTTGGAGGCCGCATTTGTAAGTCTCGGTGGCCATTTTGAAGAGCGATGCGGCAGTGGGAGAGTTAGTGCGCCGGTAGTGGGCAGGAAAGACTGGGGGTCTTTCCTGCCTGCCCCAAAGAATCCATTGGACCACTAGGGTGATTGTCTTCTTCAGGTATGTACTGGACTCGAAGCATGGGACCTTGTAGCTTGGGGGGGGGGGGGGGGGAGCCGGCTCGCCCTGCACCATAGAACCTTAGTCTTCACAACATTTTTAGCTTATGAAAAATTAGTTTTGTTAGCCATCTTATATGTGGTTTATTTTATTTATTTATTTGTTGCATTTGTATCCCACATTTTCCCACCTATTTGCAGGCTCAATGTGGCTTACATAGCATCGTGCTGGCGATCGCCAGTTCCGGTGTGACAAAAGGTCAGCTATGTATTTATTATTATGCCTAAGTAGCAAACCTTATGACAAATTGAAATCATGGTATGGATGGGCAGATTTGATATGCCATTGGTCTTTATTTAGGGTACTATAAAACAATAAAATATTTTCAAACATGCTAGCTTGTGCAGCATACGGATACACACAGAGGAAGAATAATAAGGGAATAACTTTTTATAGGTAGAGTAGTAATTTGTTTTAAATCGTAATTGGTGTGTCATGTGGAGGGGCTGGTTACAGGGCCACCCTAATCCTGTTATATTGGTGCAGAGATTGTTTTTTTCCTGGTAAAAGGCTTCTAAAACAGACATCATGTTATGAGAATCAGGTGCTCAACGTTAAAAGTTTATATTTATTTACTTATTTATTGCATTTTATCCCACATTAAACATGAATTAGATTGGAACCTGGGAGCATTAATTCTTTTTTCCTGGAGAGAGTAATGAATTGTTCCCCCCCCCCCCAGGCTCTCCCCCCAGCTATAGCCAGCTCTGCAATTTGGGGGGGGGGGGCGCAGAGGTGGACCGGGGAGAGAGCCTGTTATTAAACATTTACCAGCACACCACTGAGTATAACACACTGCAAATCATTGTTCAGCATAGATTTTTATTCCTAGTCACCTCAAATTCTAGCTGCAGCTTCAAGACCCCATTCTGGGTCAAGTTCCTGCTTCTACCTCTAATTTCTATGTTGTCCTGGTTATAAGTTCATGTTTTAGCTCAGACGCTAGTTGTCCTCTAAGTTCCAACTCAGTTCTAGTGCTTGTTCTAGCACACCCAAATTCCTATTCCCATATCATTCCCTAACTTTTATTTGTAAGTACCAGCATAGCTGGGGAACCTTACATCCCTCTCATCCTGATACTAGATCCTTGTTGGCATGTTAAGTATTATTTGCTTTTTCACATATTATTGAGATACAATTAATTGGTTGACATAATTCTCTATTTTAAATCTACTCCTATTTTTCAATTAAAAAACACATTACAAACAAAAAAGAAATGTCACAGTATTCTGGAACTTCTAATACCTTAAATCTGACCCGAAAACTTAGAAAATAAGACAATAAGGTTGCCATTATTTCTCCTTCTCAGGGAATCAATTTAATTCTTTCATTTGATTTTCAGCAGCAGCAGCAGGAGTTAGGACTGATCATTAAGAGCTAGTGGATGTTATTTCATGCCGTAAATATCCCAGATAGTAGTCTATCACTCCTAGCAGAAAACATGAAGCAATCAACTATGGGTTCAAAATGAAAACAGTGCATAGTCAGAAGGAAACATTAATGACATGAGTTTTCAATTATGATTACACATATCAGTTGATAAAAGCAGTGTTTTCTAAATTCTTCAAGCCAACTACCCCCTAAATCAAATTAATTTTAATTGAATACTTCTGAGCTCTGATCAGCTCTGACAAATTTACATTCCAAAACTAGACATATTGTAATCATAACATTACTTTTTCTACCTTTATTGTCTGGTTGTTTAAATTTTCTAATCATGTTAGATCCAATCTTTGGTTGTGCTTTCTTTCCTCTGCCTTCTCTTACTTCTCTTGTGATAGCTTTGTGCTTGCAGCTGGTGGCTCTTGCCAGTCCTGCCCCCCTTTAACAGGAAGTTATATCATAGGAGGGGCAGGATCGGCAAAAGCCACCAGTGGCTTGCACAATGGTATTCCCTACACTTGGTTTCGATTTGCTTGTAGCCATGGACCCAGGGAGGAAGAAAGTGAGGGAATGAGTAGGCATCAAGGAAAGAATGCAGTTTCTATTTCCGGTTGCTGCTTAAGACATGGGATGACAGTGTCCTGGCAGGTGAATAAATGGCAGCAGGAAGGGGAAGGCAGCAGATAGGTATAAGAATTGCCATACTGGGTCAGACCAGTGGTCTGTCTAACCCAGTAAACTGCTTCTAACAGTTGTCAATCTAGATCACAAATACCTAGCAGAAACCCAAATAGTCAAAATTTGATACAGGGAAATAAAGTGCCCCCACAGGCAAAATCACACAAAATGAAAAGGAGAAACACTATATACTGTGACAAATGTTGCAAAACTAAATTCCTCAAAATCAACTGAAGCATGATAGCATGAGATATTCACATGATAACTGACCATTGAGTCTCTTAAAGCGTTTGGCTATTCCAAACCCTAGTCTCTAAACTGTATCAAACATTTGCCAAAATGTGCTTCTAATACAAAAAAATGCCATAAGGCTAAATCAACAAAAAACAGCTATACCTTTATTAAATTTAATCTACTTCAAAACAAAAAAGAAAAGAAAAAATGACTTTTGTGCTACTCAAAAATGCTGCATACAAAATTTAACAGACTTCAGTCTAAGAAAGTGAACATGTGTCTGCATCTTTGATTGCGTACACTACGCTGGATTGAGATCAAACACCTGATGCCAACTTGTAATGTCTGGCATTTTGGTCCCAAAGAACCAGCAGCTGGGTCACTGTGATTTAAATAGTGGAACCACCAGAGACATTGCAGGTTGGTGTTGGGTGTTTGATCTCTATCCAACGCAGTGCATACAATCGGAGATGCAGAAAAGTGTTCGCTTTCTTAGATTGAAGTTTGTTAAATTTTGTATGCAGTGTTTTTGAGTAGCACAAAAGTAGTTTTTTTCTTTATTGCACATTAAATTTAATAAAGGTACAGCTTGTCTTTTTTGCTTTGTTTACCCTAGCAGCAATCTCAATGTGTTTTCCTCTTGTGACAGTTTTAATGCATTCTAAAGGGTCTTATCATTTACTTATCCTGTGTCATTAATGGACAAATAATCATATAGGGCTATTTCTATTTTTTTTTCTTGAGCCACACAAGATCAAGCAATAACAGGCCTGTGATGCCCTTAGAAATACAAGGACTAGTTACTTACGTAAGACGAGAGCGGGCCAGGGAGGAAAGGAGGGAAGTCCGGAGAGGCGATCAGCTGTTGTTGCCGGTGCAGCGCCTTCACACGGAGGTGAGAGGCGCTGTGAGGGCCCGGTGGCATAAGGAGGGGGTGGGTGGAGGGAGGAGAGTGGTGGCGACGACCTCAGGGGGGGGTGGCGGGGGCGGGGCCACGGGGGTGGCGGAGGATGGCGGGGAAGCTGTCATTTCAAGGAAGGAAGGAAGGAAGGGAGGGGGGCTGGGGCTGCGTAAAGTTCTGATTTCAATGCAGGGGGGAAGGGGAAGGGGAGCGGGGAGTGGCGGTGGCGACCTCGGGCAGGGGGGGTGGGAGGCCGTCCATAAAGGCCTTCCATAAAGGACGTGGTTTTTTTTTACGTCCTTGGCATGCGCAGAGCAGCCAGCATAATGCTTGGCTGCTCTGCGCATGCTCTACCAGCCGATTATCTGACGGTTTTACGAAGGATTAGAGAATGCAAGTGAGCTGCAACTAGCAGCTCATTTGCATTCCCTTTCCTTGATGCACAGCCGTTCCCTACCACTTCGACGACTTTAGTGCATCCCCCCCTAGTGTCAGCGAAGATCGAAGCTTCAGTCATCAAAGCACAAACACAACAATGACCGCATTTGTTGTGAGAACCCCCAATCCACTGCACTACTCCCTCACACTTCTGCAGTATACAGTTGATCATTCAAATTAGAAGTACATGTATAAGAAAATGCTATCTGTGATTGTTGAAAACACGCATGCATAAACAGCAGTCCCAAATGTTTCTTTAACGTGAAGTGTGCATATTGTATTGCATCACAAAAGTCAATATGTCAGACATCTGTTCTGAATGGAATCCAGTTAATATTTGTTTTCTATGGTTGAAGAAGGCTCTTTTAGCTGCCTGTATGACCACATGATGCGGATAACCACGATCTTGAAATCTGTCCATCAGCCTTACAGCTTGTGCCTTATATTCTTGTGTAGAAGAACAGATGTGCCGGCATCATAGAAACTGGGAGAAAGGAATACCAAACCAAGAATGACATGGATGCATACTCAAAAAGTG
Organism: Microcaecilia unicolor; assembly: GCF_901765095.1. Classification (NCBI taxonomy): domain Eukaryota; kingdom Metazoa; phylum Chordata; class Amphibia; order Gymnophiona; family Siphonopidae; genus Microcaecilia; species Microcaecilia unicolor. The sequence goes on from NC_044031.1 coordinate 435,601,811, forward strand.
TAGCATTGTATCATAATCTGTAGGCTTCACAAAGACCGTAGTGCTAAACATATCATGCCCAAATGATACCTGTACATCCAAAAAGGAAACAGAATATCTATCATGATGGGTTTCAAACTTGATAGTAGGATGGCACAAGTTTAATTCAGTCAAAAAATTCTGAAACAATCCCAAAGAACCAGTCCAGATTAGAAAAATATTGTCAATGTACTACCACCAATGCAGTATATAATGAAATATTACAATAGGTGTAGTGATGTTCTACTGCCCACTGCAATATCTCCCCTCAACCATCTCTTCTCTAAGCTGAGGAATCCTAACCTCTTAAGCCTTTCCTCATATGCCTCTCTCCTCCTTTCTTCTCACTTCTTCTTATTATTTCCTTTTGTGCATTGTTGCTTATTGGGCAACAAGCTTTCTTTATCTGACTCAATGGTTTCCATCTCCTCCCAGGTACTGCCTCCTTTGTATAGATACCTCTTGAGTGTGCTTCTCCAGGTTAGTTTTGATCTTCTCTCTGCCTGAATCTATTTTACATTCTTCTTTTCCCAATACCTCTGTAGCCTTTTCACGCACAGCAAGAGCAGAGTAAGAGAACTGTGGGAGTGAGAAGGGGAAGAGTTAATGGGTGGGGAGGGGGGAAGAGAAAAGAGTAAGGGGCTCTTTTACAGAAGCTTAGTGTGTGTTGATAGAATTAGCATGTGCTAAATGCTAAGAAGTGGCTTCTTAGCTTTCAGCCCATGCTAATTCTGCTAGCACAAGCTAAGCTTTAGTAAAAGGGCCCCCAAGAATGCTTTAGAGAATTAAGGGGGACAAGGAAGAAGAGTCCAACTCTTTGAATACCTCTTATGCTCCTTCTTTCCCTTCATCCCTGCAGCTCTCTCATTCTCCTCTCTTCCCCCATTCTCTAACTGTCATTTTCCTACCTTACTCTGACTCCTGTTATAATCATTCCTCAGGCATCCAAGAGGAGGAGGGGGGGGGGGGGGAGGGAAAGGAACAGCCATCCATTCCTCAGTGCACTGACTCTTTTGGTCTGTAATGTTAAAATTTATAGCAAAAGTATGCTATCAATGTACTTTTCTATCATACTGAGGTCTGGATAGACAATCAAGAATACTAAGAGTCAACTGTTTTGGCTCATCCATCATTTTCCTTAGGTGACATTCAATAATCTTAGAGTACATAAAACCAACCATTCACAAACACATACATCTATATGCTTGGATAGATATTTCAGCAGGCATTTGGAATATAATTTGATTATTGTATTTTATTAGTAACACCTTGGTTATTCCAGTTGGTATTTGGATCTTTGTTTTAAGTGCTCTTTTTAGAGTAATATTAATAATATAAATATTACCTTTTGAAGATTATAGTTATTGCTCAGATTATTTTAATGTGTTTCATTGAATTATTTATATAGTTGTATGCTGTCTACGCTGATTGTATTTGTTAATGAGCTGGTATGGAAAGGTGGCATATAATTTACTAAGTAAGTGATCTATCTCTCTCTATCTTCAAATAAATCACTGTAATAAAATTCACTTATATTCTCTGAGATAACATTGATAAATTATATTGCTTAACTCCAAGTATCTATGCCAGCTATTCGTGACCTTTAGACTAATGACAGACATAATGGCAGGTGAGAAGAGTCTGTATCATCATGCAGAGAGGTGCTATTGAATTATTGATTGTACACAAAGACAACTGCTGTTTAATATGACTCTGATATAGACAGAAAATGCCATTAGCAAACAGAAAGGTTAAAGCAATCACGATAGTCTCCATAATACGCTAGAGTTTCAAGCAATAACTTTTGTAAGCAGAATTTGCAGTTGTTATGTTCATACCCTCAGATGCAAAAGGACTTGACTTGGGCCATGTTTTGGCATAATTGTCTGCATCAGGAGTAAAAAAACTAATTATGGAAACTGAAGGTGAAATAAAAATACAAATAAATATGAAGATAACTATAAGGAATCTAAATATGAAAATACCAGAACCAAGTACAGGGGAGGGAGGAGAAGAGAAGGGGAATGAGGAAGGGAAAAGAGGGAAAAGGAGAGGAAGGTATAGGGGTATAAAAGGAAGGTAATAAAAGATGGTGACCAAGATGCCTAGCCACAATTTGGTAAAGATATGGTCCTTTGACTTTTTGATCTTATTGACAGGTATATTTATACATATATTATATCTATCTCTCTAAGAGGGGGAGAGAGAGAGAGAGAGAGAGAGAGAGATGTAGTTTTTTATGTATACATATGGTTTTATTTAAAGAATTACTTTTATAAACATTAATGTTAACATACAGGTACTTATTTTGTACCTGAGGCAATGAAGGGTTAAGTGACTTGCCCAGTCACAAGGAGCTGCATTGGGAATTGAACCCAGTTCACCAGGATCAAAGCCTGCTGCATTACAAAACTAGGCTACACTTCCACTCCTTTTACTTCACAATAACTTGTATGACCTTGGTTATGGTCTTTATATATTTAAATTCCTAATTTTTATTTTTATTTTCATATTTAATTTTATTTTTATTTCACTTTTAGTTTCCACAGTTGGTTTTTGGACTCCCGATGCAGGCAGTTATGCCAAAAACACAGCGTGTGTCAAGTTCTTCTGAATCAGATGGTTTGAACATTCTTTGTTTTTACCTAAATAAAAGATGCCTTAATCACCTGTTCTCTTTTCCATTATTTTTCGGTCATCACTATCGGACTTTCCTTGCTAATGGTTAGAGCAGTGGGCTGAGAATTAGGGGACCCATGTTTCAATCCTACTTCAGCTGTACCTGAATGTACACCATTTCAATTAGCCTACAGGCACACAGGTGTCTTATATATTGAGGTACAGTAGGAGGCCCTTTTACTAAGCCACATAAGCATCTATGCGCACCCAATGCATGCCAAAATGGACTTACTGCCCGGCTATCACGTGGATTTTACAGTAATTTCATTTTTGGCGCACGTCCAATACGCACATCTGAAAAATAATTTTGGACACGCATATTGGATGTGCGCCAAGTGGCATTTGATGTGCGTTGGTCATTACCATCCGGTTACCATGTGAGTCTTTACTGCTAGGTCAATAGCTGGCAGTAAAGTCAGAGACCCAAAATGGACACGTGGCAATTTTGATTTCACCGCATGTCCATTTTCGGCAAAAAATTTAAAAAGGCCTTTTTTACAGGCACGTCCAAAACCTGCGCCTACACTACTGCAAGCTATTTTCAGTGTACTTTAGTAAAAGAACCCCTAGGTGTTTTTCTGTCCCTGGAGGTTATCAATAGAAATCAAACAAAATAAAACATGGAAAAGAAAATAAGATGATACCTTTTTTATTGGACATAACTTAATACATTTCTTGATTAGCTTTTGAAGGTTGCCCTTCTTCCTCAGATCGGAAATAAGCAAATGTGCTAGCTGACAGTGTATATAAGTGAAAACATTCAAGCATTACTATGACAGTCTGACAGGGTGGGAGAAGGGGGGTGGGTAGGAAGTATGCATGGGGACATCAAAGCATATCATTGATATTCTAACAGGGTGGGTGTGGATAGGTGAGGGGAGGGTGATCAACAGAGACATACAGCTTTATGGTTTATAATGGGCTAGGAACCCCAGATCCTTGTTAAGTCCTTTCTGTTGGGTGTTAAAATATTCAATCATTCTGACTTCAAAGGTCTTACGTTCTTGTATGGTTTTAAAGTTACCTTTCAGGATTCTCACTGTCGCCTGTCCCTGGAGAACTCACAATTTAAAAAAAAAAAGAGCTGAAGGGGGATTTGAACCTTGGTTTCCTGGTTCTCCGTCCACTGCACTAACTGTTAGGCTACTCCTGCCATAGATCCTGTTATGCCTTCCTGGTTTCACATTCAGAGGAGAGGATGTATGAGAGCAACCACTGGGGGATTAAGGAGGTTTCAAGCTCAATCAGAGTACAGAAGAACATTAGAATAGCCATGGATACTGGGCTAGATGGTCTAGTGGTCCATCTAGCCCAGTATCTTGCTTCCAGTAGTGGATGTGACAAGTACCAGGTCTAAATAACAACATCTATCGTTTTAAACTTGGATGTCCCTTTCCCTTCTGTGATTGATATTGGAAGCCCGTATTTTGGGCCTCCCTAGTCCCACCCAAAGCAAGCCTAGAGCATGCTCCCTTGCCACATGGATGTACTGCAGTGTTAGATGTCCATATGCTGTCTTTGTAAAATTGGGATTTAGACGTGTATGCAATATGGACATCTAAAGACCAGTTTTCAGACATTCAAAACAAGAATACAGCTTCTAAAATAATCACCATCCTGTATATTATTTTAATGCCAGGACCCCTAATTCAGGTACTTGCCGAAACATGGCCATGTTGGGTCAACAATAAAATTAATAACCAGAGTGTGGTTCCAGTGACATCATTATCCCTCTGGCAATCTCCGCTTATTGCTGTTTATGCGCAAAACCAACCCATATGGAGAAATTGCCCCGAACACACCTAACTAGAGCCGAAGGCCAAACCTTAAATAAAAGTACTGCTTCTTAGAGCAAAACCACACAACCATCCATAACATGTCCTAGGAGTCTCTGGCTTATATATGAACAGACAGAGCTACTGAAGTCAACTCAGTGGGGGATGATATAGCAGAATGATACATGTCCTCTCTGCACTAACTTGGTATGGTCCTGAAGCCAAGAGTGGACTGGTCAAGTTAGGGTCCTGAAAAGATCATTACACTTACATTTACAATTGTTTAGCAAAGGTACAGTAGCATTTAGAATCAGCTAGAATGCATGCTGTGGCAGGTTGATTAGAACATTTACTACTACTACTAATCATTTCTATAGCACTACTAGAAATACACAGCACTGTACACTTTATATGCAGGTACTTTCTCTGTACCTAGAGGGCTCACAATCTAAGTTTTTTTTGTACCTGGGGCAATGGAGGTTTAAGTGACTTGCCTAAGGTCACAAGGAGCTGCAGTGGGAAACAAACCCAAGTAGAGAAGATCAAAGCCTGCTGGCCTAACTATTAGGTTACTCCTCCAAAAACTGCACTGTATGAATAGGAGTGTCACACATGGTAGATATGCCCATTAACACTAACAACACTGAAGCACTGCAATCTATATGTCTCTGGAATCAATCATAGAGACAAACAATGTATAAACAGAATTAAAGAAATCAATTTAAATAATATTGATGATTTCAAGATGGTTGTAAAAGCTTCTAATGAAAGAAATCATATCAATCTATTCAACAGATGTAACTTGAAGAGAGTGGCGTTCCTAGGGGGGCTGGCACCCGGGGCGGATCGCCGATGCGCCCTGCCCCCCCCCCCCGGGTGCAGCGCCCCCCCCCCCGATGCAGCGCGGACCCCCCCTGGCGAAAGGACACCCCCGCGAAGGAACCCCCCCGCCGGGTGCACACCGCCGGGGGGGGGAAGGTGCCACGCGCGCCTGTCCTCCGTTGTTCGAACAACGGAGGACAGGCGCGCGGCACCCCCCGGCGGCGTGCACCCGGAGCGGACCGCACCCACCGCCCCCCGCCTTGGAACGCCACTGCTTGAAGAGGCTGCTTTAGCAACCCTCCCCACTGGACATTTCATTATCAATTTAGAGTCCAGTAAGAACTCCCAGATATTTACTTCATCTTAGAATGGGAATGACAGCTCATCCCATGATACTGAAACCAAATCTAGTACTTGTCTATGAATAAAAGAAATGGCTTCTTGGTTTTTAAGTTTGAATGAAAGCATATTAGCATGTATCCAGTTTATGAGCCTCCTGCAGACATTCTGTAATCACATTTGGCTTTGCACACCTCTTGGTTTGACAAATACATTGACAGCTGAAATTTTATCAGAATTTTTATCAGCATATAATCTATATCTCTCCAAATAAAGACAGCAATACCATCAGAGGTTGTAAATAAACAATAACCAAAAATACAAAACAGTGCTGACCTCTGAGGAACAACTGAGATGAGTGTTATGCAAGAGAAGATTTCAGATTCACCAATCACTCACAGAAGTCTGTTAGAAAAAAAAATAAAGAAATTGGTCTAGATTCTGTATATGGCGCCTAGAATCTAGATGTTTCCAACAGAGACACCTAGGCATATTCTATTAGATGTACCTAAATGTAGACGGTGTATGTAGAATACACCTTGGGCTGGATGGATGTACCTAGGGGCGTAGCTACGGGTGGGCCTGGGTGGGCTCAGGCCCACCCAATTTCAGCCCAGGCCCACCCAATTTCAGCCCAGGCCTGCCCAGCGCCAGCTCCCATTGCCCCACTGCTACTTTTCCTGATGAGCAGCAGGGCCGGTGCTACAAAAAGAAGAAGCGCTCAGCTGACTGAGCTGAGCGCCAACGCTAAGACTCGACGAGAAAAAATGTTTTTTAAAAAATGCGGCACCACAGGCAGCCTCGAAGCATTGGCTGCTGGCTCTGCAGGCTCCGCCCGTCTCTTACGTCACTGCCCCTGGAGCGAAGCAGGGGCAGTGACGTAAGAGACGGAAGGAGCCTGCAGAGCCAGCAGCCAATGCTTCGAGGCTGCCTGCAGTGCCGCGTTTTTTTTTTTAACATTTTTTCTCGTCGGGTTAGCGTTGGCGCTCAGCTCAGTCAGCTGAGCGCTTCTTCTTTTTGTAGCGCCGGCCCTGCTGCTCATCAGGAAAAGCAGCAGTGGCCGGCAATGGGAGCTGGGGCTGGTGGGCCTGAATGGGAGAGGGAAAATGGATGGCAGGATGGGGAGAAAGAGGGAAAATGGAATTGATGGGGAAAGAAAGAGGGAAAACAGATGGGAGGATGGCAGAGAAAGAGGGAAAACGGAAGGATGGGGAGAGGAAGAGGGAAAACAGATGGGAGGATGGCAGAGAAAGAGGGAAAACGGAAGGATGGGGAGAGAAAGAGGGAAAACAGATGGCAGGATGGGGAGAAAGAGGGAAAATGGAAGGATGGGGCAAGAAAGAGGGAAAACAGATGGGAGGATGGCAGAGAGAGGGAAAACGGAGGATGGGGAGAGAAAGAGGGAAAACAGATGGGAGGATGGCAGAGAAAGAGGGGAGATGGATGAAAGGATGCAGAGAAAAAGGGGAGAGACTGGAAGGATGTGGAGAGAGAAGGGACACTAAACAGAAAAGGGTAGAGAGATAGACACTGGTTAGAAGGAGGGAGAGAGACATTAGATGGAAGGATCAGGAGAGAGGGTAGATGGGTGGAAGGATGGGGAGAGAAAGAGGGAAGACGCTGGATGGAAGGGTAGGGAGAAAGAGGTGACACTGGATGGAAGGATGCAGAAAGAAAGAGGGGAGACTATTGGAAGGATGGGGAGAGAGAGGGGAGACACTGGAAGGATGGGGAGAGAAAGAGGAGAGCTGCTGCATGGAAAGGGGGAGTAGTGAAAGATTGGAGAATAAGAGGAAGGGGCATGGGGAGAACAAGGGTGAGAAAAAGATGAAAAGCCATAAGTAGATGAAGGAAATTAAAGAATGGATAGTAAGAATGAATTAAATCTGGACGCAAGAGAGAGGCAGAAAAATATTGAAGAAAGCAAAGAAAAAGGAGAGAAAAATGACAAATGGCCAGGAAACCCTGGCAGAAGAGTTAAGCGAAAACGAAGGAAAGCAGAATCTAGAGACTGGGAGCAACACAATGAGAAAAAGTAAATGGCCATACAACAAAGGTAAAGAAAATAATTGTATTTTTAATTTAGGATAAAGTAATATGGTGTTAATAAAGTTTCAGAGACCAATACTTCCTTCCTTAGGTCAGGAGAGGATACCGTAACAGCATTATACTGACCTGAGGCAAGAGGTTTTGGCCTCTGAAAGCTCACTGAAAAGGATTAGGCTATTAAATAAATTGTCTGAAATCTGATGCACTGAAAAGCAGCACTTTACCCTGTGTGACAAATGCATCTGAGTGTGACTACATTTTGCTGGGGGGGGGGGGGGGGGGGGGGGGGGGGTAGAGAGAAAATTTTGTGCCCACCCACTTTGGGTTCAGGCCCACCCAAAATTGGCAGTCTGGCTACGCCACTGGATGTACCTACATTTAGGTGCGTCCATTTACGCCAGTGAAAGGCTGGGATAAATGCATGTGCCTACATCTACGTGTGCTGGCACATATTCTGTAACAGCAGCCGAGGTCTGTCATGCCTACACTCCCTAGAGGATGCCTCAAAACACAACCAGCCAATGGGATGAAGTCAAAGGGTCCTTTTTTCAAAGCACCAATAACCGGATCTGACACAGTCTGTGTTTCGGCAGTAAAACTGCCTGCTTCAGGGGTTACAATACAACTTGCCAAGCAAAAAGATAAAAAAACAGAGAAACCTGGTGGAAAACACTAGCACAGCCAAGTCAATCTGTCTGTAGTGTCCATATTGGATTGCTGTTTGTTTGCCAGGTGCTTCTGTGTACATCTGACACTACAGACGGGTTGACTTGGCTGTGCTTCTGTTTTGCACCATTAATATGATGTATACCACTGGTCATTGTTAGATACTTAAAATTAAACATGCCCATGCCTCTATGAGCCTTGGGGGTCTGTACCAGAGCGAGTGACATACGGGGCCTCTTCCCCAGCCATAAATAATGCTGTAGCAAATGTGCTAACTGCCATTCCTCTCTACCTTTGAGGAATAGAGGAAGCAATTGAAAAATGTAGAGTTAAAAACATGTTAAACAGGTGTATATAACCCCACAAGGAAAGTGGATAGGACTCCCAGAGATTCAATTTGTGTTTCATGTCATCCAATAGGGGCTGCACACTGACAGAGTACAAATCACAGAGATCTCTTGGCAAAAGCACCTCTGAATCCTCCCAGGTAAGTGGAAACGGTCTCACCCAAAGAACACACTTTCTCTGGAAGGGGTAGTACTTTTGATTTGGAATAAGTTAGAGAAAACCCAGAAAAACTTCCAAACTGATCAATCAAATAGAGAAGCCGGGAAAGAGACTCCCGAGGGTTAGTCAAAAAGACCAGAATATCATCAGCCTAGGCTAATGTTTTTATTTGATGCCCCAAGATGTCAATTCCACTAATAGCCGAGTTGATATTAATCATCTTCAGAAGAGGCTTTAAGAACAATACAAATAAAAAAAGGGGAGGGGTCAGGGGGCATCCTTTATGGGTACCACACCATATGGGGAAAGCTGGGGTGCAGTCTCTATTAACAAGAAGTTGCACCTGAGAAGAACAATACAGTGCCCAAACTGCCTGAAGAAACCCTCAGTGATCCCCACCCAATCTAAAACCTGAAATAAAAGATGACGATGAACCTGATCAAAAGCTTTGGTGGCATCTAAACTGACCAACATAGCCATATTGTCTAGTGATTTACAATATGACATAACCAAGAGTATCTTCCCAACATTGAACATCGACTGACGAGCCTTCAGAAAACCCACTTGTACTGAACTGATCAAAGTCATAAGATGGCTAGACAATCTTGTCGCCAACACCCTCGGCATGAGCTTGACATCTACATTTAGTAAGGAAATTGGGTGGTATGACTCGGCCTCTTTGCATGGTTTACCTGGCTTAGGAAGGAGCGTGATAAGCACTACATTGCCATGCAGTGGAAAATTTCCATTATCTATGATCAATTGATAATAAACCAACAAGGGACCTACTAACTGTAGTTTCAGGATCTTATAAAACACCCCAGAAAAGCCATCAGCTACCAGAGCTGAACAGAGCTTTACCTGCTTTATGGCCAGTTGCAATTCCTTGGCTTGCAGTGGTGCATTTAGCATCTGAACCACTTCCTCCGACAATCTGGGAAAACGTGCTACAGAAAGAAATGCCTCTGAAATATCTGGGTCTCCTGGAGGCCATTCTGCATACAGTGCTTGAAAGAAGTTTCCAAGAATCCAGAGAATCTGATCATGATGATTCACTGCTTTCCCCATGGGATCCCATAAAGAAGACATTATCCGCGTGCTGCTCCAGGTGAGCCAGCAACTTACCAGCTTTTTTGCCATAAATATGAAAACAATACTTCTGATATATCAAGCTCCTATAAGTTTGCTCATGAATAAGAGTATTCAAAGCTGTTTGCGCAGAGACATAAAGATCTTTGTTATAGGCTGAAGGCACTCGCACATAGTCTCGTTTAGCCCATTGAAGCTAGGACTCAAGGTTGCGGATTCTCATGGCAATCTTCTTGCATGTAACTGTACATGACTGCTTTCTCAGTACTCCAAAAAAGCTCTGGCTGATCAAGATGAATCGCATTGTGAGATAAAAAGTCCTCCTAAAATGAGTTCAAGAAAGTATGAAAATCTGTATTATGGGCCAGAAAAACTGGAAACCTCCAACCTGACACCGCATGATACTGAACTAGTGCCTCTAAGTCTATCCAGACCACCGAATGATCTGACACCGTCTCAGGCCCCAGCACAGCTTCTGTTACAGAGGGGGAAAAGGGTGGAAGAAAAAAATATAATCTAAATGGGACAAAGAATCATGTGCTTGAGATCTATGAGTATAACCAAGGTCAGTTGGGTGTAGCAGTCTCCATGAATCCATTAAGTCAAGTGAAGTGCAAACGGATGCTGTCCAGATCTAGGAGAATTATGTTGCCAAACTTGTGGTAATATTCAAAGTAGGATTCATAAGAATATTCATATCTCCTACCACTAATAGATGTTTCGCAGAACATGGAAGCATACATCACAACAGAGAGGCATACATCACAGCAGAGAGGGATAAAAGGAAGTCTCATATGGAGTAGAGTCATAGATCACCAAAATATATATTTCCCTCCCCTGCAACCAAAGTTTTAGTAGAAGGTAGTGACCCTTGAGATCCTGGAAAAGTACCTCTGCTGTGCACGCTAAAGTTTTTTAAATTATTACTGCTACGCTTTTCGTGCTCAGGATCTGAAAGGTGTGCTTTCTGAAGGCATGCAATATCTGCCCCTTGGTGCCATAATGCAGTCAATATTTTGGTTCGTTTTATCGGAGATGTAATTCCACCAACATTCCAAGTAAGAACTTGAATATTTGAACTAGGCAGCTACCAGGGGGCAGAGACATGGTATAAGGTAAACCTCAAAATCTTGCAATAGGTCAGGATGCCCAGTGCTCATCCCAACTCCTGAGCTTCCATCATAACACCCACAGTTGCACAGACATATCAGCAATATCAGAACCCCAAACTGACTTGCAGTGAACATACCTTCATCTCCCGTTTCTAGAAAACCATTCCTTCCGCTGTTCCTGATCCCAACCCCAAACCCTCATCCCCCATTCCCCTCTGTCCCAACCATCCACCCCTCTCCTCCATCTTGGATGATGCCCTTGGGCATCATCCCACACTTGCATTCATCAGCTACACCAGGCTGAGAGAAGTGAAAGTGGATCACATTATGACACAGCAGGGCATCTCTGAAACTCCCCTATAAACTGCCAGAGCCCAACTCCACTCTTACAGTATAATATACAACATTAACATTAACAAGAAATAACAGAAGGCAAAGTATATATGCATGACAACTTATGTAACTCAGATGGCCACATCTGTGTCAGAACAGCATTAATTAGGATAGTGTCATAAGTAGGAAGTGCATCCCTCCAAACATGAAAAATTTCAAACTTGAATTCCAAGTAAGGCCGTTGAGTTATCCCTCGGACTGTCCAGAACTGTTTAACCAGTTCTGTGCCTCCTGAACCATGGTAAATAGTTTCCAACCATTTGTAGTAAACACCTTAAATTGAGTGGGGTATAACATCATAAAGCGGCATTTTTTTTCTGCAAGAGAAGCACACACCGTAGTGAATGCCTTACGACACTCAGTCAATGTGGAGGAATAATCCTGAAAAATGCTAATTAAATGTTCTTCATATTTGGTCTCGTCTCACTTCAGTTTATGTAGACAGAACAGAGCTGCCTTTTGAACATAACTGAAATTTATTAATAATTGGCTGAGGCCACAGCACTCTGTCAAGATGACGGTCCAATCTATGGACACACTTCAAGTGGTAAGGCCTCCATCCATGAAGTACAGGGAACTGCGTTGTCAGCCATTCCTCCAGTATACTTAACAGCCGAGCTTCTGGTAGTGACTCGGAAAGCCCACAAATCGAAGATTATCCCTCCTAGATTGGTTTTCCAGGTCATCAATCCTGGAAGCTTGCTGTTTGACCTGGAGAAATAACACGTCAAGGTCCTGTTGGTAAGTGTGTGTCGAGTTCTCCAGGTCAGATACACGGACTTCAAGCTTCCCGGTGCACCGAGAAACATCAGAGAGTAGCTGCTGCATAGAATAACTGTTCCAATAGTTGTTGCAGCGCGGCTCTAGAGCTCTTACCACCGCATCCGTTATATCAGCTGACATTCTTGTTGTGGACGGTGGCAGCGACGCTGGTATGAAATTTGCCATATTGTCCTCTGCAGTCCGGGCCTTCTCTGCACCTCTTTTTGGTGCTCTCCCAGCCATGATGTCTCCTTTCTTTACCGCAAAAGAGTCCATACATTGAGGAGCAGTGCCAGGCATCCAATGCCTGTAAAAGCATTAGCATAGAAGGAAAACTGGGAAGTTCCCGGGGACACCGCCGAGCAGCCTCAAACACTCACATCCTGCACTGCTCACTGCATCATGTGATTTCCAATCATACACATTTTATAAAAAAACATGTGCCTTTCACTACTCCGCCCATGCTCCACCTAAACTTCATTCCAGAGCATACGTACAAGCAGAAAATTTATGCTTGGTCTTGTCACCATGCATACTAGTATGCACGTACCACATGAGGTAACTTAATAAAAGCTCTTTTATATACATAAACCTATTTTTTATGTGTTGGAAAAATTTATAAAATTATTCCCATAATACACAAATCATCAAGGGGCCTGTTGATATATAGCATTTCTCCTATGGTGTCTATTGGAAGAATGGAATGTAGGGTTTCAAATTAAAAGATATATCAGTCCACTCTTAGTATCTACCTATCGTAGGAGGTTTTGTAACTTGGACCTTGGGGTGGAGTTTTAGCTCCTACATCTTTTTTTTTTTTTCAGATTCTCCTGCTTTCAGTCATACTCTGCCTGTTGGTTATATTGCCTTAGGAGGATTCACCAAAATGTCGTCAACTTTTTGCTGACTGCAAATACCTCCCTGCAAATGGTCCCAGCCAGTTGGTCCTCCTCAGGCCTGGTTACGAGCTGGATGTTTGCCCAGGAGAGTCTGGACTTGTCTGAGGGAGTGTTATGGCTGCACTTGCTACAGCACTCACAGGAAGCAGAGGTTGTACAGTGGAAAGTACATAAACATGGTAATATGTGTAGATGTAATCTGTCTAGTACATGTGTAGTTTGGGAGACATGGAGGGGCATTTTCGAAAGGGACGTCCAAGTTGCGATTTGGACGTCCTTGCAAACAGCAAAATCCAAGGGCGGGTTTTCGAAACAAGATGGATGTTCATTTTTCGTTTCGAAAATACTGTCAGAGACGTCCAAATCCTTAAATTTGGACGTCCCTAGATTTGGTCGTCTGTAGACATGGACGTTTCTGACTTTCGGCGATTTTTGAAACCAAAGATATCCATGTAAAAATGCATGAGAGAGATTTGCATGCAAGGAAGGCAATGCATGCAAATGTATCTCATGCATATTCATTGTGGATATCCTGAAAACCTGACTGGCTAGGTGTGTCCTGAGGACTGGGTTGAGAACCCCTGGAATATCTATTAGAAATGTCTTTCCGCTTTTTGACTTGCAGAATTTCTTGTTGCAACTTGCTTGTATTTATTCCAGTTTATGAATAGTGGCTAGAGGGAGAAAACAAGATCAGAAGGAGGAAAAAAAAAACAATTGTAAAGATGATGCAGTTTGCATATCTTTAGATCACAATCAAATGAATAATAATCCCCCCTGGTAACAATCCAATACAGAGCAAACAAAGGCAAAATATATTACTCAGTTGCCCTACTTTGGTGGCATAATTTGATTCATGGTTAGTCTCAGAGGTGAAATAGTTTTACTACATAACTACAAAGAAACAACTTAGCATCTGACAGGATCTCTGGATATTTATAGTCGAGTCAGGCTAGTACACTCCCTTAAGTGTCACTCATTTGTTAAATTTATTTATTTGTGCTTTAGTTGCAAATATTGGGGCCCTTTTACTAAGGCATGGTAGGCTTAACCCGGGCCTATCGTGCACTAAAAGAGCACTGTTGCGGCACACACTGAGGCATCCTTCGGTACTGTTCCACTTAGCATGTGCTAATCCCATGCTGGAAAATATTTTTATTTTTCAGTGTGGAAGGCTTGTCTATGGGCAGAGAGTAGGCATACCTGTGCTAATCAGGTAGTGTGGGCACATGTTAGCGTGGGAATAGTGAGGGAGCCCTTACTCCCTCCAAAATAGGTGGCGGTAAGGGCTCCCACAGTAATGACCACGCGCTAATGGGGAAATTAGCACATGGTCATTACAAAAAAAGCTACAAGCTTGGCCATTTTACTGGTGTGCTAAACGTGGCCGCAGCATGCAGAAAACCCACGTGCAGACAACAGTGCCAGCCACTTTTTACTGTGCTTTGGTAAAAGGACCCCATTGTTTCACATGAAATGAAAGCATTGAGATTTTTATAAAATCAGTGCAATGATTTTGGTACGATCATCTAAACAGATGCCTCATGTTGTTCTAAGATATCTATCTATGTAGATGATATCCTGACTGAAACAAACAGCCTGACCTTGGCTATCCAGAAGAACAAGGCTATTCTGGAAGATTACAGATTTCAACATCAGCCTAATTTGAATTCTGTCAAGATGATACAATTAGATTACTAGAAATAGGGCCAGTGCAAGAGTATTAGGTATCCTTAGCATTTCTTGTGCCCCCATTTCTCTCTCTCTCTCTCTCTCTATATATATATATATATATATGATTAATTTTTGAAAAGTATAATAAAAAGATAACACACAAAAAGAGACATTCAAAGTAGTATTTCTGACCCTTATTTTAGAAGCATCCTGATGGTAGCATTTATATGTCTGGAGAGGTCCACATATTTAAATGCCATTTTAGAATGGGGGACTTTCAGATGTCAGGAAGACAAGTATGTCCGGATGGCAAAGGGGTATGGGGAGAGGGAGTGTTCTGGGTGGGAAAACAATAAGACATGCATTCCCTATTTCATATAGACAATCCATATCTGCAGTGGGAAAGCCAGGCATCAAAAGTCACACGTGCTCTGAGGAATGTCTAAGTGCCTGCTGTAGGGGCAGTGATGCATGCCAATATTTCAATTTCTATGATGCCAACACCCTCTCCTCCCCAAGAACTCCACACCCTGTCATCACTCCCCTCCAGCATAGAGAACTCCTCTGCCAGTATAGAGAACCCCAGACCTGCCAGCACCCTTTGACAGGGAAGGCCCCCACTTATGAATACAAGCCCCACCTGTGGCAGCCTACCTCCAGACTCCCATCTGCTGGGGCTCAAGGCTCTGAAAAGTGGCACTCAGGCCACAGATCCCACTTGCCAAATCCTGAGGCTTATTTTGGGTCCCTGGTGTCTAGTGGGATGGGATCGATGTCCACTCATTCCTACCTTGTGTCCTCCTGCCCATCAAAATGGCCGCTGAATTCTCTAGTGGAATATGGGCATTTTTCTCATATATAAAAACATGACTCTTAAAGATAATATTGTGATATTACTGCTAGATGACTCAGTGGCCAGTTTGATGGTCATGATGTGAGAGTGAGTGGGCATCAATCCTGCCTCACTAGACACTAGTGATTCAAGGTAAGCCTAAGGTCTGGGTGGGTAGGTGTGTGTGGGGGGGGGGGGGGGGGAGGGGGGCTGCTAAGCTGGAAGCTATGATGGGGAAGCTAGGGGGCAGGACTAGTAGTGCTGCCACAGGTGTGAGGTGTTCAGCACTGTGATGTCTATGGTATAAAATCCCTAGGTAAACATGGCAGTGCTGAATGTGACATATCCAGATACTGGAGTGGTTGGCATCTATTTTCTCGCTGTCTGAATTTCTGAAATGGGTGCTCCTGCTGGATATCCCTGTCACAGGGATGTCCATGCAGGAGTTTATTTTAGAAGGGGGTCTAGTTCACAGATCCTTTTCTAAAATACTTGCCTAATTGTAGATATCCCAACTCGGACATCTTTATTCTGGCTTGTGTGTCCTTTCTGAAATGCCACTCCACATTGCCAACCAAAACAACTGCTGAAAACCCTGCAGAATAAACACTCTGAACATCCTATATAATAATTCTCACCTCCAACGTTCTGTGCCTGGGACCGTGGATCCCTGGAGGTGGTCTGCTAGGCAGACACGCACTGACGTCACTGACGTCATGACAGCTGATTCGAAGGCAAGGGGAGGAGTAGGGAAACATGCACAGCGTGTTTCCCTACTCCTCCCCCTGCCTCAGAATCATCTGTCACCCCCACGCTATGGCCCCCTTGACCCCCCTCCTTCCGCAAAACTGTCGACCCCCCCGGCCCGCCGAAAACCGCCCCCCACCGCCGTTGTGGACTACCTGTGCTGACGGGGGATCCAAACCCATTTCTTTTGGTGCTGGGATCAATTCTGTTCAATATATTTGTGAGTGACATTGCCGAAGGGTTAGAAGGTAACGTTTGCCTATTTGCGGATGATACTAAGATCTGTAACAGAGTGGACACCCGGGAGGGAGTAGAAAACATGAAAAAGGATCTGAGGAAGCTAGAAGAATGGTCTAAGGTTTGGCAATTAAAATTCAATGCGAAGAAATGCAAAGTGATGCACTTAGGGAATAGAAATCCTAGGGAGATGTATGTGTTAGGTGGGGAGAATCTGATAGGTACGGACGGGGAGAGGGATCTTGGGGTGATAGTATCTGAGGATCTGAAGGCGACGAAACAGTGTGACAAGGCGGTGGCCGTAGCCAGAAGGTTGTTAGGCTGTATAGAGAGAGGTGTGACTAGCATAAGAAAGGAGGTGTTGATGCCCCTGTATAAGTCGTTGGTGAGGCCCCACCTAGTGTATTGTGTTCAGTTTTGGAGGCCGTACCTTGCGAAGGATGTAAAAAGAATTGAAGCGGTGCAAAGAAAAGCTACGAGAATGGTAAGGTATTTGCGTTACAAGACGTATGAGGAGAGACTTGATGACCTGAACATGTATACTCTGGAAGAAAGGAGAAACAGGGGTGATATGATACAGACGTTCAAATATTTGAAAAGTATAAATCCGCAAATGAACCTTTTCCGGAGATGCAAAGGCGGTAGAACGAGAGGACATGAAATGAGATTGAAGGGGGGCAGACTCAAGAAAAATGTCAGGAAGTATTTTTTCACGGAGAGAGTAGTGGATGCTTGGAATGCCCTCCCGCGGGAGGTGGTGGAAATGAAAACGGTAACAGAATTCAAACACGCGTGGGATAAACATAAAAGAATCCTGTTCAGAAGGAATGGATCCTAAGGAGCTTAGCCGAGATTGGGTGGCAGAGCCGGTGGCGAGAGGCGGGGATAGTGCTGGGCAGACTTACACGGTCTGTGCCCTGAAAAGGACAGGTACAAATCAAGGTAAGGTATACACAAAAAGTAGCACATATGAGTTTATCTTGTTGGGCAGATTGGATGGACAATGCAGGTCTTTTTCTGCCGTCATTTACTATGTTATTATGTTCTGTGAACGATGCAATATTCACTCCATTCCCAGATATACTTTTGGCAGTTGACCACGGTTCTTCTCCTGGACTTTTCTCTGAGAACACCAAAGAGAAGTATTTGGTTAGCACATTTACTTTATCCTCATTGTATTGAATTGTATTGTATTCAGTAATTTCTATTCTGCTTTTAACCTTGCAGTACAAAGTGGATTACAAAATAAATAAAAAAGAACCCCAAATATATTGAATTACATCAAGAAGCAAACAGTACACTTTCTTAATATATTTGATTTAAGTGGTCATAGGTCAAGATCACTGAAATGAGAATAAATATGGTCTGAGCATTTTGCAAAAAAGAATATAAGGTATAATTAAATGAATTTAAACAAGTATATTATTCCATATTTTCACTCCCTGAGATATAAATGAGCATTCCCATAATATTTGTAAAGTTATCTTCTTTACAGACAGAAAATCAAATGATATATTTTTAAAGCTTCTCAAATGAGTCCTATTGGTCAGGAATAAAAGAAATTTGCAAACTGACAAAGTCCAGACCATAAAAACTTTTATACCCTAAGCAAGCAATTTTAAAATGGATTCTGGATTCTAACTTTAACCAATGTAAATTTTAAAAGGGGACTGGCTAAACTAAATTTTCCCAAATTAAAGGTTAGTCTAGCAAATGTATTTTTTAGCAGTTGAAGTTGCTGTTCTCAGCGTCAGTTCCATTTCTAGCCTTTCTCTTTCCCCAAAATATCTGAAAAAGGTCTTCTCGCCTCTCTTTACATCTTTAGCCATTTTTTTTCTTCCACCTGTGCTTTTGCTAGCCATATTTCCCTCTTTACTTCTTTGAGTTTAATCTGGTAATCTTTTCCATGATTCTCTTGTTGTGTTCTTCTGTATTTCTTGAAAGCGGTCTCTTTTGCCTTTATTTTTATTAATTATTTTATTTGTCTCTTGCCTTTGCCCAAAGTGGGTAACAGAAAAAAATATACATACTATCAATAAAAACATTAAAATATAACAAACAACAAAAATCAACAGCAATTAATATATCAGCCCAGTTAGTTGAAAAACTGTTATTTCAGTACATTTTTGTTTGGAGAACCATATCAGCTTCCTGTTTCTTTTGTTTTTGTTTACTTTCCTTATATAAAGATGTGTTGCATATTTACAGCAGCTTTCAGCTTAGACCACTGTCCTTCCACTTGTCCTATGCCTACCCTTGCCGTCTGTTCCTCCTTCAGGTACTCCCCCAGTTTACCAAGATCAGCATGTCTGAAATCCAGTACTTTGAGTTTTATGCATCTGCACTCCACTTTAGCTCTTATATCAAACCATACCTTGTGATGATCACTGTTGCCTAGGTGGGCACCCATCCAGACATTGGAAACTTCCTCCATTTGTGAGCATTAGATCCAATGTCATCCCTCCCCTCATGGGTTCTGCCACCATTTGTCTTAGCAAAACACTTTGACAGACATCCACGATCTCTCTGCTTCTTTACGATTTTGCCGATGGGACATAACAGGGGCGTAGCCACGGGCCACCCAAGTTCGTGTCAGGCCCGCCCAGCAGCAAAGTTCCTGAGTGATGGCGATTCCAGTCGCAGCGATTCCCACACGCTGCCTGCCAGTGCCGGCTGCCGCTCAATCTCCTCGCGCTACTAAGCGCTAACCCGGAAGTCTCTCCTCTGCAGGAGAGACTTCTGGGTTAGCGCTTAGTAGCGAGAGGAGATTGTTGAGCGGCAGCCGGCACTGGCAGGCAGCGTGTGGGAATCGCTGCGACTGGAATCGCCGTCAGGAACTTTGCTGCTGGGCGGGCCTGCAAGGAGGGTGAGATGCTGCAGCTGCATGGGGGGGGGGGGGGGGAAGATGTCACATGGGGGAAGGAAGACGGGGGGACACAGCAGCTGCACAGGGGGAAGGGAAGATGGAAAGAAAGATGCTGCACAGGGGGGAGGGAAGATGGAAAGATGAGGCTTGGTTGGTGGGTGAGGGAGATGCAGCAAAGGGGTGGAGGGGTGAGGAAGGGAGAAGTCTTGGCTGTGTATGAGGTGGAGGGGAAGGACACATGCTGCATACAAAGGGGATAGGTGGGGAGGGGGAGAAATGGTAGGCATAGGAGTGGAGAGGAGGGAGAAATGGTGGGTATAGTGGAGGGAGGGAGGGAGGGAGGGCGGAGCAGAGAAAATTTTGTGCCCACCCACTTTGGGCTCAGGCCCACCCAAAACTGGCTGTCTGGCTACGCCACTGGGACATTCCAATCCACTTCAGGCAAGTTGAAATCTCCCAGCAATAGCACCTTCACTTTCAAGCTTATGGTTACCCTCAATCAGATCCTTGTTCAGCTTCTCCATTTGTGTGGGAGGTCTGTAGATAACACCCGTGCATATGGTTCCATCTTCTCTTTCCAGGATGAACCATATATTTTATTCTTTAATCCAGGTTCCCAGCATTTCAGCTGCTCTGATATTGTTTTTCACATACACTGACACTCCTCCACCTCTTCGGACCTCCCTATACTTGTATCTCTTTCAGTGTGTGTGTGTGAATGTATGGGGGTGGAAATGGGTGCCCTTGTTTAAGATACCTGTGTTTTTATAACAATATTTGTTGTCAATAATATGTATTTTACCTTGCGTCTCTTTTCTTGGATGATCCTTTAAGAAGATGGTACATAAAAATTTTATAATAGGAATAATAATGAGTAGGAATGTGCACAGGCAAAAAAAACATTCACTTAATTTTTCAGATTTCTTTGGCCTTCTTCCCAATTTTCAAGGTGTTTTTCTGGTTTGTTTCAGATCTTCATTTTAATGAAAATGTTTTAATTAGGGTTCTCCCAAATAGCATATTTTACTATTTGGCTGAACACAAATAATGAAAAATATTATTTGGCCGAATGCGAATACTGAATACAAATAAAGGGCATTGAGCTTTAACATAAGAAATAATAAAAGAAGCAACGTGAAATCAGAGATCAAGGGCACTATTTACTAAGCCACGCTATAGGCACGCAAACTTTTTAGCGTGCGCTAAAAATTAGCGTGCACTAATGCTAGATACACCCATAGGAATATAATTGGTGTCCCTATTGTTAGCACGCACTAATGTTTAGCGCACGCTAAAATGCTAGCATGCTGACAGTGCAGCTTAGTAAACAGGGCCCCAAGAATTTATATCAGTAGGATTTAACATAGTAAAGCCTTGGATTATTCATATTTGAATTTAAATCACTATTCAGCCGAATACAAATAATGTATTTGGGGCACTATTCAGGGCCGAATTGAATCGAATATGAATATTCAGTACAGCCCTAATTTTAATGTACATTAAATCTTTTTAAAATACACAAATTGATTGTATATGCATTAAATCAATTTTATGCACAACAAGTTTTTAAATACTAATGAATGTATATCGTTAATAATGGTTAAACCAGTAGAAATACTGTATCAGGCAAACACAGTGGTTTTTTTTATCATTAAACAATTTTACTTGCCATTATAGAGTGGAGGAGTGGCCTAGTGGTTAGGGTGGTGGACTTTGGTCCTAAGGAACTGAGTTTGATTCCTGGCACAGGCAGCTTCTTGTGACTCTGGGCAAATCACTTAACCTCCATTACCTGCCGCCTTGAGTGGGAAAGTGTGGGGTACAAATGTAACAAAAAAATAAATTATAAACAGAAAATAACTCTTGACCACCATTCTAATTCTAGATTGAAAACTTCTGGCCTTAAATTACCACAGAGGCTAAAGCAGAACTTGCAGCGGTTGAAGAAGGCCCTATGAGGAAAGTTTTCAAAACAATCTGCAAGGGTAAATAAATAGCAATTTATCTAAGTAAGTTGGTCTGTCTGAAAAAAATATTTGTGGGCTTTCTTAGCATGCAAGACTTTAACTGAAAGTCAGAGAGATATTCCTTTCCTCAGTTATAGGTCTGAAGGGTATAACAGCAGGTGTTCATTTTATTTTCAAATATACACATGATGCTTTAGCCATTTTTGATCGTTTACCATGCCAGTAGCACGTGAAGTATTCACACCCTTGCTACTTACAGTGATTAATTTTTCAGGGTGGTTTCTCTGACAATTAGTGCAACATACACATGATAAGAGCATCTGTGTGCTTTACAGCAATGTGAACTATTTAAGAATCAAGCCCTATGTTCAGCGACATACTATTTTGAGGTTGCTAGGTAACTCATTTTAGCTCATCCTGGCTCAGAATTTGACATTTCTTAACCACCAGATTTCCTTCAAAGTAGAAAAATAATGTCTGCCGTATTAATGATGTTTTATGTTTCTGTGTTTTTTTAAAAGGAAAGCTTTTGTACATAGATTTTCATTTTATTATACTTAGCAGATTAAGGGGGGAAGTTATCAACATGGGCCATCGCAAAGACATGTTACTACACTGTTAACCCCAGTTATTAGTAACTAGGTCTTGTTGAATAAAATGGGACCTGTGCTTAAATAGGACAAATTAAGAAAATAACACGTCTTAATGAAAGTCCACGTTGATAACTACGCCCTAGCTATTTACTATGGTGCTCAATTATGAAGCATATGGATGTCTAAAAAGGCTGAAATGGATGTCCATATGCTTGGAATGTCCAAATCCTGATTTTCCAAAGGCAGAATAGGGATGCTTAACATGGCAGTACATCCGAATAGCAAGGGATGGGACTAGGAAGGGCCTGAAATCTGGATGTCTAATGGAGCTTACTGAAGAGGAAGAAATGTCCATGTCTAAAAAGAAGAATGTCCTTATTAGACCTATTTCAGGAACGTCCAGGTTACAGAAAGGTGCTCCGATTGAGCAGCTGTCCACTAGCAGGATTAAGGTATGAAACTTGATATACCACCTTTCTGTGGTTACGCTCAAGGTGGTTTACATATTTTATACAGGTACTTTGTCAAATATTGTGTCTGAGTTTGAAAACTAAAGATTATTAAGTATGAAGCTTCAAATGTGAATTTCTTGAAGATGCTGTAAAGATTTTTTTTCGAATCAAGAAACTTATGCTTTTTTTTTGAGTCCACTTTTTCCAGTTTGATATATCTGCTGGTGACAAGTTAGTAACCTTGGTTAAAGAATGAACAATCCTAAAAAGTACTTTTGAATTAACATTACTTATTCCTACTAACTTAGATGGTTACTTTTTTATTAGACTAACAATACATTTTTTGATTAACTTTCGAAGGTAACCCTTCTTCAGATGAGAGATGAGCAAATGTTGACAAACATCGGACTATATAAGTGAAACCCCTGGCCTGAGCTCTGATTTATAGTCCCTTGAAGGCTGCAAATTTAGGGCCTCTTTTACTAAATCATGCTAGCAATTCCCAGCATGGCAAATATGCCACAGTCCATTCAATTTGAATAGGCTGCCTTGCATTTTCTGCATGGGAATCGCTAGCGCAGTTTAGTAAAATAGGCCCTTAATTAGGGTATCTATATCAGCCAGTAATTAGCTCTTAGACATACGGTCTACTTAGATCCATAGAGGAGAACCTACTAATAACATTAAAAATAATAAATATTAACATAGCTTAGCATATAACTAGCAATCTTAGTGGACTTTAGTTTATATATTCCCAATTCATTAGTAACTTAATTAAGAAATCACCAATAATAAGATGCAGTCAGCAGTCCAGAAACTAGATGGGGGCTATCCATTCTTTTGCATTGAATGTCTTCCAGTTGGTGAGAAGTCATATGTATACACTCTGTGCAAAGAGTTGCTAGCACTCAGGAAACAGGTCTCATCTTTGGAGGCTAGAATAGCAAACTTGGAGGAGCTGAGACAGAGAGGCCTACAAGGACATAGTGGAGAAGTCCCACCTCTAGTCTGGCAACTTCTGTGCTGCCATGGAGGAGAAAGCTCTCCTGAAGGGAGAGTATCAATGTGGAGTGGCAGGAAGTAACTCAGTAGCCAGGACCTGCCCTCCAGGGGATTTAATATACTCTTGTACCAAGGATGTGTCTCCAGGGGCTTCTGCTCAGGAGAGAAGGGTTAGGACGGCCACTGAAGTTGGAGATTTGATCATTAGGCATGTAGATAGCTGGGTGGGTGATGGACATGAGGATCACTTGGTCAGGACTGTTGTGTTCCAAGTGCCTGTCAATTTTGTATTTTTGTATTTTCTTGTCCTTGTTTTATGTTGTTGGAATTGTGTAACTATATTATCTTTCTTATTGAAGGTATTTTTGAATATTATGTTTTGTAAAATTATAAATAAATAAATAAATAAATAAATAAATAAATAAATACATACATACATACATAAAATAAAAGTCAGTGCCTCTCCAGACATTTAAATGCTGCTTCTAAAATATGGGCCTTTATGTGTTGGTCATGCAGTGGTTTGTCTTTCCAAATATTGAACCTATATTCTGTTTTTTAATTTTTATATTCTGTTTTTGATTCTGGTGTTTGCAGCAGTTTTTCTTTGCAAGCTCCAATTAATAGGGTTGTTCAAGGCATGCTTTTCTTTTTTCATAGTTTGTTTTACTTGTAACAGGCAGCCTTTGCCTCCTTTGATTTTGATATGTATGTAGCCCAATTTTAGAAAGGATGAGGAGATTAACTGAGTTGTTCAGGCTAGGCATGCACAATTCCCACCATATTTTACAATTTTGTTAACTCCTTTACAATTTTTTTAAAACTTACCATGCCCCTAGCACAGTCCATTCTAAAATTTCATTATCACTATCACAATCTCTCTCCCTGCATTCCATTTCTATCATTCTCTTCCCATTCTCCCTTTTTCTGACTCCCATCCACATCCCAACAAATGCACCAAACTCATTCTAGGAGAATCCCAGCCAAGATTGGAGGAGGACTTACTATTCTCTCTGATTGACCAGTTCCAGCATTTGCTCTCAAAAAATGCTAAATGATGACACTGTTAATGTTATTGCCAGAGCAATGTTGGATGCCTAGCTGGTAGGAGGGAAAAACAAACTCTCTACCAGTTTGGCTGGGTGACTCTGATTTGGTGTATTTGTAGAGGTACAGAAGAATATTTGGGGAGAGGACAATAGAAGAAAAGCGAGGGTTGTACAAAAGTAGGAGGGTCATGACTACCTTTTTTCTTTTTAAAAATAACTATAGAGTACCAGGAAAGAAGGAGAAATGAGGATGGTGGGTCAGGTGGGGTATAATAAAATGAAAATGGAGGGTTGGGAGGGAGAGGGCAGAGGGTTCACAGCTTAGCTTAGCGGGGTTTAAAAAAGGTCTGGATGGCTTCCTAAAGGAGAAGTCCATAGACCATTATTAAATTGACTTGGGGAAAATCCACTTCTTATTTCTGGGATAAGCAGCATAAAATGTATTGAACTCTTTTGGGATCTTTCCAGGTATTTGTGATCTGGATTGGCTACTGTTGGAAACAGGATGCTGGGCTTGATGGACCTTTGGTCTGTCCCACTGTGGCAACATTTATGTACTTATGAGAAAAAGGAGATAATACAAAGTTTTGAACTTAAAGTCTCTCTGTATAAAGTTTGTGTGCAGAGCCTATGCCATTTTGAGAGCCCATTTCTAAGCTACTTTCATCCTGGCAATGTCCTTATGAAGATAAGACCTCCAGGATTGACATAGTACTCAAGGTGGAGTCCCACTAGCAACCTTTCTAGAACATCTATATATTTTACTATGTACTATACATAGTTTTCAAAAGACTGGCAAAAGTGTAGAATAGATCAAATTTTTAGAACAATGTCTTCAACATCAATAGTCTTTGGATGGTAGTTTATTATGATTGTTCGTAATGCACGATCTGACAATCTTCCGAAAATTACTGAAAACTGACCTATTTAAGAAGGCATACCACAACCTTCCATCCTAATTACTAGACAACAAGACTTTACGAGAACTAGACAAAAACGAACCCTACACTTGACTGATAACCATGTTGATACCAACTAAATTGCGCTATACGCACTACCTCTTTACTTCTCATGTCGGAAACGAACTTTTTATAGTTGATTATCTAACCTATGTTATAACCTATTCTATCACCCAGGAACCTCTATGTAAGACCATATTGTATTATACTATCATGTATGTACTTTAATGCAACACCATTTGTAATTCTCTACCCAATAATGGAAATCGCCATTACTGCATCATGTAAGCCGCATTGAGCCTGCAAATTGGTGGGAAAATGTGGGATACAAATGCTACAAATAATAATAATAATATTTTGTGCTTATTACATAGATTTATGAATCTGTTAATATAATTTTTGGTGTGTTCTATTTCAGATTGCTTAGAACGCTGTTATCAGGTCTCTGACAAGCCCCAGAATAAGACAAGAAAATATTCACCAACTTCAGAAGTTACCGGTAATTGGACCCTCGGCAAAGACCAGAAATGAGGATGGACAAATCATCTGAAATAATAAGACCCATTGGGCAGACTAGCAGTCCAATTAATTATTCTACATTTCTTTCTTCAAATACCACTGACTGCAGAAGGGTTATAGTACCAGAAGAAGTCTTGTTCACTATTTCAGCTATTGGCCTATTGGAAAACCTGCTGGTCATCTTAGCTGTGCTTCGGAATAAGAACCTCCACTTGCCCATGTACTTTTTCATTTGCAGCTTGGCTGTGTCTGACATGCTGAGCAGTCTGTACAAGATTCTAGAGAATATCATGATCATCTTATCCAATGTGGGGTATCTGGAGCGCACAGGGCCACTCGAGAAAAAAATGGATGATGTCATGGACTGGATTTTCATACTGTCTTTGCTGGGGTCTATCTTCAGCTTGTCAGCCATTGCTGCAGACCGTTACATAACCATCTTTCACGCATTACGTTACCATAACATCATGACAATGAGACGTGCTACAGCCATCCTGGCTGGAATTTGGTTATTTGGTGGAGGAAGTGCCATTGCAATGATAATTTTTTTTCATGATACTGCTACAATTATTTGCTTCACTGTGATGTTTCTTTTGATGCTAGTTTTCATAATTTGCCTCTATACCCACATGTTTATTCTTGCCCGATCACATGCCAAGAAGATAGCATCACTACCTGGACAATGGAATGCAGTTCACCAGAGAGCCAACATGAAAGGAGCCATTACATTAACCATCCTACTTGGAGTCTTCATATGCTGCTGGGCCCCATTTGTACTGCACCTCCTTCTTGTTAAGTTCTGTCCACAAAACCCTTACTGTGCATGTTACTTGTCAATATTCTATGTGAACTGTACACTGATTATGTGCAATTCAGTTATTGATCCATTAATTTATGCATTTCGAAGTCCTGAACTTAGGACCACTTTTAAGAAAATGTTTTGTTGTCTATGGCCTAGATAGACAAAGAAAAGTTCAGTTTTTAGAACATAGCTGAAAAATAACAGTCTAGAAAGAAACTATATATAGCAGTGCCTAGTATTGCCATTCTGGAATTTTAGATTTTAAAGAAACATCCCCCGGATTCTATAAACGGCGACTAATGTTGGGCATGCATATCAGTACATGTAGCTGATTTGTATGTACAACTTAATTGCTTAACAAGCTAATCAGCGCTGATAATTGACCACTAACAAGCAATTATCAGCACTAATTGGCACTAATTAGTATTTATATGTGCAACTTTCTAAGCGTATTCTGTAAAGTGGTGCGTTTAAATTCTAATTTGCAGATCACAAAAGGGGGCACGGGTGGGTTCTGTGCATTTCTAAAAATTGCGTGCACATGTATAGAATACGCCTGATTCACGCCTAAGTTAGGTGCAGGCATTTGCACCAGGTTTTAGTTCATGCAAATCATTATACCTAAATTTTAGTTGCAGGGACAGGTGCTATACCTATTCTTTAAACTACTCCTAACTTTAGGTGAGGTTTATAGAATAGCACTAAATGAAGGTTTTTTTGGCACCAATTTCTTAGGCACCATTTTGGTCCCATATGTGCATTTATATTTTTAATTACATCCTCATATGTATAAAGGAGTATTTATCATATAGCAAAGGAACATATTGATCATCATCATCCTGAGACAAATAGACAAGTTAAAGAGCAGTAAATCACCTAGATTGGATGATATGCACCCACGGTACTGAAATAACTCAAACATGAAATTGTTGATGTATTAGTGATCTGTAATCTGTCATTAAAATCATCCATGGTACCTGAAGATTGGAAGGTGGCCAATGTAACACCAATTTTTAAAAAGGGTTGATCTAGGAAATTACAGACCAGAAAGCCTGACACAAGTGGTGGACAAAATAATGGAACTATTATAAAGAATTAAATTATCAAAACATAGACAAACATGGTTTAATGGGATAGAGTTAACATGGAATCAATCAAGGGAAATCTTGCCTCACTAAGAGATCCTTTTACTAAGGTACGGTAAGCACTAACAAATGCTTACCACAGCCTAAAATGCCTTAACGCAGGGCACACTCAGATATCCTGTGGCAGGGGCAATGGAACACTTTTTTGTTTGGGGGTGTCTAAGCTCTACCCCCAACCCTTTCCTCCTTCTCAACCCCTCATGATCTACAGCATCTACCTCCCTCCCCCATGGTTTGCAGCACCTCTCTCCTTTCCTTCTCCTGTCCCTTGCATGTAAAATTCAGCATCCCCCCATCAGGATCTCCAGCATCTCTCTCCTCCCTCTCACCCCCCCATGTTCTACAGCATCTCTATCTCCGATGGTCTCTAGCATCTCTCTCCTTCCCTCCCTATTCAGAATCTCTATCCTTACCTTCTGCTCCCCTGTGATGTCCAACATCCCACCTACTCTATGGTCTCCAGCATCTCTCTCCTTCCATCCCTTTCAACCCCCCCATGGTCTCCAGCATCTCTCTCCTTCCCTCCTCCTCAACACCCCATGGTCTCCATCATCTCTCTACTGCCCTCCTCTCAACATCTCTCTCCTTCCCTACCCCTTCAGTCTCCTTCACCTCTCCCCCTCACATGTGATGTCCAAATTCTACCCCCCATTGTCTCCAGCATCTCTCTCTTTCCTCCCTCTCAAAACCCCATGGTCTTCAGCATCTCTCCCTTCCCCTCCCCTTCCCTCCCATCAGGGCCGTGCCTAGGGTCTCCGGCGCCCCCCTGCAGTTGGCCTCTCCGGCGCCCCCCCCCCGAAAACGAGCGCTACACTACCCGCGCTCTTCTCCCCAGATCCTTTTTTTTTTGTTTAAATTTACCTCTCCGGCGCGTGGCAGTGTTAGTGAGAAGGAGGCGGCGCTCCCCCGCCCCGACGTGTCTTGACTTCGCTGTGTCCCGCCTTCTTCTGACGTCAGAAATGACGTCAGAAGAAGGCGGAACCGAGCGAAGGAAAGACACGTCGGGGTGGCCGGAGGAGCGCCGCCTCCTTCTCACTTACGCTGCCGCGCGCCGGAGAGGTAAATTTAAACAAAAACAAAAAAAAGGATCTGGGGAGAAGAGAGCGAGGTAAGCATGGTGCGGCGGGGCGCCCCCCAGAGGATGGCGCCCTCCTGCCATGCTTACCTCGCTTACCGCATCGGCACGGCCCTGCCTCCCATCACCCTCCTCTCTTCAGCATTTATCTCCTCTTCTCACACCTTTGCCTGTGGTGTCCATCATTCAAACCTCCCTCCCATCTTCAGCATTTCTCTTCTTCCCTGCTGTGTCCACAAGGTATTTTTTCTCTTACCACACTCCCCTTTGGTGGCAACTCTATAAGCTACATTGGAGGAATCACATGGCCGACCCAGTGCAGGGCCTTCAGATGCTGAAGGCTTGCCAGCTCCCACTCCCTCTGAAATTCCTGTTTTGGAGAGGACAGAAGCCGGTTGACCAGCCTTGAATACACTCAGATGCGAGGTCAGAGAAGCAAGGTAAGAGAAGAAAGGCCTCATAGGGAGAGAAGAAGGGTAGCAAAATTGGGGGGTGGGTGGGTGCCATGGCACCCGTGGCTCCCCCTGTTCCAGGCTAAGTCCATTTTTACTGCTGGGATAAAATGGCGGAATTTCCTATTTTTTGTATTGATGGTCACACACTAAGAGCCTCTTTTACTAAACCATGCTAGTGCTTCCTACATGGCAAATGTAATGCAGCCCATGGCCTGCGGTGCATTTGCCATGCTAGGAATTGATAGCGTGGTTTAGTAAAAGAGGCCCTAATTTTGCCATTAGCACACGGCCATTTTTATGTATTTATAAAATTCTTATATCCCGCCTATCTACGAGTCTAGGCAAATGAGCAATCATGACATACATAATTACAAATCACATAACGTTTGACAAATAATACAAGCCATTAAAACAGATTAGCACGTGAGCACTTTCTGCCACCTATTTTGTAGGCAGTAACTGGATGACATTCAGCCCACAGGAGGCAGGCCAGCTAAATACTATGATCAATGCTGAGCCCGGTTATTAAAAATAGGCCATTTCTGGTAACTGCCATTGAATATCCTTTTTTTTTTGTGACCGGTTTAAACTGGCTAAGTTAATATTCAGCGCTGGCCAGTTAAGTTTATAGCAGCTAAAGATAGGCCTGCTATTTAGGCAGTCTAATTTGGCTGCTAAACTTAGCTGGCGAAACATTGAATATTTGCAGCTAGCCAGTTAGCCGCTAAGCGCTAATATTCAACAGAGATAACTGCCTGGCTTATTTAACCAGCCAGGAGCTGTTCCTGACCCGTCAAATAGTGCAGAATATCGGCTGGTTAGAGCTCACATGCTAATCATGTGCTAATTGGTTAGTGTGTGGTATTGAAGCTGAGATAATTGATTAGCACAAAATACACCCACTCTCCACCTCCAGATATATCCTTACAATGAAAAATTTTTTATACTGTGTAAATAGGGCGCCCACATCCCACAATTACCATGGGATGCCTCCGTGCACCCTGCGATATGCCATTTTTTGCCTGTGGTAAGCATGTGTTAGTGCTTACTGCAGCTTTATCCTCCATTGCCCCAAATACAAAATAAGTACCTGTGTATAATATGTAAGCTGCTTTGATTGTAATAACAGGAAGGCAGTATATCAAGTCCCATCCCTTTCCCTCTTTACTTTATAGTGTGCTTTTTTTTCATTTTATTATTATAATTTACTTGGATACAAGCATTTACAGCCAGAATCTATAAAGGTCAAATCAAACAGCTAGTCACAGATGCTCTAAGATTGCATGGCTGACATATGCAGTCCAAAACCACCGAGAATGAGGCAAAGTGCCTGAGAAATGACTGAAAGAGCACTCAGCACTATATATCTATATCTATATGTATATATCTATATATATGCTATTTATGATTTGCATATAGTTGTTGCTAGCATCAAATGTAAAAAAAATACACATATTTTCTCTTTCAAAATAACCCCATATGAGCAGGATGCTTGCAAACGAGCTCAACTTCATACCTTGGTTCTTGTTACTTTCTGGATACCTAATCATAAGGGGAAGTTGAGAGGTCCCTCCCTCCCTACCTCCCTCCGCAAAGTCAGAGATGCTGATGCTTAGGCAGGCTCCCATAGCAGCCTTCTCAAGACCTACACTGTTGAATGGTGGAGAAGATCCCCGACCCAGAGGATGAAGTTTTGCTCAATCTGCGATTTCCTAACAATCTTTCGGGTCCTCAGGGAGTCATGGGGCTGCTTTCTTCCAGCCCTGTATATGTAACAATAGTGGCTTTAGCTACCCTGGAAGCCAGGTCTCCTGATATATCTATGGCTATAATGTTGGAGGATGGTGGTATACAACTTGGCAGTCATCATGGAGAAGCTCTGGGCATTCTGATTGTTTAATTCAACTGCTGATTAAGACATCAAAGATCACCTTAGAATCTGGACCATAGTTGAAACTCTCCACCAGGTTTGTTTAAGTTTTGTCTCAGCTTCCTTGAGCAACTTTACTTTGCTTAAAAAGATTTGGACTCTCAGACAAGTGTCCAAGAAAAAAGATTATTGATTTGGAAGGACCTGATTTCCAAATTTAGGTGATACAGAGCCAAGTATTGCAAATAAACTTTTATTAAGTTGCAAGATTGTAACCTCAAAAATGGGCTAAATTTTTAAATCTGAGACTTTAGAACGTTCCCTGTACTACATTGTTTTCACCTGGGAGATGTTTCATACATTTCTTAGGGAGGTTTTCAAATATCCAGAAACTGGATTGCCATCACGGCTGAGACTATAGTTTTTGCCATTTCTAGACAGTCTGATGCTCCAAATGGTCATGTGACAGAAGAACATTCATCTTCTAGCTTGAATTTAACAGCATTTTGGAGAGATCTTGAGGAACTTTATTATAGAGCTACTTTATTAGTTGAATTTCTGTTTCCTCAAATAAGGAGGTGCTGCTACAGTTCTGTTATAGGTCATCTTTCCAGACATTTCTCACTGGACACAAGTGTATTGTAAATTTGAAGAATGTCACAACTTCTTTGAACCTCCTCAATTACATTCCTTTTTTTGATAGTAGAAGAACAATGTGATGGTTTTGATATTAGGTGGACTTAGGGAGTAGAGTATTGGAATAAGGATGATCCTGCTTTTTTCTTAGGTTTTCTGTAATATGCAGCTTCTCATGTTTTGTGGAGACTTCTCCTCCT
Organism: Microcaecilia unicolor; assembly: GCF_901765095.1. Taxonomy (NCBI): domain Eukaryota; kingdom Metazoa; phylum Chordata; class Amphibia; order Gymnophiona; family Siphonopidae; genus Microcaecilia; species Microcaecilia unicolor. The sequence continues at coordinate 435,634,001 of NC_044031.1, forward strand.
TTAAATTGTGATCTATGGATGCCTGATGTTTTGAGTTATTTTGATTGTTTCCTTTCATTATGTTATTTCTGGCGTAAGTACTGTACAAAGTTCTCTTTGTGGATATTGTGAAAATACTATAAATAAAAAAGGGAAAAAAAACAACCCTCCCCTAAGTAACCCACACATTTATAACTGATCTTTGACATACTCAAATTTGCTGATTTATTTTGCACACATACATGCACATTTTATAAAATACACACTTTGGATATCAAATGCTCTCCAAGATATCCATGAATACATAGAAAAATGAAAACTCAACCAACATCATAGGTGCCGACTCCTTAGGTGCTCGAGCACCCCCAATATTTTGACCCACTGGAAGTTCCCTTCCCAGCCAGCCTGACCTGCCCAATGCCCACCCTCTTCTCCCTCAACAGTCCTCTGCCCTTGCCTTCCTGCGTGCCACCCAGAATTTAAAATTCATCTTATCTCAGGGTCCCGGTGGCAGCAGTGAAAGGCGAGTAGGCTCGGCGCTTCAGCCTTCCCTTCTCTATCAGCTCTGGTCCCGCCCTTGCGGAAACAGGAAATGAGGGTGGGACCAGAGCTGAGAGAGAAGGGACAGGTGGTGTTTGAGGTGAGTTACTGGACATGGAGGGGAGGGGAGGGAGGAGAAATCATTGGACATGAAAGAGAGGGCAGGGGAGAGAAGAGACTTGTTGGACATGGATGGAGGGAGGGGAGGGGAGGGGAGAGGAGAATTGTTGATTGTGAATGGAGGAGAGGGCAGGGGAGAGATGAGAATTGCTGGATATGAATGGAGGGGGAGAGGAGAGGAGAGGGGGGAGAGGAGGGGAGAGGAGGGGGAGAGGAGGGGGAGAGGAGGGGGAGGGGGGAATGCACCACCTGTAAAAAAAAATTTCAGCACCCCCAATAATTTTGAAAAGTTGTCTCCTATGACCAACACACTGAGTTTTAGTTTGGATTCATGGGTATCTTGGAAATCATTTAATATCCAAAGTGTGTATTGAATAAATCTAGAGCTTTGTGTAGATTGAAGCCATATTTAATTGGTTTATCAGTCATTTTGTAACATTTGCACTGTTAGATTCAAACAGCATTAATTGAATAAGTTTTATGTAGTACATTGCCATATTTATCTGATAAAATTTTCTTTGTGAAAAATTTCATAATTATCTTGTTTCACTGCAAAATGATATCAGTAAAGAACAATAAATGTTAAATCTTACTGTTTAACTCATTTTCATCTCTGAGTTTAATTTTTTTAGAACATTTCCTACTCTATTTATTAGGAATAGAGATATGGGGTTAGTTTAATACTTGTGCATCTTATTTCCTGTTTTAGTTTAAACTCATCTGTGGTAATTCCATTGGGTACGGTAGGGTGAGTTTGAACTCTTGAGAGTGAGGACACAATAACCCAGTTTCTTCAGGCCTTTTTGAAAAGGGACACACTTTACATCCAGCTCCCCATGAATGAGGCTGAACAGCAACAGACAATGATGGCCTTTTATCAGTCACTCCAATTCCCCTCTGTCCTGGGTAAAATAAATTGCACATATGTGGCCCTCAGGCCACCTGTAGCCACTGAGCACGAGTACAGAAACCGAAGATCCTATCACTCGCTGAACATGCAGGTTGTCTGTAATGCAGCAATTGAAATCACAAATGTGTGTGTACAAACTTCCTGGGATTCTGCCATGATGCGTGTATTCTATTCTATTCTATATACATTATTTATATTCTGCCTTTAACCACAGCAGCAAAGCAGATTACACTAAGAATCACTTCTAATAGAAGGGAATTATATTTACAATATAAAATTCAATCAGAACATTATGAACATAAAAGTAGCCACTCAAAACTCAATACAAAGAAAACAAATGGGTTTTAAAAGCTTTGTGAAACTGTAAATATAAAGTGATCTGTCTAATATGAACTGGAACACTATTCCAAATCTTAGCATCCTGGTACACAAAAGAGCGCTCCCAAAAGGATTTTAACTTACCATTTTTCATAGAAGAAAAAACCAAAGTTAATTTAGAACTACTTCTCAAAGATAATTGTGCAGGTGGGATAGAAACTGAGTCACATTCTCTGATCCCAAACCATAAATACTTTTATATACAATATATGCTACCTTAAAATAGATATGGTGCTCCATTTTCAACCAATGTAGCTTAAATAACAATGGAGAAGCTTCCTGAAACTTATTCAACTTAAAAATCAGCCTAGCTGCTGTATTTTGTAAAAACTGCATTCTTTTCTTCACATTCACATTAACAGCACCATACAAGGAATTACAACAATCAAGAAAGCATGTTAAAACTGTCAGTGCAATAACTCCCAAATTTCTAGGACTCAGAAATGATCTTATAGGTTTTAACTTACATACATTTAAAAAGAATTCCTAATTCATTGATTTGTAGCCCAAAAAACAGTCCAAAACCAAAAATCACCCCTAAAACTTTAGATCTGTCCTCAAACTGAAGAATTTCGCTCGATGACAAAGTGATGTTAACTGATACACCCTTCTAATTTAAGGAAATTAGACCTTGTCCAATTCTTCACAATATCTATATAAGTCCTTACTCTAAGAAGAGTCTCATGTAAAGTTTTCTGTTTTGGAGGGCTCACATTTACCACCACAAGTGCAACAGGTAGGGGGGGGGATGGGCCTGGGTCCGCCTGTCTGAAGTGCACTGCACCCACTAAAAACTGCTCCAGGGACCTGCATACTACTGTGATGGAGCTGGGTATGACATTTGAGGCTGGCATAGAGGCTGGAAAAAATGTGTTTTATTTTTATTTTTGGGGTGGGAGGGGGTTGATGACCACTGGGGGAGTAAGGGGAGGTCATCCCCGATTCTCTCCTGTGGTCATCTGGTCAGTTTGGGCACCTTTTCAATGCTTGGTCTTGAAAAAAAAGGGGCCAAGTAAAGTCGGCCAAATGCTCATCAGGGAAGCCCTTCTTTTTTCCATTATCGGCCGAGGACGCCCATCTCTTAACCACACCCCCGTCCTGCCTTCGGTACACTGCCAACACGCCCCCTTAAACTTTGGTCGTCCCTGCGACGGAAAGCAGTTGAGGACACCCAAAATCGGCTTTCAATTATGCCGATTTGGACGACCTTAGGAGAAGGACGCCCATCTCCCGATTTGTGTCAGAAGATGGGCGCCCTTCTCCTTCGAAAATGAACTGGTTTGTGTCATCAGCAAACTTAATTACCTCACTAGTTACTCCCATCTCTAGGTCATTTATAAATATGTTAAAAAGCAGCTGTCCCAGCCCAGACCCCTGGGGAACCCCACTAACTACCCTTCTCCATTGAGAATACTGATCATTTAACCCTACTCTCTGTTTTCTATCTTTTAACCAGTTTTTAATCCACAATAGAACACTACCTCCTATCCTGTGACTCTCCAATTTTCTCTGGAGTCTTTCATGATGTACTTTGTCAAATGCCTTTTGATAATCCAGATACACAATATCGACCGGCTCACCTTTATCCGCATGTTTGTTCACCCCTTCAAAGAAATGTAGTAGATTGGTGAGGCAAGATTTCCCTTCACTAAATCCATGTTGGCTTTGTCTTAATAATCCATGCTTTTGCATATGTTCTGTAATGTTGTTCTTTATAATAGTCTCTACCATTTTGCCCATCACCGACGTCAGAGTCACTGGTCTATAATTTCCAAGATCTCCTCTGGAACCTTTTTGAAAAATCGGCATTACATTGGCCACCCTCCAATCATCTGGTACCACTCCTGATTTTAAGGATAAATTAGATATTACTAACAATAGCTCCGCAAGTTCATTTTTCAGTTCTATCAGTACTCTGGGATGAATACCATCCGGTCCAGAAGATTTGCTACTCTTCAGTTTGTAGAACTGCCCCATTATATCCTTCAGGTTTATAGAGAATTCATTCAGTTTATCCGACTCGTCAGTTTCGAATACCATTTCTGGCACCGGTATCTCACCCAAATCTTCCTCGGTGAAGACCAAAAGAAAGAATTCATTTAATCTCTCCACTGTAGTTTTGTCTTTCCTGATAGCCCCTTTTACTCCTCGGTCATCTAGAGGTCCAACCGATACTTTCGCCGGCTTCCTGCTTTTAATATACCTAAAAAACTTTTAACTATGTGTTTTTGCCTCCAATGCAATCTTTTTTTCGAGGTCCCTCTTAGCCTTCCTTATCAACGCTTTGCATTTGACTTGACATTCCTTATGCTGTTTCTTATTACTTTCAGTCAGTTCCTTCTTCCATTTTCAGAAGGATTTTCTTTTAGTTCTAATAGCTTCCTTCACCTCACTTTTTAACCATGCTGGCTGTCATTTGGTCTTCCGTCCTCTGTTTTTAATGCGTGGAATATATTTGGCTTAGGCTTTCAGGATGGTGTTTTTGAACAGCATCCATGCCGGATTTAAATTTTTGACCCTTGCAGCCGCTCCTCTAAGTTTTTTTTTCACCGTTCTTCTCATTTTATCATAGTCTCCTTTTTTAAAGTTAAAAGCTAATGTATTTGATTTCCTATGTATACTTACTTCAAAGCTAATATCAAATTCAATCATATCATGATCACTGCTATCAAGCGGCTCCAGCACCATTACCTCCCGCACCAGATCATGTGCTCCACTAAGAACTAGGTCTAGAATTTTTTCTTCTGTTGGCTCCTGTACCAGGTGCTCCATAAAGCAGTCCTTGATTTTGTCAAGGAATTCTACCTCCCTAGCATGCCCAGTCAATATCGGGGTGATTGAAATCACCCATTATTATTGTGTTGCCCAATTTGCATCCCTAATTTCCTTTAACATTTCTGCATCCGTTTGTTCATCCTGGCCAGGCAGACGGTAGTACATTCCTATCACTATCCTTTTCCCCTTTACACATGGAATTTCAATCCATAGTGATTCCAAGAAATGTTTTGATTCCTGCAGAATTTTCAATCTATTTGATTCAAGGCTCTCCTTAATATAAAAAGCTACTCCTCCACCAATTCGATCTACCCTATCACTACAATATAATTTGTACCCCGGTATGACAGTGTCCCACTGGTTATCCTCCTTCCACCAGGTCTCAGAGATGCCTATTATATCTAATTTTTCATTTAGTGCAATATATTCTAACTCTCCCATCTTATTTCTTAGGCTCCTGGCATTCGCATATAGACATTTCAAACTATGTTTGTTGTTCCTATTTACATCATGCTCACTACTTGACAGTATTAATTTGCAATCTTTTGTCTGATTTTATTTTTATTTAAGGACACCTGATCTACTACGGTCTCCTTTGCAACCTCACTATCAGGATACCCTATCTTCCCTGTTTTGGTGATATCTTTGAAAGATACCTTATCTTGAACCATGCGCTTTTGAGTGACTGTCAGCCTTCCCCACATTTCTAGTTTAAAAGCTGCTCTATCTCCTTTTAAAATGCAGATGCCAGCAGCCTGGTCCCACCCTGGTTAAGGTGGAGTCCATCCTTTTGGAATAGGCTCCCCCTTCCCCAGAATGTTGCCCAGTTTCTAACAAATCTAAAACCTTCCTCCCTGCACCATTGTCTCATCCATGCATTGAGACTCTGGAGCTCTGTCTGTCTCTTGGGCCCTGCGCGTGGAATGCGTAGCATTTCAGAAAATGCTACCCTAGAGGTTCTGGATTTAAGCTTTCTACCTAAGAGTCCAAATTTGGCTTCCAGAACCTCTCTCCCACATTTTCCTATGTCATTGGCACTCACATGTACCAGGACAGCAGACTCCTCCCCAGCACTATCTGAAATCCTATCTAGGTGGCACGTGAGGTCCGCCACCTTCGCACCAGATAGGCAAGTCACCAGGCGATCCTCACATTCACCATCCATCCAGCTATCTATATGCCTAATGATCGAATCACCAACTACAACACTTTTAGGTCTCCTCTATGTACCTCTCTGTCTCCCTCAGCAAAACCAAGTCTGCTACTCAAGCCTCAAGAGAACGGACACGTTCCCTGAGAGCTAGGAGCTCTTTGCATCGGGCACACACATATAACTGCTCACCAACTGGGAGATAATCATACATGTGACACTCAATGCAAAAGACTGGATAGCACCCCTCTTGCTGCTGGACTGCTGACTCCATCTTAGTATTTTTGAGTTTTTCAATAATTTAAAACTTGCTAAAGTATTAAGGATATTAGCTTAATATAAAAATGTATTTTAGTTTATATGATATATTGTGTGATTTATTTAGTGTTTCCTTTTTAGTTGGTAATGGAATGTATTTGAAACTATGTAAAAGCACTCCTTCCTTGTTATCCTAATTACAATAACTGATTATAAATGAAGAGTTGTCCTAGGGGTGGGCAGGACAACTAAACTAGATCCTGCAGTGCCTGCTAGATGCTATCTATTAATGGTGTGATACAAAGTTCAAGCTTTAAAACTAAGGGGAAAAGATTATGGAGATTAGTTGATAAAATTTGCTTTTTTATATTTTTATTCTGCCTATCACTAACCTACAATTCCTCCTTTAAACCCCAATGTTTAAGTTCCCAAAGCACAAAGCAAAACATTGTTCACTTATGAGAGAAATGTCCTCTTCTCTCAGAACTTCTCAGAAAGAAAGTTCAGTGGGGCCTTTCCTCTTTATATAGTTTTGAATCTAAGGGGCTTTTTTTAAAACAGGCTCTTTGAAGCTAACTCAGCAACCTATGCAAATATTCTACTTCCCCACAACTTTGTTAACACCTAATTGAGGTCACTGGATGTGCTACCTCTCTAGCAACCAAAGAACAGAAAATAACTGCCTTTTAGCACAAGAGATTTTGGCTGTTAAGTTTCTACCTCTAGAAAAGGTTTCAGTTTAAAACTATGGGAAAAATACCTATTTCTAGAGAAAATTTCAGTTTAAAACTATGGGAAAAGGGTCGTACACCATCAGGCTCATTTTCAAAAGAGAAGGATGCCCATCTTTCGACACAAATCAGAAGAAGGGCGTCTGTCTCACAGGGTCTCCCAAATCGGTATAATCGAAAGCCGATTTTGGACGTCCCCAACTGCTTTCCATCACAGGGACTGTCAAAGTTCACGGGGGCTTGTCGAAGGCGTAGCGAAGGCAGGACTTAGGCGTGCCTAACACATGGACATCCTTGACTCATAATGGAAAAAAAAGGGCATCCCTGACTAGCACTTGGACGACTTTACCTGGTCCTGTTTTTCTTACGACCAAGGCACAAAAGGTTGCCCGAACTGACCAGATGACCACTGAATAGAATCAGGGATCACTTCCCCTTACTCCCCCAGTGGTCACTATCCCCTCCCACCCTAAAAAAAACATCTTTAAAAATATTTTGTGCCAGCCTCTATGTCAGCCTCAAATGTCATACTCAGGTCCATCACAGCAGTATGCAGGTCCCTGGAGCAGTTTTAGTGGGTGCAGTGCACTTCAGACAGGTAGACCCAGGCCCATCCCTCCTACCTGTTACACTTGTGGTGGTAAATGTGAGCCCTTCAAAACCCACCACAAACCCACTGTACCCACATCTAGGTGCCTCCCTTCACCCATAATGGCTATGGTAGTGGTGTACAGTTGTGGGTAGTGGGTTTTGGGGGCTCAACACACAAGATCAGGGAGCTATGTACCTGGGGGCAATTTCTGAAGTCCACTGCAGTGCCCCCTAGGGTGCCCGGTTGGTGTCCTGGCATGTCAGGGGGACCAGTGCACTATGAATGCTGGCTCCTCCCATGACCAAAGGGCTTGCATTTGGTTGTTTCTGAGATGGGCATCCTTGGTTTCCATTATCACAGAAAATCAGAAACGACCAACTCTAGGGACAACCATCTCTATGGACGACCTAAATTTCAAGATTTGGGCGTCCCCGACCGTATTATCGAAACAAAAGATGGATGTCCATCTTGTTTTGATAATACGGATTCCCCCGCCCCTCCATTGGGACATTTTGCGAGAATGTCCTCAACAAAACTTGGGCGTCCCTTTCAATTATGCCCCTCCATAGCAACTAGTTAATAATGCTTGCTTTTCTCTCTCTCTCTCTTCTTATTCCCCCCTTAATACTTAACTAGGTCCTACTTACTTTTCCCTCTCTCTCTCTCTCTCTCTCTCTCTCTCTCTTTATTCCCTTTTAATACTAAACTAGATTACAGTGCCTGCTAGAGGCTATCTGTTAATGCTGTGGTACAAGTTCAAGTTTTTAAAACTAAGGGAAAAACCTATGGAGATTAGTTGATAAAATTAGCTTTTTTCTATTTCTATTCTGCCTATCACTAACCTACAAATTTCTCCTTTAAACCCCAATGTTTAAGTTCCCAAAGCACAAAGCAAAATAGTGTGCACTTACCAGAGAAATGTCCTCTTCTCTCAGAAATTCTCAGAAAGAAAGTTCAGTGGGACCTTTCATCTTTATATAGTTTTGAATCTAAGGGGCCTTTTTAAAACAGGCTCTTTGAAGCTAACTCAGCAACTTATGGAAATACTCTACTTCCCTACACCTTAATTAACACCTAATTGAGGTCACTGGATGTGCTACCTCTCCAGCTACCAAAGAACAGAAAATAACTGCCTTTTAGAACAAGAGTTTTTGGGTGTTACGTTTCTACCTCTAGAAGAGGTTTTAGTTTAAAACTATGGGAAAAATGCCAATTTCTAGAGAAAATTTCAGTTTAAAACTATGGGAAAAGGGTTGTACACTATGGCAACTAGTTAATAATGCTTGCTTTTCTCTCTCTCTTTATTTCCCCTTTAATACTAAACTAGGTCCTGCTTGCTTTTTCCTCTCTCCCTCCCTCTCTCTCTCTCTTTTTATTCCCCCTTAATACTAAACTAGATCCTGCAGTGCTTGCTAGATGCTATCTGTTAATGCTGTGATACAAAGTTCAAGTTTTAAAACTAAGGTGAAAAGACTATGGAGATTAGTTGATAAAATTTGCTTTTTTATATTTTTATTCTGCCTTTCACTAACCTACAATTCCTCCTTTAAACCCCAATGTTTAAGTTCCCAAAGCACAAAGCAAAATAGTGTTCACTTACCAGAGAACTGTCCTCTTCTCTCAGAACTTCTTTGGAATTGGAGTCAATGAAATTTTAGCTATATCCTTTCATGCTCTGGCATCCATAATGCCTTTCAGAAGGGAGAGATCAGAGGTAGATGGTTAGTAGGTGAGGACCATCTTACAACCTAAACAGCCTTTTAATTATTGACATCTCTCTTTTTTCACCACAGGCGTGTGGCCAGCATGGGCCCAGTGGTCTGGAGGATGACACAGAACACTCTTGTGGGACCTGACAACATGCAACAAAAGGTGTGTGTCCCTTCTATAACATCTTCTGTTCTCAATGCTGGTGACTATGGCTATCCCCTCGGGAGCTGGCTCATGACCCCAAATGTGAGCCCTCAGAGAACAGAGGAGCACTGATACAACAGAGTCCAAAGTGTAACCTGAGCAATTATCAAGAGGACATTTGGCCTCCTCAAGTCCTGATTTTGGTGCCTTAACTGCTCTGGGGGTGAGATGTTGTATAGCCCTTCAAAGGTCTGTGAAATATTCACTGCATGCTGCACAATCTGAACATAACACAGCATATGCCTGAACCAGAGGAACAGGCCAGAGAGGTCAGTGATGACAAAGAAGAGGAACTAGAGGTATCCCAAAAGGATCTGTCACCTCACCAGGCATGATAGAGATGCCAGGAGGTCTGGGATCATATCATCCAGACACACTATTTGTGACAATGTTGAGATATGTATTAGTGATGTGCACTTAACTTTCATTACCACCATTCCCCCCTCTCCCCTCTCTTGTCCCATCTCCATTGTGCAGTACAGTCAAATAAGCAAATTTGCAGATGACACAAAACTATTCAAAGTTGTTAAAACACATGCGGACTGTGAAATATTACAGGAAGACCTTAGGAAATTGGAAGATTGGACATCCAAATGGCAGATAAAATTTAATGTGGACAAATGCAAAGTGATGCACAATGGGAAGAACAATCTGAATCATAGTTACCTGATGCTAGGTTCCATCTTGGGGGTCAGCACTCAAGAAAATGGTCTAGGTGTCGTTGGTCTAGGTTCAAAGAAGAGTGACCAAAATGATAGAGGGGATGGAACACCTCTCGTATGAGGAAAAGCTAAATAGGTTAAGGCTCTTCAGCTTGGAAAAGAGACAGATGAGGGAAGATATAATTGAGGTCTACAAAATCCTGAGTGGTGTAGAACAAGTAAAAAATAAATCAAATTTTTATTTGTTCCAAAAGTACAAAGCCTAGGGGACACTCAAGGAGGTTACATGAAAATACTTTAAAAACAAATAGGAGGAAATATTTTTTCACTCAATGAATAGTTAAGCTCTGGAATTCTTTGCCGGAGGATGTGGTAACAGCGGTTAGCGTTTCTGGGTTTAAAAAAAGGTTTGTACAAGTTCCTGGAGGAAATGTCCATAGTCTGCTATTGAGACAGACATAGGGAAGCAACTGCTTGCCCTGGGATTTGTAGAATGGAATGTTTCATGATTTGGGTCTTCCAGGTACTTGTGACCTCGTTTGGCCACTGTTGGAAACAGAATACTGGGCTAGATGGACCATTGATCTGACCCAGCATGGCTACTCTTATTTTCTTATATTCTTATGTATATTACTGATCTGAGGCCCCCTGTTTCATATTTGTTGGAGGCTTGTATGTGTTTTGTGTTTCTGACCGTATTCTTCTAACATGTAGTTTCTATGTAGTGATCTGTAGGAGTCCCATTTGTTCTATTTGTTTTCCACTAGGTGGTATGTATATTGGTGTTTTAGGATCCAGTGTAATACTTACAGTACAGACAGTGCTGCCCTTTCACAGACAAGCTTGTTGCTCTTTAAATCCTAGGACTTAGTGCTGTTATGGTATAGTAAGGTTCTGAGTGTGCTTTTCAGTGGAGGGATTGTGCATTGGCTTTACTGAGGTGACATCAAACTTTAAAATACTTTTAGTTTGTTAAAACATCAGAGTTTTCAGATATTTTGCAGGATCTGATGTGTGTTGAGGTGGTTGTCTTTACAGCAGACCTTTGTCTGATTGGGTTTAAATGACGAGATACTGCCTCTTGAGGGATCTTTAAAACACAGTTGAATTTTTTCCATAGATATGTTTGTGGTTTACTGTTGGTAAGTGCTTGAAATATTTGAGTTTAAAATATGTAAATATCCGTTTTGAAATGCACATGAAGGCATTACTTGTCAATAAGAGTAGCAAGCAGCCCTTCCTCAGGCCTCAGTCCCTCCATCACTGTGCCAAATTTATAGCCCAAATGCACCTTGAGAAAAGCTTCACTCATTGGCCTTAAATATCATTCACTCAATCTCATTCAATGGTAAATCTCACACTTTGGGATGGGCCACCCTTGATGTCTGTGTTAGCCCCTACTGACTTAGACCAATGAGGTCCCATAGTGAATCTCTACACATGGTACAGTATCCCCTATGGACTGCTCCTGTTTTTTAAAACTATTCTTTGCTGAGTCTATTTCACTGTTATTATATTCATTCTTTTCATGTACCATTGTGATGCCTGCATTGAGTTCTGATAAAGGGAAACGGAGCATAGAAGCACTCCAATTTACTTTGTAGCAATGAAGCTTTCCAAATCCTTAAGCATCAATGTCTTCTTAGGATTGACATACCAAAAGGCAAATGGAGGATCTTAATACTTGTATTTGCTTTACCTGTCAAATTCTATAAAACAAAAAAAGTTTTGTTGTACTGCTATAATAGCAATATTTTGTGCTAGCAGTCATTCCAGAATTATTCTGCAGTGTACTGTATAAAACAATATTTTAATGTACTGCAGGAGACACATAATAGGAACAATGATGTGTCTAGTATTCAAGCTAAGTTTTCAATTCATAATAAATGAGAGATTTTGGAACAAGCATGTACACAGATTGATTTTAGTTTGGTAATTTACTCATATCTCCGTATGATGTAAAATGGCCATTTTGAAAATGATTATATTAGATTGAAGCTGAGGTTCAGCGAGGACTTATGCCCTGATGCAGGTTTTATTTATTTATTTATTTATTTACAGTGCTTATATCCCACAATTTCTCACCTCTGGCAGGCTCAATGTGGCTTACAACATTTGAATAACAAATAGACAGGGTACAATATTTGGAAAGGGGACCATGTTGGTTATCGATTCTTTATAAATTCAAGCTGGAGCTGAGCTGTTTTAATAAATTTTTGGAAATTTCAGAAAAACGTTTTGTATGAAAGATGACCAATTAAAGTTTTTTCTACATCTATGAACATTTTCCTATGTCTACAGTGATTGAGGTGTTGGACACAGATATAACAGCACATCATCTTAACTAAATTGATTCTTTCCCTCCCTCTCCCATAACACAGGTAAATCCATCGACAACTAGAGATCCACCTTTATCGTTATGAGAAGGAGCTTGTTTAAAAGATGGATATGCTGTAGACCAAATTGGACTTCTTTTCACAAAGTGGAGTGGAGGAGTGGCCTAGTGGTTAGAGCACTGGTCTTGCAATCCGGAGGTGGCCGGTTCAAATCCCACTGCTGTTCCTTGTGATCTTGGGCAAGTCACCTAACCCTCCATTGCCTCAGGTACAAACCTAGATTGTGAGCCCTCCTAGGACAGAGAAATATCCAGAGTACCTGAATGTAACTCACCTTACTGAAAAAGGTGTGAGCAAAATAAAAATAAATATAGACTCTAACAAAGGAATTCAGTAGATAAAGATCTGTTGGGATAACAATATCTAGATACTGAAAAGATAAAACCCTGTGAATGTGAGTGGAGGAGTAGCCTAGTGGTTAGTGCAGTGGACTTTGATCCTGGGGAACTGAGTTCGGTTCCCACTGCAGCTCCTTGTGACTCTGGGCAAATCACTTAACCCTCCATTGCCTCTGGTACAAAATAAGTACCTGAACATATGTAAACCGCTTTGAATGTAGTTGCAAAAACCTCAGAAAGGCGGTATGTCAAGTCCCATTTCCATTTCCATGTGGTGTAGCACAGCAGGCAAGGGCCAGCACATTCCTAACACATATACCTCTGATTTATCAAAATTAAGCTGATAATCTAATGCTTTACTGAACCTGTCAGGTAGGGCCAAAAGAGCTGGACCTGAAGTGTCTAACTGAGCCAAAAACAATAAAGACATTGTCTACATATGTAGTGCCTCCCTAAGTTTCAACAGTGCTTTGTTTCTCTGAAATAGGGAAGTTGGGGGTAAGTGTTGGGGGTAATAAGATGATTTCCCCTGAAGCAAAGCACACTTTCACTCTTGGCACCACTGTCACTAAAAAAAGCAGTGTTGATACCAGAGTGAGGGTGACACCAACTTACAGGAGCCAAGCAATGAGCCACAACTTGATAATGTAAAAAAAAGTTTGTTTTATTGCACGATTTTCCTTAAAAAAACAACCTTAAAGCATTCCCAGCAACTCTGAGAGCTGTTGTATAAAGTGTTTCTCAAGTTAAAAAGGTATTTTTAAATAGTTAAAAATAGAGAATAACATGGGGATGGGGATCTGCTGTAATCTGTGGTAAAACATTTTGTTTACCAAGGCATACCGTGGGCGTGGGAGCAAAACATTTTACCGCCCTGCGGTAAAAAATAAAAACCACGATTATGCGTGTCCAGCATCTCCTTCCTTCCTTTGTTCTTCCCTCCCTTTCCTTTCTCCCCATAGCAAACTCCACAGGAAATCTCCTCCTCTGAAATGCCAGAAAGGGAAGGGAAAGGGGAAAGGGAATGGGACTTATATACCGCCTTTCTGTGGTTTTTCCAACTACATTCAAAGTGGTTTACATATTATATACAGGTACTTATTTGTACCTGGGACAATGGAGGGTTAAGTGACTTGACAAGGAGCTGCAGTGGGAATCAACCCCAATTCCCCAGGATCAGAGTCCGCTGCACTAACCACTAGGCTACTCCTCCACTCCAAGCAAAGTATTTTACACTTCACACAGATCACTGAAGAGATAAAACTTTCCTTCCTCTTCAGTTTCCATGTCACTTAGGGATAAGATATAGATAGCCTGATATTCAGTGACATTTATCTGGTTGGCAGTATCTGCTAATTTGATAAGAGCTGCTGAGTGGGATAATCATCAGGAGCTATACAGATGTCACTGAATATCCTTACAGACCACCTTGACACTACCTGTAGTAATGGTGGAGTTAGGTCATCCCTAGGGTTATCCGATAGTGGCAGTTATTCAGTTTGCTAACAGGTTAACTATCTAGGCAAAGTTAAGACAGCAAAAAGGCCGTCTCTAACTTTATCGGTTAGATATCCGGATAGGGGGTTTGATATTGCTGCTCTCTGAATAGTGCCACTACTAAGTTCCCTAGCCAAATATTTGGCTCTGGGCACTATCCAGATACTGGTGCTAAATATGTGGATTTTTTTTTTAGCTGCATCTTAAAACAACGCTGACCTGCTGCGGCTCAATATCGACCAAAGAGCTTCTCTCTCCAACTAGGGATTTTCACGATTCCACCAGTGACAAGAGTTCTCCTGCTTCTTCCTTATTGATTCTTTCTTAAGGCTCTCTTAGCAGCTCCTTGAATCTCCTGAATCAGTGGCAGCACTGATCAGTCCTCTGGACTGCATCACATTGGTCACTATTTAGTGCAGGCATTACCTACTTTCACTTCTACATCTGTGCTGTACAATCAGAGAACCACAGACCCAGAGGGAGATGCACAGAACTCCAGTGCTGTTCCCTACAGTGCCAGAAAATACTGGCTCTCACATCAAGAAACAAATAGTGGCTGATGCTCAACACTAACAGCATGTAAGTTATATGTACGCTGTTAGTGTTGAGCATTGGCTGGTAAAGGGGTTGGAACATTCCTGGTGCATGCCCACAAGAGCTGTACGGTATGCACAGCTCTTGTGCATATGTGAACAAGGGGGGGGGGAGGGGCTCCTGATGCATGCAACAGTTGTGGGCTCAGGATCAGCCTCCTGCTAAACAACCCCCTCTTCTACACCATAGGAATAGAACTTTTGCTCTCCAAAAGCAGAGAATCGGTGGCCTCCTCTACCAAACCAATCACAATGCTAACCCGGTGCCTGATCTTTACGAAGATGCAAAAGACAAGCAACCAGAACTCTTGCCTTCCTTCTAGCAGTCACTGGAGGCATCTCCGACAGGTGCAGCAGCACAGCCTTCTGCCTTTATGTGTCCTCTCCCTCATGCTCCAGTAGAAATCCTGAGCAGAAAGGGCTGCAAACATCATCCTGCCCTAACAATAAAAACCTACCGACAGCTCCAGAGAGGTTTTCTGTATGCTGTTTCTTTGTGCATTGCACGGAATCTCTAATGAACTCATATTAATACTAGTGAACTCATTAGCATGAGACCTTTGGTCACTGCTTCCGTGCGCGGTAGAGCAGTGGCTGAAAGCCTCTGTGCATTAGCTGCTTAAAAATGCTAAAACCAGTCTAAATGAAACATTACAAGCACAGTAACCTTTGAGAATCTCTGTTCCAGTGAAGGAAATAGAGTCTGCTTACATATTTTTCCAGTTTAATTTCAGTATCTTGGAAGTGAATTTTATGCATCACGAGTCTATTTTCATAATTATTATCCTTGGTAAATCAGTCTATGCTTTCTGCAATTTTTTTTCTCTGTTTCCTGAATTACGAGCATTTATTACAAGCAACTTTCAGCAATTAATTTTTGTCTTTGGGCTGGTAGCTATGACCTAATCACTGTAATCAACCAAGTAAAAATTGCAAAAAAATTATTTATGGGAAAATGCTGTTTTCTAAAATAGCGAATACTGTGTGATCTAGCTATGCAATTAAATGAAACAGAGAGAGAAATCCTTTGAGTTTTGACGTGTTGAAATCAAAGTTATCAGCTTCTAACCAACTGCAAGGATCGAGGTATCTGCTATTCTTTTTGGGGCCGTTGCCAAAACTGCTCTTTGGTAACCGTGAAGCCTATATGTTAACGATCGGGACATTCCAGCATCTGTTTATGCAGTACACACAGGGAAAATAAAATCAGCACTAATGCTTACCATGGCTTAGTAAAAGGGCCCCTTATTTTAGAAGCACTATTTGTGTTTCAGATGCATCTAAAGCTCAAAAAGGTGCATCTGGCAAAGAGGACTGGGTGTGTTTTGGGTGGGACTAAAAAATAAATGTGGAACAAAAGACAAGAAGCAGACCTTGATGATGAAAATGCAGTCTTTAATAAACCGTATTGATGCTCCCAGGGTTGTTGTTGTTACATTTGTACCCCGCGCTTTCCCACTCATGGCAGGCTCAATGCGGCTTACATGGGGCAATGGAGGGTTAAGTGATTTGCCCAGAGTCACAAGGAGCTGCCTGTGCCTGAAATGGGAATTTCACATTCACATGCCCTATCCAGGTCTCTTCCCCTTCCCTTCCCTCCCCTGCCATGTCCATGTATTTTCATGTGTGACCAAGGTGTGGTATTATGCTAGCATGTAGCATCTGCGTAAAGATCTTGTTTGTTTTGTTTTGGCGTTTTTTCACTAGGTAGCGTATTGTTATTTGGAAAAGCTTACTCCAAGGACTCGACATGTGTCTCCACCACTTGATTCATAACGCTATAATGACAATTTTGGACATATCCACCCTTCCCTTCTCTCCCCTAACTTCCCTGTTCCTTTCGTTTCTTCCCTATTCTCGCCTTCATTTCTTATGTAGGCTACTTGCCTGCTTATAATCGAACAAGAAAAACGCCCAAGTTCCGACTTAAATCGGGAGATGGACGTTTATCTCACAAAAACGAATAAAGCGGGATAATCGAAAGCCGATTTTTGGACGTTTTCAACTGCACTCCGTCGCGGATGCGGACAAAGTTGATGGGGGCGTGTCAGAGGTGTGGCGAAGGCGGAACTGGGGCGTGGTTATCTGCTGAACAAAGATCGGCGCATTTCACCAATAATGGGAAAAAAGTATGCGTTTTTAGCTAGAATTTAGGACACTTTTCCTGGACCCTGTTTTTTCACGAATAAGGCCCCAAAAAGTGCCCTAAATGACCACTGGAGGGAATCGGGGATGACCTCCCCTGACTCCCCCAGTGGTCACTAACCCCCTCCCACCACAAAAAAATGATGTTTCACAACTTTTTATTTTCACCCTCAAATGTCATACCCAGCTCCCTGGCAGCAGTATGCAGGTCACTGGAGGAGTTGTTAGGGGGTGCAGTGGACTTCAGGCAGGTGGACCCAGGCCCATCCCCCCTACCTGTTACAATTGTGCTGCTTAATGCTTATTAGTCGTCCAACCCCCCCAAACCCACTGTACCCACATGTAGGTGCCCCCCTTCACCCCTTAGGGCTATAGTAATGGTGTAGACTTGTGGGCAGTGGGTTTTGAGGGGGATTTGGGGGGCTCAACACACAAGGGAAGGGTGCTATGCACCTGGGAGCTCTTTTACCTGTTTTTTTGGTTTTGTAAAAGTGCCCCCTAGCATGTGAGGGGGACCACACATGCCCTGGCATGTCCTGGCATGTGAGGGGGACCAGTGCACTACGAATCCTGGCCCCTCCCACGAATAAATGTCTTGGATTTATTCGTTTTTGAGCTGGGCGCTTTCATTTTCCATTATCGCTGAAAAACAAAAACGCCCAGCTCACACATTGTTGAATAAAACATGGGCGTCTATTTTTTCCCAAAATACGGTTCGGTCCGCCCCTTCACGGACCCGTTCTCGGAGATAAACGCCCAAGGAGATAGGCGTTTTCATTCAATTATGCCCCTCTTGGTGTACTAGTTTAATTTGCTGTATTGGCATCCGCCTTTGCAGTGTGATGTAAGCCACATTGGGCCTGACACAGTTGGGAAAATGTGGGGTATGCTTAAAAATCATCTCGTACATTCCTTAATCTTCATTTCCCCAACTGTAAAGGTCTAAAATACAAACTAATGCACGCATCAACCTTTTCATATATGAGCACACAAATCTGGAATGCACTGCCGCGCAACCTAAAAACGATCTATGATCTAACCAACTTTTGCAAACTACTGAAGACCCATCTCTTTAACAGGACATACCACAAAGATTAACACATGTGAACTCCCCCACATGTATCCAAAACTGTCTTAAAATGTTCTCTTGTTATATTACTATCATATTTTTCATTATCATGTAACCCAAAATCCTTCTGTAATATCAAACGTCTATTCTCTTCTTATTTCCACTATTTATGATGTATTGTAAGCCACATTGAGCCTGCAAAGAGGTGGGAAAATGTGGGATACAAATGCAGAAAATAAAATAATAAATAAATGTACAGTGCTGCCTTTTCACCCATGAGATTGTAGCTCTTTGTGTCCTGGGAGTTTGTGCTATTATGGTATGGTAAGGTTCTGAGTGTGTTTGTGTTCAAAGTTTGTGTATAGTGTAAAGATGTCTTAACAAGGTGCGGTTTGGATTTTAAAATATGCAGGGGACAGTGTTTTGATGGTATAGTAATGTCTCAGGAAATGGAGCCTCATTTTATCTTTGAATGCAATCTAAGACTGTTTCTTTTTTGGTGGTGGCAGGTGGAGGGAGAATATCGGATTGTGTTCAGCACCACCAATCATTTGGAAAAGTTGGCTCCTATTTTTAAATTATAAGGGGGTCCCACCTCACAAAATACCAGGCAATGTTTTAAATGATAAGGAGCCTTTTAGTAGAATAGAGTGGCTTAGAGCATCAAGTTGACAACCAAAAACAGCAATGTTGAAACCCTGCTGCTGCTCCTTTTGATTGTGGACAAATCACTAGCCTTCCATTGCCTCAGGTACAAAATTAGATTGCAAGCCCTCTGGGGACAGGGAAGAGCTAAATCTAGATAAATGAAGCATGCTAATGTAACATGGGGTGAAGAAAATAATTTTTTATTACCTGGGGGTATCTTTGGGGACCTTGGAAGGTCCCTAGGGCTGGTGTGGCGGTGCGAGGTTCCTGGGCGAGGTAGCTGGCAATGAGGGGTGCTGCAGGAGGCAGCGACATGGTTTTCGGTGGCCCAGGGACGGTTGGGTACGTCCCAGGGCGGGGTGTGGTGGACCGGGTGCTCCCAGTGTCGGCAGGCCCATGTTTGGACCGATTTCGGTCGGCGACAGCGGTCCGGGGAGGCGTGGAGTATTTGGGGCCGATAGACCCAGGCTCGCCGGGTGTTCGCGCAAAGTTTTTGGGCCGGTGGCAGCTGGCAGCGGGGGCTCAGGACAATCCAGCCGGTTTGAGAGGGAATGGAGGTGGAGAAAGAAGCGGCCTGCTGATCCGCGTCCGCCGCTATAGCACGGCGGTGAAGGGGACGAAGAGCTGCGGGATAGCCAGTTTTGGGACGGGTTGAGGAACAGATGATGGTCAGAGAGCGAACCGGGAGGTCTTCGGGCCCGTTGTGGACCAGATTGCAGCAAGTTGGAGGGTCAGAGGAAAGACTGGGGTGTTCCGTTGGGGAGAGCGCTTTTGTTCCTCGCCTGTCGCATTCGCACAGGAAGACGGCGAGGATGTCAGGCCTCCGGTGAGAAAATGGCCGACGTGAAGTTTGCTCCGGGAGGAAGAGAGGAGGATGGGTCCACGTGTGTGCGCGTGCGTCTGCGTACAAGGCAGCGTTTGATCAGGAGCTCCGGTCAGGCCTAAAGCCTGGGACTCGATTTTCAACCGGAGTTCCAGGAAATCACTGGTTTTCGGGGCGGTTTTTCTTTTTGCTCCGTTTTTGGAATGGGACAAGCGGGACCGGATCCGATAGTGGTCATCATGTAAGGAGAAAATCTGAATTCAGTTAAGGGGGTTTTTAACCCAAAATTTTATTTGGTTTATTTTAAAAATGTGAAAATTGGGTTTTTGATTTTTTAAAAAAATGTAAGGGTTAATGGGATTTGAATTTGATTTGCAGATTTGGGTTCGGAGAATTTTTCTGGTGGGTTAGGTTTAGAATTAAAAAATTTTAGGGGGTGTTTTTGAAGGGAGGCTAATTTAAAGGGTTTCTTTAAGGGTTAAATTATAAATTCGATGTGGTAGGTAAAGAAAGGGTTAATTTAATTTTTGATATTTATTTTAATTCAATTTGGGATTTTTAAAGGGGTTTTGGGGGAGATAATAATGGGGCAGACGTAAAAAAATGGTTAATTTTAAAATCTAAAAATATAATTCAGTAGGGAGTGAGGGGTTTAATTGTTGGGGAAAAATTGGGGTAATTTGGGTTAAATTTGAATGGTTTTTAAAAAAAATTATTTAGTTTTACCACTATTTTCTATGGGGAAAGCAAAGTTAAAATGGAGATTCAGTTGTGCTGACAAGATTCTGTTGGTCAGCAAAGAAAATTGGAATCCTGAGAGGGACATTTGATTGGTTGAGGGGTCTCGGAATCGCAAGCCGAGGTTCCGTTACCTGGGCAACGGCACTGCTGATAGTTTGGCAGAGGAGCAGAAGCAGTGGAAGAGAGAGGGTGTGCTGTGATGGGTGTGCTGTGATGGGAATACCTATATTACTTGAGTAGGAGAATTGTGGAGTGCAGGGAATTATTTAGTAATTAACAGTAAATGAGTGGTGTGATCTAAGGGGGAGTTTTTAAAGGGAGTTACTTTGTGTTTAAGGAGAAGCAAGAAAGTAACAAGAGTGTTTGAGTGAGGGTCTATAAAGGGAATAGAGACACTTAAATTCTGTAGAGTGATTAAGTCTGTCCTGTGGGGTGCATGTTTAGTGTGCTGAAAGAGTAAAGCTGTGTGTGGGTATTCCAGGTGCTCCTCCAGAATAGGGACACTCAAAGTAAGGATAGGACCGGAAGCAGAGGTCAATTTAATTCATTTTGTTTGAAAGTGCATGGGGCCAGAGTTTTTGTTAATTACCTGACACCTAGACAAATTTGCATTGGAAAGAAATTAGGGAGGTAGGGTTTTGCTTCCTTTTTATTTGTTTAAGAGAGGTTTTGGAGGAAGGACAAAGAACCAGAAGAGCGGACGATGACCTCCCCTGACTCCCCCAGTGGTCACAAACCCCCTCCCACCACAAAATATGCCGTTTCACAACTTTTTATTTTCACCCTCAAATGTCATACCCACCTCCCTGGCAGCAGTATGCAGGTCACTGGAGCAGTTATTAGGGGGTGCAGTGGACTTCAGGCAGGTGGACCCAGGCCCATCCCCCCCACCTGTTACACTTGTGCTGGTAAATGGGAGCCCTCCAAACCGCCCCCAAACCGACTGTACCCACATGTAGGTGCCCCCCTTCACCCCTTAGGGCTATAGTAATGGTGTAGACTTGTGGGCAGTGGGTTTTGAGGGGGATTTGGGGGGCTCAACACCAAAGGGAAGGGTGCTATGCACCTGGGAGCTCTTTTACCTTTTTTTTTTTTTTGTAAAAGTGCCCCCTAGGGTGCCCGGTTGGTGTCCTGGCATGTGAGGGGGACCAGTGCACTACAAATCCTGGCCCCTCCCACGAATAAATGTCTTGGAGTTATTCGTTTTTGAGCTGGGCACTTTCGGTTTCCATTATCGCTGAAAAACAAAAATGCCCAGCTAAAAAAAAGATAAATGTCCATGTTTTTCAAAAATACTGTTCGGTCCGCCCCTTCACGGACCCGTTCTCGGAGATAAACGCCCATGGAGATAGACGTTTCCGTTCGATTATGCCCCTTTATGTTACCAAGTTTCGGGCTGGAGACTCTGGGGTCCTTTTAATAAGCTGCAATAAAAAGTGACCTTAGCGCATCCTACCGTGGGTTTTTTTCTGCTTGCTAAAACCATTTTTCCCACAGCCAGAAAATGGCCATTTTTCCATTTTCTGAATTTATAAGGTTGTCATTAGCGCATGGCCATAACAAAAATTAGCACATGAGTCCTTACCGCAACCCATTTTTTAGGCAGTAAAGGTTCACACATTAATCCCGCACTAATCAATTAGCATTCTGTAATGTGGCTGTGCTGATTTGCACTTGCACACCCACTCTCTGTCCCCAGACACACCCCTTCCAAGAAAAATAAAGCAAAATGTTTTAGCACATGGTTTGCATGTGCACATTGGGCTTTTATAGCAGAACACCTCAGTGCATCCTATGGTGAGCTCTTTTAAATTGTGATAAGCAGTGGCGTACCAAGGGGGGGGGGCGGTGGGGGCGGTCTGCCCCGGGTGCACGCTGCTGGTGGGGTGCAGCGCGTCTGTCGGCTCTTCGTTTTCATGCTCCCTTTGCCCCGGAGCATGAAAACGAAGAGCCGGCAGGCGCGCGGCACCCCCCCCAACGGCGTGCACCCAGGGGGGGGAAGTTCTTTTGCCGGGGGATCGGGGGTTTCGCTGGTGGGGGGGGCATCGCGCTGTTCCGGGGGGGGCGCTGCACCCGGGGGCGGGGCACATCGGCGATCCGCCCCGGGTGTCAGCCCCCCTAGGAACGCCACTGGTGATAAGCGCATGTTAGCTCTTACCACAGCTTACTAGAAGGATAAGTATTAGTAATAGTAGAACATACAGGGAGTTTCAATGAAGGCACTTCAACAGTGATGAGAAGGTTTTGCGGAATATGCCATAGATGTGTAATCACCTCGGTGCCAGCCATCACACAGCCCACCTCTTTCCAAATATAGAAATCTCCAGTCTTGGTGTTGGACTTATATCCCACAGCAGTGTGGGGTTTATAGTGGCTGATCCTGTCCATTTAAATCAGAGCTGCAAGACCCATAGTGCCCAAGGAAGAGAGGGTCTGAAATCTAGGACTGTCCCAAAATCTCCAGCCTAGAACTGGGTAACTTGGCAGCTTTGAGTCTGAAAACTGCAGCTTGATTATTATAGTGTGATAAAGCAAACCAAAGCATTCTGGAGGAGATTTTCACAACTGGGCATATGGATTCAAAATTCATGCATAATTCTACCTATGGGCAATGCACCGATTTAAATGGAACATGTACTTTTAAAGGGAGAAAAAAGTATCCCCATAGATTTGCTCCTGCTTTTTCTACTGGTACAATTTTGATTTTAAAGACACACAGGTATTTGAAAATATAAGCTACAGAAAATATTCCCCTCCCCACCAACCTAAACATACTTTCAGGACCTACTATTTTCTAACCAGTTGATAGTGTGCACAGTGTAAACCCATGTGCCCACTTTAGTCAGGTTATAGATGAACATTTTCAGGTAGCCTTGTACCTGATTAAATTGGTGCTTACTCAGGCAAATTTCTTATGAAAATTTTGTTCCCCGTGGTTACATTTATGTTTGTCTAGAAAAAAAAAGTTTTTTTCTTTTCTTTCCCTTCAGCAGATGCTTTAAAAGTTGGCTTAAGCTCCATCTGGTGGCCAGAGGAAGAACTACAAATAGAATCCTGAGAGAATAGCTGCTGGAGTTACAGTGGGGGAAATAAGTATTTGATCCCTTGCTGATTTTGTAAGTTTGCCCACTGACAAAGACATGAGCAGCCCATAATTGAAGGGTAGGTTATTGGTAACAGTGAGAGATAGCACATCACAAATTAAATCCGGAAAATCACATTGTATAAAGTATATGAATTTATTTGCATTCTGCAGAGGGAAATAAGTATTTGATCCCCCACCAACCAGTAAGAGATCTGGCCCCTACAGACCAGGTAGATGCTCCAAATCAACTCGTTACCTGCATGACAGACAGCTGTCGGCAATGGTCACCTGTATGAAAGACACCTGTCCACAGACTCAGTGAATCAGTCAGACTCTAACCTCTACAAAATGGCCAAGAGCAAGGAGCTGTCTAAGGATGTCAGGGACAAGATCATACACCTGCACAAGGCTGGAATGGGCTACAAAACCATCAGTAAGACGCTGGGCGAGAAGGAGACAACTGTTGGTGCCATAGTAAGAAAATGGAAGAAGTACAAAATGACTGTCAATCGACAAAGATCTGGGGCTCCACGCAAAATCTCACCTCGTGGGGTATCCTTGATCATGAGGAAGGTTAGAAATCAGCCTACAACTACAAGGGGGGAACTTGTCAATGATCTCAAGGCAGCTGGGACCACTGTCACCACGAAAACCATTGGTAACACATTACGACATAACGGATTGCAATCCTGCAGTGCCCGCAAGGTCCCCCTGCTCCGGAAGGCACATGTGACGGCCCGTCTGAAGTTTGCCAGTGAACACCTGGATGATGCCGAGAGTGATTGGGAGAAGGTGCTGTGGTCAGATGAGACAAAAATTGAGCTCTTTGGCATGAACTCAACTCGCCGTGTTTGGAGGAAGAGAAATGCTGCCTATGACCCAAAGAACACCGTCCCCACTGTCAAGCATGGAGGTGGAAATGTTATGTTTTGGGGGTGTTTATCTGCTAAGGGCACAGGACTACTTCACCGCATCAATGGGAGAATGGATGGGGCCATGTACCGTACAATTCTGAGTGACAACCTCCTTCCCTCCGCCAGGGCCTTAAAAATGGGTCGTGGCTGGGTCTTCCAGCACGACAATGACCCAAAACATACAGCCAAGGCAACAAAGGAGTGGCTCAGGAAGTAGCACATTAGGGTCATGGAGTGGCCTAGCCAGTCACCAGACCTTAATCCCATTGAAAACTTATGGAGGGAGCTGAAGCTGCGAGTTGCCAAGCGACAGCCCAGAACTCTTAATGATTTAGAGATGATCTGCAAAGAGGAGTGGACCAAAATTCCTCCTGACATGTGTGCAAACCTCATCATCAACTACAGAAGACGTCTGACCGCTGTGCTTGCCAACAAGGGTTTTGCCACCAAGTATTAGGTCTTGTTTGCCAGAGGGATTAAATACTTATTTCCCTCTGCAGAATGCAAATAAATTCATATACTTTCCACAATGTGATTTTCCGGATTTAATTTGTGATGTGCTATCTCTCACTGTTACCAATAACCTACCCTTCAATTATGGGCTGCTCATGTCTTTGTCAGTGGGCAAACTTACAAAATCAGCAAGGGATCAAATACTTATTTCCCCCACTGTATATGTGAAATGAATTGTTCCATTTGTTTTTGGTTTTTTTTTTTTTTCCAGTTTTTCCTAAGCACTAGTTCCAGGAGGCACAGTCAATCATTTTCATGCTTACGTTTTGAGTCAGCTGAGCTTTCGTTTGGCTGTTTTTAAGAAACTGTAAAATGAAGCTTTTGAAAGCGTTCAGCAAGTGATTAAACCAATAATGAATGCCAGAACTGTTTAGATTCCAGGAGTCAAAAATGCTTCAATATATATGTAGTCTTAATGGACAGCATATGGAATAGAAATTAGGTAGTGAGTGTAAAGAACGACATGATGATCATTATCTGGAAAGCAACAGGTCTGAATAATTCAGGAAAACAGCAATGTATTTAACATATGCACAGTACCAAGTTCCTATGTGGAAATGCTGGCATCCATGTGGAAATAATGATTTTGGGATGGCATCGATTTCTATATTTGGAAAGATAGAGGTGTGTTGGGTTGTGTCACAGCTGGCACCAAGGCGATTATACATCTATGGCATATTCCGCAAAGCCCATTGATATTACTGAGGAAAGAATATCTAAATGTTGGCTTCTGCACCTGCTATAAATATGCACAAATGTCAGCCTCACTTGACTTTTGGACCAGATGCTTGAGATGTTGGTGGCGGGCGGAGATCTAGGAGCATTTTGTTGCTAGTTTATCTTAGTCCACATATGTGTGTCTTGGCTACCTTTGCTCTGTTTCCTGCCCTTCTCATCACCCTTGAAGTGTCTTTATTCAAGCTTCCTGTATGTTCTACTACTACTGCTACTTATCATTTTTATAGTGCTACTAGACATACACAGCGCTGTACACTAAACATGTAAGAGACCGTCCCTGCTCGACAGAGCTTACAATCTAATCAAGACAGACAAACAGGACAAATAAGGGAATTACTTAAGGTGGGAATGATAAAACAGATATGGGTACTGAACAAGTGTTCCTCCCCACCCTCAACCTGCCATTCTCTACTTAAACTCCCTGCCACTTTGCTTTGTGTGTGTATGTGCTACGACAGCATACATTAATGTCTTTCTCTCAGCAGCAGTTCTTATGATCTCTGGCCTGGTTCCTGGATCCAGAGATACCAGCACAGTCTCTAGCAGGCACACAAGGTTGGCCTACAGCCGGCCAGGTCAAACACAAACTCTTCAAGGTTCCAAGTTGAACTTGGCCTACCTGAATGTAGTGATCGCAGTTTCTCAACTTCAGGGTGGAGGCATCTGTTGTGGGCATTCCTGCTTCTCTCTGGGCATCCTTAACTTAGCTTTGGCCTAGTCTTTTACACTTATGAGCCAAGGGCAGCAAAGGAAGGAGGAACAACCAGTGATATGCAAAAAAATATTTTATTGAAGAAGGACTCAACTTGGCCAAGTTTTGGCAACTATCTGCATCAGAGGTCATCAAATTCTTCAATACATAGTAAAATAATCACAAGATTGTGATATCTTCTGATAAAATAATGGCACTCTTGTTCAAAAATATTATTAACATTTAAAAATGCCACACATTTTCAATCATATAGGAAGAAGCAGCCAGATGACATCACAAGGTTGTCATTTAAATATCACCAACCTCTGTATCTATTCTATGCCAATGAAGTGCTGCTCCCGCTAAAAGCCAATATTCACCTCCATGGTGTCTTCATCTGCCTCTGGACAATCCCAGGCCCCCAGATCATCTTCCGGTACCATTTTTTTCAGCACTGGAACTGAGGGAGCGGCTTGCAACCTGGGGGCCTGTAGTGCTTACATCACTTGTACCAGGGAGTTGTGCTATATGTTCAGTGAATTTTGCAATGCTTGCTGATGCTCACATTGCTTTTGTACAGAGGTATACAGCAAATGGTGCTGCCTTTCTTCCAAGGCATGGAACAGACTTTCTATGTTGTCTGTACTACTTTAGTACTGTTACTGCTGACTAGGGTAGGGCTAGACCCTTTTGCACAATGTTCCTGTGTAGTAGTCCTACCAGGTCCAGAGTCCTGGAGGCTATGTATTCCGGCTTCCTCTGGAAGCTTAAGTGCTGATCCCATTGCCAGAACCATATGTGGTAATGTGAGCGAGGGTGAGCCATGGAGACAAACCGTACACACTCAGCACGTTAAAGTGAAAACAAATAATATTTATTAAAAGTTTCTTGACTCCTGTTCACTTCACATGAAGAGAGGAAGCAATACTGACAGCGAATTCTGTAAACATATGTCTACAGCAAACATGAATGTCTCTCAGCTCAGCAGCAACTCTTACTGGTCTCTGGCCTGGTCCCTAGATCCCAAGTTACCAGCACAGTCCATAGCGAGTGCATGAGGCTGGTCTGCAGGTGACCAGGCCAAAGACAACTCCTACCTGAATGTAGGGGCTATTTCTTAGCTTCAGGGTGGAGGCATCTTTGGTGGGCATCACTGCTTCCCTATAGGCCTCTTTTACCTAGCTCTGGTCTAGCCTTTAATGTTTCCTGGATCATGCCCTCCTGGATCTACCCCTTCCTTGTCACTTCCCCCTTGGGTGGAATGATGGGTTTTAAGGTGGTTCTTATACTGTGAGGGAGTGTCCTTGAGGGGCAGCATCCTATAGACTCCCTCTCTGACCCCTATGTCAGCAATATTCCTCACAGACAAGGTTTAAATCTCCTGCCAGTAGCACCTTTTATTTAGCACAGCAGTTCATTCACTTACCTTTGCTTGGAGAATTTTTATCACTAGGACACAGTTCAAAAGGGTTGCGTCAGTAGCCCACATCCCACTTATCAAGCTTTATTCGTTTACCCAACAACTTCCAACTAGACTGCAAGTGTCAGAAGCAGTTCCTGTGAACTTCTACTGTTATCTCAAAGTTCTGGTTTACTCTGCTGTGATTTCCATTTGATCTATTCAGTCCTGCTCGCCTTCTTCAAGGAGTTCCAGCTGTTCAGGAATCTGTTTCTTCGAGGGTTCAGGCTGGGTTCTCCCTTCTTCCTGTCAGTGTTTTCCCCTCCCCAGCTTTTCTTTGGGGAGGGGAAACACATGTTTCTTGGTTATCCAGGGGAATTGAGTCTGATCTAAAACCTGCCCCCTTCCCTTCTAGGTAGGTGCTACAGGCTGACAGCCATTCCCTTCCTGGAGCTATGCCAGGTTTCCCCCCATTTTGCGGGCTCTGTACCTATCCTGGGAGGAATAGGGCCAAATGCTTTCAGGAAAGGTTCTGAATCTTGGGATCTGCCTCCTTGATCATTACAGTGCTAAACGCTATTATATAAAGAGTGCTCAGCCTGGATTTTATGCTGCTTATCCTAGAAATAAGCAGTGGATTTTCCCAAGTTCAAACCTTTTTCAAACCCTGCTAAGCTAACTGCTTTTATCACATTCTTTAGCAGTGGATTCCACAATTTAATTACACATTGAGTGAAAAAAATATTTTATTTGATTTGTTTTAAATGCACTACTTAGTAGTTTCATTGCATGCCCCTTAGTCCTTGTATTTTTGGAGAGCATAAATAAGTTATTCACTCCACTCAGTATTTTATAAACCTCTATCATATCTCCATTCAGCTGTCTCTTCTCCAAACTCAAGAGCTCTAGCCACTTTAGCCTTTCCTCATAAGGAAGTTGTCCCATCCCCTTTATCATTTTCGTTGTCCATCTCTGTACCTTTTCTAATTCCACTATATCTTTGTTTGAGATGTGGTGACCAGAATTGCACACAGTATTCAAGGTGCAGTTGCACCATGGAGCGATACAAAGGCATTATAATATTCTTATATTTTTTTCCATTCCTTTCCTAATAATTCTTAACATTCTATTTGCTTTCTAAGACACAGCTGCACACTGAGCGGAGGGTTTCAACATATCATCAGTGATGACACCTAGATCCTTTTCTTGGGCAGTGACTCCTAATGTGGAAACTTGCATCACGTAGCTAGTTTGGGTTTCTCTTTCCTACATGCATCACATTACACATGCTCACATTAAATGTCATCTGCTATTTGGATGCCCAAACTCTGAGTCTCGTAAGTTCCTCTTGCAATTTTTCCACAATCATCTTATGATTTAACAACTTTGAATAGCTTGTGCCATCAGCAAATTTAATGACCTCATTAGTTATTCCCATCTCTAGATAATTTATAAGTATGTTAAAAAAAGCAGTGGTCCCACTATCTACCCTTCTCAATTGAGAATACTGACCATTTAACCCTTCTCTTAGTTTTCTATCTTTTAACCAGTTCATAATCCACAATAAGACACTATCTCCTATCCCATGACTTTCCAATTTCCTCAGGAGTCATTAATGAAGGAGAGGACAGAGTTAAAGTCTGGGGAATATGAGGAACCAACGACCTGACCGACGAACCCCCCCCCCCCCAGCAACAGGGCTGGAGGTCTGGTGGATTTCCAGCCCCCCTAAACCCCCCAGCATTCGTAAGAAGTCTCTGGTGGCCCAGTGGACCGCAGTCAATCCTCCCACCCCCAACCTTAGATTGGAGGAGGGAGGTGGCCTCCCTCCTCTTCCTTCAGCTCCACCTGCAAAATGGCGGTGCCCAGCCCTGCCCAGTGTATCCTGGGATGCGCTGGTCGGGGCTTCACACCATATAAGGGGAGGGCATCGGTCACCTACTGGGCCACCAGAGTTCTCAGGAATTCTGGGGGGGGGGGGGGGGGTAGGGGGGCTGGAGACCCACCGGATCCCCAGCCCCCCTGAACCTGTGTCGGGGGGGGGGGGGGGTGTCAGGCACAATTTTCCTGCACTTCTACCCCATGATCAGAGAGAATTGCGTGCTTAAATTTAAATGCAATTAGCTCTGATCATAGGTGCGGTAAAGCCCCACGCTGTTCCAGCGCTATTTTTAGAGCGCTGTTTGGAATAGCGTGGGGCTTTTGATCATCTGCCCGTCAGTCATTTAGCAGTCCAACCAATTCTTTTACCAACTTCTTGTGTCTAATACACCTAAAAAAGTTTTCATACGTTTTTGTCTCTAACACAATCTTCTTTTCAAAGTCTCTCTTTGCCATTTCTTATGCTGTTTCCTATTATTTTCATTCAGATCCTTCTTCTAATTTCTGAAGGATTTTTTTTTTTTTAAGCTCTAATAACTTCCTTCACCTCACTTTTTAACCATGCCAATTGTCCTTTTGCCTTTCTTTCTCCTTTTAATTTGTGGCCTGGGCTTCCAGGATGGTATTTCTGAACAGTATACATGCCTGATCTAAATGTTTGACCTTTGCAGCTGCTCCTCTAAGTTTTTTTTGTTTTGACCATTCTCATGTTATAATCTTGCTTTTGAAAGTTAAATGTTAACATATAGTATTTCCTGTGTGTACTTACGCCAGAGATTATATAAAATCTGATCATGTTACAATCACTGTTATCAAGAGGCCCCAGCACCATTACCTCTTGCACCAGATCATGCACTCCACTAAGAACTAGGTCTAGAATTGGTCCCTCTCTTGTTGGTTCCTGAATCAGCTAACAGGAATCATAAGGAGCTGCAGTGGGAATCAAACTAAGTCTCCAATAGTCCCACTTCTTGGCTTCTTATTCTGAATCTGTGTAAAACACCTCTGATTCAGGCATGAACTGAGGACTCTATTAATTACCAGGGAAGTCTTTATATAGCCATTCAGCCAAATACCTCAAGTCCTCAGAATAACTTCAACAGAGATATAGAAATATACTAATCTAGGTCTTCCAGTTCAAAACTGAAAGAAGGAATAAGAAACGAATTGAATTTTGAGTCCAGGAACAACACAAGTGTTACAAAGTTTTAACAGATTTTATTTGGGTTCCAGTTAAGAGCCATCTACTGTTCTATTCATTAATACATTAAAGGAGAAAAATCTATCTCCCTGACTAGACACTGTTTCTGCTGTCTGGGACAAAGAGACACAATTTGGGCCTCTATCGTCTTAATTAAATGAATAATTTAAAATCCTTATCTATGGTGTCCCTATTCTTTTAGTGATTCCCTGTACTAATGAGAGGCACAAATTCCTTTAGCATTTCACACCTTTATACCATTCAAACCAATATTCAATAAGCCAGTCTCTTATACATAGACTCTGAAGACCTTTGACACAGCCCTGAAGGCCTTGCCTTGTCAGAACAGAATCCCAGATTTACTTTTTAAAAGGAAATCCCTCTGATCTAAATTACCCTGAGTAAACACTGAGCCATTTTTCACTGTTACTTACAATCTCAGCTCATGCACTCATTAACACACTCATTCTCTTCAATTTTATAATTATATTTGCCAACACTGAGCTTTCAGCAACTTTAAGCACAAAATTTTTTCTGTCATGTAGAGCTCCCATCGACACATTCACTCTCTCCAGTGTCTTCAGCCCCCCTGAGCATTGTAGCATTTCTGTGCTACTGAAAGAGAAGATGTAGATTGATTTCTAAAACTTTGCTGAAGATTCTATAAGCTTTTGCTGAAGATATTATAAGCTGTTTAATTAACCTTTGACACCTGTGGAAGTTTAGGAACTTCTGTTCAGAAGAAGCTGGTCTCAGACTGAAAGCAATTGCATGGTTCATAGAATCTATATCTCTGATGTGAGAGTGCAAACTTTGAAAACCTGTCTCTAGTAAATTCCAGTTCCCTGAAGTAAAGGGAAAATTATTCTCATCTGTCTCTTCTATAACGGCCAAGGGTGAGTTAATGAGGCAGAGAACCAAAACCACTTACAACAGAAAAGCCCTAGAAAGACTCATCTTTGCTATCATCTCTCTCCTGGCCACCCTTGTAGGATTTGTATTTCTAGTGAACAGTTTTCTCTATCATCATATCTTTGCCATTTTTTTTGTTTATATTTTCTTGTCCCTCCTCTTTTTTTTTTTGTATTTCATTCTCTATTTAATTTAGGTTTCTTCATTTCATTTCAGGTTTGTTTCTCAAAAAAAAAAAAAAAAGAAAAGAGTTAGCACCTATTGTTGAGGATCAGTCCATAAGTCTATGTGTCTGAACATTTCTGTTTGTACATGTTCAAATAAACACATGCATACAAACTAGAAATCAGGAAACAGTAGTGAACTGTGGTGTGGTAGGAAGGTCAGATGTCATCACTTGAAGATCAGCAGGGGCTGTGGCAGCAGTTGCTGTAGAGCTGGCAGAGATTCCCACTTACTCAATAATGAAGATCACTGTAAAACACAATGGTGGCACTGGCAGTTGGAGAGCTGGTCAAGGTTGGCACATCACTGCTTGTGAACAGCGTCGTTGTACATTGGAGGTGGCAGCAGTAGTGGCTGGTACTGTTGAATAGAGGAAGTGTTCTGAAAAAATGGCCTTAAAGAGTTGATAGTGGTTCCCACATCCCTGCTGGTGAAGAGCGCTGTGTAGCTGGAGGGGGTAATTGAAGGACCACTGCGAGTTGTCACTCCTTGGAAATAAGAAATGGGGAGCCGGTTGAAAGTCAAATGAGGGCAAGAGAAGGAAAGGGAGCAGGATGAGAAGAAATGGAAACGAAGTAGGAATATGCAAGTGTTAGTGTGTGTTCAGTGTGCCTTAATTTATTGCATGCAAAATTGATTTAACACATTAACCTAGGCAAGTAAATTTGATTTGTATATGTTAAAACATTTTTCAATGTTTAAAAAAAAAATTAAAACACGTGAAATGAACCCAAAATAATCAATGAAAATCGGGAAAAATGTATTTTCGGAAAAGATTCAATGTTTGTTTTGTTTGTGCACATCTCTAAAGGAAAGGGAAGGAAGGAAAACAAGGGAGGGGAGGAAGTTTAGACAGAATATGGGGTAGAGAGAAGAAGAGAAAAAGCATGCCTTATGGTCTTTATCACAAAGACATATATACACACACACATGCAGACCCACACCACATACAACAGCACCTCTGTCCCACGTGTGCACCCAGACATATCACATATCCAGGCATTAACCCCGGGATTCTATATAGCGTGCCTAGAGATCTGTACCAAAATCCAAGCATATTCTGTAATATGCATAACTTAATTGGCTTAGCTAGATACTTAGCATTGATAACAGCTCTTAATAAGCAATAATGAACACTAATTAGAATTTACACGCACAACTCACTAAGTGCATTCTGTAATGCAGTGTGCCTAACATCTAAGACTCGCAGGCAAAATGGGGTGTGGTTTGGGGGCAGAGAAATAGGCATTCTGAAATTTACATGTGTAGTTATAGAATATGGCCCAATGCGCCTAAATCTATGAGCTGGGATTTATGCCACATTTTTATTGGTGTAAATGAATGCATGTAGTTTTAGGCTCAAGGATGCCAACTAATCATATTGTATATACCGTGCCTAACTCTAGGCACCATTTATAGAATATGCTTAGTCGGCACTGATTTCTGCACTGAATTTTTATGCACCATATATAGAATTTCCTCTTAAACCCCAAATTCTAGAAAGTTGTATATCCAAACTTGTAACTAGTGTGCAAATTTGCATGCACAAGTTATGGAATAAGGTCAAATAATTTAATAATGAGCCAATAATTGGTGTTAATGAGCAATAGGCTATAATTGGCCTTAATTAGCACCAATTAGTGGTTACACTGTACTCAGTATTCTATAGTTTGCACATCTAACTGCAATTGAGCTAATGTAAGTGCTCGTGTCTAAAGTTAGGCATGTAAATGTGGACTTTTTAGTATTCTATAATGGCAGTTACTTGCACAACTGCCATTACAGAATTTGTGCTCAGCGCACATCATCCCACTGCCTAACTTTAGGCAGTCTGTATTGAATTACTCCCTGTATTCACCACCCCAACAAGCACACACATTAATTATGTTAGGCTTTATGGAACAAAAAAAATGCAGATTTTGAAAGCTTATTTTCCAAAGAAAAATGTACCCTACTGTGGGCAGAATATTTTAACTTTCCGGATGTGGCAACGCCTACTCAATTGAGGCGTAAGGCCTTTCTGCAACTAAAGTCTAAGCTTTTGGTTGTGGGAAGGGCCTTTTTTAAAAACAATTCCTTGTAAGTGCCTGGTCACATCTGGACCCATATCCCTTCATCCCTCTCTCTTCACAGCCTTCCATCTCTTCACAGCCATACCTACATGCCTTCTCATCTATCTACACGCACATCCCACACAAATACCTACATGTACAGTACCCATCATCCTAAAAATACCTCTATCCTCTCTCCCTTCCCCCCACACACCTCTACCCCCTCCCTCACATGTACACTAAGCTCCAAACACACATCAAGCATACAACCCACTCACATACATTTCTGTCCCCCAATGCAACTCTCTTCCATAGTCCACATCACCATGCCCCACCAATATTGTGCAAATACATACAGTATACCCCTGATTCTTCTAGATATGCATAGAGAAAGCCACAAATAACTACCCTCAAAACACACTAGGGGTGTGCAGCATCTGTTTGAAATAACATAGGACATGTTATTTCATGTTATCAAATGAACATAGAAAAACACATGAAATATGGTTTTGTTTTTTTTGTGAGTCATTAATAGTGTGTACTGTTTCAATAGAAGGAGAGGAAGAGATAGTGGATGGTATGGATGGCAGACTAGATGGGTCATATGGAGGGGCATAATCGAAAGGGCGCCCAAGTTTTCCTGAGGACGTCCTCACAGGACGTCCCGACGAAGGGGCAGGGAAACCCGTATTATCGAAACAAGATGGGCATCCATCTTTTGTTTCGATAATACGGTTGGGGACGCCCAAATCTTGACATTTAGGTCATCCCTAGAGATGGTCGATCTTAGACTTGGTCATTTCTGATTTTCGGCGATAATGGAAACTAAGGACGTCCATCTCAGAAATGACCAAAATGCAAGCCCTTTGGTCATGGGAGGAGCCAGCATTCATAGTGCACTGGTCCCCCTGACATGCCAGGACACCAACCGGGCACCCTAGGGGGCACTGCAGTGGACTTCAGAAAAAGCTCCCAAATACATAGCTCCCTTACCTGGTGTGCTGAGCCCCCCCCCCCAAAACCCACTCCCTACAACTGTACACCACTACCATAGCCCTTAAGGGTGAAGAGGGCACCTACATGTAGGTACAGTGGGTTTGTGGTGGGTTTTGGAGGGCTCACATTTACCACCACAAGTGTAACAGGCGGGGGGGGGGGGGGGGGGATGGGCTTGGGTCCGCCTACCTGAAGTGCACTGCATCCACTAAAACTGCTCCAGGGACCTGCATACTGCTATGATGTACCTGAGCATGACATTTGAGGCTGGCACAAAATATTTTTAAAGTTATTTTTTGAGGGTGGGAGGAGGTTAGTGACCACTGGGGGAGTAAGGGGAGGTCATCCCCGATTCCCTCCGGTGGTCATCTGGTCAGTTCGGGCACCTTTTTGTGCCTTGGTCGTAAGAAAAACAGGACCAGGTAAACTCATCCAAATGCTCGTCAGGGATTCCTTTTTTTCATTATGGGTCGAGGAAGCCCATGTGTTAGGCACGCCCAAGTCCCGCCTTCGATATGCCTCTGACATGCCCCTGGGAACTTTGATCATCCCCGCGATGGAAAGCAGTTGGGGACGCCCAAAATCGGCTTTCGATTATGCCAATTTGGGCAATCCTGTGAGAAGGACGCCCATCTTCCGATTTGTGTCGAAAGATGGACGTCCTCTTTCGAAAATAAGCCTGATAGTCTTTATCTGATGTCATTTTCTCTATTTCTATGTAGTTATATTATATGGATTTAAATTTGACAATATAATAACTAAGGAAAGGAAGAAAAGACAGCACTTAAATTACCTCCATAATATTTACAATTAAAAAGAAAAAACATCTAGAGCAGATAAAATCCCACTATATGCCAGGTAGGACTATAGAAATGATGGTAATATTATGACAATATTAACAAGAGGGGTTCAAAAGTAAATATTAACCAATAAGCAAAGAAGAAAACAAACAACATAATCCTTAGCAGGCTAGCTAGGCAACAACCCAAAATGAGAACAGAAAAAAAAATCAATTATCTGCCAAGCACAAGGAGTCTGCCAAGCACATTCCTTTATTTGGCACTTACCGGTGACTATTGAAAAAAAGGACTCCAGGTGTTGTTTGTCAATAAAAAGGATAAGTAGACCAAAAAAACATTAACTGACATTAAGAGGTATTTAGGGTAAAAAGCAGCCTCCAGGGCAATTATCCTTAATTTAAAAGCAAGAAAACTATTGCCAAGCACCTGGGCTTCTCTAGACACAGCAGGAATGATGGAAACTGTGTGTCTGAAAAATATGTTTCCCACATTTGCCCCCTTTTTATTGAGCTGTGCAGCAATTTGTTTTATTTTATTTATTTATTCATACTTGTATCCCACAGTTATCCAAAAACGAGTTTCGGTTCAATGTGGCTTACATTTAACAGCTGTTAGAGATTACATTCAATTACAAGGTTGTCTGTGTTTTATAGTGGTTGACAAGATAACTATTAGTGTGTATGGAATACTCATTGGGTATGTCTCAGTTCTTTTCTTGAATGAAAAGATGTGTTACAGTTAGAGGTTGTGTTGTGTATTGTTGTTCGGACACAAAGTGAATGGACTGTGTTGGCATCAGCGTATCATAGCCGCTAGCATGGCTTAGTAAACAGGGGGGGGGGGGGGGGTAGTTTTCAAGGGCCTTCCTTCTGGAACTCTCTTCCTCCACACATCCACCTAGAATCCTTATATCCTAAGGTCAAGTCTTTACTCATGACTTTCCTATTTGCAGAAGCCTTTGGTATTACATTGTGATTGTGTTTCCCCTTCCTTTTGTGTCCCAAACCCCACTACGTTGTTTTTAGAATTGTAAACCGCATAGTCGCTTTCATAGACAAATTGCAGTATAGCAATTACCTATCCTATATAATAATTCTCACCATCAACGTTCTAATGTGGGACTGCCTGTGTCCGTGCCTCCTGAGCTAGGCTCCGAAGCCCAGATGATGTCACTCACAGCTGATTCAAAGGCAAGGGGAGAAGTAGGGAAGTTTCCCTACTCCTCCCCCTGCCTGGGAATCAGCTGTCAGTGCGCCGCTCCCTGCCACTTCGGAGCAAGTGGCAGGGAGCGACGCAACAAAAAACTGCAAGCGCGGCACCACAACCCCCCCCAAGCACATCAAACACCCCCTCCCCCCACCCGAAGCACATCTACACCCCCTTCCCCCCACACACATGTCACTCCCTCCCTCCCTGTTCAAGGCCCCCTCACGCCCCTCCCACCGAGATCCACACTTCACCCTCCCTCCGATTTCAACACCCCCTTCCGCGTTACTGACCCCTGGACCCCCCTGCTGCGACCCTCTCGACCCCCCCTTTCTGCCCAAAACCCTCCCCTGCCGCCATCGCGTACCTGTGCTGACGGGGGACCCCAACCCCTGACAGCCGAAGTCTTCTTCTTGACTGCGCGGCGTTGCTTGAAGAATGATCTGATCAAGTTTATGTGTGTGATCAGATTCAGCAAGCAAACAACGCCGGCGCATACGAGAAGAGGACTTCGGCTGTCGGGGGTTGGCGTCCACCATCAGCACAGGTACGCGACAGTGGCGGCGGCGGGGGAGGGTTTTCACTGGAAAGGGGGGGTCGAGAGGGTTGCGGCAGGGGGGTCCAGGGGTCAGTAACGCGGAGGGGGTGTTGAAATCGGAGGGAAGATGGAGTCTGGAACTCGGTGGGAGGGGTGTGAGGAGGCCTTGAACTGGAAGGGAGGGAGGGGGGCATGGGTCTCGCAGGGGACAGAGCGAGACAGCGAGAGAGGGTTGGGGAATTACCTTGCTAGCGCCTGTTTCATTTCCTACCGAAACGGGCCTTTTTTACTAGTTATACATAAATAGCTAATCTTGATTCCAGCACTAACATTGCAAATAATATAGCAAGTAATAAATATGCAATAAGATTTGCAAGAATGCTATCTGCAATTCCTGCTAGAGATTCAGAAGAGAGCAAAATGTTTATCCCAAACTCTGTTTTTGAAGCTAAAGGCACAAATATAGGTGGCCAAGTAAACTGAGCAGCTTCGGAAGTTTCTCTACGATACCTATTTTTTTAAATTAAGAATTTTCAATAATTACAAAGAAATCTTGTTTTAGAAAAAGGAAAATAACATTTCACATTCTTTATCAAAGCCTAAAAGTCCACATTATGGAAGATTGAATAGAGTTACGAAAGTTCAATATTATAAAAATAAAAATAAATACATTACATAAATTCTGCACACATAGAATTAAACTTAAATCTGACAAAAAACAACCTGTTTCTAACCGTGGGGGAAACCTAGAAGTTTCCATAGAAGAAAGAAAACATTCCAAATGTGATGGGTCTAAAAAATGTAAGAATTATTTCCAGATGTGACCAAAATGTAAGAATTATTTCCAGATGTGACCAGGCACTTACTTGCATGCAGAATCATTTTTCAGCACACCTGTAAAACATGCCTTTTTTGGGGGGGGGGGGGGGGGGGGGGGAGGGCAAAAATGGACATGCAGCAAAATAAAAATTGACATGCATCCATTTTGGGTCTGAGACCTTACCATTAACTTAGCAGTAAGATCTCATGCTTTAACCGGACGGTAATGGTCAACGCATGTTCAAATGCTGATTACTGCCTGTGTACCAGAGAATAAAAATATTTTCTTACGCGCTTAAAAAATGAAATTACTGCCTGGGCCATGCAGTAGCCAGGTGGTAACTCATAACTGACGCGTGTTGGACGTGCATAGGCACTTACACAGCTTAGTAAAAGAGCCCCTTAGGCTTTAGCTGCAGGAAGGCCTTACACCTCAAGTGAGTAGGCCTTGCCACATCCAGAAAGTTAAAATATTCTGCCCACAGAAGGGTACATTTTTCTTAGGAAAATAACTTTCAAAATCTGCATTTTTTGCTCCATCAAGCCTAACATTATTAATAGGGTTGCTTTTTTAACAATATTTTCCTGAGATGACTCCAGAAAATTAGTCATATCCAAGCTATCTTCCTAGGAAGATAATAAAGCTGTTTAATTTCAAAAGACTCAAAAACTAATTGCTAAACATCTTTAAGATACATTTTAAGCAGTTCCATAAATAATGGGTAACTGGTATATTTAATAGCCTCAAATTACATACTCGGGAAGTATTTTCCAATGGGTCCATTTGCAAATGTAGCATCAGAATATCCTTAGTCAATACAGCTAATGCTGATTGACAAACATCAAATTGAGACTCTGCTTTTCTTAATAACTTCAAGCCTTATATCATACTGCACCATTTTTGCTGAGGTCTCCTCAGTGAACTTACTTACAAGGACCCATTTTCATGCAGTTTCTTATCCATACTAGTAACTGCATCAAAAATATCTTTCAAAGAAATATTCTGCTTTTCCACTAACAACGCCGAGGAGTCCTTGAAAGTTTTATATACACTCGAAACTGGATCAGGTAAAGTGGTTCGTACTGAGAAGGAGGATAATGACCCCCCAGCGTCCAAAGTTAAAAGAGCTCTACGATACCTTTTAAAAATGTCAGTCTCTGATATACTAAGAACATGAGGGAAATTAATTAGATGCAGATTTTTAGGTTTCACAGAAACATCAAATTTCTCAAACTATTTTCTTACTTTGGACTCTGAATTCTCACAATCAACAACCTAAATCCTGATATAGAATAGGAACACTAATCTGTTCTTGAATAATTTTACTAAAGGTGCGCTGAAAAACGGCCTGCGGTAGTGTAGGCATGGGTTTTGGGCGCGTGCAGAATCATTTTTCAGTGCACCTGTAAAAAAGGCGTTTTTAAAATTTTTGCCGAAAATAGACGTGCGGCAAAATGAAAATTGCCACGCGTCCATATTGGGTCTCAGACCTTACCATCAGCCATTGACCTAGCAGTAAAGACTCATGTGGTAATCAGGCGATAATGACCTACGTGCACCAAATGCCACTTGGCGCGTGTAGCTGATATGTGCCAGAAAATAAAAAAATATTTTTTCGGGCGCGCGTAGTGGACAGGTGCCAAAAATGAAATTACCATAAAGGCCACATGGTAGCCGGGTGGTAACTTGGAATTGGCATGTGTTGGGCACGAGTAGGCACTTACACAGCTTAGTAAAAGAGCCCCTAAGCTTTCCTTGGCATGAGGGTCTCCTTTCCATCTTCTGTCCTATTTCCTTTACTTCTTTCCCTACATCTCTCCCTCTGTTACTCCGATCTTTTTCTTTCATCTTATTTTCCTGCTTTTATTCTCTCAGAATTAAATGTCACCCTACTTCACCCTTTCCTTTTCTTCCTGCTTCAGCCTTTCACCTTTGCAGTTCTGCCCCCTGCTGGTTCCCTCTCAACTATCCATTTTCTCTTCTTCAGTTTTCAGATATCTAGTTCTTTTATCCTCAACAGCTACCTCTTTTCTGAGTTGCTCAGTTCCTCTGCCCTAAGATGGTTTGTGTGTCATTGGGAAATAACATGCTGAGTGCCTTTGTGAGTGATGTCTAATTGGATGGGTGAGATAGTTATTGGAAGGCAGGAAAAAAGGTGCTGGGTAGGTACCAGCTGAAGAAAAGCCCAGAGTATTGATTAGGAGATGAGTGGGACTAAAACAGAAAACCAAAAACAGCGAAGATGATCAAAAATTATATACGAAATAGGCGATGCTTCAGTTGAAAATCCAATAAGTCAATTTATTGAGCAAAAAATTATAATAAATAAAATACAACAGAATGGTCAGTGAGCAAGACTCGACACAGCTGTGTTTCGGCCTATCTGGCCTGCATCAGGAGTCTTTTTACCATTCAAAAGGTCGCTTTTTTGGATCTTTCACTGTGTGATCTGACAAATTTAACTTCGTTTTTTTGTATCGTCACCAAAAGTAACTTCTTGATTTTCTTAGCAGGAAAATATATATAACAATATCTCTCATCTGGCGTCTAACCACAAGTGTTAGCCTGGATTTGAGACAGTGCTGTCACTCCTTCAGTTCTGCTTCTATTCTGAATCATCAGTAGTAGCCATGTTTTGTGTGGCAACACATAAACCGCCATCCTACTGTGTCTTTCTTTCTGGATTAGCATAAAAGAACAACTAAACCTCAACATTTACTTCTTGTTGCTTGTAATAGTATACTTGTAAGATCAAAGCACCCTATAAACAATTGTCAGCCAGTTGCATTACAGCAGAGTTTGTCCTCTTGGCCCTGCATTTACTGTGTGGCATCACGGTTGTTTTCCTTTCCACCCTTACAATTTGTTTTCTAGGAAAGGGTATGGTCATGCAACACTCCATTGTAGCAACTAATGTACAGATTCATGAAGCATGTCATAGCTTTTTAAAGTAATATTTCAGACTTTTAAGCATTTCCCAAAAGAAGCACTGGCAATTCTGGTTGCTTGTCTATTGAGGAAACCACTTAGGCCTATCAATAAAATTGTCCTTTGCTTCTGCTGTTGTGTAAAGCTTCAGAAATGGAGATAGCATTCTCATTCTTCAAGTGCCCTAAAGCCCAACTTAAATTTAATTACTATCCATCATTTTGTCATGTTGTAGTAACATTGGATGCTCTCTTTATTACATCAGGTTCAGTAGTTTCAATAATAGGCTCAGAATCCTTTTGATTTAAGGTTGAATAATTCTAGTAGTTTCTTTTTTTGTTTGTCTTCGAACAAGGACCCATACCAACTTCTCATTGTCCAGCTAAAAGCTACTTGTCTCTATAAATATAACATTTTAAAATTATCCACAACCTATCAGCATGGTAGCAATCTGATTCACTAATTAAGGGTTTGATTTATTATGTCTTTTTGTCCCACTCTGTATCTATAAAAAGAAATAGAAAAGCCTAGTAAGTCAGGCACTGAAAAGGCAATTCTATAGGTGCTTATGGTTATGCATGCCACTTTGTGCGTAATTGTAGAGAGAAGTAGTACAATGTGGTCAGTTCACAGTCATCCTCACCACCATTCCCAAAGCAAAATAATACAAAACACACATTTAAATGGAAACCTCAGGGCCACAGCTTTATTAACTTGCAAAACTGCTAAATTAATATAATACAACTATTATTATACTTCTAGCCAAATGTAAACATGTTTAAACTTCTTTGCATATTTGACTAGACGGTGACATCCTAGTCATATAAATAAAAATCTCTCACCTCTGGTCTTCCAAGTACCCTTGCAATGATGCCAAGGGCCTTCTATTGAAAGGCTTGATATAATTTTCCCCAGCACTCAAATCATTTTCAAGTGGTAACAGAAGAGAAGATGTATATTCCTGCTCAAACATTCAATAAATTATAGTAGTTTGGCTGGAATATTCTCCTACAACACTCAATATTTCTTAACCAGGTTTCCCTGAACCCAACTTAAGTTCAGAGGTGTTTGGTAGTTTTCTTTGTACCACCTTACCTCTGAAAGAATAATTAGTCTGAGGTAACTCGGTACACAACTAGAATAAGGTATAAAAAGGGCAATGGTATTCTTCCAACAGAGTAAGGGCTACATATAGTACTCAAGAAAATGTCCAATCCAGTCACCAAGAGATGAACTCTATCAGAATGATAAAGGCCAGGGCAATTTGAAGTTATTAACTCATGAGTAACAATACTGCCTTCTAATAACAAGACCAACTTATTCATTTCAGAGTTTACCCTTTTTCTCAAACGCTCAATGGATTTAACCTTCTTAGTTCGTTTCTAGATCCTTCTGGGAATAACATTAGAACAAATAACTCTGACTTTAGAAAACATATCACAAAGTCCCCAAATATCCTTTTCATCTGCCTAATGCGGTCCACTCCGTTAACAGAGTATAAATCATTCCCCCCACATGTAATAACAAAATAAAAGGCTCCACAAACCAAAGCCTCACTATTAATAAAGCAGGGAACAACTGGTCCCATTACAGTCCTCTTATTCCAAGTAATAAATCTAAAATCCTTGCGAAATCAATCCCAAATGCGCTCCCATTCTTGACTTCTCAACACACTTCTGTGCCCAAAAAACATAAGAACCATCACAAATCCAAACCACAATCTCATCTGTCCACAGCAAAGGAATCATAGCTACAAAAAAACATTCAATTGATTAACATATTTCAATGCTAGTGTACGTGGAGGGGCATAATCGAACGAAAACGTCTATCTCCATGGGCGTTTATCTCCGAGAATGGGTCCGTGAAGGGGTGGACCAAACCGTATTTTCGCAAAAAATAGACATCCATGTTTTATTTGACAATTTGTGAGCTGTGCGGTTTTGTTTTTCAGCGATAATGGAAAATGAAAGCGCCCAGCTCAAAAACGAATAAATCCAAGGCATTTGTTCGTGGGAGGGGCCAGGATTCGTAGTGCACTGGTCCCCCTCACATGCCAGGACACCAACTGGGCACCCTAGGGGGCACTTTTACAAAAACCAAAAAAAAGGTAAAAGAGCTCCCAGGTGCCTAGCACCCTTCCCTTGTGTGTTGAGCCCCCCAAATCCCCCTCAAAACCCACTGCCCACAAGTCTACACCATTACTATAGCCCTAAGGGGTGAAGGGAGGCACCTACATGTGGGTACAGTGGGTTTGGGGGGGGTTGGACGACTAATAAGCATTAAGCAGCACAATTGTAACAGGTAGGGGGGATGGGCCTGGGTCCACC
This sequence comes from Microcaecilia unicolor, assembly GCF_901765095.1. NCBI lineage: Eukaryota > Metazoa > Chordata > Amphibia > Gymnophiona > Siphonopidae > Microcaecilia > Microcaecilia unicolor. Next base: position 435,677,485 of record NC_044031.1, read on the forward strand.
TGCCTGAAGTCCACTGCACCCCCTAACAACTGCTCCAGGGACCTGCATACTGCTGCCAGGAAGGTGGGTATGACATTTGATGGTGAAAATAAAAAGTTGTGAAACATCATTTTTTTGTGGTGTGAGGGGGTTAGTGACCACTGGGGGAGTCAGGGGAGGTCATCCCCGATTCCCTCCGATGGTCATCTGGTCATTTAGAGCACTTTTTTGGGACCTGTTCGTGTGAAAAAAGGGTCCAACAAAAGTGTCCTAAATTTTCGCGAAAAACGCCTTTATTTTTTCAATTATCGCCCTAACGCGTACATCTCTCCTCGGCCGATAACCACGCCCCAGTTCCACCTTCGCCATACCTCTGACACGCCCCCATCAACTTTGTCCGCATCTGCGATGGAGTGCAGTTGAAAACGTCCAAAATCGACTTTCGATTATACCGATTTATTCGTTTTTGTGAGATAAACGTCTATCTCCCGATTTGGGTCGAAATCTAGGCGTTTTTCTCTTTCGATTATAAGGTGGATAGTATTTATAAGAAAATGGACTTCATCTACCTATCTTTTTAATATCCATAACTGACAACTCTTGAGCAGCTGCAAATGATGCTGCCCCTATTCTAAAAGAATCAGTTCAAAAGAGCATACAATGAAAGCCATCCATTCTCAATGCAGACTTTAGCATGGACAGTAAACTGATAATGAATCAATGGCGTAAAATTGGCATTCTCAAACTAATAAGTACCATGTCTTACTGTCATAAAATTAATTGCAGCTTTCACTGGGCAAGTATTTAAAGCCTTCATTTGTCTCAAAACAACCCGACCCTTTCCCCAATTGATCAGTTTTTGACATGTTAATTCATAAAATGACCTTCTCAGCTTAATATCAACATCATTAACCAAAAGGCACCTCTTGGTTATACCCATTTTTGAAGAGGTCACTAACTCGCTTACTCTAATGGCCCCATAAAATGCCCACGAAAATGCTAGTCAAAATAAAACCAACTCATATGATGATAAATTTCCAGGAGTACTTCAAACAACTTTGATAGAATATCATAACTAATAGGCAATCTAAACCTAGTATTATTCAATGTGAATGGACTGCATCGGCATTACCACACCTGCAGCTGATAGCATGGTTTGTAAATTATTAAATGGGACTAGAGAATGGCCCAGCAATCCTACCCAATTCAATTTCTTTGCATAACTTCAACCTCAATCTCTTTGTGGACAACGACAGATGCAGAATTAAGGGACTTATTTATCAACATAGGATCCTTAAAAGGAATCTTAAATCCCTCATAAAAACCTTGGAATAATAGCTTTGCATCATCTTTAATAGGATACTGTACTAACCATTCCTGTAGTTGAGACAAATGAAATGGAGATGGGGCCTTACAAAATAACTCGAGGCCCACCCAGAAGTTCTGGATCACTGGTGGCTGGGGTGCAACTTCTTTTCCCTCACTCATCCCGGCCATGATGCTTGCACTTTAAATTAAGGGTGCCAGCTGGCAGCAATTCACACAGGCCCGCTCCAGAGCCTTCCCTCTGCCGCAATTTGCTATCTCAGAAACTGGAAGATGCATCAGAGAGGTTAGATCGTGGCAGAGGGAAGGCTCTGGAGCCGGCCTGTGTGAATCATTGTTGGCTGATGCCTTTAATTTAAATTGGAAGCACTTCAGTGAGGGTGAGAGAGGGAAAAGGAGTGAGTAGTGCTGGACTTGCATGGGGGAGGGGGGCTGGGAGAAAGTGGCTGGACCTGTGCAAGGGGGGGAGGGAAGGGAGAGAGTGGCTGTACCTTCAGGAGAGGGGGCTGGAGGCTGAGGAGAAAGAAGAGAGGTGCTGTACCTGTAGGGGGTTTGAGGCTAGAGGAAGGGAGAGAGGTTCTAGACCTGTAGGGGGGGGGGGGGGGACTGTGCGAGGGGAGAGAGGTAATAGACCTGCAGGGGGTCTGGATGTTGGAGGTTGGAAGGAAGGGATATAGGTGATGGACCTGAATGGGGGGCTGGAGGCCAGACGGAAGAGAAATAGGTGTTACACCTGCAGAGGCGGCTAGATGCTGGATGATGGAGGGGAGGGAGAGAGCTGTTGGACCTGTAGAGGGATAAAGGGAATGGAGAGAGATGCCAGACCAAGGGGCTGAAGGAAGATGGAGATGAGTAACTCTCAGTGGGAGAAAGAGCCAGGTGCTGGAAGGGAGAGGGAAGAGAGAGAGAGAGAGAGAGAGAGAGAGAGAGAGAGAGAGAGAGAGAGAGAAGCTAGATGGGTGAGGTCATAGAGGAGAGAGACACATTGGTGTGGGTGAGGGGAGAAGCTGGACACAGGGAGATATACAGAAACAGAGGGGAGATGATGGACATAGGGCAGGGGAATAAAGTAAGATACTGTATGAGGATGGCATATGAACACAGAGATGCAATGCCTGACACAGGGTGCGGAGGATATGGGAATAGAGAGACAATGCTGGACGATGGGGGAGAAGGGAAGGAGTATATGGACACAGAGGGGAGATACTAGACATGGGGGAACATAGAAACTCAGAAGGGAGATGCTAGACAAGGGAGAGCATAGGGACACAAGGGGTGATGCTGGACACAGGGGTAGGAGATAAAAGGATGATGATGGATGCGGCCATATGAACACAGTGGAGATACTGGACAAGAAATTATAGGAACACAGAGAAGGGAGTTGCTGAACATGGGGGAAAATAGGGACATGGAGACATAGATGGTGGACATGGAGAGAGAAGAAATGTCAAATGGACAGGTGACTCTATGATAGAATTATGGTTATTTGAATTAGTTTTTCTGTACAAGTTTTGCTTGATTTGTCTTTAAAATAAACATTTTAAAACACATCTTGTCATCAAGGGGTGGAGCTAGGTGGGGGTGGGGCTAGGTGGGGGCAGGGGGCCCCACCAAACTGGTCTGCACAGGGCCTCGCAACTGCTAAGACCGACCCTGTAAAAAAAGGGGACACGCAGTACATGTCCCTTTGCTGAAACAGTAGGTATCACCTCCAGAGCTGGCTTTTTGACATCAAAAGAGAGTCAGTTCCTTCAAGTACAGAATCCAGTTATTCCCACAATATACATAGTACCTAAGATTCACAAATCCATTAACAATCCACCCGGTAGACCATTAGGTTTGGGAAATGGCTCAGTTTTAGAACCTTTATCTATTTTTGTGAATTTTTTTTCTCCGCCCATGTGTGCCTTTGATTCTTTCATATATCAGAAACACTACAGATATGATTAACCTACTACAAGAGTTTGATGGAAATCTTACAGATACCATCCTAGTCATATTAGATACAGACTCTCTTTACACAAACATCCCACAACTCAAAGCCCTTGTAATCATTGAAGAAACACTAGGAGGCCGAAGCGACCATAGATGCATCCTGAACCGTCTTATACTGACATTCACAACTATTAACCTAACAAAGAACTATTTTTGTTTCCAGAATATTTTTTTTATCAACAAGTGTAGGAAACAGCTATGGGGGATTCTGTGACCCCCGACCTCGCCAACCTCTATGTGGCCAATTTCAAGAAGACATTCCTAGAGGATCTTTCGTTTAAAGAACACATTAAGCTATACAAAAGGTATTTAGATGACATTTTTGTCATTTGGAAGGGTGACCCCGTTTCTCTACAAAATTTTTTTAACTGGTTAAACACCAGAGATCAAGATCTCAAAGTTCAAAATGCACTATGATGCACAAGAGATTAACTTTCTAGATCTGTTAATAAAAGAAGATATGTACCATTTCACCACATCAATATACAGAAGCCAACCAATCATAATGTCTTTTTGCATTTCACTAGTTATCCTCATTAGCAGAATCTTAAGAATAACCTACCACTATGTCAATTTTTACATCTCAGAAGGGTCTGCTCAGATTCTGATGACTTTAATAAACAGGCTACTATCATGTCACAAAGATTCTTAAAAACAGGATACTCAGTACAACATGTAACATCCGGATATGTTCAGGCCAGAACAAAAGACCGTAAAGAGCTACTACAGGCTAGAAAAGAAAGACAGGCCCCTGATATAGTGTGCACCCTGAAATTCTCACATCTAGCAAACAAGGTACAGAAGTCCATATACCATCACTTACATATCTTAGAAGGACATCAATATTTCAAAGATAAGCATCTTCTGATTGCCTATTCGAGAGAGAAGAACTTAAAAGAAATACCTGTTCCCTGCACCTTACTGGAAGCCAGACCTGTACCCTCAGAAAACATTTTGGGACATTAAAAATGTGGCTCCTGCAGTGTCTTTTGATATGTCCTAGAGATAGAGACCTTCACACATCTAGAGACAAAGAAGACGTTCAAGTTGTGTCACACATCAAACTGCAATACTTCCCAGGTTCTTTGCATAATTCAATGCCTGTGTTCACTTTTGTATATTGGTAAGACTAAAAGAATGATAAAGACCCACATAATCGAGCACCACCATAGTTGTATCAACAGGAACATCAAGTTTGCCCCCCTTGTCAGCCGTTGGAATTCTGTAGGCCACTCTATAGGTGATCTAAACTTTTTTTTGTTTAAAGTTATTTGACAGAGTTGGAGGAGAGGAAATAGAGATAATACATTACTACATGAAGAACAAAAATTGATTTTCAGTTTTAAAACTATTCCCTCCCCCCCCCCCACAGTGACTTGAACATAGATATTGAGTATCATCCTTTCTTATGAATCATATTTCAATTCTACTCGTGATGAACATCCATTATGCTTATTCTTACACATATACTGCGTGTTCCCTTTTTTATACTCTTGACATTCTGTAGTACACCTTTTTAACCTATGCCCGAGGTATTTTAATCCCATGCCTAAGATGTTTCAACACAGTTTAAGTTGTATCAATGTTTGATCCATGCCTGAGGTATTTTAATCCAATGCCCAAGGTGTTTCAATACATCTTACATATACATTAGCTCAGCAAGATGCTTTTGCACCTTTTTAGTTGGCATGGTATTATATTTATGCAGATTTTGTTGCTAAATCAGGTAAGATTTTTATATTATTGCATACATCTGCTGTACTATGTTAATCCATTCAGTTCCATCCTTACAGACTTTCATTGCATTAATGTCATTATTCAAATTACTATTATGCCACTCTTACGGAAATAAGTGTATCATTATTTATATTTCACTTTCATCTTTTTATTTTTATTTTATTGTATTCAATTGATCTTTTTCATTATTATTCCTTATTTTACCCTATTTTTGCTCAGATTCACTTTTGTCCTCACGTACATATACTGTCTCTCTTTTTTATACTGTTCTCCCGTTCTTAGTGCACTGACACCATACACGGTGTTTCTCATTGTTTGGCGCCAATTCACTGCTGGTATATAATGTTTCACCTTCACACTGAAGTATTGAGTTCTTTTGGCAGCACTGCATCTTTTTAAAGGTAAGCCTTTTCACACACGTTATCTATACCAAATTGATATTCATTCTTATCAACAGCTTATGTCTTTTGGGGTATTTATAAACACTTGTTTAATATTCAGATTGGCAAAAGCTGCATATGGCATGCACTGTCTGTATTATTGATTTTCCTCACAACAGACCAGTATGAGTAGCTGATATCATAATGGCTAACTAGTCCACTACAAAATATATTTCAAAATGTATGTATAAATATGAAATGCCCTCAGATAATATGAATTCATTCAGATAGGGCTAGATTCTATATATGGCGCCTGAAAAATCCACGAGGTTAACAAGGCCAAAGTGTTTGGACTAAATCCCACAGATTATAAATTGATCATAATGGTGTAAGGAGACAGCATGTTGCTTCCCATTTTATTTAAGTTTAGGCAGGGTTAGGTGACAGAAGAAAAGTGTGAAAAGAAAACAGCTGAGGACATCAGAAGATCATCTGGAAAATAAACGGCCCCCACGCAAGAAAGAATAAATTGTTCCTGGAACAAGAGAGAAATCTTCAGCTAAGTAATTTTGCACATAACCACCATTTTAAAGGAGACTTTGTTTTAGGGAAAGTTAATAAACATACTTACCTGGGCTAGGTCTATGCTAGATTCCATTGAGGAAATCCTGAAAATACAAAACAACAGCACAAAGAATCACATTCTTTATTTAATGTAAAATGTTTAAGTCAATTTAACGGAAATTTTACACTAATAGTGCTATTTAAACATTGATACTTATCTGATAGTTCTTGTGTTCTTGGTACTAAGAATATTTCTGTTAAAAGAAATGAAATGGGTAGAAAATAAGTATAGTTAAATTGACATATCAGAATGCACATTTAGGTCTGAAGTGAAATATTATTGTTCAGTAAGTGAGAAACTGTTAAAAATGTTAAATTTTTCTAATTTGTAATACAATTTGTAAATTGGTTCTGGATCCTTCTATTTGGGTAAAATCTTAAAATTAGTGTTTTTCTTCTTTCAGACTGTGAGTATGGGAGACAAGGTTAGTTTTATTTGCACCCTCCGTTTTTTTTAGAGGTGTGGCTCAAGGTATTAAATATGATTACCAACATCAGGTACATTGAATCACACACATTCACTCTGAAACAGAGAGGGGTAACAAGTCTGTGAAGTGTGGGTAAGGAAGACATCGAGGAACTGGACAAGACAGTTAGAGATGGTGAGTTGGGTCAGACCTGCATTGATTGCTAGCACTGACTGAAAAGTGCCAGTGGCAAGAAAAGCGAGGGAGGTTGAGACTTTAAAGTAAACTGGCTTATTCCTGTATGTCCTGGTCTGAAGGAGGGGCTCTAGCTGGTCACAGAGGTGCTGTATGGCAGCCCTATCATAGCAATACCTAGTAAGGCATTCCTAATCAGTGAGATCCAGGAAGAGAGTCCTGGGCCTAAATGCTCTCAAATAGGAGTATCTCCTCCATAGTCTCCCCTCCAAACTCTTATCCACATCCAGTAAAGTGATAGCCACAATAGCATTCAGCACATCTATGATTGACATACAGGTGTCCCACCTCCACAGTAACACCACTGTGTACACCACCTATTGCACCCAGTGAGAGCTAGCACTAGCACACAGCACACAGCAGTCACTCTCCCAGCACCAGCAAACAGTCCTAACAGACACAGCAGCAGCACAAAGCACTCACTCTCCCAGCAACAGCACATAGCTTCTCATAGAAACAGTAGCAGCACACAAACTCTTATCCACATCCAGTAAAGTGATAGCCACAATAGCATTCAGCACATCTATGATTGACATACAGGTGTCCCACCTCCACAGTAACACCACTGTGTACACCACCTATTGCACCCAGTGAGAGCTAGCACTAGCACACAGCACACAGCAGTCACTCTCCCAGCACCAGCAAACAGTCCTAACAGACACAGCAGCAGCACAAAGCACTCACTCTCCCAGCAACAGCACATAGCTTCTCATAGAAACAGTAGCAGCACACAACATACTGACAAACTGGGATTGGACAAACACTTTAACAATGAGAGATAAAAGACAATCAAGTAGGGAGATAGAATGGGAGGTGTGAGGCTTTGGGGACAGTGAAGGTTTGGCGAGGGAAAATGGTCAGATACAGAGCAAGGCATTGGCGCCTGGTATCAGAGGCTTGGGGAGGCTAAGCCTCCCCAGCTGAAGATCGGATCCTGATGACGACGACGCTCGTCCCAACTGCCCGCTCTCTTTCCCCCAAAGATCTGTTTCCTTTTTTTTCTTTTAAATTTATCTCCAGTCTGGCAGCGCAGCGACAGACAGCATCAGTGAAAGTGCTCCCAGTAAAAGGCGTTTCTCTTCGCTTAGTGCCCCGCCTTCTTCTGACGTCATGACGTCAGAAGAAGGCGGGTCACTGAGCGAAGAGAAGCGCTTTCAGTGGGAGCACTTTCACTGACGCTGCGCTGCCAGACTCGGAGGTAAATTTGAAAGAAAAAGAAGTAAAGGGATCTTGAGGGGAGAAGAGGGTGGGCAGTTGGGGCAGGGGAGAGAGTGAGATGCATGGGATGGCAGGGCTCAGGGAAAGAGGGGAATTGCTGAATATGGGTGAATGGAGGGGGGCAGGGGAGAGAGGATCATGGATGGGATGGCAGGGCTCAGGGAAAGAGGGGAATTGGTGAATATGGCTGAATGGAGGGGGCAGTGGAGAGAGGAGCATGGATGGGATGGCAGGGCTCAGGGAAAGAGGGGAATTGGTGAATATGGCTGAATGGAGGGGGCAGTGGAGAGAGGAGCATGGATGGGATGGCAGGGCTCAGGGAAAGAGGGGAATTGCTGAATATGGGTGAATGGAGGGGGACAGGGGAGAGAGGATCATGGATGGGAGGGCAGGGCCCAGGGAGAGAGGGGAATTGCTGAATATAGATGAATGGAAGGGGCAGGGGAGAGAGGAGCATGGATGGACATGGATGGGAGGACTGGTCCCAGGGAGAGAGGAAAAATTGCTGGACATAGAGGGGAGGGGAGGGAAGAGAGAGGAAGGAGATGAGATGAGGGAAAAGGAAAAGAGGAGAAAAACTGCACATGGATGGAGAAAATAGGCAGAAGCTGGATCCACTGGACTGTTAAGTCTGCGGAGGACCCAGCTTTTACTTACAGATGTAGGACAAGAAATGAAGAAGAAAGGCGGAAAGTAAAGAAATAAATGGAAAGGAAGCCCTGGAAATGGAGTTAAGAGGACAGATAGCAGCAGAATCGGATACTGGGCCAGCATGATCAGAAAAACAGTCACCAGACAACAAAGGTAGAAAAGATAATTTTATTTTCATTATAGTGTTTGGAATATGTCCACTTTGAGAATCAGGTGCTCAACATTAAAAGTTTATATTTATTTACTTATTTATGGCATTTATCCCACATTAAACATGAATTAGGGTGTTTTGTGGCTGTACATGAGAATTGTGATATTATGATCCCTTGTTTCATATTGTTGACGGTCTGCATTTTCCATATGGGTGGTATATTGGTGTATTAAGTTCTGCCCAGTGTAATATTTATGGCACAGTAAGGTTCTGAGTGTGTTTTTGCACAAAGTTGTGCATAGTGTTTTGCAGTTGAGCGATTGTGGTTAGTATATGCTTTGAGCAACCACTTTATTCTTTGACATATGATACATATCCAATATCTAAATTTAATAAAAGGTATTAATTGTGACTTTTATTTTTATTTTTTTTCTGTGTGTTATCAGACAATTATGGATTTAAGCTCCACCCTGGCCCCACCCCTAACCCCACCCCCTTTAGCCTCCCCAAACAGTTGGGCCACCGACCGCCTATGGAGCAAGGGATGTGTGTGGCTGTGGGGCTAGCAGGTGTGGGCAAAGACTTGAGGAGGTGAGACACAGAGGAGGCAAGACAGGAAATGTGAGGGTCAAAAGGTTCAGACTGGGGCAAACAAACAAAGGTAACAAACCACTCAGCAACTCGTCACTATTTCTCACAAATTACCAATTCCACTTCTCCACTCTCCAACTAAGAAAATCCACAGATGTGTCCAAAGACAGATCTGACATTGACCTGGACACTTTTAAAGCAGATCTAAATCACATTTTTCTTTCATTCCCCAGGAAGTCATTTTTTTTATCTGTTATTAAAAAAAAATCCATCACATAACGTCACCATCTCATGCACACTCATGAAACACCCCTTCTTAAAATATTTTGTTTTTGGAGAGTATGAGACTTAAACTTTTTTTTTTTTTGGGGGGGGGGGGGGGCGGTATGTTTGATTATATGGTTTAGAAATTTTTGTGTGAGAAACATGTCCACCTGCCACTTGTGCTATTTTTTGGACATTTGTTTCTTTTGATTATGAATCCCATAGTATTTTGGGCATGATCACCATGTGATTAGCCTCCAATTGTCTCCACTAAGACAAGTGTAGGGGAGGCTAGCCATCCTTACTCAATTTAAATTAACTAATAGGACATATGGATTGAGAGGCATGGCCTCGGTCCTATTCCAATTGATCTTGTATCCTGATAAAACTCCAGACTGATCTATACGCTGATCTATAAATATGGGATATCCTGAAGATGTAGAAATATAACAAGATCATCTGCATATGCAGCTATTTTACTTAAAGCTTATACCACAAAACATTGGTGATCCCATGATATGTAGCATTAAAGTCTCTAAAGCCAAGTCAAAAAATCAATGACGAAAGGTGACAACCCTGCCAGTTTCCTTTACAAATATGTACAGGGGCTGACAATTGAGAATTAACTCGTATACATGTAATAGATTGTGAATATAAACTCTGCGTTTTCTGTAAAAATCTAGATCGCAGCCTAAACCATCTTAAAACGTGAAAAAGGAAATTCCAGGCAACATTGTGGAGGAGTGGCCTAGTGGTTAAGGGTGGTGGACTTTGGTCCTGGGGAACTGAGTTTGATTCCCACTTCAGCACAGGCAGCTCCTTGTGACTCTGGGCAAATCACTTAACTCTCCATTGCCCCATGTAAGCCGCATTGAGCCTGCCATGAGTGGGAAAGTGTGGGGTACAAATGTAACAAAAAAAAAAAAAGCCTTTTTAGTGTCTAAGGCTAACGCTATGACTGGAATGTCCTATTGTTAAGCTATGTTCAACAGGTCATAAAACAAATGAGAATTAGCAGAAGAAAGTCTACTCTTTATGAGCCCCATCTGAAACGTCCTACTAGAGAAGGCAATACAGCTGAAAGGTGCTGGGCTAGAATTTTGGTATAAATCTTGTAGACGCTATTTAAAAGAGAAATGGGACAGAAATTGGTAACATATTGGTGATCCTGATAAGGTTTCCAATGAACCACAATGGTGGCTTCCATAATGGAGTCCTCCAATCTCTCCTGGTTGTCAAAGGTCTGAAATAGTTCCCTTAACCTAGGCACCAACTCAATATGGAATAGGAGTCCATCCAGAACCTATATGTGGGTACAGTGGGTTTTTAGTGAGTTTTGGAGGACTCACAGTTTCCACCACAAGTGTAACAGGTAGGGGGAGGTATGGGCCTGGGTCCACCTGTCTAGAGTGCACTGCACCCACCACTAGACTACTCTGGGGACCTGCATGCTGTTCCAGTGGACCTGGCTAAAACATATGAGGTTGTCATAGAGGCTGGTGAGTACAATTTTTATTCACATTGTGTGGGGGTGAGATGGGGTCAGTGACCACTGGGGGAGTAAGGGGAGGTCATCCTTGAATCCTTCCAGTGATCATCTGGTCATTTAGGGTCTTTTTGTGTCTTATTTGTTGTAAAAACAGGTCTAGACCAAAACATTGAAGTTTTTGCCCTAGACATTTTGGTTTTGTTCTATTATGGCTACAAAATGTCTGTGTTAGGCTCACCCTAATCCTGCCTTCAAAATGCCTCTGACATGCCCTCTTATGATCTGGACTCACTGCAGACAAATTGCATAGATAGGCGTCTGCAAAATAGGTTTAGAAAATACCGATCTGGATGTTTTGAGAAGAAATTAGTCCAAATGCTGCTTTATGACACTTTTTGGATGTTTTTCTCTTTCAAAAATGAGCCCCTATGTATAAGTAAGGCTAAGTACTTTGAAAATATGCCTCTGAATTCGATAAATAAATCAAAAATAATAATTAAAAAAGTGGGTGGAACTAAAAGAAACAAAACCTGAATTTATGATTTTCCATTTCAGAAGTACTGTTTTTGCCTGATTAATTTAATGCTGATATATTGGACTCAATTTTGAAAATGGGCACCAAAACAAATGCATGCTAAGTGCTATTCTATAAATGGTGCTCCAAGTTGGGTGCCATTTATAGAACAGTATTTAATCCATTCTCAATTTTTGGTGCAAGGATTTACACCAACTGAACCCTGGTATAAATCTTCATGCCTAAATTAGGCACAGATCCCCCTGAATTCTATAACGCTGCACACAAATCCTAGAAATGCCCCTCCCATGGCCATGCCATCCATGTGGAAACATTTATGTGTACATTTTTATAGAATAGCAACTATAAAATGCATGCATAAATTCCAATTATTGCCAATTAGTTCCAAGAATTGATTGTTAGCGCCCAATTAGCAGCTTGAATTGGCTCGTTAAGCAAGTAAATAGAGTGCACAATTTGAGCATGCCCAAATTTGTGCATGCAATTTTGAGCGCAATATAAAGAATTAGGCAGATTACCTAGATACATCAACAGGAAAACCAGTTAGTAAACAAAAATATTCTCAAACCCTGAAAAAAGAGAAACAAAACTTGAGAGCAGCAGTAAAAAGCCTGTTGCTTCTGTTTCTGCATTAATTAAAAGAAAACCAGACAATATGTCCTGTAAGTCCTGTAAGTAGACATGTATATTTACTTTTCAAAGGTATATATTTAAAATACCTTGGACTTACAAAGGGGAAAGATGCCTGCAAAGGAGAGAATAAGTATGCAGATTTGATAAAGTCAGCCACAGATAATTAATGTCCTCCTTTAAGTTTAAACCTGGACTACTGGAGCATGTTGGTTTAATATGTAGGTAGGAGTGAATTTTCAGTGTTAATACATTAAAGATTTTTAATTTGTCACAGTGCATACATCTATATAGCACAGCTGCTTATCCATCTCTCCTAGTAGATAGGCTAGATTAGAGTGTTTATATTTCAGTTTTTGTCATCCAGGAAAAGATAATTTGTTTTTGAGAGTAATTGGATTAAGCTAAAAAAATAAAAATAAATAAAAAATAAATAAAAAAAAACAAAAACAGGAGAAGGGGAATTTATGTTCAAGAAGAATCTCTCTCCAAAAAATGGCCATTTGCTAGACATTTTTGTGCTCAGTGCATCTATTTTTTAGGTGTATTTTCAAGAAAATAAAAAAAAGTTCAAGGAAAAAATGTACAAAAACAAGCCATTGAGATGTATGGGGGGAGGGGGGCAGCATTCTTAGTAGACTGGCCACACAGACATCCCAGCAGAGCAGTGGGGCACCCTAGAGGGCGCTGCAGTGGACTTCACATAAAAGGTCCCAGGTACACATCTCACAGTTGCCCCCTTATATTGTATGATGAGCCCTCCAAAAACCAACAAAAACCTACTATACCCAATGTACACCACTATAATAGCCCTTATGCCTGCAGGTATCACCTATATGTAGGTACTGTAGGTTTTTGGTGGGCTTTGGAGGGCTCATGAAAGACTCCAGAGGAAATTGGAGAGTCATGGGATAGAAGGTAGTGTCCTATTGTGGATTAAAAACTGGTTAAAAGATAGAAAACAGAGAGTAGGGTTAAATGGTCAGTATTCTCAATGGAGAAGGGTAGATAGTGGAGTTAACTAGGGGTCTGTGCTGGGACCACTGCTTTTTAACATATTTATAAATGATCTAGAGATGGGAGCAACTAGTGAGGTAATTAAATTTGGTGACGACACAAAGTTATTCAAAGTAGTTAAAACGCAAGAGGATTGTGAAAAATTACAAGAGGACTTTATGAGACTGGGAGACTTGGAAGATGACGTTTAATGTGAGCAAGTGCAAAGTGATGCATGTGGGAAAGAGGAATCTGAATTATAGCTATGTATAGGAGTCACTGACCAGTAAAGGGATCTAGATGTCATTGTTGATAATACTTTGAAACCCTCTGCTCAGTGTGTGGCGGTGGCTAAGAAAACAAATACAATTTTAGGTATTATTAGGAAAGGAATGGAAAACAAAAATGAGGATGTTATAATGCCTTTGTATCACTCCATGGTGCAACCGTACCTCAAATATTGTGTGCAATTCTGGTCTCTACATCTCAAAAAATATAGTGGAATTATTTTTATTATTAAAATGGTATTGGGGAAAATCCACTGCTTACTTCTGGGAGAAGCAACATAAAATGTTTTGTACTTTTTTGGGATCTTGCCAGGTATTTGTGACCTGGATTGGCCACTGTTGGAAATAGGATGCTGTGCTTGATGGACCTTTGGTCTTTCCCAGTATGGCAATACTTATGTACTTATAATTAGAAAATGTACAGAGAAAGTCAACGAAAATGATTAAGGGGATGGAACGAATTCCTTACGAGGAAAGGCTAAAGTGGCTAGGGCTCTTCAGCTTGGAGAAAAGATGGCTGAGGGGAGATATGATACAGGTCAATATAATATAATGAGTGGAGTGGAATGGGTAGATGTGAATTGTTTGTTTACTCTTTCTAATGATACTAGGACTAAGGGGCACACAATGAAGCTACAAGGTAGTAAATTTAAAATGAATCAGAGAAAATATTTCTTCACTCAACGTGTAATTAAACTCTGGAATTCATTGCCAGAGAATGTAGTAAAAGTGGTTAGCTTAGCGGGGTTTGAAAAAGGTTTTGATGGCTTCCTAAAAGAAAAGTTGTTAAACATTTACCAGCACACCACTGGTTAGAAGAAAAAGTTTGCCTTTTTGTGGGTTTCACTAATATTTGCAACAGAGTGAACACCTCTGAGGGAGTGGACAACAGGAGAAGTGATCTACAAAAATTCAAAGAATGGTTTAATTTCAGCAGTTAAATTTTTAAAATTATTTATAGTTGTCAGAATTACTACAAGTATCCTTTGTTACAGAAATATTTAGGAGAGAATGGAACCAAAATTGAATAAAGAGAAAGAAATTACATTCACCAGGCAAAGAAATACTCTCCCAGCATTAGATCACAAATATCAGAGGTCGTAGTAGATAAATAGTAGAGTAATTATCTATCTCTCACAACTAAACCACTTGGGGAAGCAGGCAAACTAGATACTTTCTTCATATCTATAAAGAATGTAATTATTCTGGAACAAAAATATATATTTAACACTCAAATAATTAAGTAGGCTTTTACATAGATATCAAGGAAAAAAATTTGCTCAAGTGCCAAGAATTCTTGATGCATGTATAAAACAATTCAACTCTCTTCTGTGTCTCTCATGCAGCATCCAGATATATCTATATTCTTTGTTCTATAAAGAAAACAGCAGATTTCCAGAAGTATAGATTCATAAGCATATTCATGTTAAAAAAAAAAAAAACACTGATCAACAAAGTGGCCCACTCTTGAAGCACCTCATCAGATGATTCCAGTATTGTAGAAATGTCCAAATTTTCATGTCTTGCCTCTCTTTGAACTGTAGTCTGTCCTTGAACAGTCTCTTTCCTGTTCCTGCTCTTGAGCTGGGTTCCCCTTGCCTACCCAAAGCACTCCTCTCAAACAGTTACTGCCTTTGACTGACAATAACTCTCCCTTAACTCAGCATTAGAGTATTGGGCCTTTCCAGGTACTCCCTCTCCTCCAAGGGTCCTGGCAGGGGTAAAGGTAATTGAAGACATGTGCACAAACAAACAAGAACTTTTATTACCTTCAAATCTACTGTCAATCACTTAACTAGAAACATTTCCCTCTGCAACTTATCCCGGGAGCCTACCCCCTTGGGCTGAATCCCCTTCTTCCCACAATCTCAGATGACTTCTCACAACTCCAGAACCCTCCCCTCAGAGACTCTGGAGAATTCTCTCAAATGACTCTAGTAATCCCCATTATAATGGGGGATTACACTATGTTCCTATATACCAATTACATTCTACTGTAAGTATCTTCTGCTTACATGTTTTATATCAGTTGAAAACCATGGGGAAACTTTCCCCTTTTGGTGCTATAGAATCAAGTATCATGGACGTTACTATATTCCATGTGTCTACCAAACTAACCACATCCATACACAGGCACAGTCACCCACTCACAGTTCCGAATATGAGGGCAGCGGATAGGTCTTGGGAAATAGCATGTAGAGGAAAAATAGGGATGGGGCAAGTAAAAAGAGAGGGGGGAGGGGGAAGACAGAGAGGGGGAAAGGGTGAGAGAAGGGGTAGGAGAAAATTCCATGTTTTTTCAAAGACACATAAAGCTTCAAATCAAGAATGTGAATAATTATATTTGCCAAAGTCAGTGACACCTTTTAGCAGAAATGAATTCTGAATTTGGCAGAATTGAACCTCTAAGGTAAAAAAGAAACACCAGTGGATAAGCATACACATTTCCTGTCAAACCGTTTATCTTTCTGAAAGATGCACTTTTATCTAAATGGAAATCATCTTTAAATAATTGATCTGGCCCATCAAAGTTAAGGTATCTGAAGCTGAAAACAAATCTTATTTATATCAAGCAAACCTATGTCTAATTAAATGAGAAATTATATTCAGAATTATATTCCTTATTCTTTTTATTGCTTGGACTTGAAAGCCATCAAAAGATTTTTGATCTGAAAATGCAATGCATGAGACATGAGTAATCTTTTAATTTCTGAACAATGTAAATGCAGGATGTCACTTCATTGTGATCAATTTTAATTAAAAGAAAAAAGGACACAAGGAGATACGAACATTTAAAAAATATACTTTTTATTTCATCCCAATTTAATAATGAGAAGTGAGGATGATATTATACAATAACCCCTTAATTCTATGAATTTGCCCATAAACATTTACACTTAGTACTGAATTCTATAAATGGTGCCTAAAAAATCAGTGCTGAAAAAACAGCATTTTGTTCTATTTTATAAACAGCTCTTAAAGTTAGGCAACATTTATAGAATAGTGTTCAGTGCTAAGAACCTCAACTATATTTAGGCATGACCATTTATACCAACAAAATCTTGGTGTAAATCTCCATGCCTGAGGGGCCCTTTTACTAAGCCATGTTAGCATCTACGGCCACCCAACGTGTGCCAAAATTGAGTTACCGCACGACTACTGCATGGCTCTTGTGGTAATTTTATTTTTGACACGCGTCCGATATGCGCATCTGAAAAATAGCTCTTATTTTCGGGTGCGCGTAACAGACACGTGCCAAGTGGCATTTGACGCGCATAGGTCATTACTGCTCAGATTCTTTACCACTAGGTCAATGGCTGGCGGTAAGATCTCAGACCCAAAATGGACAAGCAGCAAAAAAAGGCCTTTTTTACATGTGCGCTGAAAAATGGATCGGCGCATGCACAAAACCCATGCCTACACTACTGCAAGCCATTTTTCAGCGCGCCTTAGTAAATGGACCCCTAAATTAGGCACAGATTCTCTTTATTATATAACAATATGCATAAATTAAAGGAATGCCCCCGATCTTCCCATGACCTTACTATGGCTGTGCCCCCTTTTAGAACCCTCTCATGATCCTACACCAAAATTTACATGTGTAAATTTTGATTAAATCCAATTAGTGCCAATAATTGCTTGTTAGAATCTCAATTATCGGCGCTAATTGGCTTGTTATTCAATTAAATTGTACACACAAATTGAGCATACGTTCAAGATGTTCAAGTTTGCATGCACAATTTTTAGCAACTTATATAGAATTTGGGAGTTAGTATGCAAAGTTGCTTGCACACATTAATGAATAAAGTGGCACATTCCTGGTTCACAGGAATCTGCCATAACTTGGCTGAGCCGATGTCAGGGCTTAAATAGTGAATAATTTAAAGGGGTAATAGAAGATGAAAGGAGGAAGAAGAAAAGGGGAGGGATTGGAGACAGGAAGCTGGATTCCTGATTGGTGAAGTGCTTTGAGAGATTCCACCAATCAATAATGGTCTACTTGGAGAATTTTGGTGGGGTTTAGGCGGGAATCAGTCTTATATTTTAGTGAGGGGAATTGGGAGATGATGGAGTTTTTGTTGTTTTGTTTTTGTCTCCTATAGAATTGAGTTGCTTACTTGGACTGCAGCTGTGCAGCATCAGGAGGTTCGGAGCTGGTTCTAGTGCCACAAGGCTGTGGAGTTGCTGCTTCCTGGTTTCTCCTCACGAGGTTTGGTGTGGGATCTGTATGGGACAGGTGGTGCTTGCTCTTTGTGTCGGGCATAGTTGCCGTGTTGGACAGTGGTGCGATGGTCCTAGCTCTGCTCCACTGAGTATGCTGCAACATTTTGTGGAAGGGGTGAGTCAGTATTTTGTGAGGTAATATTTGTGATGACTCCTAGATGGGGGGGGGGGGGGGGGGGGTATGGGGGCTGTGATATGTATGGGAGGAAGCTCAGCCCAGGAGTTGGGTAAGTGAGTTGTCAAGAGACCAGTTAATTTTTTGGAGGGTGAGTCTGGGTGCGGAGGTGCTGAAGTATGGAGGGAAAAGTCCTTGGGGGATGGTGCTAGGGCTTCTTGGGATAGGAGTCATTGTGCTTGCAGAGGACCAGGAGCTTTTGGCTGTGTTCAGACCACTTCTGCAGTGGTGAGAGCTGAGGATGCACAGATGCCAAGTAACTTTTCTGCAGATATGGAAGCTGTTTTGGATTTGGATCTCAGTGACTTGCTGATGGCTGAGTCTGCTGTAGAAGACTTGGGGTTTTGGGAGTCTGCAAGGGATAGGGGGGCAGGTAGCTCTGGGTGGGAGAGGGTTACATAGTGCTAGAAAGTCTAAATGCCAGTCTCTGCGAGATAGGTTAAACGCTTGGATAGGTAGAAAGGTTTGCGGTGTGCTGTGGGCTCAGGTTCATTCAAGGTATGAGACTTAGATTCTTCAGATTCAATGGAATCCTCTTCATCTGAATCTGATATGGATATTGGGTATGAGGTGGGATTGCAGGGGAATTTGGTACAGAATACTGGGGCAGCTCAGGTTTCTAGAAAAGGGCATACTTTGAATGGTATTTTTTCTTTGAATAGTCAGCTGTATCAGAAGCAGAAACGTAGGATTTTGCAGGGCAAATATGTGAATATTTTTACTTTGTTGGAGAGGAACAGGGAGATTAGTGACCGTGAGGGTAAGGAGGAGGAGAGACTATCTTTAACTGGCTCCTTGGTTTTAGTATTTATGCTAGTGTGTTAGGGGAGGTTAAACTTGAGCTTTACCTAGGGCTCCTTGAATATTCAGATTTTTCTGGTGTATAGAATGTTTGGGGTTGGGATTGGCTTTTATATGATGAGCATTTTAGGAAGCATTTGGCTGCTGATAAAGCAGATGCATGGGGTTTTCGGGATGTAGACCTGTGGTTAGTGCATATGATAGCAGTTCGTCAGGGCTTATTCAAATGTCCAGGGCCTGGTTTTGGCATTACTGGAAGTGGTGTGGGGGTGTGTTGGGTCCTGCTTTTGTGTGATTGGCGGGTGCTCCAGGGTCCTCATTTTGGCCTTTGGGTCCTTCAGAGTCTGGAATGAGGAGGGAGGAGTGTCCTCTGGAGTGTATTTTCATTTTAATGTCAGGCATTCATAATGACTGGTGTGTCATTTTCGACACAGATGTTCTGGAAGTGGGGGATTGAACCCGGTCTTTTGATGTGGGAGTGCTGTTGGAGGAGCCTCTCAATTGCCATCAGTCTATCTCAGTGTTTCAGGGCCAGAAAGAGTTGTTTTGCAAGACCAGCTCTCCCATCAAAGTAGATGCCATGTTATATTGGTTGCAGCAGTATCCTGATCCTGAGGCAGCTCAATTTCTTTTTGAGGGTTTTTTTTTTCTGTGGGTTTCATCATCCTTTTTGCTGGTCCTTCTTTAAATCATGCTTGTAGGAATGCCTGTTCTGTTAGTGCTCATCCAGAGGCCATATAGGATAAACTGCAGAGGGTGCTCCAGTTAGACAGGATTTCTGGTCCTTTTGTTTGTCCGCTGTTTGAGAACTTGGCGATTTCTCCCTTGGTTTAGTGCTTAAGAAAGAACCTGGCAAGTTCTGATTGATTCATAATGTATCATTTCTTTGTGGGCGTATTGTCAACTCCTTTATTGACCTGGCATTTTGTTCAGTTTAATTTGCTTCATTTGATCAAACATTGGCATTGTTGTGAGCACAGGATCTGGGAACTTAATGGCTAAGGGTGAGGAAGCTTTTCATCTTTTACCCATTCACACATGGTATTTTTATCTCCTTGGTTTTCAATTTGATTGGCACTATTATTTCATTCATTGTATGCCCATGGGGTGCTCCATTGCTTGTGTGTCATTTGAGGTCTTTGTTACATTTTTGCAGTGGGTGGTCCAGAGGGTGGCCGGTTGGGAGGAGGTGGTACAGTATCTCAATAATTTTTTTGTTTCTTGGGGCAGCTGGGACCACTGTTTGTCATCACTTGATAGAGGCCTTATATTTGGTGGTGAAGGAATTCGGTGTACCCTTGGCGGAAGAAAAGTAAGAAGGGCCTGGTACTATGCTGACTTTCTTGAGGATAGAGTTGGATTACATATGAATGGAGTTTTGTTTGCCTCAGGAGAAGATATCTAAGTTATTGCATGCCATAGAGGATGCTTGTTGGGCTAAGAAACTTACTTTATGACAGGTTCAGTCGTTGATTGAACAATTTAATTTCTCTTGTCGCATTTTTCCTTTGGGTAGAGTCTTTACCCATTGGCTGACACGTCTGACAGTAGGTGTTGTGTGCCATCATCATTTCTTGAGAATTCCTAAGAGTGTGAAAAAAGATTTGTGTGTGTGGAGTACTTTCCTGCGGCATTTTAACAGTGTGTGAGTTTAGCAATCTGGTCCTGTATCTTCTTATGATTTGGAGCTTTTTTCAGATGCATTCAGTGAGGATGGGTTTGGGTTGTATTTCCAGGGAGCTTGGTGTATTCCAGCTTGGCTGGATTGCTGGTGACATTGGGGTTGGTGTAGGAATATTTCCTTTTTGGAATTGTTCCCAGTTTTGGTGGCGGTGGTCATTTGGGGTGGCCATTTGATGCATCGAGCAGTGATTTGGCACTGTGACAATCAAGTCATGGTCAGTGTGATTAATAGGCAATCAGCTTCTTCTTCTCCTTTGATGGTGGAAATATTGTGGGTGCTAGTGTTATCAGTGTTTAGAATGCAATATTACTTTATCTGCAAAGCATATTCCTGGTGTTGTACATAATGAAGCTGCTGATGTCATTTCTCGCTTTCAGTGGTCAAGTTTTCATGCTTTGGCACCAGAGGCTGATGACCAGCCAACTGTGATGCCTGTAGACCTATGGGACAACATTCCGGAGATTTAGTTTGGTTGTTGCAGTCAGCGTTAGTGACGAATGCATGGAAGCTCTATAATATGGGTTGGAGGAGGTTCCAGTTTTTCCTGAGAGAAGCCAGTTTCTCTCTATCTGGCCCATTTTCTTTGGATTGCATTCTCAGTTTATCTACAGTTTGTATCTGCTTGATGTTGGTCTGTGTACATTGTCGAGGCAACTAGTCTTCTGTCCCACTGATGGGCTGGGAGGATCTTTTGGAACATTTTCAGGTAAAAAACTTGCAACAGGGTTATCACAGGGTAGTGGGTCCATTTCAATGTGCTGAGTGCCTCCCCTTATTGCAGGAACACCTTGTTCAGTTATTTATAGTCTTGCCAGCTATATGTCTGTCTACTTTGCTTTCACCTTTTATGGAGCTTTCTGGATCAGCAAACACAGTTGGTAATAGGGGTTTGTTAGGGGCAGAAGTGCGGCTTACGACCAGGCATATGTATTTTTTGGTTTGTAAGTCCAAGACTGATCAGCTAGGACAAGGCTCCTGGGTGGTCTTGTGTAGAGTTGTAGGTTTAGGGCAGTGGTGTGCTGGTAAATGTTTAACAACAGGCTGTCTCCCCGGTCCCCCTCTGCGCCCCCCCCCCCCCAAATTGCAGAGCTGGCTATAGCCGGGGAGAGAGCCTAGGGGGGCGGGTGGCAATGTATT
This sequence comes from Microcaecilia unicolor, assembly GCF_901765095.1. Lineage (NCBI taxonomy): Eukaryota > Metazoa > Chordata > Amphibia > Gymnophiona > Siphonopidae > Microcaecilia > Microcaecilia unicolor. Next base: position 435,699,021 of record NC_044031.1, read on the forward strand.
ACTCCAGGAAAAAAAATTAAATCATCCCAGGTTCCAATCTAATTCATGTTTAATGTGCGATAAAATGCCATAAATAAGTAAATAAATATAAACATTTAATGTTGAGCACCTGATTCTCAAAGTGAACATATTCCAAACACTATAATGAAAGTAAAATGATTTTTTTTCTACCTTTGTTGTCTGGTGACTGTTTTTCTGATCATGCTGGCCCAGTATCCGATTCTGCTGCTATCTGTCCTCTTAACTCCATTTCCAGGGCTTCCTTTCCATTTATTTCTTTCCTTTCCTCCTTTCTTCTTCATTTCGGGTCCTCAGCTTCTGCCTATTTTCTTCATCCATGTGCAGTTTTTCTCTTCCTTTTCCCTCATCTCATCTCCTTCCTCACTCTTTCCTCCCCTCCATCCATGTCCAGCATTTCTTCTCTCTCCCCTCCACTCCCCTGCCCTCCATCCACCCATGTCCAGCAGTGACCCTCCTCTCCCCTGCTGCCCTGCATGCACCCATACCCAGCGATCCTTCTCTTCCCTGCCCTGCATGCACCCATACCCAGTGACCTCCTTTCCCCTGCCCTCCATCCACCCAGGTCCAGCAGTGACCCTCCTCTCCCCTGCTGCCCTGCATGCACCCATACCCAGCGACCCTCCTTTCCCCTGCCCTCCATCCACCTATGTCTAGCAGTGACCCTCCTCTCCCCTGCTGCCCTGCATGCACTCATACCCAGCGACCCTTCTCTTCCCTGCCCTGCATGCACCCATACCCAGTGACCCTCCTTTCCCCTGCCCTCTATCCACCCAGGTCCAGCAGTGACCCTCCTCTCCCCTGCTGCCCTGCATGCACCCATACCTAGCAACCCTCCTTTCCCCTGCCCTCCATCCACCTATATCCAGCAGTGACCCTCCTCTCCCCTGCCCTGCATGCACCCATACCCAGCGACCATTCTCTCCTCTGCCTTGCATGCACCCATACCCAGTGACCCTCCTTTCCCCTGCCCTCCATCCACCCATGTCCAGCAGTGACCCTCCTCTCCCCTGCCCTGCATGCAACCATACCCAGTGACCCTCCTTTCCCCTGCCCTCCATCCACCCATGTCCAGCAGTGACCCTCCTCTCCCCTGCTGCCCTGCATGCACCCATACCCAGCTACCCTTCTATCCCCTCCATCCACAAATGCTCAGCGACTCCCTTCTCTCCCCTGCCACCCCCTCCTGAGTTGTTCGGCAAATTCTCCTCCCGCCCTCCGGATCCGGTCCCTCATGTCACTGATCTCGATCTGACTCTGAATTCTTCAGGGTAGGCAGTCTTGCCTGCCCGCTGCCAGCGCTGACTCTCCCCCACTGGCACTGCCGGTTTGCGCTTCAAAATGGCCACCGAGACTTACAAGGGCGGCCTCCAAGACTTCAGCAGAAGTCTCGCGAGGCCGCCTCTTGAAGTCTCGGCGGCCATTTTTAAAGCACGAACCTGCAGCGCCAGCCAGCGGGGGAGAGTCAGCGCTGGCAGTGGGCAGGCAAGACTGCCTGCCCCGAAGAATTCGAAGAGTCAGGTCGGTGACGTGAGGGACCGGATCCGGAGGGAGGGAGGGAGGAGAGCCGGCTCGCGCATTTCAACAACCGGCTCACAAGAGCCGAGGAAAGTTAACAACCGGCTCTTGCAAGCCGGCTCCAGCACACCACTGGATATGCAGAACAGCTATGGGGGCAGCCATGGCCCCCAACATAGACAACATAGTTTTTTACAGACTGTATTGTTCTAGGGAAAGTATACTTGTTCTAGGCAAAGTGTAGTGTAGCTTAAACAGTCAGCATAAACCATCCATAAGTAGAAGCTTCACCAGTAGACTCTCAGTTCATAAGCAAATCTTCTTTATTGTAGAACACAGAATAAACAAAGAAAATCCAATTTACAGGTCAGATGCTTGTAAAAGAATTATGGCCTTCTGGCCATAGAGTCTGTATCTAGCCACCTCAGAGGCAAGGAGATGGCCAGAACCTCAGCCTAGCTAAGAGAAAATGCTGTAACACTCAAGGAAAATAAAGGGAAGAACACAGAGAAAATAATTGGGGAAAAGGTGAAAAATCTTGATGGAATTACAGTAGATTAAGGAGGTATCAGCCCCTAGAACAGCTGCTGCTCACAAAGGCATGCTAAGAAGACTGGTCTGTCTCACAAAGCCTGCAGGGGCAGGGAGGGAGGGCAGGCCCTAGCCCAGAGCTGACGGCCAATAGGGAAAGCTCACAAGGATTCACTCACAGGAACTGCAAACTACAGGAAAAGCAGCCCTGATATACAGTGCTATCTATTACACAAGTAATGCAATTAATACAAATATTACTCATATTAAAATTAAATATACATCACAATATACCTTGCCTCCATGAATATGGGGGCAGAACACAGATGACACATTGATAATATTTTTTTTATCGTGGCATAGTGACAGCAACAGATTGGAAGTTTTATTTCCTTGGCTCAACAATAGAGCCTCACACTTAACTTTTAAGCTCCAGTATGATATGTATGAGATTTTCTGGATGTACTCATCAAGAAAGATGAATATGGTTTCAGTACAACCTTATATCATAAACCCACTGACAGAAGTTCCTTTTTGCATTATACCAGTTTTCACAATCCATCCTTGAAAAGAAATCTGCCTTATTGTCAATTGTTAGGGTTAAAAATATTTTGAAAATCAAGCTGCTATCATGACAGAGAGATTCACCAAGAGAGGATATGCTGAAAGATATATAAAGGAGGGTTACAGCAAAGCAATATCTTGGTTGCAGAGTGGAGGAGTGGCCTAGTGGTTAGGGTGGTGGACTTTGGTCCTGGGGAACTGAGGAATGGAGTTCAATTCCCACCTCAGGTACAGGCAGCTCCTTGTGACTCTGGGCAAGTCACTTAACTTTCCATTGCCCCAGGTACAAATAAGTACCTGTATACAATATGTAAGCCACATTGAGCCTGCCATGAGTGGGAAAGCACAGGGTACAAATGTAACAAAAAATATCTAAGCTCAGAAGTGATCTTCTTTTAGCACAACTGGATAAACCTGTCCCAGAGATGGTACGCACCTTGAGGTACTCACATATAATGGGCAAGACACAACACATTATTAGAAGGCATTGGCACTTCTTAGAAGGCCCTACATGTTTTAGACAAAACAATCTGGTTGTGACATACTCTAGGGGTGAGAATCTAAAAGAGGGAACTGTTCCTTTTGCCCTTCCAGACCCTTGGGGTGACCTTTTGCCTGATATCCATTTTGGCCATAGAAAATGTGAAAGCTGTAGCACTTGTCCACATGCCTTGGAGACTTCCAGTTTTAGTCATCCTCAATCCCATAAAACTTATATTTTGAGACACTCATCTGATTATAACTTGGTGAAAGTTGTATCCACCATAAAATGCCTATATCAACTAGTATTTGTTGGCAAAAACCAAGGGTCTAGTCAAGATCCGTATCATAGAACACAGAAGCTCAATTTGTCACGATGTAGTTTCAGCACCTCTGGTAGAGCATTGGAACACAGCCAATCATTCTATTCAAGACTTAAAGCTTTTTGTTCTTAAGATTTTTAAATGCTCCTGGAGAGGTGGTGACATTGACCAATGACTTTTACGTGAGAAGCAGAAGAACATTTTTTTCATGAACACGTTGACACCACACGAATTGAATTCCGAACTGGATTTGAGATCTTTCCCATGACTTATCATTTTTTTCATAGGATTGTTATTTTCACATATTTATACATAACATACACACACACCACCTTTCTTTTCTTTTGAGTTTTTTCTCAGTTCCTGCTTTTTCTATTCATTCCCCCTTTTTTCTATTTTTTCAGTTTTTCCTGTTTTCTTTCCCTTTCCCCGACCCTGGTTTTCTTTTCTTCTTGCTTTGTCTTGTCTCCTTCCTTACTGTTTTCCCCCCTTTTTTCATTTTTGTCTTTTTTTTTTGCTCTTTTCCCCCCTTTTTTCTTTAAGGTCTTCTTCTTTTCTTCATTTTTCCTCGTTCTTTCTTTCCTTCCCTCTCTCTTTCTCTTTCCTTTTGTCTTTACTTCTGCCTTTCTACCCTTTGCCCTCTCCCTTCCCTTTTTTCTTCCCTTTCCTCCTTCCCCTTCTTTCCCCTCCTCTTCTCACCCCTCCTCCTCCTCATTGTTTTCTCTCCCTCTTTTTCTCAGCAACTTTTTATCTTTCTTTTTTTTCCTTTTCTCCATTTTAGTTTTGCTTCTTTTCCGTTTTCACTCTCCTTTTAATTCTGTTTTGTAAGTACGGATCTAGATTATTTCCTAGGACCTGCAAGTTTTTCATTTTATATGTTTGGTACCACACTTCAGTTAGCACAGCAGGTTTATTTTGACATATCTGCCTTTTGTACAACCCTTTGGAACCTGTTCAGGTCCATTGTTTTTTTACTTGCTTTATTTCATCTTTTTTGGGGCTTTATTTCTCTTTCACAATCAGTGCTCTCTTTTTTTGTGCTCCATCCTTGAGGGGTGGTCCTTTTCTTGTAATATACCTAATTATGCCTGTCTATTTCAAGGCTAATGCATTATGCATTAGCAGGGATTTAAATAGACAGATGACATGGCAATCTCCCTTTGACATTTTGTCGTGGTTTGGCAACAGTGGTTTTATTTATTCTCAGTTTCTTACTAACCACACGGTAAATGTTCATTATTTTATTTATTAGAATTTATTTACCGCCTTTTTGAAGGAATTCACTGAAGGCGATATATAGGAAGAATGAATGAAACGTGAGCAATAGACAATTACAGCTGTAAAATATTCAAATAACAATACAAAGTATGGCATGGTGTATTACTTACAATGTTAACACAATATGTAGCAGAACATTTTAATTGACAGTGTAGGGTATAAGCAAAGATGTCTTCTGCTTCTGGTTGCTCATCTTTGTTACAATTTTCCCATGCAGATTATGCTTTCACTCTGCCAGCGGTTGCAACTGCCATATAGTATTCATCAGTTTTTAAATAGTTTGTCTGTGTTTTGAGGGGCTCCCATCTGCTGTTTTAGAGTGGAGGAGTAGCCTAATAGTTAGTGCAGCAGGGTTTGAACCTGGCAACCTGGGTTCAATTCCTACTGGAGTTCCTTGTGACCCTGGTCAAGTCACTTAACCCTCCATTGCTCCAGGTACGAAAAGCTTAGGGCCCTGTTTACTAAGCCACACTGTAGGCACACTAGTGTTTTTTGCGCACATTAAAAATTAGTGCATGCTAATGCTAGAGACACCCACATATTCCTACGGGTGTCTCTAGCATTAGCACGTGCTAATTTTTAATGCACGCTACAAATGCTAGCGCACCTTAGTAAACAGGGTCCTTAGATTGTGAGCCCTCTAAGGACAGAGAAAGTACCTGCATATAATGTGTACAGCACTATGTACATCTAGTAGTAGCACTATAGACATGATTACTAGTAGTAAAAGCAATTTATTGTTCTGAGGGGTGGCTCAGGGGCCCTTTTACTAAGCTGCATAGGAGCCTACATACGCGCAACGCACGTCAATTTTGAGTTACTGCTGAGCTACCAGGTGACCCTTGCGGTAAATTCATTTTTGATGCATGTCCAATACGCATGCCGGAAAATATTTTTATTTTCTGGCATGCGGGCGGTAATCGGCATTCTATGTGCGTATACTATTACTGCCTAGTTACCACATGAGACCTTAGCACTAGGCTAATGGCTGGCGGTAAGGTCCAAGGCCCAAAATGGACACGTGGCAATTTTCATATGGCCACGCATCCATTTTCGGCAAAAATTGTAAAAAGGCATTTTTTTACAGGTGCACTGAAAAATGATTCTGCACGCACCTAAAACACGTGTCTACGCTACCACAGGCCATTTTTTAGCGCACCTTAGTAAAAAGGCCCCTTAATATTGTAAAAAGCCTACTCTTCAAATAGAAATATCCTCTCTATGTACATCAGGTTTAATGCATGGAACTCTTCGTCTCTCATTAAAATGAACAATTGATGTTGCTTCTACCCATGCATTAACTTGGCCAAAAAAAAAAAGTTGAATGGAAAATAGAGTAAAGGAGGAGAGCTTAGTTGGTTGAAAAAAAAAAAAACTCCCATAAATCTTTTTTTTTAGAATGTCAGCATTTTAATGATTATTATCAAGATTCTAGACCCTAAGCTTGTAGCACTGTTATATTGTACAGCAACTGCAAACTGAGTTACATTCGCTAATTAAAAGTGTGCCAGATTCAATGTTACTAAAGAAGAAAGTGACATGAAAATAACAAATGTAGCAATGTTGCAATGCTGTAGCTTTGACAATGATGGAACATCTATTTAAGGTGTATTGAGAATTAAGACGCATTGCTAAAATGTATTACAGTCTATTTAAACTAAGGCCAACTACACACATTAATGAAATGAAGCCAATTAATTTTTACTTACATCTCAGAACGCCAAACATTTTTCATTCCAGTTAGCCTTTGTCAGCCAAAATCCAGTTCTAAACAGAAACAAAATAGAGGCTCATTTTCAAAGCACATAGACTTACAAACTTACATGGGGCTCATTTTTGAAAGAGAAAAATGTCGAAAAAGTGGCATAAAAGAGCATTTGGACGTTTTTCTCATCAAAACATCAAAATTGGTATTTTTGAAACCAATTTTCCAGATGTTTTTCTATGCAGTTTGTCTACAGTGCATCCAAGTCTCAAGGGGGCATGTCGGGGGGGGGGGGGGGGTGTTAAGAGTGGGATTTGGTTGTTCCTAAGACCTGGATATTTATCAGTTATAATGGAACAAAACAAAAATGTCCAGGACTAAATCTAAGATGTATTCTATACATTTTTAGCTATAATGTTCTACTTCAGGTATGCTGCACTACTTCCCATCCCCCATCTTTCTTTTAGGATCAGTCAAATGTAGGAATTTCTGGCTGATCACAAACTCTGATAAGGCCTCCTGTTGCTAGGACAACTCAGCTGCCTGGTATAACTTGTTACAAATGTAATTTACTGAGAAGAGGTGTGGCAAGGACCCAAATTGCAAGCCTCCAGCACATATGAAGGACCAATTGCAAGTCTCCAGCACATATGCAGCACCTATGATTGGTCCAGGGTAGGGGAAAAGTGAATGCTCACCATAGGCCTATAAAAGCACGCTGTAGAGAAAGAAACTCTGAAAAATAGCCCTGCTGGCAAGAGAGCTTCTTATCTTTGCCACTTCCATTTTTCCGAGGGGGGTGTACTCCCCCCCCATATGAGCTAATTCTTTATAGTTAAGAATCTTTCTTTTATTCATTCTTTCTTTTTTCCTTTCTTTCTCTCTGTTCTGTGACCTTTGTATGACAGTGAGAAATATACTTTCCTTCCTATTGTTAGACTCTGTTCTGTAAAACTACTAATGCCAAGAGCCAATAGTATTTCTTGTGCTGTTGCAGTGAGTAAAAAAGATACCTTTCTTTCTAACTTAGTCTGAATCTTCTTTTACTTCTAAGAATAGTACCAAACGCAGCCAGAAAAGATGTTTTAGCTAGACCTGTTTTAACAAACAACTAAGCCATAAAAAGTGCCCTAAATGACCATAGGGCTTATTTTCAAAAGAGAAAAAATGTCTAAAAAGTGGCATAAAGCAGCACTTGGATGTTTTTCTCACATAAACATCCAAATTGATATTTTCAAAACCAAATTTTAGATGTTTTTATATGAAGTCCAAGGGGGCATGTCAGGGAGGGGGGGAGTGTTAAGGGTGGGATTAGGGCATTCCTAAGACTTACATGTTTTTCAGCCATAATGGAACAAAACAAAACCATCCAGGACTAAAACTAAGACATTTTGAGCTAGATATGTTTTTTTTATAACGGATACGGCACAAAAGGGTGCCCTAAATGACCAGATGACCACAAAAGACAGATATTTTTCATTTTCAAAAATGACCTTATTTTCTATTCGGATTTTGGACATTTTTTGCAAAATGTCCAAAGTCAGACTTAGACGTCATATCGAAAATGCCCTTCCACATGACCACTGGAGGAGTAAACACATAACCACCATTACTCCCCAGTGGTCACTGACCCCTTTCCACCCCCAAACATGTTAAAGAAACAGTACATACCAAATGTTATGACAGCTTCAGATGCTATAGCCCACCCTATTAGAGCAGCAAGCAGATCCCTGGAGTACCCTAGTGGTCAGTGCAGTACACTATGGAGAAGGGGAACCAGGCCCATAATCCACTCTGTTACACTTGTGGTGGAAAGTGTGAGCCTCCCAAACCCACCAAACACCTAATGTACCCACATATAGGTGACACCTGAAACCATGAGGGCTATTAAAGTGTCCTGCAGTTGGGTACAATAGATATTTGGTGGGTTTTGGAGGGCTTACTATACAGTATAAGGGATCAACCATGAGATTTGTAACTGGGAGCTTTTAGGTGAAGTCCACTGCCGTGTCCCCTAGGGTGCCCCACTGCTCTGCTGGGATGTCTGTGTGGCTAGTCTAATAAGAATGCTGGCTCATCCTACATAACAATGGCTTGATTTTGTTCGTTTTTACTTGGACATTTTTTTTCAAAAATGGAACAAAAAGATATATGCACAGAGTACAAAAGCATCCAGCAGGAAGCCATTTTTGAAAAAAAAAATGATAAGACATTTTGCTGTTTTGAAAATGGCTATGTTTGCTATTTGGATTCTGGACGTTTTGAGCAAAATGTCCAAAGTCAGATTTAGATGTCATATCGAAAATGCCCCTCCATGTAACTTTGTAAGTCTATCAGGCTTATTTTCGAAAGAGAAGGGCGCCCATCTTTTGACACAAATTGGGAGATAGGCGTCCTTCTCTCAGGGTCACCCAAATTGGCATAAATCGAAAGTCAATTTTGGGCATCCCCAACTGCTTCCCGTCGCGGGTACGACCAAAGTTCCCAGGGGCGTGTCGGAGGCGTAGTGAAGGCGGGACTGGGGCATGCCTAACAGATGGGCGTCCTCGAGCGATAATGGAGAAAAGAAGGGTGTCCCTGACGAGCACTTGGGCGACTTTACTTGGTCCATTTTTTCTTACGACCAAGCCTCAAAAAGGTGCCCAAACAGACCAGATGGCCACCGGAGGGAATCGGGGATCACCTCCCCTGACTCCCCCAGTGGTGACTAACCCCCTCCCACACTGAAAAAAACTTTAAAAACTTATTTTTCCAGCCTCAAATATCATACTCAGGTCCATCGCAGCAGCATGCAGGTCCCTGGCGGGGGAGGGGTGTGTGTGTCAGCAGAGGCATAGCGAAGGCATGGCCATCGTTCTTTCAAACATTTTGGACATCCTGAACTGTCCCCCCCCCCCCCCCCCCCCCACACACACACATGGACAGCCAAATTTCAAGAGTGGCCTAGTGGTTAAAGCAATGATCTAGCAATCCAGAGGTGGCTGGTTCAAACCCTACTGCTGCTACTTGTGATCCAAAATACAAATAAATAAAGGGAGTGTCAGAGGCATAGCAAAGGCATGGACATCCTTCTCACAGAAACATCCACATTTTGGACATCCTTAACTGCCCATCACAGGGCCAGAGGCATAGCAAAGGTGCCTAACACCTGGACGTCCTTCACCCATACTCAAAAAAAACCCATCCCTGATGAGCACTTGGACGTTTTCACCTGGACTTCTGTTTTTTTCAAGGTTGTAGAAGGCAATTTATTTAAGGTTGTAGACATCTATTATACACGCAGCTTGTCTGTGTGTATGAAGCTGTCTTTGGCATGCGCAGAGCAGCCACGTATAACACTTGGCTTCGCTGTACTGGCTTCCCCTCCTTAGGAAGGAAATCATGTGCAAAAGAGCTAACAGCGAGCAGCTTATTTGCATGTGATTTCCTTCATGCATGCCTGTTCCTTTCCGAATTGCTAAAGGATCGGTAAGGGAAGGCCTTTTTCCGTTCAGTTAGTGCATCAGTTAGTCCACTGCAGTGCCCCCTAGGGTGCCCGGTTGGTGTCCTGGTATGTCAGGGGGACCAGTGCACTACGAATGCTGGTTCCCCCATGACCAAATGAGTTGGATTTGGTCATTTTTGAGATGGGCATCCTCGGTTTCCATTATCGCCGAAAACCATGGACGACCATCTCTAAGGTCGACCATCTCAACCTTTATGTCGACCATCTCTAAGGTTGAACTAAATGTTGAGATTTAGGAATCCCCGACTGTATTATCGAAACGAAAGATGGCTGCCCATCTTGTTTCGATAATATGGGTTTCCTTGCCCCTTCGCCAGGACGTCCTGCAAGGACGCCCTCAGGAAAACCTGGGCCCCGTTCGATTATGCCCCTCCACATGTTTTGAAAATGAGCACCCACATGTCAAATAAGTAGGTGATGTCACCAATGGGTTTCATCCACAGTGACAAATGGCACAATACCACCATGCCATTGTTATATCTTTCATTTATAATCTAGATATAATAGGCTAGATTCTATATATGGCACCAAAAATATTTCTGCATAGATGTATTCTGTAAACCGCACCTAGATTTAAACATGGCTTATAGAATACACCTAGCTGGTTTATAGAATACTAAAGTGACATTTCTAAAAAGGACATTGACTCATCAGATATACAACAAGAGCAAGGCTATTGGATCTCCTATAGCTCAAGGCTATTTCAAATTCCAAGCCTACCATATGTAATCAATCACTTGCGGCCATAGTCCAACTCTTTTCACTTTATTATTGTATTGCAAAAAATATCTTTAGCTTAAAATATAACAACAATCAGATATCCAATATATATACAGTATATATATATATATATATATATATATATATATATATATATATATATATATATATATATATATGATAAGAGCATCTACTTACCTTCACAAGCAGGGTCAGCATTGACTAATACCTTAGTGCACCAAAGTTAAGTTATTTAAGTTTAAGTTAAATAGAGATAAGACTAAATTTCATGTGGTAGCCAACCCCTTTGTCCGTACCACATATAATAATTTTACTATTGACAACATGTCGTACACTCTAGAGTACTGGATGTATTAATTGACAGTCACCTCACGTTCAAACATTGGGTTTCCTCAGTAATAAAAAAAAATCCTTCAGGTCTCTTGGAAGGAGAATCAGATCTTATTTCTCACCAGACGTCTATAGATTGCTAGGTCAATCCTTGGCTTTAACTCAGTTTGATTACTGCAATTCCATCTATGCTGGATGTAAGGAGGGTGTCCTAAAAAGGCTACAAACAGCCCAAAATACTGCAGCTAGAATTGTCCTCAAGGTATTGAGTTTTGATAGAGCCACTCCATTATTATACAAGCTGCACTGGTTGCCCATTAAAGCCAGGATTATTTTTAAATTATGTGTTTTTGTCTTTCAAATATTATATGGCATGACGCTGGATTACATGCAGCCCATAATAACTATTCCCCTATGCAATATAACCTCTGATTCTAGGGACTACCTTAGACTTCATCTTCTAGTTTGCAAGAAAGTGTGCTATAAGTCGGTTCAATCTGCTGACTTTAGATACCAGGGTGCTAAGTGATGGAATTCACTGCCAATGGCAATCAAAGGTCAGCCTGATTAATTGGTATTTCGTGAAAGTCTGAAAATTCTCCTCTTTGAGAGGTTTCTATCCATTGATGGAGTGTCTTAGATTGCAACTGGCATCATTGGCCTATATTTGATATTTTGATTATGACTTTGTAAACCTTGCCTGTTGATTATTTACTGTTGCACATTGAACTGAAGTATGTTTGGGATAATGTGGGGTATAAATGTCAAAAATACATAAATAATTATATAAATATTGGATTGTGATTGCAAGTGATTGATTGCGTATCGTAAGCTTGGGGTTTGAAATAGCTTTGCGCTATACAAGATCCAGTGGCCTTGCTCTTATGTGACAGATAGATCGCAAGAAGCAGTAGAGGATGGGGAAGAGGAATAGCATAGTATGGATGCACAGAGGATAAGTTGCCTTTCCTTTGGAACATCAGAAGAGTTACAATATGAGCATGGACAATAATCCGTGGGGATCTGGAGACACCTTTGCAGAGAACAAGAAAACACAGAAGAAGGGATAGAATATAGGCAAAACACACACACATAGAAAAACTGGCAAACAAACATGGGAGAGGCAACAGAACCATGATAAAAAGTTAAAAACCAGAGTCACTCATGAAACATGACCTTGAATCAAGTAGACTAAAAATTCTGCAGGACACAAAACACATCTTAGAATCCCTATGGATAGAAATTCCATGTATAAAGGGGAAAGAGATAATGATAGAAGTGTACTACCATCCACTTTGCCAGGATGAACAGAATAATGTAGAAATGTTATCAGAAATTAGAGAGGCTAACAAACTGGGGAACACAGTAATAATGGGAGATTTCAATCACCCTGATATTGACTGGATAAATGTAACAACAGTGCATGCTAGGGAGGTAAAATTGCTTTATGGAGCAACTGGTTCAGGAACCAACAAGAGGGGAAAAATTATAGACCTAGTCCTTAGTCGAGCTCATGATCTGGTACAGGAGGTAATAGTGCTATAGCCGCTTGATAACAGTGATCATAATATGATCAGATTTGATATCAGCTGTGGAGCAAGTACAGACAGGAAATCCAATACATTAGAATTTAACTTTCAGAAAAGAGACTATGATAAAACGAGAAAAATGGCAACCCCTCCCCCCAAAAAACCCCTTAGCGGAGCAGCTACAAAGGTCAAAAATTTACATCAAGCATGGATGCTGTTCAAAAATACCATCCTGGAAGCCCAGATCAGACATATTCCATGTATTAAAAAATAAGGAAGGAAGGGCAAATGACAGCTGGAATAGTTAAAAAGTGAGGTGAAGGACGCTATTAGAGCTAAAAGAAAATCCTTCAGAAAATGGAAGAAGGATCTGACTGAAAGTAATAGGAAAGAGCATAAGGAATGTTAAGTCAAATGCAAAGCACCAATAAAGAAGGCATAAAGAAACTTTGAAAAGAAGATTGCATTGGAGGCAAAATACAGAATAACAACTTTTTTTTAACGTATATTAAAGGCAAGAAGTCAGCAAAATAATCAGTTGGTCTGCTAGATGACCAAGGGATAAAAGGGGTAATCAGGGAAGACAAGGCCATAGCGGAGAGATTAAATTAATTCTTTGCTTCAATCTTCACTGAAGAAGATGTAGGGGAGATACCAGTGCCAGAAATGGTATTCAGTGCTGATGAGTCAGAGAAACTGAAACAAATCTCTGTAAACATGGAAGATGTAATAGCGTAATTTGACAAATTCAAGAGTAGCAAATTGCCTGGACCAGATGGCATAAATCCCAGAGTGCTGATAGAACTGAAAAATGAACTTGCAGACCTATTGTTAGTAATGTAATTTATCTTTCAAATCAAGCATGCTACCAGAAGTTTAGAAGGTGGTCAATGTAACACCAACTTTTTTAAAGGGTTCTAGAGGTGACTCAGGAAATTATAGACTGGGGAGCCTGACGTCAGTGCTGGGCAAAATATTAGACTACTAAAAAGAACAAAATAATGGCACATATACATAAGCATGGATTAATGAGACAAAGCAAATATGGGTTTAGTCAAGGGAAATCTTGCCTTACCAATCTATTACATTTCTTTGAAGGGAGAACAAACATGTGAATAAAGGTGAGTCAACTGATATTGTGTATCTGGATTTTCAAAAGGCATTTGACAAAATACCTCATGAAAGACTCCTGAAGAAATCAGAAAGTCAATGGATAGGAGTCAATGGAGCTCATTTTCAAAGTACTTAGACACGTGGAGGGGCATAATTGAACGAAAACGTCTATCTCTAAGGGCGTTTATCTCCGAGAACGGGTCCGTGAAGGGGCGGACCGAACCGTATTAAAAAAAAAAAAGTAGACGTCCATGTTTTATTCGACAATTTGTGAGCTGGGCGTTTTTGTTTTTCAGTGATAATGAAAAATGAAAGCGCCCAGCTCAAAAATGAATAAATCCAAGGCATTTGTTCGTGGGAGGGACCAGGAGTCGTAGTGCACTGGTCCCCCTCACATGCCAGGACACCAACCGGGCACCCTAGGGGGCACTTTTACAAAAACAAAAAAAAGGTAAAAGAGCTCCCAGGTGCATAGCACCCTTCCCTTGTGTGTTGAGCCCCCCAAATCCCCCTCAAAACCCACAAGTCTACATCATTACTATAGCCCTAAGGGGTGAAGGGGGGCACCTACATGTGGGTACAGTGGGTTTCGGGGGGTTGGACGACTAAGCATTAAGCAGCACAATTGTAACAGGTGGGGGGGGGATGGGCCTGGGTCCACCTGCCTGAAGTCCACTGCACCCCCTAACAACTGCTCCAGGGACCTGCATACTGCTGCCAGGGAGGTGAGTATGACATTTGAGGGTGAAAATAAAAAGTTGTGAAACATCATTTTTTGTGGTGGGAGGGGGTTAGTGACCACTGGGGGAGTCAGGGGAGGTCATCCCCGATTCCCTCTGGTGGTAATCTGGTCATTTAGGGCACTTTTTGGGGCCTTATTCGTGAAAAAACAGAGTCCAGGAAAAGTGCCCTAAATTCTAGCTACAAACGCATACTTTTTTTCCATTATCGGCAAAAGGAGCCCATCTCTGTTCGGGTGATAACCACGCCCAAGTCCCGCCTTCACCACGCCTCTGACACGCCCTCGTCAACTTTGTATGCTTCTGCGATGGAGTGCAGTTGAAAACGTCCAAGTTCGGCTTTCGATTATATCGCGTTATTCGTTTTTGGGAGATAAACGCCTATCTCCCGATTTAGGTCGCAATATAGGCGTTTTTGTCTTTCGATTATAAGCTAGATAAAGAATCATTTTACTTTGTGTGTCTAAGTGCTTTCAAAATGAGCCCCAGTGCCCTACTGTGGATTAAAAACTAGTTAAAAGATAGAAAAGAGAGAGTAGGGTTAAATGGTCAGTATTCTCAATGGAGAAGGGTAGTTAATGGGGTTCCCCAGGGGTCTGTGCTGGCACCACTGGTTTTTAACATATTTATAAATGATCTAGAGATGGGAATAACTAGTGAGGTAATTAAATTTGATGATGTCATAAAGCTATTCAAAGTTGATAAATCACAAGAGAATTGTGAAAAATTACAAGGCGACCTTATAAGACTGGGAGACTGGGCGTCCAATGGCAGAACAAGTGCAAAGTGATTCATGTGGGAAAGAGGAACCCAAACCATAGTTACTTGATGCAAGGTTCCACATTAGGTGCCACCACCCAGGAAAAGGATCTAGGTGTCATCGATGATGATACATTGAAACCCTCTGCTCAATGTGCAGCAGTGGCTAAGAAAGCAAATAGAATGTTAAGAGGTATTAGGAAAGGAATGGAAAACAATACTGAGAATGTTATAATGCCTTTGTATCATTTTATGGTGTGACTGCACCTCGAGTATTGTGTGCAACTGTGGTCACTGCATCTCAAAAAAGATGTAATGGAATTAGAAAAGGTACAGAGAAGGGCAACGAAAATGATAAAGGGGTTGGGATGACTTCCCTGCATGGAAAGGATAAAGCAGCTAGGGCTCTTCAGCTTGGAGAAAAGATAGCCGAGTGGAGAAATAATAGAGGTTTATAAACTTCTGAGTGGAATGGTACAGGTAGATGTGAATCGCTTGTTCACTGTTTCCAAAAAAACTAGGACTAGGGGGCACGCAAAGAAGCTACTAAGTAGTAAATTTAAAACAAATTGGAGAAAATATTTCTTCACTCAATGAGTATTTAAACTCTGGAATTCATTGCCAGAAAATGTGGTAAGATCAATTAGCTTAGTGAGGTTTAAAAAAGGCTTGGATAATTTACTAAAAGAAAAATCCATAAGCCATTATTAAGATGGACTTGGGAGAATTCACTGCATATTCTAGGATAAGCAGCATAAAATATGTTTTGCTGTACTGGGATCTTGCCAGGTACTTGTGACCTGTATTGGCCACTGTTGGAAACAGGATACTGGGCTTGATGGACCTTTGGTCTGTCCCAGTGTTGCAATGATTATGTGTTTATGTACTTATGACCTGCTCCTTGTACATTCTCCCTCGGCATGTGCCCAGTATAGTATGGATGCCACTACAAGTGTAAACATTAATCAGCCAGGAAGGCATCTGACATCACTTCTGTGACTGCAGGTGCCCGGGGCTCAAACACGATGTCAGAGGTAGAGTCAGTAGGGTAGACAAATGGTTGCACACAAGCCTGCAGAGATAGCACACGATTAGCAACACAGAAACACTCAGCATAAAAGATGGACCCCACTAGAAGTGTAAACTTTAAGCAGGAAGGCATCTGATGTCACCTTTCTCTGACTAGAAGTGGGTGGGGCTCAAATCTGATGTTGGAGGCAGAGTCAGGAGGGCAGACAAATTGCAGCACACATGCCTGCACACAGAGATAGCACAAGATTAGCAACACTGTATTGCATGAAAACAATCAGCTTAGAGTATACACACATTTATTTCCCAGTTCACAAAGGGAATACATATATATTAAAAAAAATCCTACTGGCTGTTACTTTACATTACACTATTTGATTTTTCTCCTTATCAAAACAGCCTGAGGCAAATTAAAATTTACAATGTAATGGTACAGTGAATGCCTAATTGAAGCTTTCCCCGAGCTAGTACAATGCTGTATGCCTTCTGCTCAAAAGAGACTATAGTGGTAGAGATTCCTTGCTAATTCTGTGCAAATAAGTTCTCTGAAAATATAGTATAACAAAAATGTTGATTTTTATTTGTTCTCACTATAATACAGATATGATTATGATATATATATATATTTTTTTCCCCTTAATGTTGCTAACTTTCACCCTTTAGTCCTTCTCTCTATGTTTGTCTCTCTAGATAAGAACTTCACAGCAGTCACCTCACTGTGGGACAGCTTCCAAACAAATATGTATGCTTTTGTAACCACAGACCTGCTGAACAGAGAGAAAGGAAGTCAGAGGTTATGGATGGGAACGAAGTAGCCAAGGTTTAAAAGTAAATGGGTGCTGCCAGTCTTCTATTCCATACTTCTACAGGCTCAGAAATACTGAGTTCTGCCCCACTTTTATTCAATGTGGAAAAGAATAGGGGAACTGCAATCCACATGTGCTGCAGGGGTGGAGTTTTGGGAGGGGTCAGCTGCTCATCTTTTGGGAAACTCCTACTCAGCTCGGTCTACCCTATCAACAGTCCTGTCTGGAAAGGTAGTGAATTACGGGGCTCCCAGCTGTGTGCTCCTGATCAAAGAGATCTCGGGGAGAGCGGCTGCCTTTGCTTCATCGTCGGCTTGTCAGTGAGTCAGCAAGGGGCCCGATTGTATCGGCAGTGCGGTTATAAGTGCCGGAGAGCAGGGTCCGGTTTAGCGCAATGCAGGGAGCCTGTTTGACTGTTGATCCACACTTCCCAGGCGCCTATATGCCTTGATTCTTCACCAGCTTTTCCAACGGGCCACTGGCGTCTCCCGCGCTGTGGGTTCTCTTTCGGTGTGCTCCGCCAGCATCGACTTCTGCTCTGCTGACTTCTGCTCGGCTTTGCCTCCAGGCTGTGGTTGTCACTATGAGTCATACCTTCTTGGCTTTGCTGCTGGACTGTGGTGGTCGTCCTCGACGATGTTGGCTGCTGTTCATCTATTCTGCGGCTGCTTTGATCTTGGAGAGTGCTGCACGTTTGAAAGGGCCCTGTTTCCTCCTGGATCACTGATTCCAGCCGTTGGCCATCACCCGCATTCCTGTCCTGTTCGCAGGAACTGATTACCTGCCTTAATGTGTCTCAGCGAGTCAAGACCTGATTTTGGACTCTCTCCTTACTTTCTCCTCTTTCTGTTTTCTTTTCATTGCCTACTTATTTGTTTAAATATTGTATTTATATTCCCTTCCCTTCTTCCTCCGTTCCCTCTACCCTCTCTACTGTCATTGTAATTATTTCTTTGGTTCATTGTAAGCCACTTAGAGGCTGCTTTATGTGGTAAAAAGCGGGGTATAAATGATCTAAATAAATAAAAATAAATAAATATGCTCCCTTCTGATTTATGGGATTTATAAACACCGATGTCTCTTCCATTATGTCCCATATCGTGCAGTCGCTGCACTTTGTATGCCCTCCACAGCAACTCATCCTTGTCATATTCATCCCACAGCCCAGAAGAATTGACGGACTCAAATATTCTTTTAAATCTCTGCCCCTATTGAAAGCAAAATGCAGCTTAGACACTGCAAAAATGGGCATAGTCTTAATCACCTCCCATTTTCTCTTTACAGCTTCCATTACTTGCAAGGAACTGGAGTTATATGTAGTAATGTAAGTGAGCACATTTTTGGGTCCATCTTGAAAAGAAACAGTGACAGGAGAATTGAATCAGGGACGAGCTATAGACGTAATCTACTTAGATTTCAGCAAAGCTTTTGACACGGTTCCCCACAGGAGGCTCTTAAATAAACTGGAGGGGCTGAAGAGAGGACCTGAAGTGGTGAACTGGATTAGGAACTGGTTGACGGACAGACGCCAGAGGGTGGTGGTGAATGGAATTCGCTCGGAGGAAGGAAAGGTGAGTAGTGGAGTGCCTCAGGGATCGGTGCTGGGGCCGATTCTGTTCAATATATTTGTGAGTGACATTGCCGAAGGGTTAGAAGGTAAAGTTTGCCTATTTGCGGATGATACTAAGATCTGTAACAGAGTGGACACCACGGAGGGAGTGGAAAACATGAAAAAGGATCTGAGGAAGCTAGAAGAATGGTCTAAGGTTTGGTAATTAAAATTCAATGCGAAGAAATGCAAAGTGATGCACTTAGGGAACAGAAATCCACGGGAGACGTATGTGTTAGGCGGGGAGAGTCTGATAGGTACGGGCGGAGAGAGGGATCTTGGGGTGATAGTATCTGAGGATTTGAAGGTGACGAAACAGTGTGACAAGGCGGTGGCCGTAGCTAGAAGGTTGTTAGGCTGTATAGAGAGAGGTGTGACCAGCAGAAGAAAGGGGGTGTTGATGCCCCTGTATAAGTCGTTGGTGAGGCCCCACCTGGAGTATTGTGTTCAGTTTTGGAGGCCGTATCTTGTTAAGGATGTAAAAAGAATTGAAGTGGTGCAAAGAAAAGCTATGAGAATGGTATGGGATTTGCGTTACAAGACGTATGAGGAGAGACTTGCTGAACTAAACATGTATACTCTGGAGGAAAGGAGAAACAGGGGTGATATGATACAGACGTTCAAATATTTGAAAGGTATTAATCCGCAAACGAACCTTTTCCGGAGATGGGAAGGTGGTAGAACGAGAGGACATGAAATGAGATTGAAGGGAGGCAGACTCAAGAAAAATGTCAGGAAGTATTTTTTCACGGAGAGAGTAGTGGATGCTTGGAATGCCCTCCCGCGGGAGGTGGTGGAAATGAAAACGGTAACGGAATTCAAACATGCGTGGGATAAACATAAAGGAATCCTGTGCCGAAGGAATGGATCCTCAGGAGCTTAGTCAAGATCGGGAGGCGGGGCTGGTGGTTGGGAGGCGGGGATAGTGCTGGACAGACTTGTACGGTCTGTGCCAGAGCCGGTGGTGGGCAGCGGGACTGGTGGTTGGGAGGCGGGGATAGTGCTGGACAGACTTGTATGGTCTGTGCCAGAGCCGGTGGTTGGGAGGCAGGGCTGGTGGTTGGGAGGTGAGGATAGTGCTGGGCAGACTTATACGGTCTGTGCCAGAGCCGGTGGTTGGGAGGAGGGGCAAGTGGTTGGGAGGCGGGGATAGTGCTGGGCAGACTTATACGGTCTGTGTCCTGAAGAGCACAGGTACAAATCAAAGTAGGGTATACACAAAAAGCAGCAAATATGAGTTATCTTGTTGGGCAGACTGGATGGACCGTGCAGGTCTTTTTCTGCCATCATCTACTATGTTACTATGTTATATTTTGACCTGTGATAAGCTTGTTTGATCACCCGAAAGGGGTAACCACGTACTATCAACCTGTCAATCAAATCTTGGCTTGTGCTTTACATTCTGGTTCTGTTGAACAAATCCTCCTATACTTGATAAATTGTGAAACAGGAAGGCTGTTATTAAATAAAGGAGGATGACTGCTATTATAATCCAAAATCATATTTCTACCCGTGTCTTTGTGGAATACTGTTGTAGAAAATCCTCGGTCTGATTTGTTTTGAGTTTTCTTCTTTTTGGTTGTCAGTCCAGTTGTATGGACCATGAAGAAGCTAAGGGAAACTCTGGCCAACATTTTGCAAATAGACTTGTACATTATTGGAAGGTTTTTTTAGCCAATGACAATGAGTAGATCAGTTGTGATCTCAATTAGCTCTACAAACTCATTGGGTTTGGAGCTCTTTGAGGCTTTTTCCTTCCTTTAGTGTGAGCTGAGGGATTGTCTCTTGCTTTTTTGAATAAATCTATATCTAAACAACTATGCCCATATTGAAAAACTTTATTAAATATTCAAACACTTGAATTAAAAAAACAATTTGGATATTCCCACTTGGATTTATCTCAACCACCCAATACTATAAAACCTTACCTCTGTAACATGACTAACACAACATATCTGTCTGACTCAAAATCACTTCACAAACACCTAATCTTTTAATAACATACATATGGTGTCAACACCAAATCCTGATCAAAAATGTACTTATCTCATGACCTAGCACGACAATATCTTAACAAATGTTTATGTCAATTGACAAATTTGTCCATCAAATGTGGTAAAATCCTCCAGGGCCAGGAACTTGAACATCCACCAGGTGACCCACACATTTGCCAGACTAAATTGAACTTCAGTATTTCAAGTCAGTAAAACCAGAAATCACAACCGCAATCTATGCAATGCTTTGCTGCCGAACCCATGCTTTTTTGAATGGATCACATAAATATAAAAACAATGTTGTTGTTTTTTTTTCACCTTTGAGGAAAAACACAGATGGTTCTTCTGATGTCCTGCCTACAACCCTCATGTTGTTGACTTCTGCACCAGAGCCTTATCAGGGTCATCCTGACATGTTCTCCAAAATTCCCTAGAAAAATAAGCTCATCTCACCTAGAGCTACAAATAAACAAGTTTGGCTGGTACTGCCCATCAGAGATCAAGAGAGAGAGAGAGACTTAAGAAAAAAACTTCTAGCAACCTTCTACCTATATAATTTAATATGTTAATTAAAAATACCCCCCCCCCCCAATTTTTATTTGAATGAGCTGTGTCATCAATGCCGCACAGCAGCTGCTAGTGCGGCTTTGTAAACAGGGAGGTAATTTCTTTCCTGAAATCACATCTTATAAATCCACAATTTTAAATATTTTTTTTAAATTTCACTCATTTCATCAAAGTTCTTGTTTTGGCAGAGACATGTAATAAGCAATTAAATGGCGTAATTGTGCTTAGTTGCCTTCTTTTTTTGTCTTCAAAATGTCAAAAATCACACTTTGGAGCATTGCTTTTTAATTGACTCCACTTATACTTAACTTTTATGAAATGAGGCTCTTTTATCTGTGGAATATCATTTTAGAAAAGATGAACAACTCAGAATAGAAATGTTCAGGTCAATATGCCACAGGTGGCGTGTGTATTTCAAAAGAGGATTGGCTAATGTAGAGCCTTTTATAAACTACATGATAAAATGGGTGTCCATGTGCTGGTGACGTGTGGTATGAACATTCATTTTAGAAAATGAAATGTCTAATATATCTGAATTGTCTAATATATCTAAATTGTCTATTATCTTTAAAGCTATGAGCTTTGGTTCAAGGCCTGAGACTTTGGTTCAAGATCTAAAATGAGAGAAAACCTTACAGGTCCATGACTTTAACCTGAACTTCAGTGTGACTGATCTGTTGTGACATTCTGATGCAGCAGAATGAGGAACAGGCATAAGTGGAAAAACAGAGTAACATTGTTTAGCAACATGGTGGTCACGGATGTTTTAGTGAAAAACAGAACAAGATAACTCCTTAGGAATATGATGTGAGCCTTCCATGAACAGCTAGTCTATTATTAAGCTTTTCCAGTAAATACTAATCAACTCATTACCATAGCCAATCAGTGTTAACTATGACATTAAAGTAGATCCAATAAGGTGTGCTTATTGTCATATTATCTGTATCCTGAATGGACATATAAAAATGAGTGTACTTCCTATTTTAATGGAGAGAGACAGTCACAGCCAGTACCTTTGTGCAAGCAGGGCTGCTCTCTCTCATGAGAAACCAATTAGTTGAATCCTATTGCTTTCTCATAAGTACTCCTGAGTCTTTTATAGCTGCAAATTGGCTTTAGCTAGTAATTTGGGGTGAGGGCGAAAAAGACCCTGAATAAAACATTAGAGACTCCTATGTGTAGCTGTGGTACTGTACTCCCATAAGCAATTGATTGTACATATATTTGGAGAATAATAAATAAAAGTATTTGATTGCTTATATATTCTTTGGAGTCTCAGATATAGCAGTACTTTTGTATAGCAATGTTCTGTACTCCCAGTGAGATATCACTGATTTGCTAATTGTGCAAATACTTGATAAGAACTAAGGTATCTAATTAATTTCCTAACCGATGCAGCCTTGGGTGATTTATTTCCTCCTAAGTATTGGTGGGTAAATCACCATATTGGGAGGGGTAAATTGACCCTAAAAAATACAGAATGGGTCAAAACAGAGACATGGAAGTCAAGGTAGCAGCACATGAACAGCCATGTTATCAAATGGCAACATAAATGTTCATAGGCTGGGACATGAATGTTCATGTCAGCCATTTTAGTAACATGAATGACTACATTTTGAGAAGCTGTCACAGATCCTGATATCCTTTGTCAGTGTTGCTTTCGGGGGGGGGGGGGGGGGAGGAAGAGGTCAACCACTGGGGAATTAAGGGATGATCCATCCTTCCAATGGAGTGCTGCTCAATCAGAGCATCTTTCTGCAACCTAGATGTCCCAGGTAACAGATCTAACTACCAACATCCATCTTTGTGGTCCTATAAATGAATTCATGTTCTGAAATGGGGAATAGACATTTATATTTTGGCTCCTTATAACTTACAATTGTTTTCTTAAAGGTGCTCTCTAGAACTGTGTTTTGAACCTGTGCAAAGTGACTTAATCCAATCAACTTGGTTACATAGAATTTGGTGACTCTGGTTCTGGTGTCTATCTTAAAGTTGTGATTATTAGAATTGGGTTTTGAATCTTCAGTGCCAGAGACCTAATTCAATCAATTTGGTTACATAGCACCTAGTGACTCATACCTTGGGAGGCGGAGCAATTTGTATACAGCTGTGTGGTTAGAGAAAAAAAAAACAGAACTTAAGTTTACCTTGGGAGCTGTGAGCTACGCTGGGCATATTCAGAATTGGTTTGATTAGTAACTGAGGTTACCTGTGTCCTAGTCCCTCCGACACACCCCTAGTGAACTCTCTTTATATAGGGCAATCAAGGGACAAGTATCTTCATTACACCATAATTAGTCAATCTTATACCTTGTTACCTCTATCATAGTTAACCTGTTTTACACTTGTGAATTAAATCAATATGTCCTTTATTCAGTGCAATACATGTTATGCTTTAATCCTAAGGCAAACTAACTGGAGCCTTAGAGCTTGTCCTATATGTCTCCAATTATCAGCTTTGAAAGATTAGATGAGATCAACAAATTCAAGAAAGAATTAGCTCCAACTAAAAAAGCTTCCAGGATTACTGAATTCCCTGCCAATTTAACCACCACCACTGCCACAGAGAATGCAACAACAGAGGAATAGATGGGTCACAGTAGGTTCTGGTAGACTAAGATCTGTGACACAGAAGCTCTCACCTTCCCAACCTGTGCCCCTGTCAAATTCTTTTGCTGTACTGCATCATTATGATGCTGAAAAAAAGAAGTACTGTGGTGAAGCCAGAGGCTATGAAAGTAGCACAACCCAAGAAACAACCCTCAAACAATGACAGATTGGTGAAAAGCAGAAAACTCTTACTGCTCGGAGACTCCATTATCAGAGGCATTAACTTAGGAACACAGTTCAAAGGTTCCAACCTAGAGAAATGCCTTCCAGGATATTCAGTTACCAGATGTACCGACCAAATACTGAAAGTGATCTGAGAAGAGATCGAGGTTTCAAATACTGATGTTGTAATTCACCTGGGGACAAATGACCTGGCCAACAATAGCAAGTTTATAGCACAGAGAGCATTCAAGATGCTTAGGAAGGGACTAAAATCTTTGGTGCAGACTGTGGCTTTTTCTGAAGTAATTCCCATGTGGGGGAAGGGAGAGGAAAGACTACGCAAAACAGTGGAGTTCAATAAGTGGCTTGGGTCTTGGTGTAAAGAAGAAGGTTTTAGTTACATAGAAGTGTGGGGTAATATGTTGAAAAATAACAGGCTGTACTGCAATGATGGACTACATCTTTCAGTGACGGGAAAAAGGATCCTTGGGGATAAATTCAGACAGTATGTTTCTAGACGTTTAAACTAGAAGGTGGGGGTGACAAAAGAAAATAAGGGAATTAGGAAAGTCACCCCCAGAATAAACTTGATGGCAGAGGGAAAGATCATCTAAATATAGAAAACCACCTAAACTTCCTATACAGATAAAAAGCAATGAGCACAAATGTTCATAGTCTAGATAAAAAGGTTCAAGACTTGCAAGCCCTGATGTTTGAAGAAAACTTGGATATTGTTGCTATTACAGAGACGTGGTTCAATGATTCCCATGAATGGGATGTGACTATACCGGGCTATAATCTTTTTAGAAAGGATAGAAAAGGCCGAAGGGGTGGGGGAGTGGTGCTGTATGTGAGAGACAATGTCAGAGCGACTGAAATGTGGGGCACCTGGAGAAAGGAAGAAGCTTTATGGATCATCCTGGAAAGAGTAGATGGAACCTGTATTTACACGGGGGTTATCTACAGATCTCCGGCACAAATGGGGAAGCTAGATAAGGATCTGATAGAGGATATTCAAAAGATTGGTATGAAAGGGGAGGTGCTACTGTTGGGAGATTTCAACTTGTCTGATGTGGATTGGAATGTCCCGTCTGCGGAATCAGAAAGAAGTAGGGAGATTGTGGACGCCTGTCAAAGTGCCTTGCTGAGACAAATAGTGACGGAACCTACAAGGGAAGAGTCGATGCTGGATCTAGTTCTCACAAATGGAGGTAGTGTTTCTAACATCTTTGTGAGTGCCCACCTATGTAAGGTGATTATCACACGATATGGTTTGATATAAGGGCGAAGCGGAGTGTGGACACACAAAACTCAAAGTACTGGATTTCAGACGTACTGATTTTGATAAAATGGGGGAATACCTGAAAAAGAAGCTGTTGGATTAGGAAGGTATAGGAGAAGTGGAACATCAGTGGTGAAAGCTGAAGGCTGCTATAAATATGGCGACTGATTTTACGTGAGGAAAGTAAACAAAAACAAGAGAAACAGGAAGCCCATATGGTTCTCCAACCAAGTAGCTGAAAAAATAAGAGCAAAAGAGGCTTTGTTCAAGAAATACAAAAAAAACACGAGAGAATCAAAGAAGCAAGAGGGAAATATGGCTAGCGAAAGTGTGAGTGGAAGAAAAAATGGATAAAGATGTAAACAGAGGTGACAAGACCTTTTTCAGATATATTGGAGAAGGGAGAAAAGATAGGAATGGAATTGCGAGACTGAAAGATAATAAGAATGGTTATGTGGAGAGTGAGGAGGATAAAGCGAATGTGCTAAACAATTACTTCTCTTCGGTGTTCAAGGAGGAAAATCTTGCTGAAGGACCACGGTTGGCTGCTGAAGGAATATTTGGGAATGGTGTGGATACTGCGCCATTTATGGAAGAAAGAGTTTATAAACAGCTTGAGAATCTGAAGGTGGATAAAGCTATGGGGCCGGATGGGATATATCCCAGGATACTGAGTGAGCTCAGGGAGGTCCTGGCGGGACCTCTTAAAGATTTATTTAATAGATCTTTAGATACAGGAGAGGTTCCGTGAGATTGGAGATGAGCGGATGTGGTCCCTCTTCACAAAAGTGGAGACAGGGAAGAAGTGGGAAACTACAGACCAGTAAGTCTCATGTCAGTGGTAGGAAAAATAATGGAGTCGCTGCTGAAAGAAAGGATAGTTAACTTTCTAGAAGACAACGGATTATAGGACCTGAAGCAACATAGCTTTACCAAAGGAAAATCCTGCTGAATGAATCTCATTGACTTCTTTGACTGGGTGACAAAAAGAAATGGATGAAGGCCGTGCACTAGATGTAATCTACCTGGATTTCAGCAAAGCCTTTGATACGGTCCCCCACAGAAAACTCGTGAATAAGCTGAAAGGGCTGAACTTAGGAACGAAAGTGGTGAACTGGATAGGAAACTGGTTGACTAACCAGCTCATTTTTGAAAGTGATCGCCGACCATCTTCCGACACAAATCGGGAGATGGCCGGCCATCTCCTGAAACCGGCCAAATCGGTATAATTGAAAGCCACTATTTTGACACCATCGCCGCTTTCCCATCGCAGAGCCGGCCAAAGTTCAAGGGGGCGTGTTGGCCGTGAAGCGAAGGTGGGGCATGGGCGGGGTTACAAAATGGCCGGCTTTAGCCCATAATGAAAAAAAAAAAGGCGGCGATGAAGAGCATTTGGCCGCTTTTACTTGGTTCCTTTTTTTTTAGGTCCAAGCTTCAAAAAGGTGCCCAAACTGACCACATGACCACCGGAAGGAAGCGGAGATGACCTCCCCGTACTCCCCCAGTGGTCACTAACCCCCTCCCACCAACCCCCCCCCACTTTAAACAATTTTTTTTCCAGCCTGTATGCCAGCCTCAAATGCCGTACCCACCTCCATGACAGCAGAATGTGTTCTGTCCTCCGACAGCCTTTGCCTGCTTGTGATGTGGCTCTGGGGTGAGTGTGACACCTTTTCTGTTATTTTCACTGCAGAGTCACATCAGCAATGCATTGTGGTGGGTGTAGGTATTGGTAGTTGGTAGGCTCTACTCCCCTGGTGCTTTCTCCCTGCTTACTGGGTCAGAGTGTGCCCTGTTTTGTTTCCTGTTGTAGTCCATGCGGTAGTGGCTATTTTTGTAAGACAATTTTAGATCCCTTTCCTGTGTTACCCATGTTAGAGAATGTAGTTCTTACCTTGAATGGTGCTGAAAGAGGGCAATGTACACCATTGTGCCAGCTCTGACCTACTGCTCATCTTAGTACCAGGGGACTCTTTGCCAGTGGGGCACAACCTCTGATCTGCAGTTAACTGTGAGTAAAGGTGGTTATTCCAAGAAAGGACTTTTTCAGAGAGATTAGTCTTCAGGTGTGAACTGGTGAGCCAAAGTTATACAGCAGCAATAAGTCCTAGAGGCTGTATGCAGGTCCCTGGAGCAGTTTTAGTGGGTGCAGTACATTTGTGGGTAGTGGGTTTTGGTGGGGGGTTGGGGGGCTCAGCTCCCAAAGTAAGGGAGCTATGCACGTGGGAGCTTTTCTGAAGTCCACTGCACTGACCCCTAGGGTGCCCGGTTGGTGTCCTGGCATGTCAGGGGGGACCAGTGCACTAAAAATGCTGCCTCCTTCCACGGCCAAATGCCTTGGATTTGGCCGGGTTTGAGATGGCTGACATAACTTTCCATTATCGCTAAAAAACGAAACCGGCCATCTCAAACCCTGGCCAAATCCAAGGCATTTGGCCGTGGGAGGAGGCAGCATTTTTAGTGCACTGGCCGCCCTGACATGCCAGGACACCAACCGGGCATTTGGCCGGTTCCAATCGTATTATCGAAACAAAAGATGGCCAGCCATCTTTTTCGAAAATACGGTTCGGCCAGCTGTTTGCAGCGCCGCCAAAATAGATGGCCGGCCATGTATTTGGCCGGCGCCATTTGATTATTCCCCTCCACGTGGCAGACGGTGGTGGTAAATGGAATCCGCTCAGAGGAAAGGATGGTGAGCAGTGGGGTTCCTCAGGGGTTGGTACTGGGGCCCATTTTGTTTAATTTATTTGTGAGAGGTATTGCTGAAGGGTTGGAAGGAAAGGTTTGCCTTTTTGCAGATGACACGAAGATAGCCAATAGAGTGGATACCCTGGAGGGAGTAGAAACAATGAGAAGGGATCTCCAAAAGTTAGAAGAATGGTCAAGGGTCTGGCAGTTAAAATTTAATTACAGAGTTATAGAAACCCCATACAAGGTTATATCATGCAAATATGCATCCAACAAATCTTTTTTTACTTTTTTTTTAAATTGCAAAGTGCTCAGTGTATTACATTTGACCATGGCCAATATCTAGTAATAGCACTGTTCCAACATTATTGCATAGGAACCCTCCTGCCTGCCATTCATAATCATTAATAAACAGTTATTCACATTCAGTAGAATAAATGAAGAAAACCACTTAGCTTGTAGGTATCAGTAGATAAGCTTCTATGCTGGGACTGGTGCACCAAATATTAACTCCAAACTCAGATTTTCAGTTTGAAGTTAAAATTTAATGCCAAGAAGTGCAGAGTGATGCATTTGGTGTGTAGAAACCCAAAAGAGAGATACCAAATAGGAGGGGAGAGATTAGTAAGCTCGACTCAGGAGAGAGACCTTGGGGTGTTGGTGTCAGAGGATATGAAGGTGAAGAAACAATGTGACAAGGCGACGGCCATGGCCAGAAGGATGCTAGGCTGCATAGAGAGGGGTATAACCAGCAGAAGAAAGGAGGTGTTGATGCCCCTCTACAAGTCGTTGGTGAGGCCCCACTTGGAGTATTGTGTTCAGTTTTGAAGGCGGTATCTTGCTAAAGATGTAAAAAACTGGAAGCGGTGCAAAGAAAAGCTACAAAAATGGTATGGGATTTGCATTGCAAACTGTATGAGGAGAGACTTGCCGATCTGAACATGTATACCTTGGGGGAAAGGAGAAACAGGGGTGACATGATACAGACATTCAAATATTTGAAAGGTATTAATCCACAAATGAACCTTTTCCAGAGATGGGAAGGTTGTAGAAAAAGAGGACATGAATTGAGGTTGAAGGGGGACAGACTCAGGAGTAATGTCAGGAAGTATTTTTTCACGGAGAGGGTGGTAGATAAGTGGAATGCCCTCCCGCGGGAGGTGGTGGAGATGAAAATGGTAATGGAATTCAAACATGCGTGGGATATCCACAAAGGAATCCTATTTAGAAGGAATGGATCTATGGAATCTTAGCAGAGATTGGGTGGCAACGCCGGTATTTGGAGAGTAAAACCAGTGCAGGGCAGACTTCTACGGTCTATGCCCTGATTGTGACTGAATAGATATGGATGGGCTTGAGTGTAAATTTTAAGGGGCTTCGACATTAGCTTCAGAAGTTTTAGTATGCAACAGTGCTGAGCAGACTTCTACGGTCTGTGCCCTAAGAAAGGCAGGGACAAATCAAACTCGGGTATACATATAAAGTATTACATACCATGTAAAATGAGTTTATCTTGTTGGGCAGACTGGATGGACTGTTCAGGTCTTTATCTGCTATCATTTATTATGTTGCTATGTTACTAAGATGCTCAAACCATATGGAGATACTGCAGTTTTAGACACTGATATCTTGGCTTTATGAAAATGTGATTTAGACATCCATGCTAAGTAGGCATTTAAATGCCAGTTTATTTCTCTAAATCATGAATAGAGCTTCCAAATTGATGGCCATAGTTGCCAGCCCTTATAGATGGAAAAAGTAAAAAATCGGCACCTCTACATATAATTGTTAACATCTATACATGTAAGATGCTGAATAATGCCACTCTTATGAATTTGTATATGTTGGTAAATACATGTTTTTGTCAGAATCCTTACATGTATTTGACGAAAAACTGCATTCTCGAACGAGCCTTTTGTAAAATAATAGGAGACTTGTGAATTCCTTGTCCTCGATAAACAAATTCCTGGTTTACCTATTGCACTTTGTTCTACTCATCTTCATTTCACTTTTTATAGATTAATTTCTTTACATTTCTGACCTGAAGAAGGGTTACCTTCGAAAGTGCATAAAAAATGAATTGTTAGTCTAATTAAAATGTATTTTCTTTTCTTAGTTTAGTTTTATTTCTATTTTCTTGTATGGATTTGTGTGATTTAGCTGCAGATTAGCAATGATTAGATTGGTTTTGTGTGTGTCATTTTTTGATATTTAATATATAGAGCTACAGTTATTTCATTAAAGCTTGCTCATCCGTCTTTTTTTAAAACAGTCCATAGGAAGGAATTACATTAGTTTTATTGAAATTGTACAAAGTTTTATACCCTTGGCCTGAAAGAATTACTAGCTTCCATTTAGAGACAGTGGCATTTATATGGCTCAAATGATTGAAAATGACTACATGGAGTAGTAAGAATTGGTAGAAGATTAAAAGCAGTTTCTATGTCAGGCTACAGGGTCCTATAAAACTTTCAGAGAGCTGAATCAAATTCCAGTGCTTTATGATGGGTTTTAAATGACAGTAGCTCTAAAGTACCACAGATAAGAAAGGACCTTTTTTATTTTTATTTTTTTTAACCACAAAGAGACATACTCCCATGCACAGCAGTGAACGAATGGGAAAACAATGCATCCTTAAAAAAGAAATTCCCACCTGTAAATTTCCAAACAAACCATGCAAAAGAACCAAGTACTAATGAGGACTATATGCAGAGGTGTTCTTCTATACATTTTATGGCATTCACTTATAAATAAGACACAAATATATTAACTATATTAAAGGTGAAAACGAATTCAAAATATTCTATAATCTATAATTCTACAGATTAATCTATAATTCCATAATTATGAACAGGTAATCATTAAGGCGTATTACTGCAGAAACATTCTATTTGCCTCTTACCATGCATTAAATGGTGTTAATAACACCTGTTATATTACCATAATGCCTGTTAGATTGTTACTACATAACATGTAATAATTAGGTGTAAAACATGCAAATGCATGCAAAAGAACAAATTGTTATGTAGATCCAATAACACCAGCTCAAATGTTATTTTTCCTGCCCAGGAACACTGATCTGCTAACCTGTAGCCTGATGCTCCTAGGCTATATCTGAAAGAGACTGGCACTCTTCTCCCTGAAGACATCTATCCCCAAAAACAATCCCCACAAAAGACAACCCCACATAATCACTTCCTGAAGATCCCCCTTCCTCCATAAAGTCCCCCCACCCCTCCTAGGTTCTCCGGAACCTACTTCTCCAGATCTCTAAAGGGCATTCTGTAAACTAGGTGTTAACATTTATGTGCTTATTGAGCACATGCATGTTTTGAATATTAGCATATACTGTATGCATGTAGGTGTGCACTTACATTCATTTATGTTAGCATGCCATCTATACACTTTGTGTAAATATGCACTATCATGAATAGAATGCATTTGTAGGGGATGTGTACACATGGGCAGAGTATGGGTGAGATATATGTGCACAATTTACAGAATGTTGTAACTTAGGTATGTTCTTGTTGTATTTAGGTGCCTGTACTTACCCTACCTCTATGGCTGGTGTAACTGGGGGCAGCTAAATGTTAGGCATGCTGATACTGGTTTGGGTTAGTATTGTATAATGGAACCTAGGAGCCTAGGTTCTACTATATAATAGGCTCCTACCACATGGCCTCGGGGCACCCAAATGGAAGTGTCCAATCATAGAATTACGACCCTAGTGTACTACCACTATAGATCAAAGTGCTATATAAGGACTGTTCACCCTTTTATGGCATATTGACCCTTAGTGGTTGTAATATAAGACTACTGCTAGGAATCACCAGTATCATTTTGAACCTGGTAACAATATGGGAAGGACCAACTGGGCATTGTTCCTGCCCTATAAACCCCTAGACCCCAGAGATTTGGAGAGAGATACTGGGTGGGGGGGGGGGGGGGGGGGGGGGGGGAGTCTAGAAGGGTAAGACCTCTTTCTGGGGAAGGGGGATCTTCAGGGAGGGGTTGTGTTTGAGAGGAATCTTGGGGTGGTTGTGTTCAGGAGGATGTCTTTGGGAGGAGAGCTGTGATTTGGAGGGATTTCTTTGGACAGAAAGAGCAGCTTGTTTTTTTTCATGTGCTAGCCCTTTTAAGATGCTGCCAGGGTGCCCTGGGCCATGGGTTAATAGCCCAATGCTCCCAGGCAGTATGGATAATACAGCTTGCAAGGTTGATCACATGTATTTGTGGAAATCACTAATCTGCAATACTAAGGTACCACAGGTTAGTGACTCCTGTGGTAAATTCATGGGCTCTTTTAGTGGAGTGGTAATTTTTTGCACTTATCACATGTTAACAGCAAAAATAAAACGTGTGGTAAGTGCAAAAGCTGTGTGGTAAATGCAGGAGGTGTGACCAGTATTTGCCCTACATTTACCTCACAGCGCAGACACTTACTGCACAGTGTACTAGTACACAGCTGCACAGATGGTGTCATCAAGAGAGTTTTGACTTCCTGGACCATGGGGTGATCTTCCAAGGGTTGCTGAGCAGAGATTGTATCCAGATTGTATCTGTCTATCAAAGAAGGGAAGAAGTGTCTTCAGAAGCAGACTGGCTAACCTACTGAAGAGGGATTTAAACTAGAATCATTGGGGCTGGGTGATCAGTGCCCTCGGGTAAGTGAAACATTAAATACTTATGTGTATAAAAAGAAGAAGATACCCCCATGAACACTGACAGGAAAAACAGAAAAAATGAAAAAAGGGGGCTGGTCAAATGAATTCCAGGCCAAGGATAACTAATTTAATAATAACCAAACAATTGAAACTGTGCAATAAAGTTATACAGTCTTCCTTATTGGAGGAATATCAATAAACCTCCTTACTGTCAGTGTATCACTAGACTTCAACTCCTCACAGTACTGCATTTCGGAGCAAGGAACACCTGCTTTAGGAGTCACAAGCAATTCAGTCTATTTGATAATGCACAAATATCATCAATGCAAGTACATCTGTTCATTTAGTAATGTACTGCGGCTCTTTTGATGGTGCCATAGTTGTATGTTTATGCTCTGGAGTCTCAATGCGTGGATGAGACAATGGTGCAGGGAGGAGGGTTTTAGATTTGTTAGGAACTGGGCAACATTCTGGGGAAGGGGGAGTCTATTCCGAAAGGATGGGCTCCACCTTAACCAGAGTGGGACCAGGCTGCTGGCGTCGGCATTTAAAAAGGAGATAGAGCATTTAAACTAGAAATGGGGGAAAGGCCGACAGTCGCTCAAAATCGCATGGTTCGGGATAAGGTATCTTGCAAGGATACCTCACAAACAGGGAAGATAGGGTTTTTGGATAGTGAGGTTGCACAACAGACCGTGGTAGGCCAGGTGCCCTTAAATACAACTAAAGATCAGACAAAAGATGACAAATCAATAGTGTCAAGTACTAAGCATCATGCAAATAGGAACAACAAACATACTCTGAAATGTCTATATGCAAATGCTAGGAGTCTATGAAATAAGTTGGGAGAGTTGGAATATATTGCAGTTAATGAAAAATTGGATATAATAGGCATTACTGAGACCTGATGGAAGGAGGATAACCAGTGGGACACTGTCAAACTGGGGTACAAAGTATATCGTAATGATAGGGTGGACCGGACTGGTGGAGGGGTAGCATTGTATATTAACGAGAGCCTTGACTCAGATAGATTACAAATTCAGCAGGACACAAATCACACCTTCGAATCATTGTGGGTTGAAATTCCATGTATAAAAGGAAAAAAAATGGTGATAGGAGTGTACTACCGTCCGCCTCGCCAGGATGAGCAGGTAGACACAGAAATGATAAAAGAAATCAGATAGGGTGGACCGGACTGGTGGAGGGGTAGCATTGTATATTAACGAGAGCCTTGAATCAGATAGATTACACATTCAGCAGGACACAAATCATACCTTTGAATCATTGTGGATTGAAATTCCATGTATAAAAGGGAAAAGGACAGTGATAGGAGTGTACTACCGTCCGCCTCGCCAGGATGAGCAGGTAGACGCAGAAATGATAAAAGAAATCAGAGACGCAAACAAAATGGGCAATGTGATAATAGTGGGTTACTTCAATTATCCAAATATAGACTGGGTAAATGTAACATCGGGACATGCTAGAGAGGTACAATTCCTTGATGAAATCAAGGACAGCTTTATGGAGCAGCTGGTGCAGGAGCCGATGAGAGAAGGAAAAATTCTAGACTTGGTCCTTAGTGGAGCGCATGATCTGGTGAGGGACATTATGGTACTGGGGCCGCTTGATAACAGTGATCATAATATGATCAGTTTTGATATCAACCTTGAAGTAACTATACACAGGAAGTCAAATACGTTAGCGTCTAACATAAAAAAAGGAGACTATGATAAAATGAGAAGAACAGTGAAAAAAAACTTATGGGGGCAACTGAGAGGGTAAAAACTGTACAACAGGCATGGACACTGTTCAAAAATACCATCCTGGAGGCCCAGGCCAAACATATTCCGTGAATTAGAAAAGAAAGACGGAAGTCCAAAAGACAGCCAGCGTGGTTGAAAAGTGAGGTGAAGGAAGCTATTAGGGCTAAAAGAAACGCCTTCAGAAAATGGAAGAAGGAACCGTCTGAAAATAACAAGAAGCAGCATAAGGAGTTTCAAAGCAAATGCAAGGCGCAGATAAAGAAGGCCAAGAGGGATTACGAAAAAAAAGATAGCATTAGAGGTAAAAAAAAACATAGTAAAAATTTTTTTCGGTATATTAAAAGCAGGAAGCCGGCAAAAGAATCGGTTGGGCCGCTGGATGACCGAGGTGTAAAAAGGGGCAATCAAGGAAGACAAAGACGTAGTGGAGAGATTGAATGAATTCTTTGCTTTGGTCTTCACCAAGGAAGATTTGGGTGGGATACCGGTGTTGGAAATGGTATTTCAAGTGGATGAGTCGGAGAAACTTACTGACTTCACGGTAAACCTGGAGGACGTAATGGGGCAGTTCAGCAAACTGAAGAGTAGCAAATCTCCTGGACCAGATGGTATTCATCCTAGAGTACTAATAAAACTGAAAAATGAGCTTGCGGAGCTACTGTTAGTGATATGCAATTTATCCTTAAAATCGAGCATGGTACAGGAAGATTGGAGGGTGGCCATGTAATGCCAATTTTCAAAAAAGGTTCCAGGGGAGATCCGGGAAATTATAGACCGGTGAGTCTGACGTCGGTGCCGGGGAAAATGGTAAAGGCTATTATTAAAAACAAAATTACAAAGCATATCCAAGGACATGGATTACTGAGACCAAGTCAGCATGGCTTTAGTGTGGGGAAATCTTGCCTGACCAATTTACTTCAATTCTTTGAAGGAGTAAACAAACATGTGGACAAAGGGGAACCGGTTGATATTGTGTATCTGGATTTTCAAAAGGCGTTTGACGAGGTACCTCATGAAAGGCTACGGAGGAAATTGGAGGGTCATGGGATAGGAGGAAATGTCCTATTGTGGATTAAAAAATGGCTGAAGGATAGGAAACAGGAGTGGGATTAAATGGGCAGTATTCACAATGGAGAAGGGTAGCTAATGGGGTTCCTCAGGGGTCTGTGCTAGGACTGCTGCTTTTTAATATATTTATAAATGATTTAGAGATGGGAGTAACTAGCGACATAATTAAATTTGCTAATGACACAAAGTTATTCAAAGTCGTTAACTCGCGAGGGGATTGTGAAAAATTACAGAAGGACCTTACAAGACTGGGAGACTGGGCGGCTAAATGGCAGATGATGTTTAATGTGAGCAAGTGCAAGGTGATGCATGTGGGAAAAAAGAACCCAAATTATAGCTACGTCATGCAAGGTTCCACGTTAGGAGTTACGGACCAAGAAAGGGATCTGGGTGTCGTCGTCGCTAATACATCGAAACCTTCTTCTCAGTATGCTGCTTCGGCTAGGAAAGCTAATAGAATGTTGGGTATTATTAGCAAAAGGTATGGAAAACAAGTTGAGGATGTTATAATGCCGTTGTATTGCTCCATGGTGCAACCGCACCTGAGTATTGTGTTCAATTCTGGTCGCCGCATCTCAAGAAAGATATAGTAGAATTGGAAAAGGTGCAGTGAAGGGCGACTAAAATGATAGCGGGGATGGGACGACTTCCCTATGAAGAAAGACTAAGGAGGCTAGCGCTTTTCAGTTTGGAGAAGAGACGGCAGAGGGGAGACATGATAGAGCCATATAAAATAATGAGTGGAATGGAACAGGTGGATGTGAAGCGTCTGTTCAAGCTTTCCAAAAATACTAGGACTAGGGGGCATGCGATGAAACTACAGTGTAGTAAATTTAAAACAAATCGGAGAAAATGTTTCTTTACCCAACACATAATTAAACTCTGGAATTCGTTGCCGGAGAACCTGGTGAAGGCGGTTAGCTTGGCAGAGTTTAAAAAGGGGTTAGACAGTTTCCTAAAGGACAAGTCAATAAACCACTACTAAATAGACTTGGGAAAAATCCACAATTCCAGGAATAACATGTATAGAATATTTGTGCGTTTGGGAAGCTTGCCAGGTGCCCTTGGCCTGGATTGGCTGTTGTCGAGGACAGGATGCTGGGCTCGATGGACCCTTGGTCTTTTCCCAGTGTGGCATTACTTATGCACTTATATTGACTGGTATCCTTACATAGATGATATTTGTGCATTATCGACTAGACTGAATTGCTTGTGACTCCCGAACCAGGCGCTCCTTGCACCAAAATGCAGGACTGCATCAAGTCGAAGTCTAGTGATACACTGTCAATAAGGAATTCTATTGATACTTTTCCAATAAGGAAGACTGTATAACTTTACTGCACAGTTTCAATTGTTTGGTTATTTTTAAATTATTTATCCTTGTGTTGGAATTCATTTGGTCAGCCTACTTTTTTCATGAAATATCTCTCTCTCTCTCTCTCTCTCTCTCTCTCTATATATATATATATATATATATACTAGCCGTTGAGCCCGTTAAAACGGGCTGGTGGGTCGCCGCCCCCCCCCCCCGAGTTCGCCGCCCCCGCCGCCCCTCCACCTGGCCCGTCTCTTCGCTATTCAACTTACATCTCCGCAACAAGCAGAGATCAGCTGAGCTCCCATCGGCCTTCCTTCTCTGCCTGTGTCCCGCCCTCGTGTGACGTAACATCAGCGAGGGCGGGACACAGGCAGGGAAGGAAGGCCAATGGCAGCTCAGCTGATATGCCTGCTGTGGAAAAATGTAAGTTGAATAGCGAAGAGACGGCCGGGTGGAGGGGTGGCGGCAGCTGCGACTCGGGGGGGTGGTACCAGTGGCGGCGACCTCGGGGGGGGGATAGCGGTGGCGACCTCGGCGGTTCCCTCCCCTTCGCGCAGTTTCCCTCTCTGTCCCGCCCCACGTCATCACGTATTAACGCGGGGGCTGGACAGACAGGGAAGTCTCTGCTGCGCATTTGCAAGTGAGTACGGTCACTCGTCATTTATATGTTTGATATGAAAAAGGGGCAACATCTGGAAAGCAGTGTATACTAATGCCCATAATATGGAATCTCGAGGCTGATTTGAATTTTGTGGCAGTCACAGATGCATGGTTCATGAGAACCATGACAGCTATATAGTTATATCGGGCTATAAGCTGTTCAGGAAAGATACGGTAGAAAGAAAATGAGGGGAGTGTGGCATTATAAATTAAAGATAATATTAAAGTGACAGAATTGCAGGACTTATAAGGTAAGGAAGGGGTGTCAGGATTGCAGGAGGTCAAAATTATTGCTGGACATACTTATATTAATATGAAATCAGTTTGACAATATTAAACCACCTTCTGACCTCTGATAAACTCTCCCCCCTCTAGCTGACAAGGGGCATTGAGGGTTAATCTGTAATAAATTGAAATAAAACAAAACAAATAAAGAAAATAAGATGGTACCTTTTATTGGAATAACTTCATACATTTGCTGTCTAGCATTCTGAAGGCAATACCTTCTTTTCAGATCAGAAATGAACAAATGATGGCAAATATCAGGATATAATATAAGTGAAACATCTGGACAGAGCGAATGGAAAGTCTGTTTACATTGATATGATATACAGGCTCCTTTCAAAGGCAGAAGTGGACTGAGATTTAATTTAAGACATTCAAAATATACCTATGAAAGGGGAAATACTACTAAGGTGATTTTAATATGCCAGATGTTGATTGGGCTATTCCTTTTGTAGGTTTGTCTAGAAGAAGTGTTCCAGCCATTGGTAATGGAATCCACACAGGATGGGGCCATATTGGACTTCGTGCTTATGAATAGAGAGAGTGTTTCTGATATTATAGTGGGTGATGATCTGGCATCCAGTGATCATCAGATGGTGTGGTTCAATATCAAGGCAGGTGTGGAAAACGTTCCCTTTGTAAGTTCAAACAGATACACTCTGTTCTGGTTGTTATCGTAGTACCTGACACTTAGTGTAAGACTAGCATTGGTTAGGGAAGTGTCAGAAGTAAATGTAATCACCCCTTATCCTTAGATCCAAGCCCACTGCACCAAAATAATAAAAGAAACTAACTCTACACAAAAATATTATAAAAATAGGGTCTTATTTATTTACAGTAGCAGCAAATAGAGTAATCAGGAATGAAGAGAAAGACAATCCCATCACTGAAATAGCTTGGAGTAAAAGTATGTAAATCCCTAGATAGAGTCTTAAAGTATAAAGAGTCACTTTAACCCCAGGGCACTATGCAAGGATACATGGCACACATACAATCTGATGTAGTCCTTCATATGTCAGCATATTCTTCAGATGTCAGTTTGGTCCAATGCAGATCTTGCCTCTTGGATGTGATGTTGGCATATAGCAGCTAACCCTGGCAACAGCTGCTTTGTATGGAGAAATTGTGAGCCTTTTCTCTATTACTGATGTATGTTCTATCCTTGAACAACATAAACAAGTAGCTCCAAGTGTCCTGCGTTTACGTCCATTCTGATAACAACCTCCTGCATTGACGTCCA
The DNA here is from genome assembly GCF_901765095.1 of Microcaecilia unicolor. Classification (NCBI taxonomy): domain Eukaryota; kingdom Metazoa; phylum Chordata; class Amphibia; order Gymnophiona; family Siphonopidae; genus Microcaecilia; species Microcaecilia unicolor. Next base: position 435,737,903 of record NC_044031.1, read on the forward strand.
TTCTGGTAACAACCTGTGTCAATGCTGATAACAGCTTGATTGTCCTGGAACATCGTGACCTTATCAGCATCTTCTGTCCAGTAAACAAGAGTTGTTATTCTTCTGTTAGACTGGATGTCTGCACAATGTCTTAGAGTTTTTATAGAGGAAATGTCTGAATTTGTACATTATAATCAGGATCTTAATGCTAGATAGTGCCAAGTATGTAGGACCATGCATATCATGTAGGTTAATATAGTCAGTCGGCTGGGCATAGTGCTCATAGTGCTACAGTAGTGATTCAGTAGCTTTGCTCGTACAACTCAAAAGTGAAAGTTCTAGACTTAAAAAAAAAGAAACACCACCACCAACAATAAGAAAAACAAACCTAACTTTGTTGAGATGGGAGATTACCTCAAGTTGTTAGCAATGGCGTAGCCAAGGGTGGACCTGGGTGGGCCCAGGCCCGCCCACTTTGGGCTTAGGCCCACCCAGTAGCAGCACACCTATGATGTGGCTGGCAGGGATCCCCGAGCCCCACCAGCTGAAAACTCCCAACAACTGTCCCTCCTGCATACCTTGTAAGTAACAAATCTTCGGCTGCAGAGAGCAGAGACTGATACATATTGCTCGCATCAGCCCCAAAGCCTTCTCTGTGATATATTCCCGCCTATGCAGAAACAGGAAGTTGCATCAGAGGGAAGGCTGTGGGGCCAACATGCAGTGTGCATTAGTTGCTATTCGCTGCTGGTGAAAATCTGCTATTCAAAAGGTATGCAGGGGAGGGGGATGCATGTTTGAGAGACCATATGGCATGCAGGTGAGAGAGGGAGAGACCAAATCACTTGTGGAACAGAGCGGAGTTCTTCTGCCCACCCATCTTGGGCTCAGGCCCACCCAAAATTGGGTATCTGGCTACGCCCCTGGTTGTTAGTTGGATGGGAACATCTGAAAGAGGTAAGAAAGCAGTGGACAAAACTGAAAGCAGATATTTTAAGCACAACAACCTTTTTTGTAGGGAAAATAAACACTAAAATGAAGAGAAAAAAGTGGGTTTGGTTCTCAAAAGTAGTAGCTGAGAAAGTAAGGAAAAAGTGGTTAGCCTTCATACACTACAAGAGATTGCAGAAAGAGGAAGACAGGCAACAACATCTGAAAAAAACTAAAAGAAGCTGGTAAAGCAGTCAGGAAAGCAAAAAAATCAACTTTTTTTATTTGCAACTTCTTCAAGTTAGTCCCTTATTTTCTTACTCCTGTCTATCTTTATCTATCTTATGTTCCATCTTTGCTTACACCTTATGCTGTCTATTAAAATGTTTTATTGTGTATTGTGTTGACATTGAAATATAGCATACTATGAGGGGCATAATTGAACGCGAATGCCCATCTCCATGGGTGTCTATGTCCGAAAACGGGTAAGTGAATAGGCGGGACAGACCATATTATCGAAAAAGATGGGCGTCCATCTTTCGTTTCGAAAATACAGTTTGGACGGACCAAATGCCATGGATCTGGTCCCTTCCGAGATGGGCGGTATTTTTTTGCGATAATGGAAACTAAAAACGCCCAGCTCAGAAACGTCCCAATCCAAGCCATTTGGTCATGGGAGGGACAAATGTACAACACTACCATAGCTCTTAGGGGTGAAGGGGGCAACTACATGTGGGTACAGTGGGTTTTAGAGGCCTCCCATTTACCACCACAAGTGTTACGGGTGTGGGGGGGGGGGGGGTGGCCTGGGTCTGCCTGCCTGAAGGGCACTGCAGTACACACTAAAAGTGCTCCAGGGACAGGACTTGTTGCTGGTGTATAACCTTGACACAGCAGTTCACACCTGAAGACGAATTTCGCTGAAAACGTCCTTTATTTGAATAAGCACCTTTACTCATAGTTAACTGCAGATCAGAGGTTGTGCCCCACTGGCAACGAGTCTTGCTGGTACTGAGATTAGCAGTAGGTCCGAGCTGGCAGAATGGTGTACAATGCCCTCTTTCAGCAACATTCAAGGTAAGAACTAAGTGCTATAATGTGGCTAACACATGAAAGGGATCTAAAAGTGTTTTACACAAATGGCCACTACCTCATGGACTACCGGAAACAAAACAGGGCACACTCTGACCCAGTAAGCAGAGGGAAAAGCACCATGGGAGTACAGCCTACCAACTACCAACATCATGAGCATTTAACACAAGTTAGTGGAATCACAAAGCCCAATACCCTACACCCACCACAATGCATTGCTGATGTGACTCTGCAGTGCCCTTAACAGAAAAGGTGTCACACTCACCCGAGACCCACATCAGAACCAGGGAAAGGCTGTCAGAGGATAGAACATATTCTGCTGTCATGGAGGTGGGTACAGCATTTGAGGCTGGCATACAGGCTGGGAAAAAAAGTTTGTAAATTGGGTTTTTTTCTGGTGGGAGGGGGTTAGTGACCACTGGGGAAGTCACGGGAGGTCATCCCCGATTCCCTCCGGTGGTCATCTGGTCAGTTGGGGCACTTTTTTGGGACTTGGACATGAAAAAAAAGGGTCCAAATAAAGTGGACCAAATTCTCGTCAAAAACGCCCTTCTTGTTTCGATTATCAGCTAAAGATGCCCATCTCTCCTTGGCCAATAACCACGCCCCAGTCCCGCCTTCGCCACGCCTCTGACATGCCCCCATGATCTTTGTTCGTCTCCGTGATGGACTGCAGTTGAGGATGCCAAAAATCGGGTTTCGATTATACCGATTTGGGCGCCCACGGGAAACGGACGCCCATCTCCCGATTTGGGTCGAAATATGGGCGTCTTTCTGTTTCAAAATAAGCTGGTATGCCATACTTTGTATTGTTTGAATATGTTTACTGTTGTAACTGTCTATAGATTATGTTTGATTTATTCTTACTGTATACCGCCTTGAGTAAATTCCTTCAAAACGTCAGTAAATAAATTGTAATAAGTAAATAAATGGAAGAAAAAATAGTCAATATGGTAAATAGGGGAACAAGACATTTTTTAGATATGTTGCGGTCAATATTCAGCCAGCGGTGCTCAGCATTTTGCTGATTACCGCTGGTATTATTTCTGGAAATTCAATGCCAGGCCATGTCTGGACTTCAGCATTGAATTTCCGGGTTTGTAAATCCAGCTAAAACATAGCTGAATAAAGGCCCTGTTTACTAAACAGTATTATAGGTGCGTTAATGTTATTAACGCGCATTAACCATGTACATTCCTACAATATATAGGCGCCTACATAGTTAATGCGCGCGGTAAGTGTGGGCACACTAAAAATCCTAACGCACCTTAGTAAACAGGGCCCTAAATGTTATATTCAGCATTTAACTGACTATGGGGCACTGCATAAACCTCCTTGTATACTAAGCAAAGCTGAATGGGCTGTGTTGGCTGTAGCGCACTGCAGCCGCTAGTGTGGCTTAGTAAACAAGGGGGAAAGATAGGACTGACATTTATGTGGTCCTATTTATGCAGTTACCTTGGCCAGTTCAGAATATTGGCATTTAATCAGCCAAGTGCTGACTCCACCCCTGGAATGGCCCCAAAATAGCTGGTTGTGAGACAGGTGCTAACTGACATTTTCAGTGGCACTAACCAGTTAAATGCTGCTGAAAATGACCAGTTTTCCCCAAACCAGTGATTTAACTGGATGGTTAAGTTGCTTTGAATATTGAGCCAGTTAGTGATAGGACTGTGAACCTCCAAGGTGAAGGGGTAGAATATGTAGAAGCTGATAAGGATAAGACTTTACAAATATTTCTGTTCTGTGTTCACAGATGAAGGGCCAAGAGGAGGTAAGGATACAGAAGAAAAAGAAAAAATACCTTCTAGACCACATACAGCATCATTGTTTCATTGAGTCACCTTCGCTGTTTCCTTTGTGGGCCAAGAGTAGGACCACTGAAGACAAGCACAAATAGGAAAACAAGTGTGGTAGTCCCTGAATGATTTTCAGGGGACTGTGTTCATGAGGAGCTAGCTAAACTAAAAGTAGACAAAGCAGTGGGGCTGGATGGCATCCATCCAAGGGTACTGAAGGGACTTAAAGAAGTTCTGGCTGCTCTGCTGTCTGAACTTTTTAATGTTTCTCTAGATTTAGGAGTGGTCCCTGAAGACAGACAGATATGGTCCCTCTTCACAAAAGCAGAAGCAAGGAGGATATTGGAATCTAGTTAGTCTGACCTCTGAGGTAAGTAAATGAATGGAAACACTTCTAAAACAGAGAATAGTGAGGTTTCTGCAATACAATGGATTGCAGGTCCTGAGGCAGCATGGTTTCCCTAGAGATGTTTTTTTTTCAGATAAATCTGATTAATTTCTTTGGGTGATCAGAGAGTTGGATCAAGGGAAAGTGCTAAATGTGGTGTATTTAGACTTTAGCAAAGCCTTTGACATTGTTCCACATAAATGACTAATAAATAAGTGTCCTTGGTATGGGCCCTAAAGTGACTGACTGTGTTAGGAACTGGTTGAGTGGAAAGCAACAGAGAGTAATGGTAAATGGAGTTCACTCCGAGGAAAGGAATGTTATCAGTGGTGTGCCACAAGTTTTGATTCATGGTATAATTATCTAATATAATAATTTGCTACTTGAACATTCGAATGTGTCTCACTGGGATCGTAACCACCTGCTGATGTCACTGGCCGGCACTAGAACCCTGCTTGCCTGACGTCAGGAGGTGGTTACGATCCCAGTGAGAGACGCGGAAAGCGTGCGACCGACAAAAAGAAGAGCGGCCAGAGACATTGCTCACAGAACGGCACCGGAAAAAAAAGAAGAGCGGGAGTCACTTCACTGACAGTTGAAGAACAGCAGGAGTGGGCAGAGATGTTCCATACACAATGGCACCAGAAGAAAAGAAGAGCGGGAACCGCTTCAGAGCCGCTTCACTGACAGTTCCCGTTCCAGGCTCCCTCCCTCCCTCCGATTTTTAAAACTGATCTTCACTCACCACGTCGGCGTTACAGCAGCAGCAGTACAACGCACGCAGGCTCGGCCCATCTCTCTGTCTTAGCTCTGGTCCCGCCCTCATTTCCTCTTTCCGCAAGGACGGGACCAGAGCTAAGACAGAGAGACGGGCCGAGTCTGCGTGCGTTGTACCGCTGCTGCCGTAACGCCGACGTGGTGAGTGAAGATCAGTTTTAAAAATCGGAGGGAGGGAGGGAGGGAGCCTGGAATGGGAACTGTCAGTGAAGTGGATAAGAAAGTTGAAAGTAATCAGTAGTTGATGTAAATTTTAAATTCTTATTACACTGATTTAACCACTGCCAAAGATCCTGCCTATATGAAAAAAAATAACATCAATATATCATCTCCATTCCAGATATATTGATAATATTGTGAACTGTACAAAACATTATCCTCAAAGGACCCTGGAACTGGGAGGGATGGAGGGAAGGGGGGGAGAACCCTGGAACTGGGAGGGAGGGAGGGAAGGAGAGAGGGAGAGGGGAAGGACTCTGGAACTCGGAGGGAGAGGGACCCTGGAACTCGGAAGGAGGGGGAGGGAGGAAAGGAGAGAGAGAGGGAGGGGGAAGGAGGGAAAGGAGAGAGAGAGGGAGGGGAAGGAGGGAGGAGGGCCTGGAACTGGGAGGGGGGAGGTGTGTGAGAATTGCTGCACCATGATGGATGGAGGGGGTAGGGGAGAGATCCTGCATATGGATGAATGCAGGGGAAACAGCATAATTGGTGCACATGTGACACACACTACACTCTCTCACTCACACAGACAGACACACACATTCTGTCTCTCAATCACACACTGTCTCTCTCTGACACACACTCTTTCTCTCTCACACATACTCACTCTCTGACACATACTCATTCACTCTCTCACACACACACTCTCTCCTAACAGTTCCCTTAAAAACATAAATGCCATTAGAGGACAACCTTGCTAGCGCCCGTTTCATTTCTTACAGAAACGGGCCTTTTTTACTAGTTTTTAATATTTTTGTAAGCGATATTGCAGACGAGCTATTTGATAAGGTTTGCCTTTTTGTGGATGATACCAAAATCTGCAATAGGTAGACACCCTGATGGTGTGGATAACATGAGGAGAGAACCTAACAAAGCTTGAAGAATGGTCCAGAATTTGGCAGTTAAGATGTAATGGTAAAATATGCAGGATCATGCATTTAGGCTACAAAAACCCGAGGGACTGGTACAGTTTTGTATATGAAAGAAAATCAGAACTTTGATGTGATCACATGTAATGACCTCGATGTGGCCAGGTAGAAAAGGTAATGGAAAATGCCAGAAGGATGCTTGTGTGTATAGCGAGAGGAATGGCCAGTAAGAAAAAGACGATAATTTCTCTGTAGAAGTCTCAAGTGAGACCTCATTTAGAGTACTGTGCACAGTTTTGAAGACCATGTCTTCAAAAAGATATTAACAGGATGGAGTCAGTCTAGAAGGTGGCTATAAAAATAGTCAGCAGTCTTCATTGTTAAGCATATGGGGACAGAGTTAAAGATCTCAATATTTATACTTTGTAAGAAATGCAGGAGAGGGGAAATAGGCAAGAGACATTTAAATATCTACATGACATAAATGCATATCTTAAAGAATTGAAAGGAATCTTTAGAATGAGGGATATAGGATGAAGATAAAAGGAGACAGACTCAGGAATAATCTAAGGAAACACTTCTTCAAAGAAAGGGTGGTGAATATTTGGAATGGCATCCCGGTGGAGGTGGTGGAGATGAATACTATATTTGAATTCAAGAAAGCTTGGGATAAGTACATAGGATCTTTAAGGGAGAGGAAGGAAAGTACATGGCATGGATGGGAAGACTGGATAGGCAATATGGTCTTTATCTGCCTTTGTTTTTCTATATTTCTACAGGTACCATGTTACCTCTAGTGGCAGATAGCATGGAAGCACCTTTGGTATTTGTCACTGCAGAAAACATAGTGGGGGCCCAGTCCATGATTGAAAAATAAATAGTTGATAGCCATAGCAGCTCACCGCACTCTGAACACATTCCCCTAGCCAATTCCCCTGCTAGTCGTAACTAACCCAATAAGTGCTCCTTTTACTGAGTATCAGTAAGCCCAACAAGGGCTTACCACTCACTAAACAGGAAGTACTGCTGGGCTACCGCAGCAGCCTGGCGGTACTTCCCACCCTTAGCGTGCCATCATTTCTAGCGCTACAAAATTATGTTTATTTTTCTAGTGCCAGAGTGTACCCAGCGGTAATCGGAAAGTGCCGTGTGCTGCCCATTTACCGCTGGGTTAGTGCAGGAGCCCTTACTGCTACCTCAGTGGGTGGCAGTAAGGGATCCCCTCTGAAATGGTCACGCAGCAAGTGCTTTACATGCTACACGGCCAATTCCTGCAGGAAAACAAGACTTCCCTTTTACGCACTGTGGTAAAAGGGGGCCTCGGCGCATGTGAAAAACATGCACTGATGCCAGTTCAGGCACCCTTTTACCACAGCTTGGTAAAAGGGACCCTAAATCAGTTGTTATCTTAAATGACGTGGAGGGGCATAATCGAAAGGGGTGCCCAAGAGGATGTCCCAGAGAAAGGGCGGGGAAACCCATACAATCGAAACAAGATGGGCGTTCATCTTTCGTTTCGATAATACTGTCGGGGACGCCCAAATCTTGACATTTAGGTCATCCCTAGAGATGGTCGTCCTTAGACTTGGTCGTTTCTGATTTTCGGCGATAATGGAAAGTAAGGACGCCCATCTCAGAAACGACCAAATTCAAGCCCACTGGTCATGGGAGGAGCCAGCATTCGTAGTGCACTGGTCCCCCTCACATGCCAGGATACCAACCGGGCAACCTAGGGGGCACTGCAGTGGACTTCAGAAAAAGCTCCAAGGTACATAGCTCCCTTATCTTGTGTGCTGAGCCCCCCAACCCCCCCAACCCCCACTACCCCCCAACTGTACACCACTACCATAGCCCTAGGTGTGGGTACAGTGGGTTTGTGGTGTGTTTTGGAGGGCTCACATTTACCACCACAAGTGTAACAGGTGAGGGGGGATGGGCCTGGGACCGCTTGCCTGAAGTGCACTGCACCCACTAAAACTGCTCCAGGGACCTGCGTACTGCTGCGATGGACCTGAGTATGACATTTGAGGCTGGCACAAAATATTTTTAAAGTTCTTTTTTGAGGGTGGGAGAGGGTTAGTGACCACTGGGGGAGTAAGGGGAGGTCATCTCCGATTCCCTCCGGTGGTCATCTGGTCAGTTCAGGCATATTTTCATGGCTTGGTCGTAACAAAAAAAGGACCAAGTAAAGTCGTCCAAGTGTTTGTCAGGGACGCCCTTTTTTTCCATTATGGGTCGAGGACGCTCATGTGTTAGGCACGCCCAAGTCCCGCCTTTGCTACGCCTCCGACACGCCCCTGAGAACTTTGGTCGTCCCCGCAACAGAAAACAGTTGGGGACGCCCAAAATCAGCTTTCGATTATGCCGATTTGGGCGACCCTGAGAGAAGGAAGCACATCTTCCGATTTGTGTCGAAAGATGGATGTCTTTCTCTTTCAAAAATAAGCCTGGTAAAGTGCAAGGTACAGCAAAACAACTACATCATTTTACTTCGTCTGCTCATAAACCCAGGTTGTAACAAAAAATAAACTGTGGTAGTTTTTTTTTCTAAAGCTGGGTATGTACTTTAAAGTTCAATGATGCCATCTTGTGGATATCAGAAAAATCCAAATTGTAATATGTAATTTATCCTTAATATAAAGCCTGGTACAGGAAGATTGGAGGGTGGCAAATGTAAAGCTATTTTTTTTAATGGTTCCAGAGGCAACCCAGGAAACTATAGACCAGTTAGCCTGACATTGAAGCTGGATAAAATGGTAGAGACTGTTATAAAGGACAAAATTACTTGAACATATACATAGGATCATGTCCGGTTCAACTCCCACTGCTGCTCCTTTTGATCTTGGGCAAGTCACTTAACCCTCCATTGCCTCAGGTGAGCCCTCCAGGGACAGGAAAAATGCCCAGTTTACTTGACTGTAACTCACCATGAGTACATAAGTACATAAGTACATAAGTAGTGCCATACTGGGAAAGACCAAAGGTCCATCTAGCCCAGCATCCTGTCACCGACAGTGGCCAATCCAGGTCAAGGGCACCTGGCACGCTCCCCTAACGTAAAAACATTCCAGACAAGTTATACCTAAAAATGCAGAATTTTTCCAAGTCCATTTAATAGCGGTCTATGGACTTGTCCTTTAGGAATCTATCTAACCCCTTTTTAAACTCCGTCAAGCTAACCGCCCGTACCACGTTCTCCGGCAACGAATTCCAGAGCTACTACTAAAAAAAGTGTGAGCAAAATCCAAATTAATAAATGAATGGGCATGCATTAATGAGACAAAGCCAACATGGATTTTGTTAAGGAAAATCTTGCCTTAGTAATCTTCTACATTTCTTTGAAGGGGTGAATAAACATGTGGATAAAGGTGAGGTAATTGATATTGTATATCTGGATTTTCAAAAGGCATTTGACAAAGTACCAAATGAGCAACTCCTTGGGAAATTAGGAGTTCTTCATGAGGTACTTTGTCAAATGCCTTTTGAAAATCCAGATACACAATAGGAGGAAATGTCCTATTGAGGATTAAGAACTGGTTAAAAGATAGAAAATAGAGAGTAGGGTTAAATGGTCAGTATTCTTAAAGGAGAAGGGTAGATGTTGGGGTTCCCCAAGGGTCTGTCCTAGGAGTGCTGAATTTTAACATATTTATAAATGATTTATTTGTTTATTTGGATTTTGCTCACACATTTTTCAGTAGTAGCTCAAGGTGAGATATATTCAGGTATACTGGGTATTTTCCCTGTCCTTGGAGGGCTCATAATCTAAGCTTGTACCTGAGACAATGGAGGGTTAAGTGACTTGCCAAAGATCACAAGGAACAACACTGGGAGTTGCACTGGGCACCTGTGGATATCAAGACTGGTGCTTTAACCACTAGGCCACTCTTCCACTCCACTGATCTACAGATGGGCATAACTAATGAGGTAATTAAATTTGCTGATGACACAAAGTTATTAAGTCACAATAGCAGATGACATTTAGTGTGAGCAAGTGCAAAGTGATGCTTGTAGGAAAGAGGAACCCAAAATATAGCTACATGATGCAAGGTTCCAAATTAGAAATACCTGTGAAGAAAATGATAAAGGGACAACTTCTCTATGAGGAAGAAGCAGCTTGGGCTCTTCAGCTTGGAGAAGAGACGGCTGAGATGAGCTATGATAGAGATCAATAAAATACTGAGTGGAGTGGAACTGGTAGATATGAGTCGCTTGCTTATTCTTTCCAAAAATACTAAGAAGTAAATTTTTAAAAAAATCGGAGAAAGCATTTTTTCACTAAACATGTAATTAAACTCTGGAAACCAACAAAAAGAAAGTCCAAATCTTCCGTAAAATAAAATGAAAATCACAAAAAGAGTGGAAGATGAACCAAAACAGACCAGAAAAGGACCATAGGGAGTAAGAGCACCAGAAAAGTTTATTTGTTACATTTGTATCCCACATTTTCCCACCTATTTACAGGCTCAATGTGGCTTACATAGTACCGGAAATGTGTTTGCAGATTTCGGTGTGAACAAATACAATGTGATGTTGTGGTGAGATGAAGTTTATATGGCAGAGCCACAAAAAGAATTATAGAGTGGAGAAGTAGATCACTTACATTATGTTCATTACGTGCTTTAGTTTTCTTGTGTAGCCAAGGTCAGGTATTTAGGTTGGATCGGGAGGGTATGCCTTTTTAAACAGGGTGGTTTTTAGTATTTTCCGGAAGTTTAGTTGGCCGTACGTCGTTTTCAAGGCTTTTGGTAGTGCGTTCCACAGTTATGTGCTTATGTAGGAAAAGCTGAATGCATAGGTAGATTTGTATTTAAGACCTTTACAGCTTGGGTAGTGTAGATTTAGATATGTTTGTGTTAAATCAGATGCGCTTCTGGTTGGTAAGTCGATTAAGTTTGTCATGTATCCAGGCGCTTTGCCGTAGATAATTTTGTGAACCATGGTGCAGATTTTAAAGGCAATGTGTTCTTTGATTGGGAGCCAGTGTAGTTTTTCGAGGAGGGGTTTTACACTTTCAAATCGCGTTTTTCCAAATATTTATTTTATTTATTTGATACATTTGTATCCCACATTTTCCCACCTATTTGCAGGCTCAATGTGGCTTACATAGTACAGTAGAGGTGATCGCCAGTACCGGTTTGAACAAATACAGACTGAGGTTGTGATAGAGTAAAGGTCAATGTGTGATAGACACATTGGGAATATAAGCCTAGCGGTCGTGTTTTGAGTGGTGTGAAGTTTCTTTAAGGTTTGTTCTTTGCATCTTGCATAGATTCCATTGTAGTAATCTATGTGGCTTATTACAATTGATTGTATCAGGTTGCGAAATGTTTCCCTCGGGAAGAATTGTTTCATGCGTTTGAGTTTCCACATTGAGTGGAACATTTTCTTTGTAGTGGTTTTTACTTGGCTCGCCACTGTTAGGTTACGGTCCATTATAACGCTGAGGATTTTCAGGCTGTCTGAGATAGGGAGGGTGTGATCTGGGGTGTCGATGCTTGTGGGGTTGTCCGTGCTGTGCTGGGATGAGAGGATAAGATAATGTGTTTTTTCTTTATTGAGTTTTAGTTGAAATGCATTAGCCCATGAGTCCATGATGTTGAAGCTTAGCTTGATTTCGTTGGTGATTTCTGTCAGTTTGGTTTTGTAAGGAATGTATATTATGACATCGTTTGCGTAGATGAAAGGGTTAAGGCCTTGGTTGGATAAGGACTTGGCTAGTGGGGTCATCATTAGGTTGAAGAGGGTCGGTGATAGCGGTGATCCTTCTGGTACTCCACAGTCTGCTTTCCACGGTGATGATATGTTTGAGTTTGACTTTACCTGATATGTTCTTGTGGTTAGGAAATCCTTGGTCCAGCTGAGTATGTTTCTACTAATCCCGAACTTGTCTAGTAGTCTTATTAATATATTGTGGTTTACCATGTCAAAAGCACTTGACATGTCAAATTGGAGGAGGAGGATGCTTTTGCCTATTGCTATTTCTTGTTTGAATTTGGCTAGGAGAGTGAGTAGTACTGTTTCGGTGCTATGGAGTGGGCGAAATCCTGACTGTGATTCATGTAATATTGAGAATTTGCTTATATAATCTGTAAGTTGTTTGGTTACCATGCTTTCCATCAGTTTGACTACCAACGGGATGGACACTACTGGTCGGTAGTTGGTGATATCATCTGTTTTTTTCTTGGAATCTTTTCGTGTTGGGGTGAGTAGAATATTGCCTTTTTCCTTGAGGAAGAGACCTTGTTGTAGCATGTAATTTAGGTGGGATGTGAGGTCTGTTATGAAGCGATCTGGGGCGGATTTCAGTAGGTAGCTGGAACAGGTATCTAGTTTGCAGTGTGAGTTGGAGAACTTCCTGATCGCCTGGGTAACTGTTTTGGTGGTCAAGAGGGCAAAGTTCAACCAGGTTCAATCAGCTGGATATTCACTAGAGGTTGGGTCCAGCTCGTTAAGAAAGTTTTCGATGTCAGTATTGACTTGAGGTAGCGTGTTACGTAGGTTTATGATTTTTTCATTAAAATATTTGGTGAGTTTATCTGCAGGTGGGATGTCTATTCGTTGTAGTGACCAATTTGGTATTTAGGAGTTTATTCACGAGTTGGTATAGATTTTTCATATCTTTGTGATCAGTCCCTATTTTGGTTTTATAATCTTCTGGTCCGTCTTATTGCGTATTTCTATTTTCTTTGTATTTGTTTCCAGTTTTCTGTGGATGTGAACAACAAAAATACATTCTGTTTCAGGTTATGTATGAATATTTTTTCCAGTATTTGGATATTATTTTAGCTTTATTACACACATTCTCTTTTTTTTAAATTCTTCTTTAGTGATTTTTTCATTAACAGCATTACTAAGCCTATCTCACATAAAATTAGCAGAACCGCTCCACCCCAGTACTATTTATATAACTCACCTCTTTTATCTTTACTCTGTTAACAGTGTCATCTTCAGCATCTTAAAGTCCTGTCTCAATAATACTGAAACCACTTTAGATTTAAAGCTAAAACATAATGGATAGTGTCAGAGACTCAGATCCCCACTCCCCCTAAAAATCATATTGACAGGGAATTCATGTAAAGACAAGTAAGAAAACAAAACAAAACAAAAAAATCCCCTTTTCTAACCCATCCACCATGTTTACAACTTATCATTCAACCATAGATCATGCAAGCAAGCCTAATTCATTTTATTTTCTTCCCTGACCTTAAGTATGTGATATTTCCTCTATGATACATGTCATCTTATTGTATCATATACACTCACCCCAAGTTCTTTCCCGTTCTGTAATTCCTGACTTGACCTCTGACTTCCAAATGTAAGTGATCATAATTTTTTTCTTTCATAAGCAGATTTAGCACCTGTTGCTCTTTACTGTTAAAAATGCCTTGTTGCAGGTTGAGCCCCAGCAGACAGAATTTACCATCTATAGGGACATTATCACCACTGTTCCCTTGGAATCTCTCACCCTTGAATTAATTTACATGCTCATCACATCAATGGCATAGCCAGACCTGACATTTTGGCTGTAGTGTTTCATGGGATACTACAAAATAATGCCTTAGAATGCACTTTATGATGGATTTCTAAGTATTATACCCAACAGCTGCCCTGCATCAACATAAACCACATACTTTCTGGGTGGAGATGGGCTCCTCATTGCCTAGGCCAGGGCAAAAGAGATATATTTAATGACTACATACATCTTTTTTTTTTGCCCTAGGCAGAGAGCAGTCTAACCCCCCATCCAGCGTCTACCCCCTCTCTCTCCCCTTTCCTTCCAGCATCTGCCCCCTTTCTTCCCCCTTTTCATCCAGCATCTACCCCCTCTCTCTCCCCTTTCCATCCAGCGTCTGCCCCCTCTCTTCCCTCTTTCCATCCAGCATCTATTTTTTCCATCCATGTGTAGTTTTTCTCCTCGTTTTCCTTTCCCTCATCTCTGTCAGTATGCATCTCCTTCCTCTTCACTCCCCTCCATCCATACGTATCTCCTTCCTCTCTCTATCTCTTCCCTCTCTTCCATCCATGTCCACCATTTTTCCTCTCTCTCCACCCCACCATCCATGTTCATCTCACTTCCTCTCTTCCCTCCCCTCCATCCATGTCCAGCATTTCTCCTGCCCTCCCCTGCATCCATGTCCAGCAACTCTCCTCTCTTCCCTGACCTCACCTGCATCCATGTCCAGTAACTCTCCTCTCTCCCCTGCCCTCCCCTCCATCCATGCCCAGCAACTCTCCTCTCTCCCCTGCCCTCCCCTCCATCCATTCATTCATGTCCAGCAACTGTCCTCTCTCCCCTGCCCTCTCCCCCATCCATATCCAGCAATTCTCCTCTCTCCCCTGCCCTCCCATCCATGTCTAGCGATTTCTCCTCTCCCCTCCCTCCCATCCATGTCCAGTGATTCTCTTCTCCCCTGCCCTCCCCTCCATGTCCAGCGATGCTCCTCTGCCCTCCCCACCATGTCAAGTGATGCCCCAAACTAGGGTTACCATATGGCTCCAGAAAAAGGAGGACGGATTGAGGCAGCCGGGTTTTACTTCCATTGCTTTCAATGGAAGTAATTGAGCCAGCCGGGTTTTACTTCCATTGCTTTCAAAGCAATGGAAGTAAAACCCGGCTGGCTCAATCCGTCCTCCTTTTTCTGGAGCCATATGGTAACCCTACCCCAAACCCCACCTGCCCCCTGAGTTCCAGTTCCAACCCCCCTGCCTGACCTCTTCTCCCTCAACAGCCCTCCTTGCTTTCCTGCCGCCCAGCCATAGCTTAAATCTCATTTTACTAACCTGACTGAAGTCGTGACTGCAGAAGCAGAGTACAGCTAGCTCAGCCTTCCCCTTCTCTCTCAGCGTCCCACCCTTGCGTAAACAGGAAATGAGGGCGGAACCACAGCTAACAGAGAAGGGGAAGGCTGAGCCGGCTGTACTCTGCTTCTGCAGTCACGACTTCAGTCAGGTTAGTAAAATGAGTTTTGGATGTTGTTGGGTTGGGGCTAGTTAGGGTGGGTGGGCCTGGAGCAAAAGTGGCTGGGCCTGGGCCCATCCAGGCCCGTCCATGGCTATGCCCCTGCATCACATATGCCAATGTGTCATCATTTGTTAACTATTCCTCCAGCACAGCTCCCAAATTATCATACCTGTGAAGTAGTACCAGTGTTAGATAAAGTTTTCTACCTATTTAAACTGTAATTGCTTATATTTAGACGCAAACAAGCAATTGTTTATATATTGATGGACCTGTGTCCACATGCCTGCAGTCAAGGTCATCTTAAGGTCTTGATGTCAGTGCACTTTATGGAGAGGCTCATTATAATCAAACTTCAACAATTTCTGATAGAGCTTTGCTTGTTGCCCTTTCTGTGTTCGCCTTTAAAAAAAATTCCCTCGACTTCAGATGTCGATCTAAGCAAGCTCCTTACCCAATTAGGTGCAAGGAGTCAATGTCTCAGTCGAAAATACTGGAAGAAAAGCACTCTCTGGTTAACTAAAGGGCTCAAGCGCTAATGCTAGCTTACTGCAGGTTAAAATCTGCTACCGCATGGCAGGCTTCCCGCAGTAGTTTTTAAATCAGTGCACACTTCCCACATATTAAAAAATATTTTCTATCTTTTAGCACTGGGGGCATATTTGGGGGCGGAGAGTAGGCATGGCCAACGCTAATCAGTTAGTGCAGATACATTGCCACATGCTAACCAATTAGCACAGGGATAGTTCCTCAGAGTCACCCACACTCCGACACTCAGCACTCTCTCTCAGGTTCAGTTTACTCTCTGGATGAGCTTGGGAGTGGGTTTACAGTTCCAGAATTGAGATTCGAGCAGTTTTAGAAACTACAATCCTCAGTCTGACCGGGTTAGGGTCCCAGTACTTTCCCTCAGAGCAACTACATGGCACGCAAAAGTCTATGCAAAAAGGGAACTCAAACTATTTAGAAATCTGCAATTTAGAAAGCTGCAATTCAAACAGTTGGCAACTCAGAGAAAACCAATTCCAATATTCCTCCTAGGGAACTTCTGTTCTCCCCCTCAGGCTTATTTACAAGGGTCCACTTAGATTCATGATAGTTATTGTGGGGGAGGAATATGTGGAAGATGATAAGGATAAAGCTGAACTGCTTAACAATTATTTTTGCTCTGTGTTCATGGATGAAAGGACAGGGGTAGGACTGCAGAAAACAAATGCTAAAGGGAATGATTGTATTGTAGACCAAGACCCATTCTCAGAGGACTGTGTTCATGAGGAGCTAGCTAAACTAAAAGTAGAAAAAGTGATGGGGCCTGATGGGATACACCCGAGGGTGCTCAAGAACTTGGAGAAGTTCTCTCTCCAATGCTTCCTTAGAGACTGGAGTGGGCCCAGAGGACTGGAGAAGGGCGGATGTGGTCCCTTTGCACAAGAGTGGAAGTAAGGAGGAGGTTGGGAATTACAGACCTGACAGTCTGACCTTGGTGGTGAGTAAACTAATGGAAACACTTCTAAAATGGAGGATTGTGAGGTTTCTCAAACTGAATGGAATGCAGGACCCAAGACAGCATGGCTTCACTAGAGGCAGGTCGTGTCAGATGACTCTGATCGATTTCTTTGCCTGGGTGACCAAACATTTGGACGTGGGAAGGGTGCTAGATGTGGTATATTTAGATTTCAGCAAAGCCTTTGACATGGTTCCTGCACAGGCAACTGAAGAATAAATTGAGTGCCCTCGGTATGGGACCTAGAGTAACTGATTGGGTTAAAATTTGGTTGAACATAAGGAGACATAGGGTAGTGTTAAATGGAGCTTGCTCTAAAGAAAGGGATGTTATCAGTGGAGTACCGCAGGGATCGGTCCTCGGGTCGGCTTGTTTTAACATCTTTGTGAGTGATATTGTGAAGGGCTGTCTAGTAACGTTTGTCTCTTTGCGGATGATACCAAACTCTGTAACAGGGTGGACACCCCAGAGGGTGTGGATGACATGAGGAAGGACCTAGAAAGATGGAGGAATGGTCCGTTGTTTGGCAACTAAGATTTAATGCTAAAAAATGCAGGGTCATGCACTTGGGTCACAAGAATCTGAGGGAACAGTACAATATAGGGGTGAAGTGCTTCTGTGTACGAAGGAAGAGGGGGACTTGGGGGTGATTATCCAGCTCATAATCGAAAGTGATCGCCGGCCATTTCCCGACACAAATCGGGAGATAGCCAGCGATCTCGGAAAAGTGGCGAAATTGGTATAATCGAAAGCTGCTTTTTTTGACAGCATCGCCGCTTTCCCGTCGCCTCGCCGGCGAAAGTTCAAAGGGGCATGTTGGCGGCAAAGCGAAGGCGGGACATGGGCGGGTATGGGCGTGGCAACCAGATAGCTGGCTTTCGCCAATAATGGGGAAAAAAACAGTGTTAAGCAGTATTTCGCCGGGTTTACTTGGTCCTTTTATTTTCACGACCAAGCCTCAAAAGGTGCCCAAACTGACCACATGACCACCGGAAGGAAGTGGAGATGACCTCCCCGTACTCCCCCAGTGGTCACTAACCCCTCCCACCAAAAAAACCCCCTTTAAACACTTTTTTTTCCAGCCTGTATGCCAGCCTCAAATGCCGTACCCTCCTCCATGACAGCAGAATGTGTTCTGTCCTCCGACAGCCTTTCCCTGGTTGCGATGTGGCTCTCGGCTTTTCTGTTAGGTGCCCTGCAGAGTCACATTAGCAATGCATTGTGGTGGGTGTAGGGTACTGGGCTCTACTCCCATGGTGCTTTTCCCCCCTGCTAACTGGGTCAGAGTGTGCCCTGTTTTGTTTCCTGTTGTAGTCCATGCGGTAGTGGCCATTTTTGTAAACCAGTTTTAGTTCCCTTTCCTGTGTTACCCATGTTAGAGAACGTAGTTCTTACCTTGAATGGTGCTGAAAGAGGGCATTGTACACCATTGTGCCAGCTCTGACCTACTGCTAATCTTAGTACCAGGGGACTCTTTGCCAGTGGGGCACAACCTCTGATCTGCAGTTACTGTGAGTAAACGTGCTTATTTCAAGAGATTAGTCTTCAGGTGTGAACTGGTGTGCCAAAGTTATACAGCAGCAATAAGTCCTAGAGGCTGTATGCAGGTCCCTGGAGCAATTTTAGTGGGTGCAGTACATTTGTGGGTAGTGGGTTTGGGGGGGGGTTGGGGGGCTCAGCTCCCAAAGTAAGGGGGTGGGTACGGCATTTGAGGCTGGCATACAGGCTGGCAAAAAAGGTTTTTAGTTTTATTTTTTTTAGTATGGAAGGGGGTAGGTGACCACTGGGGGGGGTATGGGGAGGTCATACCCCATTCCCTCCAGTGGTCATCTGGTCAGTTGGGGCACCTTTTTGAGGCTTGGTTGTGAAAATACTGCTTAACGCCGCTTTTTTTTTTCCATTATCGACGAAAGCCAGCCATCTGGTAGCCACGCCCATGCCCGCCCATGTCCCGCCTTCGCTAATCTACTGACATGCCCCCTTGAATTTTCGCCGGCGAAGCGACGGGAAAGCAGCGAGGCTGTCAAAAATGCCGCTTTTGATTATACCGATTTCGCCGCTTTTAAGAAATCGCCGGCCATCTCCCGATTTGTGTTGGAAGATGGCCAGCGATCACTTTCGATTATAAGCTGGATAGAACATTTTAATTGATAGTGAAGGGTAAAGCAAAGATGGGACATATAGATAGGTAAGAGAGTAAGAAGAGTTAGAAAGTAAGGTGACTAATTTAAAGAAAGTTGCACATGAGGTCAGAGAGATGGTTAAATATTATCTCAGCTAGGGTAGGAGTGGATAAATATGTCCTGCTGCAGTATGTGCAGCCTGTTTCACTTCTTGTGTGTGTGTGTGTGTGAGTGAGACTAAACTCTTTGAGAAAACATCCCCAATTAGACATTTTACCTTCACACCTGCCATTCAATGGCCAGTCCAGGATTTTTCTCATCTCATTCCCCCTACCTTTAGCCTCTACCAGTTCAAAGATCAAACAAGGCTCTAAGAAAATGGCCTTCAATCTGATCCAGTAGACCTCCTTGGGACAATAATACCATGGAATTTTTTAGGGGTCACTGCCCTGTAATATTGTCTTAAATTCAGGACTCAGCCTTCATCATTCAATTTGCCTCAGCCATATTCTGCTGATCTGTGGCTTCTTCCCCCTCCCCCTTCCCAATAAGCTTTGCCAGATTTCTTTCCCATTTTTTAAAAATGCCTCCTGGAAATATATGTGGGATCAAGACGCGCATAATTGAGCATAGGAGTAATATCAATCGGGGTAATCTCACTGCCCCACTTGTGCAACATATGGAATAAAAGGTCTCAAAAAAAGTCTACAAATTTAGACAAAGGTTCTAAAAGTGATCCAATAGCTGCAACAATCGGTCTCCCAGGAGGATTAAGAAGTGTTTTATGCACCTTAGGTAACATGTAAATTGTTGGTGTAATCGGATACGGCACACTTAAAAAATCTTTCTCCTTATTTGTTAAAAAACCAGACTCAAAACCAAAGTTTATCCAGAAATCTATCTCTGCTTTTAATTCCATAGTAGGATCATTTTCTAGAAGTTGATAAAAATTAGTGTCAGACAATTGTCGTATTACTTCTTTTATATAGTCTGTCGAATTTTGAATAACAACACCTCCTCCCTTGTCTGCAGGCTTGATGACAATTTCGCTGTTGGATCTTAGAGATTGTAACGCCTCTTTCTCATTCTTTGTTAGGTTGTAAAAAAGTCTTTTCTTTTTCTTCTCTAATACTGTCAAATCACGCATCACACAACTCTGGAAGGCTTGTATTAATGGATCAGTGATACCTGGTGGAGTCCATCGTGATGGATATTTAGAATATTTAGACAATATGTTGTTTTCTTTCTTTTTAAACATTGGAAGGATGTTCTTTGCAGTTTATTTTAAGGAACATTTATATATGTGACTAATGGATGTATGATATGCTTGGTTTAAAGCATATATTTTTGATTGTTTGATGTCATGTATTTATGAACAAATGTTTCACACATGTACTCATTTGGTTTATGAACAAATGTTTCATATATGTACTTATTTAAGTTTAACACCTGATTGCATGGGTATATTCAACATAATATTATGATAAAACTACAGATTTGTAATGCCACACACGTTTCATTCTAGTTTTAATGTTTTTTAAGGTTTCAAAAAATGTTGTTCATTAATTTTTTAATTCATTTTAATTCATTTTTTTAATAATCATTTCATATAGTAAATACATTAGAATATATTGGTACATTTAATGATAAAACCATATGTTTGTAGTATTATTTAAGTTTATATTTAGAATTTAATAATTAATTATAAATGCAATTTATAGACTCATAAGGTAGATAATAATGGCACAATATAAACATACAATTATAAGAATGAAGTGCTGTTTAAGCTCAATTTTAGCATTTATAAGCTTTTTTAATGACATAATAAAATAGTATATGAACAGTTAAATTTAAAATATAATTAATAGACAGTAAATAGATTATAATTGGGGTATGGTAAGTTCATATTTGTTCAGAAAATCTTTTTAAATTTGGTCATTTAATATTTGATAAATATTCAATTTAAGAGTAGATAAAAAATTGGCATATGAATAGTTAATTGAAGACACAATTTATAGATTTGCTAAATAGATTAAAATTGCAATATAGTTAGTCAATTGTTTTGATAATTACTCAATATCCTGTCATTTTATATATATTTTAAATAAATGGATATTTTAACAATGTAGGCTTTAGGACCTAGTAAATGATTCCTGCATATCTGGCAGGCTTTTAGACCCAGTAACCACCTAAATTCATTTGATAGGATAAAGGTTAATGTTTTGTGAAGATCAGGTGTTTTCACTTAAGTTAATTAAAAAATGTTTCCACCCTGTGTGACGTGGTATTAAAAGCAGAGCCTTTTGAGAACACAGCTTTTCATCCATTTTGATACAGAAAGTGAAAGTGCCTTGGTGCTTTGTAGCTTTTACTACATGAGACGTGGGGGTAAGTTTTTGTCATGACAATAAATTGTAGGAAGTTTCTAAGTTAGGCACTATAGTACTTGCTGCCTCATGATTTGACAACTTTTATCAATTGCACAATCCTCTTGGTAATGTCTGTGGCATTATGGTTTGTTATACTTATTGAAACCCTTCTGTTTGGCAATACAGTCTGAGGTATACAGATTTTTTTTCTTTTGACACTTGAGTTAAAATGAAAGTCAGTATTTTATTGCTTATGAAAATCATTTTTGCTATGTTCTAAAATAAATATTGAAGACATTTTATTAAATGAATGCTGATGTGAGAAACATATGTATGTGAACAAAAGCCCTGTTAACCCTTTGTCACTATTTAAGATGCCATTTGTATAATTAATTGTGATTGGCAGATAACAAAATAAATGCAAATTTTAAAGGTATTTTGTCACTAGCTAAAATACCATTAGCAGTTACAAATAAAATTTACATAATTAATTGTAATTGGCAGATAACGAAACAAATATACCCAGAGCTCCAAAAGATAATAGAAGCCCTGTTAATGCTATAATATATGTGTATATGTGTGTATGCATGCACACACATGCATGTGTATATATATATATATATGTGTATATGTGTGTATGCATGCACACACATGCATGTGTATATATATATATATATGTGTATGTGTGTATGTGTATATGTGTATGTGTATATATATGTATATGTACACATACACATATAGTGACAAAATGTTGTCTTTTTAAAATTAAGATCAAGTAATGCCACTAGATATTATAGTTTTGGCTTTTTTATATTTGAAGATGTATATATTTATTCATTTCTGTGCTGATTTGAATGTTTTTGAAGGTTTATGATATTATCAGTGTAATGTTTGAAATTTATTGTATATTTTAAAATGTTTTAAAAAATTATTTTTGACCTGTTAGTTTAAGCTTTTATGAATATGAAATTTAGTTATAGCCAGTATTATATAATATGACCTTTTTATAAAATATATTATAAATAATTAAAATAAGCGTTTTAAACATATAATATTAATATATGAAAATATTTTTTTGTCCAAAAGTAAGGAATAATATATTGTAGAGGAATATATTCGAGTTATTCCCCAAGTTTTCCACGTCATCACTGTGGTGAGTTACCATTTTTGTTTTGATTAATTATCCATTTATTTTTAAATTACTATATAATAATATATGAGAATGTTAAAATATTAAATGCAATGTTAAAATATTAAATGCTTTAGGTGTTTATATAGGCTTATATATGTATGCTTGATGAGTCTAAATATTAATCTTTGGTTTTACTCATTATATTTAAAAAAATTTTTAAAAATATATTATTTCTATGTTTTGTATTCTATGTAGACCCCTGACGCAGGTGCTAGTCACCGAAACACGGCCCGTGTCGGGTCTTTTTGTCAAGGCTCATTCATTAAAGAACTGTGTTCCATTTTTAAAGGCCCGTGGTGCTGTTTTTTTTGTTTGGACTTTGTCCTCCCAGGTCACAGAAGGTTGTACCTCAGATACAGAAGGGCCTGGGAGAGACTCGCAGTAGCCTACAACTCCCAAGCCTCAATCACCAGGGATGCAAGTATATTAAGTCCTGTACCCAAGTTATGTGTATGATTGTAGTGGCTTACTTCCTCCCTAGCTTAAGGATGCCTATTAGGCATGATGCATTCATCCCAGCAAAATATATTCTTTCAATACCAATTGAAGTTGTTTAGAAATACTTCATAATCTTATTACTGTTTTTATAGATACTCTGAACATATGGCATGCTTAAAGCACAAAAATTATTTTTAGTACAATAGTAACTCACTCCTCATTGGTCCAGATATTTGTATTGAACTTTATATTACAAACCTTGTTTTCAAGCCAGAATTCTTAAACATGCTTGTGCAATACTTAACCTTTGCAGTAAAATTTAACTGGCTATTATCAAGACCGGATCTTCTGCCAACATGGCAGGGTTTCATGCTGCAGTTATATTATTTGGACTGCTACCCTGATGAAGAGCACAAAACTTGGCCATGTTGGCAGAGGTCTGGTCTTTAGAACAGCCATTTAAATCTTACTGCAAAAGTTTACTAGTACAAAGGCATGTTTAAAAATTTAGGTCCAAAAACAAAATTTCTAATAATTGTTTCATAAAAATATCTGGACCAATGAGGAGTGGGCTACTACTAGTTCTACTGAGGAGCCAAGTGCAGAGTGCAGCTGAGGTGCACAGGCACCAGTGATAGGATTTAAATTCCCATCAATGGAAGGGGATGCAAGTGTTTTAACCACTCTGCCACCTCAGTCATCGAGCAACAAACCCTCTGACCTAGATTAAAAGTTGTGTCCACGAAGAGAAAAACTTACCATTGAGACAATATGGAAACTCTCAAGGCTTCATTGCAGTAGAGGGACCCACTTTCCCCTAGTTTCCATCCAGTGTCTTCCTATTTTGGTAGGTTGTGAGGGGCCAAGCTCACTTGTCAGTCTACCCCTGACTGGGTCTGTTCTCCAAAGGAAAATCTCACTGTCCATGACTTGAACCAGTGATCAGAAAACATTGCTACATACCAGAAGGACACAATTGCTTCAAGAACAAGGAACTTGTAATTGCATATTCCAGGAATACGAACCTCTGCCCTCCCAGACCCTCTGAAGGATCCGTTTGAAGACATATTCTTTTTCAGTAGATAGTGTGACACGTGCAGTGTCTGTCCACGTGCTCTGGTTATTAATAGCCTCACTCATCCCAAGACTGGCAAAATGTACCAGCTCAAACATTCCTCAAACTACAACACAGCTCAAGTTTATCTATCTATCTATCTATCTATCTATCTATCTATCTATCTATCTATCTATCTATTATCATTTGTCCATGTAAGCTTTTGTACATGGGGAAAACAAAACGCCCCATCAGAACACACATCATAGAACACAGGAGCTGCATCAGTAGAAATATCACAACTGCACCACTGGTGAAGCACTGGCAAACCTTGGATCACATCATAACTGACCTTAATTTTTTTGTCTACAAAATAATGAGAACATCCTGGAGAGGTGTAACATAAATAAAATACTTTTGAAAGAAGAACAAAGATGCATCTTTCAGTTGGGGTCTTTATTCCCACATGGCCTAAACTCTGAGATAGAGTATAACCGCATTTTATAAAAAGATTTACTGGTTTATATATTAATTCAGGTTTTTCTCCAATGTTGTTTTGTCTTACCATAATATACTTATGTATCTCCATAATATATCAGTATGCCTAGTTTTTGGTATCTACTTATATTCACATTATGATGTCAAAGATGATGTTTTACTGTTTTCTTTAACACCTGATTCACAATTCATATGTTAAGTTGTTATACAATCTATGTTTTATTTATTGTAAGTACCTAAGTATTGCCATACTGGGACAGACCGAAGGCCCATCAAGCCCTGCATCCTGTTTCCAACAATGGCCAATCCAGGTCACAAGTACCTGGCAAGACCCCCAAAAAGTACAATACATTTTATGCTGCATATCCTAGAAATAAGTAATGGATTTTTCCCAAGTCTATTTTAATAATGGTCTACGGACTTTTCCTTTAGGAAGCCATTCAAATCTTTTTTAAACCCTGCTAAGCTAACTGCTTTTACTACATTTCATTTTGATTACATTGGCTTATTTCATATCATTATTTAAAAGTTATAGGTGTGCTATACCACAATCTGCTTTTACTCCCATGGGTTTCAATATGCTTAACTAGGTGTATAACTGTGCTTTTTCTTCTAGTGCCAGATTGTTGTTAATTTATTATTATTACTAGTAAATAAGGCCCGTTTCTGACAGAAATGAAACAGGCGCTAGTAAGGTTTTCCTGGGAGTGTATGTTTGAGAGATTGTGTGTGAGAGTGACTGTGTGTGAGAGAGAGAGTGAATGTGCAAGTGTGTGTGTGTGACAGAGAGAGAGAGTGAGTCTGGGTGCAAGTGTGTCTGTGAGAGAGAGAGTGTGTGTGTGAGAATGAGAGTTTGTGTTTGTTTGAATGAGTGTGTGCGAGTGCGTATGTGAGACAAAGTGAGTGTGAGAGAGAGTGTGTTTTACATAGATACACTGTGTGTGAGAGAGTGTGTGTGAGGCAGAGAGAGAGAGTGTGAGAGAGTACGTGTGCGATACACGGACTGTCTGTGAGACCGAGAGAGTGTATGAGACAGAGTGTGTGTGAGACCGAGAGTGTGTGAGAGTGACTGTGTGACACATAGAGAGTGAATGTGATACAGTGTGAGACATAGTGTGAGAGACTGTGTGAGAGTGAGAGAGAGAAAGACACTGACTGTGAGTGTGTGTGAGAGAGAGTATGTGTGTGTCACAGAGATACCTCCCCCCTCCCTCTGTCATCTGAGGACCCCCTCCCCCTCTCAGGAGCCCCTCCCCCTCCCCCCTGTGCATTCCCCTCCCCTCTGGTCTCAGGACCCCCTGCCTGGTTTGCGAGAGATGCGAGACCCTTATGAACGTAGGAACCAGCCACGGAGTCAGCTTCAGAACATTGGAGGTGCGTTTAAGGAATATATAACGTCATTATTCTGTCACTTTGGCTTTGTAACTCTTTTTGCTGAAAGTAAAGTTACGTTCCTGCTTCTTAGCTCTACCTTCTGTGGATTTTTATTGGTCGGAGACTAAAGTGAGCGCTGAGCGACTATATAGTTAGTGACCCCGCCTTCCAAGTGTGTGTGAGAGGGAGGGCCGATATTGTACCTCGCTGAAAGCATTTTGTAGGTGGGTTTTATGTTTGTTGTTTTTTAAGCATGAAGTGTCGTTCGCACGTGTAAAGCAGCCAATAGAGTAGAGCAGTTTCTACTTATAAGTATCTGACCTGCACATATTTAAAGGTGACCTGCTGTGGGTGGTTTTTAAAGTGCGTCTGAACTTTTTCCCATGCAAGTTGTGGAGGTGTCACTGTTCCGCCCTCGACGTCATCACGTTTTGACATGAGGGCGGGGCATAGAGAGATGTGACACCCTTACAGACTTACGAAACCTGAAGCCACGGAGTCAGCTTCAGAACGTTGGAGGTGTGTTTTATTATAGTAGATTATTATTATTATTATTATATATTCTTATCATTCATTTTGTAGCTGGTTTAGAAAATAACTGATTAGTTTTATAACTGGTTACGTGTATGTCCTGTTATCAATACTAACCACACAGCCTTATCCTCCTGTTTACTAAGACACGCTAGCAACTGCCACATGGCTACACCAACTACTAGTGAGGCTTAGTAAACAGGGGGTGGGGGGGGGGGGTTAGTCTTTTGCATATGTTTGATAGTCATACATATGTATTTAAATATGACAGTTTTTACCAGCATTTGTTTTTCATAGTGAGCTACATTGTGTTCTCATCGATATACCCGACAGCAAGGTGAGTTTTTAATAGATATATTTCTAAATATAGACATTTTTTAAAATGTTGATCGCTTTTAAAGGTTTACTGGTTATCGGTTCTGTTTTTTTCTCTGGTCTTTTATTCTATGTAAGTTATTCATAGATGTGAATTACAGTATGTAGAGCTAAGTCTGCTTCATTCTTCAGATTTCTATTCCTATTTAAGACTTAGTAACACTATTTCACATATAGCATGTTTCATACCAGCCAGGAGCCGCCTGTAGGGGAGGAAGAGAAGGACCATTTACTGTTGAACCCACACCCCCATTCCACTCAGATATGTCAGATGCTTGTTATCTGCAGCAAGGCCTATTTTATTCATATGGGCCTTGCTACAGATAACTCAAGCTAAGCTTTAGTAAAAGACTCCCTTAACCTTCCATTGCCTCAAGTACAAGCTTAAATTGTATGCAAGTCCTGAATCTAACTATCCTTGAATTATTACTGAAATGACATTGATATAAATTCAAGTAAGTATCTTGAGACATTGATCTAGAACTCATGATTCTAAATTGTGATGAGATCTCCCCCCCCCCCCCCCCCCCCCCCTTATCCCAGCAGATAGGATTGATATGGTACAGAGACTCGCACTCTGGAGGTCCAGGAAAAGGTTAAAGTCTAATCATTTTTTATACATAAGAATATTTTCATATCTGCCTATAATGCAGCCCTCATTAGTAATCCTGGGTAAAGTCTCTTAAAGCTCTATTTAAAAGGCAGCTTACTTTCCTTACCACGCTGCATAGGAAGAGAGGCCTCCAGATATAGAGTACACTGGGCAAGCTTTTATACAGGCAACCTAAGTGTTACTATTAGGGCTAGGTTACATCTGCATGAGAAAACTATGAAACTGCAGGGTTTCAGTAATGGGACTGCTAATGTATTGCTTATTTTTAAATTATGCTGACTAGTACAGTGCATGCAAGAACTACTGTGTGTGCTTGTTAAAACGTACTATCTTGCCTGTGCCTCTGGTAAAGAGATAGCATTTTGTCTCTGAAGGGGAACAAACTGCAGAAAATGAGAACCATTATTTTTGAGAAATGCTATGCTCTATTGATGTTTTGACCTACCTGCAAGCGATCTACATCATGGCACAAGGATGCTGATTTATGGAGATATTGCTAATCCTCCCAGTGCAAAGCACAAATAACCTTGCACAGTGCTTGTATGAGAAATGTATTTTTTTTTAAACATCCACTTCTCCTTACTGTCAAAGAAGGGGCACTAAATTAGATGAACCTTTGATGTATGTTAGTTTAGCAGTCCTTGTGTTCTTTTGTAAATGTTTTAGCTGCCATCTGGATAGGATGCTACTGTTATCCTCAAGATGATAATACGATGAGGACACTTATCTCATTGAAGTTCTTTGCCATTTCTTTCCTCTCTAGTACATTGCAGGCAGGGCAGGATTAAGGCATCGGCAAATTAGGCATATACCTACGCATCAACTGTTTGGAAAAGGTCCTCTTATATGTGCTAATTCAATGGCTCTTAACGAGATTTTTGTCCATGTATGTCAGCTATTTGCAGAGAGAGAGAAGGGGCAAGAGCGGCCACTACTCACAGAGGCCTGTTTATCTTCCCCATCCCTT
This sequence comes from Microcaecilia unicolor, assembly GCF_901765095.1. Lineage (NCBI taxonomy): Eukaryota > Metazoa > Chordata > Amphibia > Gymnophiona > Siphonopidae > Microcaecilia > Microcaecilia unicolor. The sequence continues at coordinate 435,765,953 of NC_044031.1, forward strand.
GGCAAAAGAGTTGTTCAACAGTGCTTCCTTCCTGTTTCTTTCTCTTCGGCTGGTTTGCATCTATAGTCAGAGTCACACCAGGCTCTGTTTGTAGTAATTCACATACAGTATCTATATTTTAATGGGAGGCATAACATGTTTGCCTAAGGCAAATCAATAGGTTAATCTTGTCTGGAGTAAAGTGCTAGACAAGTCCTCTGTGTAATCATACAGATCTTGCTGGATCCCCAGAAACTGTAGTCACGTGGAGGGGCATAATTGAATGAAAACGTCTATCTCCATGGGCGTTTATCTCCGAGAACGGGTCCGTGAAGGGGCGGACCGAACCGTATTTTCGAAAAAAAAAGACGTCCATGTTTTATTCGACAATTTGTGAGCTGGGCGTTTTTGTTTTTTAGTGATAATGGAAAATGAAAGCGCCCAGCTCAAAAACGAATAAATCCAAGGCATTTGTTCGTGGGAGGGGCCAGGATTCGTAGTGCACTGGTCCCCCTCACATGCCAGGACACCAACCGGGCACCCTAGGGGGCACTTTTACAAAAACAAAAAAAAGGTAAAAGGGCTCCCAGGTGCATAGCACCCTTCCCTTGTGTGTTGAGCCCCCCAAATCCCCCTCAAAACCCACTGCCCACAAGTCTACACCATTACTATAGCCCTAAGGGGTGAAGGGGGGCACCTACATGTGGGTACAGTGGGTTTGGGGGGGTTGGACGACTAAGCATTAAGCAGCACAATTGTAACAGGTAGGGGGGGATGGGCCTGGGTCCACTTGCCTGAAGTCCACTGCACCCCCTAACAACTGCTCCAGAGACCTGCATACTGCTGCCAGGGAGGTGGGTATGACATTTGAGGGTGAAAATAAAAAGTTGTGAAACATCATTTTTTGTGGTGGGAGGGGGTTAGTGACCACTGGGGGGAGTCAGGGGAGGTCATCCCCGATTCCCTCTGGGGGTAATCTGGTCATTTAGGGCACTTTTTGGGGCCTTATTCGTGAAAAAACAGGGTCCAGGAAAAGTGCCCTAAATTCTAGCTACAAACGCATACTTTTTTTCCATTATCGGCGAAAGGCACCCATCTCTCCTCGGCCGATAACCACGCCCCAGTTCCACCTTCACCACGCCTCCGACACGCCCCTGTCAACTTTGTACGCTTCCGCGATGGAGTGCAGTTGAAAACGTCCAAAATCGGCTTTCCATTATACCGATTTATTCGTTTTTGTGAGATAAACGTCTATCTCCCGATTTGGGTCGAAATCTAGGCGTTTTTCTCTTTCAATTATAAGGTGGATATTGTGCCTACCAGGCAGTCCTCTTGGGCTTGGTAGTACTGGAATGCTGGCCTCATAGGTTCCTCTGGGAGGGTCAGGAACCTGCTGGGTGGGCATGAAGATCTTGCCTGATCCCCAGAAGCTGCAGCCACATATTATGCCTAGCATCCTTACTGTCCTGTTGCATGGTACATAGCACCTGCAGGCAACCCTCTTGGGCTTGAAGCCTGTAGCTTCTGACACTGGTAGTCAGCCAACTGCATATTTTGTGCCAGAGGTTTGTTGTACAGCTGCACAACCTGCCGCCTATGGCAGGAGGGTCCCCTACAGGCCACCTGTGGCTCCTGTTCTGGCTCCTCAGCCTCTACAGGGGCATCTGACATATCTGAGTGGGATGAGGATGTAGGTTCAACAGTAAATGGTCCTTCTCTTCCTTCCCTACAGGCGGCTCCTGGCTGGTATCTTCAGCAGGCTCTTCTGCTGACATAGTACTCTCCTATGACTCGTCTGCTACCACTAACTCCCTCTTCTCCATCTGAGGGCCCTGCACTGCCTGCTGGTTCCAGTCTCTGCCTCTGATTCAGAGTCCTTGCCTGCATAGGGAAAATAGAATAAATGTGTTTGTTGCACTAGTCTTTCCGAACCTATTACTCCATGTGCATTTGAATACCACAGGTGATGATGACTGCCATTGTCATGCCACCACAGGACGTATGCTTCCACAACCCACACTGCAGAAGACAAGGGGTATGGTGCACTGTGGACCTCAGAAACCATGATGCCAGACAGCCTCAAAGGCAGGTGGGTAAAGGAGAAAGGATAGGGCGAGTGGTCTGGAGAACACAATGAGAGGTAAGTGGACAGCCCAGATTCACCCAGTATATTGTCTAGGATGAAAAGACCTCAGATGAAAGTGTGTATCAACGACTTGAAAAGCTAAAGGTGGACAAAGCCATGGGACCGGATGGGATCCACCCCAGGATATTGAGGGAGCTCAGAGAGGTTTTGGCGGGTCCTCTTAAAGATTTGTTTAATATATCCTTGCAGGCGGGAAAGGTTCCGAGGGATTGGAGAACGGCAGAGGTGGTCCCTCTTCACAAAAGTGGCGATAGGAAAGACGCTGGAAACTACAGGCCGGTAAGCCTCACTTCAGTTATCGGAAAAGTAATGGAAGCGATGCTGAAGGAAAGGATAGTGAATTTCCTGGAAGCCAATAAGTTGCAAGATCCGAGACAACATGGTTTTACGAAAGGGAACTCGTGCCAAACGAATCTCATTGAGTTCTTTGATTGGGTGACAGGAGAATTGAATCAGGGACGAGCTATGGACGTAATCTACTTAGATTTCAGCAAAGCTTTTGACATAGTTCCCCACAGGAGGCTCTTAAATAAACTGGAGGGGCTGAAGATAGGACCTGAAGTGGTGAACTGGATTAGGAACTGGTTGACGGACAGACGCCAGAGGGTGGTGGTGAATGGAATTCGCTCGGAGGGAAAGGTGAGTAGTGGAGTGCCTCAGGGATTGGTGCTGGGGCTGATTCTGTTCAATATATTTGTGAGTGACATTGCCGAAGGGTTAGAAGGTAAAGTTTGCCTATTTGCGGATGATACTAAGATCTGTAACAGAGTGGACACCCGGGAGGGAGTGGAAAACATGAAAAAGGATCTGAGGAAGCGAGAAGAATGGTCTAAGGTTTGGCAATTAAAATTCAATGCGAAGAAATGCAAAGTGATGCACTTAGGGAATAGAAATCCACGGGAGACGTATGTGTTAGGCGGGGAGAGTCTGATAGGTACGGGCGGAGAGAGGGATCTTGGGGTGATAGTATCTGAGGATTTGAAGGCGACGAAACAGTGTGACAAGGCGGTGGCCGTAGCTAGAAAGTTGTTAGGCTGTATAGAGAGAGGTGTGACCAGCAGAAGAAAGGGGGTGTTGATGCCCCTGTATAAGTCGTTGGTGAGGCCCCACCTGGAGTATTGTGTTCAGTTTTGGAGGTCATATCTTGTTAAGGATGTAAAAAGAATTGAAGCAGTGCAAAGAAAAGCTATGAGAATGGTATGGGATTTGCGTTACAAGACGTATTAGGAGAGACTTGCTGAACTAAACATGTATACTCTGGAGGAAAGGAGAAACAGGGGTGATATGATACAGACGTTCAAATATTTGAAAGGTATTAATCTGCAAATGAACCTTTTCCGGAGATGGGAAGATGGTAGAACGAGAGGACATGAAATGAGAATGAAGGGGGGCAGACTCAAGAAAAATGTCAGGAAGTATTTTTTCACGGAGAGAGTAGTGGATGCTTGGAATGCCCTCCCGCGGGAGGTGGTGGAAATGAAAACGGTAATGGAATTCAAACATGCATGGGATAAGCATAAAGGTATCCTGTGCCGAAGGAATGGATCCTCAGGAGCTTAGTCAAGATCGGGAGGCGGGGCTGGTGGTTGGGAGACGGGGATAGTGCTGGACAGACTTGTACGATCTGTGCCAGAGTCGGTGGTTGGGAGGCAGGGCTGGTGGTTGGAAGGTGAGGATAGTGCTGAGCAGACTTATACGGTCTGTGCCAGAGCCGGTGGTTGGGAGGCGGGGATAGTGCTGGGCAGACTTATACGGTCTGTGCCAGAGCCGGTGGTTGGGAGGTGTGGATAGTGCTGGGCAGACTTATACGGTCTGTGCCCTGAAGAGCACAGGTACAAATCAAAGTAGGGTATACACAAAAAGCAGCAAAATATGAGTTATCTTGTTGGGCAGACTGGATGGACCGTGCAGGTCTTTTTCTGCCGTCATCTACTAGGTTACTATGAAACAATATCCCAAACCCAAAGTGTAATGATGTAATCACTGGTCAAACTCCTCCATGTAAAAAATTATGTATTGACCTTCTTCCAAAAGATTTTTAGAAGTGAACTTCGAAAAGTGAATAATTTGAATCACAAACAATAAAAGTTCATGGTATATAACTCCTTGTTTCCATGGAGACAATGCCTGCATCAAGTCTAACAAAATTGCTCTCTATAAGAACAATCTGGGAATGGCAGGTTCCAGTCCCACTGGGGCTTTTTGTGATGCAGAGCACATTGGACCCCTCTTGATTGGGCAGCCCTCTGGTAGAACATTTGACATTATGGAGGAGCTGCTATGAATGTGTCCACTGAGGGCCTCTTTGGCTTGGCAGCAGTGGGAGATGCTAGCTGACACTCTCTTGTTTCTGAGAGTATATTTGTGATCATTTTACTTATTGCATCAGTATAGATTCCATCAATCTTGCACCATATATAGAAGATTGTTCTTATAAAGAGCAATTTTGTTAGACCCCTAATGCAAGGAGTGTCTCCATCGAAACATGGACCCATGTTGGATCTTCTTTTGTTGATGCTTTGGAATAAAGACTGCTTGTTCTCCCTACACGCGTGGAGCTGTGTGAATTCCTCTACTCTTTTAGAGTTCCACCTAAAAAGTATAACATAATCAACATTATGCACAAAACACGAATCTTAAAAACAAAACAAAACTGGGAACTGAGTCTTACTGTCAATATCAGCTCCAAATGCACTGCCCTCCTATGTAAAAATTAAACCAAAATGGCGACAGCATTAAACAAAAAACGCTGACACTGCACAGCCAATCAAAAAGCAGTGGTAGGGCAATAATCAAAGCTGTGCCAGTTTGGTTAATCAATCCAGGACCCATATTAATTAAACAATCGATGTTGGCATTTAAACCTTGCTGTTCTAGGGAATTCAACAAAAAACCGCCACTTCTGTTCAAGCTGTAGCAGTTGTTTATTGACATCACCACCTTGTCTGGAAGGAAAAATATGATCAATGATTAAACAAACAAATTGATCAAAACCATGAGGAACTGATAAATAATGTTTCATTAAAGGAGCTCCAAGCTTTTGTCTGGAGACACTAGACCGATGTTCATTAAATCTCAAGTTAAAAGGTCTAATAGTTTTTCTCACATATAGTTTGTTGTAGCTACAGCATAACACATAAACTACATGATCAGTCTTACAAGTTTTAGAAAAATTCAGTGCATATGTTTTCCCATCTATAGGATTAGTAAATTTGTTTTTCAATAGTCATTGCAAAAGTCATGCAATTGCAACATTTCCTGTGACCTGGAGAATGAGTAGCATAATGCTGTTGTGAATTGATCTGAGGCAGCTGTACAAGACTGAATCATTATTTTAAGTTCTTACTCCTCGAAAAAGCCACTCTCAACTGTTGCTCTGCAAATGCTGGATGAGATTTTAACACATCCAAAGTCTTTTTAATGATGTTGGCCACCACTTCCCCTCCCATCGTGAAACACACAACAACGGTATTAGTCACCAACTCTGGGGCCTCACTGGTTCCAGTGGGAGGGTCATGCACCTGCTGTGGGGTTAGGGTGCTGGACAAGGCCTCAGTGTGCATACCATGACTAGACTCTTCCCCTGCCCTCTGGCCTGCTGAACGAAGAGCAAACTGTAGTCTGTGCGATGGCAAAAGAGGCCTGTTTGTACCTGACTGGTCATTATTGTGAAACAGACATTCGTATAATAGTTCCTTTCCCTACTCACGAATACGTCCCCCATGTTTGTGTATAGCTGTTTTCCTTCTCTCAACCCATCTACTTCTTTTAGAGAACAGGCTTTATTTGTTAATTTAATTAATTAATTTACTCCCCTGTTTACAAAGCTGCGTGGCACTGCCGGCACGGTCCATTCAAAGAAATCAAATCAATTCTTGTATGCCACTAATATCCCCTTTCCTGGGTTCAGTGTGGTTTACATTCTAGGTGAGACAAAAGCCGATAGTGTGAGGTATAAGAACAATTAGAGACCAAAAGCACTATAGGAAAGGATAATGGATGATACTGGGAGGTAGAAGTCAGTGGGTAGTCATAAAGCAGTCTTTGGGAAAAGAAAGTTTTTTGGCTCTTCCTGAAGCTAAGGTAGCTGTTTTCTGTTCTGATGGCAATAGGTAGAGAGTCCCATATTTTAACTCCAAGTACAGGGGATAGAGAGCTGAAAATCTTCTGATTTCTGATTGTCTTTTGAAACGGTGACACTAGCATCAGTTGCTCTTTCAGTCTGTTAGACTGGACCAAAAGTAACGAAGTGGTCTTAGTCAACAGTTCAGAGGTGAAACCCTGTAAGATTTGAAAAACTGTACAAGCAGCTTTGAACCTGAGTCTTTTTGCTATGGGAAGCCAGTGCAGTTTAAGATGATTTGGAACACTAATATATCTATTCAATCTGTATATTAGTCTAGTAGCTGATTTGCAGTTTTTGTTTCCAGAAATTTTATTAAATTTTCATACAGAAACAAAAATGCAAATTACAATGTAGTATAGAAAGTACAAAATACATGTACATATTGCGCAGATGAAAGAATATACTAATTCAGTGTGCGTGAGTCCATCATTGCAGGGCGTTTGTATAGTCTTTGAGAGGTGACCATATTAGGTTCTTCTTGTTGATGGCTCTTTTTAGATGCGCAGACGCTAGTTCATACTTATAGTATAACCAGTGTTGTTTTTCTAACAAAAAGAGTACCGGTACTCAAATGCTAGGCCACCCTTCAGGAGTGGGGTAATCACTGAGGGACCCACTTCACAATAGCTAGGCCCCTTACAACCAGTCACAGAATCCATGACAAGGCAGAATTGGTGTGTAGCCTGAGCTCTTTCATTAAAACTTGGGTTCCATGGGTCCATTTTAGCAGACAATGGAAAAGGTGCCGGTACTCAGTACCCCCAAGTACCCCCTCAAAAAAAGCCCTGAGTATAACAAAACAGATTGTCACCAAAAATGCTCATTTAGATGAGCCGAGTTTTTCCAGTTCGCTAATACCATTTGCTGGCCTATAGTGATTAATATATCAAATAGCATACTATAATGATTTGTTAAACAAATATCAGATGAACAGACTTGAATATTATCAGTGAAATATTAAGGTTTATGTTGAGTTTGAAGATCACACATATTATTTGACACTTAATACTAAGAAATAGATAGTTACAGTAATCCAAGTGAGATAGGACTAACATTTAGACTTGTAGTGCAAAGGCTTTTTGGTCAAAGAATGATCTGACTAGACTTAACTGTCTCATTTAGAATAGTGTTTTCTTCCATAGCTGGTTAATATGGGAAGAGAAGGTAAGTTAAGAATCAAGCAAGACCCCTAGTACTCTGGTTTCAGACTCGACTGTAAAGCTTTGATCATTGGACAAAGACATTGATGATGGGACCTTGTTATTTTGTGCATTCAATTTCAGTTTATTGGTCAGAGCCCAGGTGCTAACAGCAGTCATGCCATTCACTACAGACTGAGTTGTATCTTTGATGTTGTCATTGGTAATGTAACTGTGACCTCACCCTGGGCACGATACTTCACCCTACAATACCCTGGGAATACCTCGGGCAAAATATCATGTATCGGACAGGGTTAAGGTACAGACATTTGTTGGAATGTATTGTATTTAACATGCATTGCCTGTCAGAAATGTTTTTTCTCTGTGATTACTCTGTGACCTCTGATGTGAATTACTTAGAGAGGTCACACCCATGCAACTTCCTGTGGGGGTTAGGCACAGCACATGGAGCTCATGATCTCTCCTAACCTGAGAGGATCTATGGTGGTGTGAGCATCCATTACCATCTAAGCACATGGAAAGAGCTGATAATCCAAATGTATAGTATTATGTATATATAAGCCTGTCTGAATATAATCTAACTACAAACTGTGAGTAAACAGATGTTTTGTTCAACTTTAAAGTGACTCAGCAGTGAATTATTCTGGGGTGTATGAGAGAGATGAAGAAAAGAAATTAACATTTCTAAAGCTGAAGCTGTGTGTATAAAATCTGCTAATTATTTACTACAAATAATCCAACAACATTAACACTAGCCACGTCTCCCTGTTTCTAAAACGGGGAGAGGAATGAAACTAAATTGGTTATATATTTTAATGTAATAATTCAGGAACACAAATGACATTCACCTTAATAATTCAAGAATTTATTATTTTTATTTATATTATGGATATGAGTAAAGTTCAGACCCATTTAACAAATTCAATATATATTTTTTTTATTTAGTACATCAACAATCTGACCGACCCACTTCTCCTACGTCTTATCAGATAAGTATAAATTTTATCTTAGCAAAACTTATTAACTAAATATGTATCTCATCTCAAAATTTTGACTAAACATTCCCTTTTTCTATAAGAATTGATTCTTTGTTATTTTTTTTTTTAGATTCCTCCTTTATCAAGCAGGTAAGTATGGTTTGTGTTTTCTCTCTCTCTTCCTTTTGTTAGCCTTTTATAAATCAGTTTTTGTGCTGTTCTGTATGTTAACGTCAATGCACTTAGCTTTTCTTTTCCTGCTTTCTTGTATATCTTCTGTTCTTCTTCTTCTTTCTTTAACGTTGGGTACCGTACTTTAGCTGGAGACTGAAGCTGAAAGCTAGCTGATTTCTGGAGACTGAAGCTGAAAACTGGCGAAGGAATACCTACTACCCTAATCTTTACAAACTCAAAGGAAAAAAACCTATTCCCTATGCAAATGCTCCAATAGTTTAAAATTGTTATTATTTTTCTAGCTACCCAATTAAATAAAAATATAATCATGAATCCCTATACTAGATCCCACCCTCAATTAATTCTCCCAGAATAAATTATGGAAACCTCACAGTTGGTATTATAATAATTAAATATGTACCAGAAACCAACTCTTTAATCCAGTATTGGTTATCTTTATGGGTATATATATTTATTGTATGCCAGTACCAAACTTAAAAATAACCTGGCACATTATCCATACATGCGCTGCATTGGAATTACTTTTAAATTAAGTAACCAGAGAGCAGTTCAGCAGACTGTCACGTTAATAAACAGGGCCAGCTGCCCATTCAGAACATCTCTGTACTCTAGTCATTCTCAGATTGGGTGCTATAACCTTTAAAGTCACACCAAATTTGAATAAATATTTTCCTTATTTGAGCTTCTCAATACTGTGTTTAATACTACAGGGTCAGCAGTTTACCCGAAGCTCAGACTTTCACTCACACATCTCAGAGCCAAACGACCGCGGGGCTCTTTTAAATTAACTAAACCAGTCTTTACACAGATGTACCAAGTCAATTCACTGTTTACAATCTTTTGTAACTTTTAAGTAATTTTTACACAGTTCTGGACGGACCCTCTCACACACATCCGTCCAGTCATCTAATACCCACCCAACTGACAACTGAAGGCAGTTTAGAACCCTTCTTACCTTCCCCACGGAGCTCGAGCCTCATGCACGAGCCCAACCTTCTAAAAGTCCCCACAGCAACAAAACAGCATTTTTAAACACTATTAAACACCTTCTAGACATATATATTTAATTTATATTAAAACTGACATGTCTAATTGTTACCTGAAAGCTCCTGCAACCTGCAAATTCCTCATTTTGTCCTGGCACGAGCGTCCTTCCTCACTCCGTCGCGAGCCAGCATCGTCCGCGTGCCTCCCTCTGCACCCGACTCTTCTCCACCTCCTCCCAGTGCGCGCAGCCACCACGCGACCGGCCACTTCATTAAAATAAAAATAAATGCTGGGAGAGTGCACCGGAGCACTCCCTCACTCTTCCTCCGGTCCCACGCCGACCTTATCTTCTCTTCGGAACCGGCTCTGCACTTTTAAAAGAGCCGGTTCCCTTAAGAGGAGGAAATCCTTAGGCCCTGCGTTGGAAACGAGCGTCTGACGTCATTACGTCAACGTCAGACGCCGACACAGGGCCAATCAGAGCCCAGAACACTCCCCAAGCTTTCCCCGGGCTTCCCCTTCTTCGCCCTCGCTCTGCCCATCGCCAAACAGCTGACCCACGCTGCCGGAGCGCCTCCCTCTCTCTCTGGCGCGACCTCGTCACAATTGTTATAGCGCCGACGCGCCAAAAACAACCCGAGCTCCACAACCCTCCAACGCGATGGCGAACACCCTCGGAGAGCCTCAGGTACCAAAATAATTTAACCCCTTATGGGTTACAGTAAGAGATGCAGGACATAGACAATTGGAGGCTATGAAGAATTGAATGAGGAGTAAAAATCTTAGGATTTTGAATTTTCCAGTATGCCCTTTGTTATGGATTCTTGCAGCAGGGGCTAGGTTTAAAAAAAAATTACTGATTCTAATCATGGGGTCCTTTTACTAAGGTGTGGTAAGCACTAACGTGTTCTTACTATGTGGGAAAATCCACTACTGCAGGGCATGCTGAGGTTTCCTGTGGTAGTTTTGTGTTTGGCACGCTCTAACCACATGCTAAAAAATAGAAAATATTTTTTAGCACTGAGGGCATGTTTGGGGGTGGAGAGTAGATTAGTGTATGGCCTTTAACACAGAAAATAGAAAATGCGGCCATTTTGCAGCCATGCTAAAAGTGACCTCAATGTGTGGGAAGCCCCGCACAACTGAAACTGTAGGCCATTTTTTTTAGCGCAGCTTAGTAAAAGAGCCCCTATGTTTTCCTTGAACCTATTCAACTGGAAAACTTATTGTTGGAAAAAGAAGTTAGCTGTTAGCATACAGGCATGGTAACCATTACTGTGCTGGCATGACATCATTCACTAATTCACACATTAACCCCTAGATTCTATATAGTGTAACTTGAGTTGCTTGTGCAAATCTGGTCGTATTGCGTGCGTAACTTAGTTATCTTAACAAACCAATCAGTTGGCTTTAATTAGAATTTATGCATACATCTTGCTAAGCATATTCTATAAAATGATGCATGTAAATTCTAATGTGCACTGCTGAAAATGGGGTGTGTCCACAGGTGTGGAATGAGCAGATCATGGACATTTCTATAAATTATGCATGCTGTTATAGAATACACCTGCTGTATGTCTAACTTAGTCACCGGCATTTACATGGTGTACATTCCTGTGTAGATTTAGTCACGTGGGCAGGCCCTAGGCATTTATAGGATATGCCTAGGCGTATTTTGTTTTTCAGTGCTGCTTTTTAAGGCGCTATATATAGGATCTAGCCTTAAATGTATATCATTGGATGGGGTGGAAAATGAGTGGATTAGAGGCAGGGACCAGGTGTGACCTGCACTTTGCAGTTTGCAAAGGTAACTTACTATGTGATGACACCATTGCAGGTAATGCAGATACACTTAGGAGGTAATTCTCAAAAGGTCACCTATAGTCAGGCACTGGGATGATGTGTGCTTAGTGCAAATTCTAAAAAGGCAATTGGATGTGCAATTTCAAGAATCCTGACTAAGAACGGTTATGATCAACTATGCTCAACAGAAGGGTTGAGGAAGACAATTCCAAATCTGTAAATATGTCAAAACTACTGTCCTCAAACAATATATGTTTCTGATAGTAAAATCTTAATAGTAGGCACTATTCAACCCAGTAACAGATGGGAGGAAAAGCTTCGAAGAGCTCCAGGCAAAAACACCCTCGGAAAACTCTTCATGCCACCGTCGGCATTATGAACGGATTGAAACATGACCGCTGAATTGTTTGGTTGAAAAGCTGTGGTCCTGAAGCAGCGTAATGTGAAATGGGACCTGTTGACCACAGTCCAATCACAGTCTGGGAGGAGAAAGCTTTCAGCCTGCCTAGCTAAGTAAAATTTTATAGCCTATTTGGCAGAGCGATTATTTGGCTAACATTTTGTGTTTAGTAATAGAAAATATTTTTCAAAAAATAAAAAAAATAAAAAATGAGGTTTTTTGTATCGCCCATGATGATGAAACTGTAGCCCCTATCCCATTTACATATGTGGGAGGGTTTTTTTTCTTGTGACATTCTTCCTCCTTTTTGAAAGGACTCTTTTGTGCTTACACATCAATAGCTGTGTTCTGTAATTATATATGTAGCTATTGGAAGGAACCAGTTCCCTTTTGATATTTTTAGTTTATGTCTACAAACTCTTCATCATCGGCAGAAAAACCTCTCCAATTTTTAATCAATTTTTAAACATGAGCAAAATATTTTTTTAAAATAAACTATAGTGATGTTTTAAAATCAACTAGCCCTCTTTTGCCATCAGGATCATCCTCAAACTGATGACGGCCAGTGTTAGCATTTGCTGTTTCAAGGTCCGGATATCTAAAAAAACAACAAAAAGAGATGGACTTAGCAAACAGTCTTGATCTTTTATATCAGAAACTTCATCAATTTTTTTTTTAGTTACATTTGTACCCAGTGCTTTCCCACTCATGGCAGGCTCAATGCGGTGGGCAATGGAGGGTTAAGTGACTTGCCCATAGTCACAAGGAGCTACCTGTGCCAGGAATTGAACTCAGTTCCCCAGCACCAAAGTCCACCACCCTAACCACTAGGCCACTCCTCCACTCCAAATTTCAAGCTAAGGGCCCTGTTTACTAAGCTGTGCTGTAGGCACGCTAACTTTTTAGCGCACACTAAACATTTGTGTGCGCTATTGATAGACACCCATTATATTCCTATAACAATAACTTTAAGAAGTAAATTAATACATGTGCAGTAAATAACCAGGGATTTAGACTATCTCAAGGACAAACAATTAAGTATGGATAGGTGAGATCATAATTAGGCAGGAGTAGATGGGAAAGTGTGGGTAAAAATGAAACAGAGTTCTTTGTATTCAGAAAGGCCAGACTGAAGAAATGTGTTTTTAGAAGATTTCTAAAAGTTATGTAATCATCTGTAAACTTGATTGATTTAGGAAGAGAATTCCAAATTTTTATGCCTTGATAGGAGAAATTAGCAGAGTGAATATTTATTTATTTACAGCATTTATATCCCACATTTCCCACCCATGGGCAGACTCAATGTGGCTTACGTCAATCTAGCAACAAATATTCAAACACATTTCAGTTGAAGAGGTTGGTGAGTAATTACAGAGGGAAAGAAAAGAGAAAGGGTAGTAGAGTTCAATACGTCCGTATGATAGTTACAGTTCAGGAGTTATTGATGCAATGCGGGACTTTAGCGTAAGCTTTTCCAAATAAGGTGGTCTTCAGAGATATTCTGAAAGTCGGATGATCGTAATTAGTTTTTACTGATTAAGGTAATCCATTCCACAAACGAACACTAATATAGAGAAAGCTGGATGCGTAACTGGTTTTATACTTGAGGCCAAAACATGTTGGGTAGTGGAGATTTAAATACGAACGAGATGATCTGTGAGAAATCCTGGGTGGTAAGTTGATAAGAGTATCCATATAAGCTGGAGCTTTGCCGTAGAGGATTTTATGCACCAGGGTGCAAATTTTAAAAGTTATACGATCCTTGACAGGTGGCCAGTGCAGTTTCTCACGTAATGGTCTGGAACTTTCGAACCTTGATTTACCATAGATCAGTCTTGCAGCTGTATTCTGGGCAGTTTGCAATTTTTTGAGAAGCATTTCTGTGCACCCTGCATATATACCATTGCATTAATCAAGGTGACTTAATTCTAGTGATTGTACTAAATTGCGAAATACTTCTCTAGGAATCTGGCATCCTATTTTGTAAAGCTTAGCTGCCTTTATAAAGCAGTTGCCTTTTCACATAATTACCTGTTATAAAATTGCCACTAATATGGCTTAAGGTATGTCTTGTTTCATAGTATGCTTGCTTGGCAAATAACATTATATTTTTGAACACTATACATTACATTTTCCATGAAATACTTGCAGAGAATCCTGGGCAAGTTTCAAAGTGAAAGTACGATCTCTTTGTGAATTAGCACAGCACCACTGGACAATATACCGTCAAACTTTGTGTAATACAAATTGTTTGTAATTGTCTCTTTTAAGCTCTTATGCATTCAGTTTGCCTCTAGTCTCCCAAAAAGCCTCATTCTTGTTTTGAATGGCAAATGTTTTTTTCACCGTCTGTCAGAATAGCTATTTGCTATGGATCCTTTTCCAGCTTCTGGATTAAAGAAGAAATTGCAAAGGAAAAAATAGATTAGTCTCAGTCAAACAGCATGTTCTTTTACTACTTACATTCTCTGAGTTTCTTTTCTTACAGCTGTTGCTCATGGAAACAGATTGTAGGAAACAATAGCTATCAGTTTTATTTTTCATTTTACTGAACCACTAGATGTCACCATTTGCCTTCAGCTAAATAGACCAGACTCTAGAGATGTGCATGGAAAATATTTCATTTCAGTCTTGGGTCATTTTCAGACACTTTCGCTGGATTACACATTTTTGAGTACTATACAGGATTTGTTGGAAGCTAATTATAAGGTGTATTTGGCTGCAGCTCGTGGGGGGGGGGGGGGTGTTGGGGAGTTGATAAGCTCTAGGCTATCACTGCTTTGGTGGAAAATTTGATGTGAATTTTAAGTGGCCTTCATTTAAGGATAATTAATTAAATGGATTTGTGGTTTAGTTTGTGTAATATGCTTGCGTGCGAAACCACCATATGTTAGAGTGAGGCCTTGACTTCACCGGAGGTCTCACTTTACAAGTGGAGTATTGAGTATGAATACATTGGATAATAAGTATGTCTAGCTAGGTCGGCACTGACTAGATATTAAAATGACTACAAGAGAATTGAAGGCCACATTTAAATGTTAACAAGTTATTCTGTTATTTTGCTTAGGTTTATGATTTATTAATAAAGCTGCAGCCAAATTAACTATCCAACAAACAAGTTGTCATTGATTTATTTATATGTGAGATCAGAACGAATGCAGTGTAAGTGCCAATGATAAGTATGCCTAAATTTAGGTGTACTTTTTATAATACATCTAAATTTCCGTGTGGTTTACAGAATACACCAAGTACCCATCCACCTGAAATTTAGTTGCAGGCAGTTACACCAAGTAAACCTTGGTGTAAATGCTGACACCAAAATTAAGCATGGACCAGGTGTATTCTATAACAACATAACGCGCAGCAATTTTGATTTTCAGCAAAAATAGAAAAAGCCCTTTTTTACAGGTGCGTTGAAAAATGGATCGGTGCACACCCAAAACCCGCATCTACACTACCGCAAGCCATTTTTCAGTGCACCTTAGTAAAAGGATCCCCGAATGACCACAGTTCCTTTTTGCCTACAAATCAGGCTCTGGACACTTACGTATTTGTTAGTATATTATAGGGCTGGCACTTAGGGGGCTGGTGCTGAGCAGCAGCAGCAGTCATCACATAAATTTAAATGTCAGCATCAGCTTTTAATACATATATTTTGTGCCATTAGATTACTACATATAGTCAGAAGCACTGAATAAATGCGTAGTGTGGTGATCATTGCTGTGGCTATCTACTTGGCCTAAACTAATTGTATAACTTATCTGGATGGTAGATAATTTCTTGGCAGTGTTCTTGCTCTGTCTTGCTTCCTCCCCGATATAGTGGCCAAAAAATCCATTCATAGTTGAGTTATACATTCACCAGTGACCATGAATATATCATTCCATTTGAATACCTGCCCCTAGATTTTTAATGGTGTGGACACCTGCTACCTAAGAAACAGACTGAGCACCTATCTCATTAGCTTTCAGATGGCAATCACTACAGATGTCAACTGCGTGCAAGAATTCTAGCTGCACTTGGCTTGGTCAGTGTAAAAATAAACTACTGCCAATATTTCATTTGTAGTAGCAAAATATGTGTTGCTTGTACTATGATAGGGTCAGGGTGAAGGATAAAAGAATTTCAAAAGAAGAAAATACACAGCAATTACTATCATCTGAGAAGAAAGCGTAGGTGTCAAACTGTATAGTGTCTTAGTAGGAAAACAGACACCTCTAGTGAAAATATAAGTACTATAATCTTTATGAAAGCTAATACTGCACTTGGTGTCTGAAAGGCTATAGCTCATATCTCAAAACATTAAAAATGTACTGGTATTGTGTTTTTGAAAACCAAAATATATCATTACAGAAGAGAGTTTCTATTTACAGTAGCAGTATATGAGGATAGGTGATAAAAAGTTGGACTGATTTCTCAAGGGATTCCACAGGGCTTGGACCTATCAACAATCCTTTTTCATTTGTTTTTAGCCCCTTGATGTGTTGTTTTATTTATTTATTTATTATTTATTTATTTGCAATGCTTATATCCCGCACTTCCCACTGACTAGCAGGTTCAGTGCGGCTTACATAGAGGGGCATAATCGAATGGAAACGCCTATCTCCATGGGCGTTTATCTCCGAGAACAGGTCCATGAAGGGGCTGGCCGAACCGTATTTTCAAAAAAATGGACGTTTTTGAGCTAGGCGTTTGTTTTTTTTAGCGATAATGGAAACTAAAAATGCCTAGCTCAAAAACGTCCTAATCCGAGCCATTTGGTCGTGGCAGGGGCCAGGATTTGTAGTACACTCGCCCCCCTGATATGCCAGGACACCAACTGGGCACCCTAGGTCAGTGCGGTGGACTTCAGAAAAAGCTCCCACATGCATAGCTCCCTTACCACGGGTGCTGAGCTCCTAACCCCCCTCCCCATAAACCCACTACCCACAAATGTACAACACTACCATAGCTCTTAGGGGTGAAGGGGGCACCTACATGTGGGTACAGTGGGTTTTGGAGGCCTCCCATTTACCAGCACAAGTGTTGCAGGTGGGGGGGGGGATGGGCCTGGGTCCACCTGGCTGAAGTGCACTGCGGTACCCACTAAAGGTGCTCCAGGGACCTGCATACACGCAGGCCTCTAGGACTGGTTGCTGCTATATAACATTGGCACACCGGTTGACACCTGAACACTAATCTCTCCAAAAACGTCCTTTATTGGAATAACCACCTTTACTCACAGTTAACTGCAGATCAGAGGTTGTGCCCCACTGGCAACGAGTCTCCCTGGTACTGAGATTAGCAGTAGGTCAGAGCTGGCAGAATGCTGTACAATGCCCTCTTTCAGCCATATTCAAGGTAAGATCTAAGTTCTCTAACGTGGCTAACATAGGAAAGAGAACTAAAACTGGCTTACAAAAATGGCCACTACCACATAGACTACAACAGGAAACACAACAGGGCACACTCTGACCCAGTAGGCAGGAGGAAAAGCACCATGGGAGAAGAGCCTACCAACTACCAACATCGTGAGACTGTAACACAAGCTAATGAAATCACGGAGCCCAATACCCTACACCCACCACAATGCAATGCTGATGTGACCCTGTACTGCACCTGAGAGCCACATCTGACCCAGGGAAAGGCTGTGACAGGATTGAACACATTCTGTTGTCACGGAGGTGGGTATGGCATTTGAGGCTGGCATAGAGGCTGGAAAAAAAGTTTTTAAAGTGGGTTTTTTTTTGATGGGAGGGGGTTAGTGACCACTGGGGGAGTCTGGGGAGGTCATCCCCGATTCCCTCCAGTGGTCATCTGGGCAGTTGGAGCACTTTTTTGGGACTTGTTCGTGAAAAAAAGGGTCCAAAAAAGTGACCCAAAATCGCGGTTAAAAACGCCTTTTTTTTCGATTATCAGCTAAAGACGCCCATCTCTCCTCGGCTGATAACCACGCCCCAGTTCCGCCTCCACCACGCCTCCGACATGCCCCCGTCAACTTTATTCGTTTCCGCGACGGAGTGCAGTTGGAAACTCCCAAAATCGGCTTTCGATTATACCGATTTGGGCGCCTTTGCGAGACAAACGTCTATCTCCCGATTTAGGTTGCACTATAGGCGTTTTTCTCTTTCAAAAATAAGCTGGATAGTATATCAGGTTAACAAAGTAACATACAGTGGATACAGCTGTAATATAGTAAGTAAAGAGGTGGTTGTTTAGATGTGGATAGATAAGATGGGCAAGAAAGGAGGATGGTAAAGGTGGAGGAGTGGGCGGAGGGTGTATATTGGGATTAGCGTGTTAAGTATGGGAGAATGTATAGGGAGGGGTAGGAAGAGGGATGTGTTAGAAAGGATTAAATAGGGAGCATATAGAAATGCTAAATAGTAGTAGTAGTAGTATTTAGGAAGGATATCTAAGTTTTATGTGAACTATGTGCAGTTGTCTTTTAGAATTCCAAAGAATGGGTTGAAGGTTCCTATATCAGAGCTGATGGGTAAGATGGAGGGAATTTTGGGGCAAGTTAGACTTTGGTTTGGAAATAATGGCTTGCTTTTGAATATGGAAAAGACTAAGGGCCCTTTTACTAAATTGTACTAACAGGTGGCCTGTGCTCTGACTAGCACGTGAGTTTCCCTAAGTGATGAGGCCACCTTTAGTGCAGCTGTAATATGGCCCAGTTTTCATTTCCTCAATTAATGGCCATGCACTAATTTCTCAATTAGAGCATGGCCATTAGCACATGAACCCTTACCAACACCTATTTAGTAGATGGAAAGGGCTCACACACACTAACAATGCAGTAATCGGTAGGTGCTCAGCAATGTAGCTGCACTAACCGATTAGCACTGGGCATGACTATTCTCCGTCCCCAAACATGCCCCCAGTGCTAAAAAATAAAGTATTTTTAGTGCCTGAGAAGCATGGTCAGATGCCAAAACTACTGGGGGATGCTTGAGTGCACTTTGCAGTGCTGCATTTTCCCGCATGGTAAGCTGACATTAGTGCTTACTGCTGCTTAGTAAAATAACCCTTAAATGTATTTTATTGGATCACTATAAAGTATTTAAGACTATTTTAAGATTAGAGAAGGGTTTAGGATTTAGTTCCTGCCTTGAAAGTAATAGAAACCATCCCTGATGATATGGAGCTATCTGGCAACCCAAGAAATAATATCAGTGATAGCATTAAAGTCATGAAGGCACAGCTGGAAATCTAGGAAAGGTGGGATGAGAGGGAAAGAAGTAGCAAAGTACATGTACTCACAGGTTTTGGCCTTAAGAGAGCAAAGCCAGAAGGACAAAGTAAAATCTCACAAATCCATTGCTCTATCTGTATAACACATCAGTGCCACTTAACTTCTTAAATTCTAGTACAAATTCTGTGACCTATCACTACATAACAGAGCATAACATCTGCGTCATTCCCTCCTGTTCTTGTTTTTAGTTTTCTCCCCCCACCTTCCCCAACCCCTCCCAGTGTTCTAATGCTTGCACTGAATAAAAGCATTGACTTTCAATGCAGTAAACTAATGACTTGCAGATTACCACAATATAAAAAATGCATGTTAGATCAACAGAGAGAGCGAGAGTTTCTTGAGGCCAATTGGCCTTAAATACCAATAATAGTTCTTAAGTAGCGTTAGTTGGTGTTAATTGGCACACATTTTGTAGTTACTTGTGTAACTGCACTTAGGCATCATTTTATCAACTTAGCACCTAAACATGTGGAGGGGCATAATCGAACGCGAACGCCCATCTTCATGGGCGTCTATGTCCGAGAACGGGTACGTGAAGAGGCGGGACAAACTGGATTTTTGAAAAAAATGGGCGCCCATCTTTTTTTTCGATAATAGGGTTTGTGCCGGGCAAATGCATCGGATATGTGCGGATTTGAGCTGGGCAGTTTCGTTTTTCAGCGATAATGGAAACCGAAGGCGCCCAGCTCAAAAACAAACAAATCCAAGGCATTGGGTCGTGGGAGGGGCCAGGATTCATAATGCACTGGTCCCCCTCACATGCCAGGACACCAACCAGGTACCCTAGGGGGCACTTGTAACAATTAAAAAAAAAGGAAAATACCTCCGAAGTTCATAGCTCCCTTCCTTTGGGTGCTGAGCCCCTCAAATCCCCCCAAAACCCACTGCTCACAACTCTACACCATTACCATAGCCCTTATGGCTGAAGGGGGGCACCTAGATGTGGGTACAGTGGGTTTTGGGGGCGGTTTGGAGGGCTCCCATTTACCATCACAAGTGTAACAGGTGGGGGAGATGGGCCTGGGTCCACCTGGCTGACGTCCACTGCACCCACTAACAACTGCTCCAGGGACCTGCATACTGCTGTGATGGAGCTGGGTATGGCATTTGAGTCTGGCATACAGGCTGGAAAAAAAAGTTGTCAAAGTTGTTTTTTTTTGGTGGGAGGAAGTTAGTGACCACTGGGGGAGTCAGGGGTGGTCATCCCCGATTCCCTCTGGTGGTCATCTGGTCATTTAGGGCACTTTTTTGGGACTTGTTCGTGAAAAAAAAAGGGTCCAAAAAAAGTGACCTAAAAACGCCTTTTTTTCGATTATCGGCTGAGGGCGCCCATATCTCCTCGGCCGATAAACACGCCCCAGTCCCGCCTTCACCTCGCCTCCGACATGCCCCCATCAACTTTGCCTGTTTCCGTGACAGATTGCAGTTGAAGACGCCCAAAATCGACTTTTGATTATAACGAGATGGGCGCCCATCTTCCGATTTGGGTTGAAATATGGGCTTCCATCACTTTCAAAAATAAGGCCGTATAGCACACAACTACAAAAAGGATGTACACATTAGCAGATCAGAGATCTATGTCGTAGTTACACAAGTAAGTTACAGAGTACAATCATGTGTACAGCTGCCTTCAGTAGACACATTTTTACCCGCCTTTGACATGACGTAACTGCTTCTGCTTAAAGTTAGGCACACACTTACTGACTTACAGTCTATTCTATCATGACAATTTTGTCCACAAATGTCATTATAGAATCAATGCTTAGCACCTATATTTTTCACACCTAATTTTTGGCACACTTTCTGAATTTATACCTAGAGGGGTAGCTCCATAACTTGGTGGCTATAAACAGATGCCCAGAGTGCACCTGGTTCAAGATTATTCTATGAAGGAACTTAGGTGCCTACTTTCCTTTATAGAATAAGCAAAAACATGTGCCTAAATGTTTGGCATGAGCACTGACACAAGCCATAGAGCTGGCATAACTGTATGTGTCTAAGTTGGTCAAACAAATTTCCAAAAACAGCCCAGCACTCAAACAAAGTCAAAACATGCAGAAATCAGCTATTCACTATCATAAACATCAGCGACGACTCGTTTCACACAAGGACCAGTAGCCTTGTGACTTGCACACTTCTTCATCGGTCCATCATTATTTTAAAAACCTCATACTTTAATGATATTCATGACTTATTTTGTTGTGTGTTTTCTATCAAAGCATATCAAAACTTATATCAAAACTTATCTTAATCATGAGTGTCTCATAACAGGACCATAAACATAGTTGTATAAGGAGAGGCCTAGCTTCTACACTCCGAATTAGGGTCTGCCATTGCAAATCTGAGTCTGTACTTTATACAGCCCTTCAAACAGGTGGAGGAGGGGCTGGAAAAATCAACCGCTGGCTGGTAATGCTATAAATACTATTATGTGGTAAAAACACCATGAAATCACAGGGGGAGGGGCTTGTGGTTATAAGCAATAGGATCACAGAGAGAGCGTGTGTAACCTGAGTCTCACCCAGGTTAGCTCCTATAACTGAAGATCATATTCAGTCACCATGGGGAACATCTTTACCTTCCACCTTTCAGGAATATTTACAAGGAGCAGTTCCTTCCCAGGGCTATACACATAGGCACAGCCTCTCTGTGCCTATCCTGCAGCAGATGTAACTCCAGGGCTGATTTCTCCTCCTGATACACTCTGTTACCACCAGGTCTGGACCTTTTATAGCAGTCTTTCTTTCATGGGTATCACCTTGCAGGCAACACTCAAGCCGTGGGCAGAATTTATCCTACCCTGAACCCTGCTGAAATGCCAGACTCCCCAATCCACCCAAAGCTCTAACTCCTTCACCGGCTGTTGTGAACTTGATAGCAACTGTCCCTTAAATTTAGCTAAACTGGAGATGGCACTTCAGGATCCCCATTTATTATTCTGTGAGTCTCTTGACAGGAGGCTTGTAGGCAACTCAAGACCTTTGGCAACCAAATACACTTTCCCATTCTAATTCTGCTTTTTTATTTCCTCCCAAACTTCTCCCAAGCTGTAACTCTACAAATCAGGGGACCTGCGCTGAATCTGACTAAATATCTGAGGAACACACTGCAACCTGCTAGAAGTCTGCATCAGGTCATATGTGTGCCATGTGCTTTTGGATAAGTGCTGTGGGCTTGGGGTGACTCTTTTAATTAGGAGTCTAGCTTAGGGATTTATGTGCATTTATTTTGAGCCATTTATATAATAAGACTTCCTGTGTCTTTATTCTTGACTTCTTTGCACATTATCTTTGCTGCTATTGTAAATAAATAAATGCTCTATTTTATAATAGTTGGTTGTGGAGTTAGTTCTTTCTATTACTTAGGGTGTAGTGAGCTTGGATCTAAGGATAAGAGGGAACACATTTGCTTCTGATATTTCAAACACTAAGGGGCTCTTTTACTAAGCTGTGGTAACATTTTTAGCTTGTGGTAGAAATCAGCTGGTGGTAAATGCTGAGATACCCATAGGAATATAATGGGCAGCTCGATATTTACCATCAGCTGATTTCTACTGTGAGCTTAAAATGCTAATGCAGCTTAATAAAAGACCCCCTAAGATTGGTATTACCAGAGACCTGTTCCATTTATTTATTTATTTGTAGCATTTGTATCCCACATTTTACCACCAATTTGCAGGCTCAATGTGGCTTTTAGAATTTATGCTAAATATAAGGTACCTTAATAACATCCGTGGACGGGATGCTGGGCTCGATGGACCCTTGGTCTTTTCCCAGTATGGCATTACTTATGTACTTATGTAGGTTGAATCTGTATGTGCTCACAGGTGTGCCTCTTCCTCAAGTTATATGTGTTCCTACCTCAGTCCTTTCTTTGGAATGTCTAAGAACTGACATTTCATTGCTTGCTTCCTGCACTAATTCCTTGCTTGAGGGATTTATGAATAAAATTACATCTTTCTCTAAGGACACAGGGGTCCTTTTACTAAGGTGTGCTGAAAAATGACCTGTAGTTGTGTAGGTATGGGTTTTGGGTGTGCACAGATCCATTTTTCAGTACGCCTGCAAAAAATGCCTTTTTAAATTTTTGCCAAAAATGGATGTGCGGCAAATTAAAAATTGGCTTGGGTCCATTTTGGGTCTGAGACCTTACTGCTAGCCATTGATTTAGTGGTAAGGTCTCTCGAGTTAACTGTGCGGTAATCACCTACGCACGTCAAGTTGGAGTTACCACCCAATTTTCACCATGCACTATCATTTGTGGATGATCTTTATTGATCTTAATTTCTGTATTTATAGTATATTTACTTCTGTAAATATTGCTAAATGCCAATCCAACCGATATTCAGTGATATTTAACCAGCCAGGAACAGCTCCTGGCCAGTTAAATAGCACTTAACCGGCTAATCACTAATATTCAGTACAAGATAGCTGGTTATCTCCACTGAATATTACCAGTTAGCACATAAGACTAGATTCTATATATCACACCTAAAAAATCAGCACAAAAATGAAATACGCCTTGGCATATTCTATAAACTTTGCATAAATATTGTTCGGATTGACATTTAACAATATTTACAGAAGTAAATATACTAGAAATACAGAAATTAAGATCAATAAAGATCATCTACAAATCATGCAAGGAAAAGGAGAATAAATAAAACATGGATTCAGCACATTTTATGGAAAGAGAGTGAAAAAGGGAAAAGGTAAACACCTAAAAGAGAGACTTCATCTCCCAAATATTCCTTGAACTCAATGCATTTCTGTACAGAGTAATATGATATCTGCAAACATAAAACTTTTAACAAATCTAAGGGGCCCTCTTTCACTAAAGTGAAGTAACATTTTGCATATACTGAATCTGGTGTAACAAGTAGAATGCAAAGGTTATGTGGTAACTGTTGGGGCATATCCAGCATTACCACCACATTTAAGGGCCCTTTTACTAACTGCGATAAAATGCGGCCTGTGCTATGACTAGCATATGAGAAACCCACAAGCTGAGGCCACCTTTAGCATAGCTGTAAAATGGCTGCATTTTCCATGTCCTCTATCTATCTATCTATCTATCTAGTTGCTTCTGTAATGCATTATGAAACCAAGGTTTATCGTAGTTAGAGTTCATTGTGCAGTAATTTGGAGAGGCTACCTTAACAAAGCAGTTTAGAACATAGCGGCCTTTTAAACTAAGTAGCGCTAAAAAGTGGCCTGCACTATCTCTAACACGAGTCTTTCCTGTATGCTAAGGCCACTTTTAGTACTGCCGGGACATGGCTGATGTATTTCTACAATAATTTTTCTATTAGTGAATTACCATTACTGCATGAACACTTACCAACCCCTATTTTGTGGGCAGTAAGGGCTAAAGCGTTAATCACATGCTAATTGGTTAGCACATGGCAATGTAGCTGTGCTACCTGATTAGTGCAGAACATGCCTACTCTCTGCCCCAGACCCACCCTCAGAGCTAAAAAATAAAAACAATTTTATAGCATGTGGGTAATGCATGAACATACAAGAACTACCACGGGATGGCTGAACCCATCCTGCAGAACTGTATTTTAACCCGTGGTAAGCACACATTATTGCTCACCACAGCTTCATGAAAGGACCTCACAGTGTTCCATCTTGAAAGCTGAGCCTCCAAATGAAGGGTAGTAAAATGTTCTGATAAGGCCTGACACTCTTTAGCCAAGCTAGTCCATTCTCTTTCAAACAACACCAGAAAGTGGTCTGTCTGTGATAACAGACAGGAAAGAATTGATTTATTTTTGATAATTTCAGTTTTGAAGGTGAAGACTCCAACAAGACAGTAGCCAACTGAGTGTGAATCAGCAGAATAGAGTAGAACAGAGTCAGAGCCATTCATAAGTAATAAAATTTTATACAAGTTGGAAGTAGGACAATCAATGTATGCATTGAGATCCCCTACAACAAACACGAGATCCAAGTGAAGATAGGCATCTGGAATCACTGCTGATAATTCTTCTAGTGATAGAGCTATTAGAGGAGGTGGGAAAAGATGAGCAACGTAGAATACAGAACATTAAAGCTACTCCACTCTCATGCCTTTTAGTAAGACTAGTAAAGAAAAAGGAATAATTCATTAGGCAGGACAACTTTTGATAGCTGTGGGCTTTTCCCTCCTTCAGTCATGTTCCAGAAAGATAAAGTACCTGTAAAACACTGCACATTTGTTTTTAAGGGACTTTATGCTTAGAAGGCCTGTCTTTAGGAAAGCTATATATGAAAGTGAGAATATTTAATAAGGTATCTGCCTCATGTATCTGGGTTTGAGGTGAAGAACACTAGTCTAGTTAGAGGTGGCATACACATCTTTTTGGCTCCAGAGCATCGGGATGTACACAGAAATGCACATACTTCCCAATGTTCTATCTCCAGAAACAACACTTAAGAGATGCAGAGAAGGCTAAGATGAATAAGTAAAACAGACATATCAGTGATAATGATTGTGCACTCCAGATGCCCATGAAAGACTTCAAAAAGGAACATATCTGTTCTTTGTGTACACTTCTTTGAGGTATCCCCGAGGTGGTGCACTTCAGTTAGGCAGGGTTTTAAAGAACTGCACTGGGCGGGTGGGGCATTGTAAGATACAGACGGCAACAGCAGGGCATAGGAAAGGCTTTAAAAACATTTTGTGTAGCATAACTTCTGGGATCTTCAGGTGGACAGGGCTTTCCAGTATATAGCAGGCAGCAGTATGGCACAGTAAGCTCATAAAGCTTTGGGATCACAGAATACTGAAAGGGGATTGGCTCAGTCACTGACAACGAAGAAGAAGGAAAAATCTCTCTCCTTTAGGCACTTTGAACAGGAAATAGTTTTTTTTTTAAAGTGTAATATAACTTTTATTGATTATTTACAATGAAAAACAGTAAACTTACAAAAGAATAAAAACAAGCAAAATAACAAAAGAAAACAAGTGCAATGTATCACAGAAAAACCTATAAAATGGTTAATCTAATATCTGAATGTTGAATTGCTTCCCAGATCTGTTCCATCTTCATCAGTGACCAATTTTTCAGTCAGATAAAATCATCTTAAGTGCAAAAGAAAGTAAAGTTTCTAACAGGACCTTGGTTTCATAAGGATAATTAGAATCCAGACATACAGATCTAGAGATTAATATTGATAGGATCACTGAAGATTGAGCTTCTGCATTTTTCAAATTTCAGTCCATATATCTTGCCAATAACTAGCAATCCTAGGACATGCTAAGATTACATTTTGAAACATACCTATTGACATACAGAACCAGCAAACAATTGTAACCAGCAAACAATTGTAACTTGACTATTAACTGTGGATTCAACTTTGTGACCTAAAAAATAGAAAAACTGGAAAACAGAAGCTGAATATAGAGGTCTATTAATCTTGTTCCAAAACCAAACCCTCTGGGAAGTAGTAAGATACATTCAGTTTCAAGATCCCCTGTTTTTAGTTCTCCTAAAAATTACATCTTGACCTTGGATCTCAAACATTTATATTAATATTGAAAGAGGATTGGCTCACTTCCTGACAGGAAAGGAGATAAGGAAGAAAATAAGATTTCCATCCTATGCAGAAACAGTGGCATGTTACAGCAGCAGTACATGTCGTTTTTTTGTCAGGGAATATTAAGGCCAATTTTAGATAGAATGCAGATATTGAATTTGAAACATCCAGGTTGAGGCACCTCAAATTCACACTTCACATGTCACCTTTATTTAATACTAGTAAAAAAGGCCCGTTTCTAACACAAATGAAACGGGCGCTAGCAAGGTTTTCATCGGAGTGTGTATATTTGAGAGAGTGTGTGTGTGTGAGAGAGAGAAAGTGTGTGTGAACCTCTCTCCCTCCCTCTCTCTCTCTCAGTGGCAGGCCGGCCTGTGTGACCCGGTCCCTCCCCCCTTGCCCCTACCCCCTCCCCAGCGAGTTACATGCACCCGTCTTCAGAGTTCCAGGCCCCCTCCTTCCCTTGCTCTCTCTCTCTCTGTGGCAGTCTGACCTGTGTTGGCTGCTCCCCTCTCCCCTCCCCTGCAATTTCCATGCCCCCTTGTGTTTGGAGTTGCAGACCCCCGCGCCTGTCTCCCTCCCTCTCTTTCTATCAGTGGCAGCCCAACCTGCATTGGCCGATCCCTTCCCCCCTCCCCCCGTGAGTTGCATGCAACCCTGTCTTAGGAGTTCTACACCCTTGCGCCTCCTTCCCTCTCTGTCTGTCAGTGGCAGCTGGACCTGCGTTGGCCGCTCCCTCCCCTCCCCTGGGAGTTCCATGCACCCGTCTTTGGAGTTCTCCCTCCCTCTCTCCCTCTCTCTCTCTGTTTCAGTTGCAGGCCGACCTGTGTTGGCTGCTCCCTCCCCCTGTCACCCCACCTGGGAGTTCCCTGCACCCCTGTCTTTGGAGTTCCACACCCACGCGCATCCGTCCCTCTCTGTCCTCCGAGTTCGAGCCCCCTTCCCCTCGGAGTTCCATGTCCCCTACCTCTCTCCCTCCCTGTCCTCTGCATTCCAGGCCCCCCCTCCCCTTCGAGTTCCAAGACCCCCCCTCCCCTTTGAGTTGCAGGACCCCCCTCCCCTTTGAGTTCCAGGACCCTACCTCCCCTTCGAGTTATAGGCTTCCTTTCGAGTTCCAGGACCAGCCCTTCCCTTCCAGGCCCCCCCTCCGCTCTAGGTCATGTTCCAGGTCCCTCTCCCCCCCTTTCTTTTCCCCTGCCCTCCAAGTTCCATGCACCCACTCTTGTCCGAGTTCCACAACCCCGTGCCTCCCTCCCTCTCTGTCTGTGGCCTCCCAGTGGAAGCAGGACGTGTGCGGCTGCCCCTCTGCTTCTGTTTCAGCTCTGCCTCTAGTCCCGCCCTCATTTCCTGTTTGTGGAAGGCCGGGACCAGAGGCACAGGTGAAACAGAAGCAAAAGCGAAGGCAGTCAGAAGCGCCGTGCTGTGCTTGCTCCACTTCACTGTTGCCGGCGGACCAGGAGGTAAAAAGTTTTAAAGAACAGCCGGCACTTACGAAGGGGAGGGGCAGTTGACTAGCAAGAGTAACTCCCAAGAACTTAAGAGAATTATCAAGAGCTTGGTAGGTAAAACAGGGAGATTGAGGCAAGGACAGAGAGAAGAGAAAAGAGTAGTAGTTTTGGAGGCATTAAGTTTCAATCCTTTTGTGGATAACCAACTAGCTATTTTATCGAACGTATAAGATATTTAGGCAATAGCCTGTGGTGTTTTTGATTGATGAGGAAATAAAACCTGAATATCATCTGAATAAAAGTAGAAGTGAACTCCAAGAGATTGAAGAGTCCTTTTACAAAGCTACATAAGAGCCTATGCATGCCCAACGTGCATCAATTCTGAGTTACTGCCTGGCTACCGTGTGGTCCGGGCGGTAATTTCATTTTTGATGCACGTCCGATACACACATCAGAAAATATTTCTATTTTCTGGCGCAAGGGCAATAATCAGCATTTGGACACACATTGACCATTACTGCCCAGTTAACTTGTGAGACTTTACCACTAAGTCAATGGCTGGCAGTAAGGCCTCAGACCAAAAATGGACGCGTGCCAATATTCATTTTGCTGCACGTTCATTTTCGGCCCAAAAAACAAAAATGCATTTTTTATAGGTTCGCTGAAAAATGATTCTGCATTCATCCAAAACATGCGCCTACACTATCGCAGGCCATTTTTCAGCATACCTTAGTAAAAGGACCCTTGAATAAGCAGAGCAAGAGGAGCAAGAAAGATGTTAAACAAAATGGGGCCCAAGGTTGAACATTGAGTGATGACACAGGAAATGATGGGGTTCTTTTACTAAACTGCATTAGGGCCTATGCGTGCCCAACATGCGCCAAATCCGAGTTACCACCCCCAGCTACCACGTGTGCCTGGTGGTAATTTTTGATGCGCATCCCCTATACAAGTTAGAAAATAATTTTTATTTTTGGAACGTGGCGCTACTGGGCAGTAAAAGGCATTTGGCACCTGTAGACACTTACTGCTCTATTAATGCTTGAGACCTCACCACTAAGTGAATGGGTGGTGGTAAGATCTCAGACTCAAAATGGAAGCGCATCAATTTTCATTTTGCCACACATCCATTTTTGGTGAAAATGAACAGAAGGCATTTTTACAGGTACGCTGAAAAATGATTCTGTGCGCGTCTATAACATGCGTCTACACTACAGTAGGCCATTTTTCAGCGCACCTTTGTAAAAGGACCCCTATATGAGTAGAGGAAATTGAACCAGACCAGTAAACTTGAAAACGTCGTTCAGAAAGATAGGAACAAAACCAGGAAACAGCGTAGCCTGATATACCAAGCTCTGAAAGATGGGGAGTCAGGATAGGATGATGCACAAGATCAAAAGCCACAGACAAGTCCAGAGAAAAACAAACTTTACTGCCTTTAGCAAAAGCAGTGTGAATGAAATTAGTAATTCCCAAAAGTATGCTGTGTGCTAAAATATTGCCCAGTTTGGGGCAGATGGAGTGCACTAGTCTTCTCTAAGAAAGAGCAGAGCTGTTGTGCAACAACTTTGTCAACCGTTTTAGATACAGAAGATGAGAAATAGGATGGTAGTTCTTTGGGTTAGAAGGATCCAAATTAGCACTCTTTAAATAGCTGCTTATTTCCAACAAGTGGGAAAATGTCAGTTTGAAAGACTAGTGCAAACCATTGAGTGAATGAAAGGAAAGAAGGATTGAAAAACCTCTTTTAAGAAAAAAGATTGAACTGGATAAGTCGAAGTAGTAGGGGCTCGCATAGAAAAATATCAGCTTAGAAAGATGTGAGTGTGTAGAGAGCTTAATAATAGTGAATAATGAAGGTGACTGATAGGGAGAAGAGGATAGTGACAGAAGACAGGAAGGTTGGGGAAGAGTAGAACAGAGGTCAGAAATCTTGTTAGTAAATGCATTGGCAATATGCTCTGTTGTTAATGAAGAAATGATAGGTTTTTGATGGGAACTGCTAGTCATCTGGCATAAGATTTTAAATAAATGAGCAGGATTTGTATCATATTTAAGGAGGAAAGAAAAATAGTTTTTCTTGACTAGGTTCACTGACTGTTTATAATGTGAATTTGCACATTTAAAAGCATTCAGATCTTGAGAAGAGTTAGATTTGCACCATAGGTGCCCCAGATGATGAAGTTCTCGTTTCTAAAGTCATAACCCATGATAATACCAAGGGTGAGATTGATGAGAGCAGAGCTTTACAGTCCTATAATGATCTGCCTTATCAAAAGCCAGTGAGGCTATAGAATGCCAATGAGAAATCTGTTCAGGAAGAGTCATGGATAAAAAGTCAGGAGGAAAAGGATCACAGCAAGAAAGAAAATGATCAGCTGTGATGGTCCAAAGTGTACACTGGTATATTTATGGAAAAATACAGGAAAACTACATTTACTTTTTCCCTTTTCTTTCTTTTAAAATTAAGGAGGAAAAGACCTCATAAAGACCGCTATCAACGATACTGAGGCTCAAATTTGAATGTAGCCACTCAATTTTGTACATGGTCAGACTATCATAGGTCTAAAAACCTCCAAA
Source organism: Microcaecilia unicolor (assembly GCF_901765095.1). NCBI lineage: Eukaryota > Metazoa > Chordata > Amphibia > Gymnophiona > Siphonopidae > Microcaecilia > Microcaecilia unicolor. Next base: position 435,796,514 of record NC_044031.1, read on the forward strand.
ATTGTTTGATAGTTGCAAAAACAACAAAACTTTAATCTACTTTAATATAAACTACCAAACATGTATAAATAGAACAAATAGAAAAATCACACTTAGCTTAAGACACTGATTCAAATCGTATGAAAAAATGGCAGCACTATTGAACCTTCAAGCAATATTAGCTGTGTCATCATAGCAAATAGTGCAACACTGTAAATCCTTCTTAGAGGGACCGCAGCTGAGGTCCCTCTAAGAAGGATTTACAATGTATATACACACACACTGCCCAAAGGTATAGATAGATAGATAGATATGAAAAATTAATACATACCAAAAAACAGAGAAATAAAAACAAACAAAAAATCAAATGTGAAATATGAAGCAAAATACAAAAGAAAACAACACAACCCCCCAAAAACAATAACAAGCAAATGGTATACCCAAATGAGCAGAGCCCATGTGTTGTCTGCCTACACGCTGTGAACCACCTCTGAAAACCCATCGTCTAAGAAAACACATCGTTTAATATTCCTACTAAATTCCTTCCTTCTTCTCTCTACTTCTTCCCCTAATTAAACTCTGCACAACAATAACTGTACCTGACATCCAGGATTAACTGTGTATAACAAAACTATGTAAGCCACTTTGAGCCTGCAAATAGGTGGGATAAGGTGGGATACAAATGCAATTAATAAAAAAAAAATAATAATAACCATTTAAAGAAGCAAAAGTGTCTAAATCAAGAAAATAAGTCAGAAAGCAAGTGCAGAAACAATGGCTCAATGAAACAGAAATAGATCAGAAAGTGAGTGCAGAAACAACATCAGTGAAATAGATAGCATAGAAAGTGAAAATATCTGAGTCAAAAACACTCCACACTTAGATAGGAGGGTGAGACACTTTTATATGTACAATGCTGCAATTTCACTTTCCATGATATTTATTGAACTGAATTGTTGTTTCTGCACTCAGGGCTAAAATGTGAAATGTGTGGAAAACCACAAACAAAACACAAAAACATTGCTAAAACTTTGTTTAAATAAAGGCAAACAACTTTATTTGGCAATGCACACTTCTCCTTCTCAGCTAAGTGCAACCAGGATAAGAGGCAATCTCTTGACCTGCAGATAATGAGGATTGTAGAGCTGAATGCTAGGTGATACCCTTAGGGCAACAGCCAGTAGTATGTTCAAGGTAGCAAATGCTGGAGTAGTAGAAGCCAATACAACAGGGCAGACTAATTCAGAAACAAAATGTAGTTGTGGCCATTTATACCATGTTTTAATTGGTGTAAATTCCGATGCCTAAATTAGGCGCAGAGTGAGTATATTCTATAGCAACATACATAGGGGCCCTTTTATCAAACTGCGGGAAAAAGGGCCCTGTGTTGGTGGCAGAGGCCGTTTTTACCACATGCCAGGGTCCCTTTTACCGCAGTGAGTAAAAAAGCCCCCAACACACATGGCCATGCAGGATAAGAATTTTTACCACATGGGCATGCAATGGGGAGCTCTTACCGCCACCCATTGAGGTGGTGATAAGGGCTCCCTCGCTAATCCAGCAGTAACCGGGCAGCGTGTAGCGATGCTCGATTACCACTGGGTTACCACCAAGCAAGCCATTTCTGGGGGGTTTCTTTTTCCCCTGGAAATGGCACATGCTCGGGGTGGGACTGCTGCCGGTGGCCGCGTTGGGCCAGCAGTAGTCCAGAAAGAACGAGACATAAGCCTGCATTGGGCTTACACCGCTCTGTAAAATGGCCCTATAGATTTTAGAAATGCCCATACCCCGCCCATGACCATACCCCTTTTTCAACTATGCAACTTAGAATTTACGCGCACCATATTACAGAATATATTTAGTGAGTTGTGCGTGTAAATCTAAATTAATGCCAATTAGTGCTGATAATTGCTTGTTAACATCCAATTGACAGTGCTGATTAACTAGTTAACCAATTAAGTTACACACATTGTTATAGAATAAGCTTCGAAGTCTGCAGGGAATTTAAGACATAATGTATAGAATCTGGCAGAAAATGCTTACAATAGTAAAGATGAAAGATAAACTATGCAAAATGTATATTTTTTGACATCAAAGTAAGCTCACCTATAGACTGTTATTTATTTATTTATTTATTTATTTATTACATTTATATCCCACAATATTCCCGCCCATGGGCAGGCTCAATGTGGCATACAATAATTAATAAGCAAACAATAGTACAAAGTACAATGGACAAGGTCACAGGAGAGAGAGAGAGAAATAACGAAGGAGGGAGAGGAAGAGAGGGGAGGTGACAAATTATCACGGAGGGAGCCGCAGGCTAAAAGGGTATGGCACCTGTTGGGTTCTTAGTGTATGCACTGCCAAAAGGAAGGTCTTGAGCCGCTTCTTGAAGGTCGGATGATCTGAAGTGAATTTGACCTCTCGAGGCAACCTGTTCCACAATTGAGTGCTAAGATAAGGAAAAGAGGAACCATAGATGGTCTTATATTTGAGGCCATGAGGAGCAGGGTAGTGGAGGTTGAGGTACGAGTGGGCCGACCTTCGGAAGTTCCTGGGCGGCAGGTTAATGAGAGTGTCCATGTAGGAAGGGGCATCACCATAGATGATTTTATGCATCAATGCGCAGGTTTTGAAGGCGATGCGGTCCTTCACAGGAAGCCAATGTAGCCGCTCACATAACGGTCTCGAACTGTCAAATCTAGATTTGCCAAAGATAAGTTGAGCTGCTGTATTCTGAGCTGCTTGCAATTTTTTTTTGTTAGAAATGCTAATGCATATAAGTAATTTAAGCTTATGATAAAGAATGACAATATTTTCTCTAGCTTTAGCACATATCAAGGTCTCCACTCTCCGAAGGGAAGTTTAAGCTGAGGGCCATAACAATACACCAGTTTTCTCATCATGCTGATATAATTTAATCCTTAAATCCCCTTAAATTATACTAACCAGAAGAACTGTTAGGAGGCACATAAGTAGAGTGTATTAGAGTAGGATTATTCGCAAATTTTTACTGAAGCATCTAAGGAATTTTACACAACATTTTAATGGGCAGATGTCTAATAAGGTACATGTGGTACATTTACTTCACAACAAACACCTAGCCCAACATAACAAAATTGGAAATAACTTTAAAGAAATTAACCCAACTAGGCAATTTCCTTAGCTAAAAATTGCCCTTTTCTCAGTAACCAAAAGTAAGTGTACTAACTGACACATGCACATGTTTTGCCACAGAGAAAGTGATAAGGCTGGTACCAGAACAGAGTGGAAAAGTGAAGCATAGATTATTGAATGTATAATGTATGAAATGTCATAAATAAAAAAATGAATCCACAATATCAGTGTCTCTGGCAACATTCAATGACATATACACACAAACCAGGACTTGTAGCCACCAACTCAAAGAGAGTGCTTGAAACAGTTCACACCAGTATAATATAATAGAAATTTTTTATGTATGTAGAGTACCCTCAGATATTTACCACTATTACTGCAGTCAATAATGCCTTAACCCTTGTCCCTGAGGAAAGTGATTGAAACCCCGCGGAGTCGGGCGGTTCCAGGGGAAGGCAATTGATGAATGTTTCAGCAAGGCAAGATAGTTCTGCCAGGGAGGCAAGAATTTGTTAAGTGCACAGTTTTCACCTAGTATATACATTTTTAAAAGTGGTAAGCGATTTTATAGCACTGAGGTGATTGGGAAGCATAAAAAAATGAGCATATGTTGCTCCTCCCAAAAAATTTGTTAGAGTTACCCGATGAAAGAAGTGCTATGCCACCTTGTAGCAGCATTATTGACTGCAGTAATAGTGGTAAATATCTGAGGGTACTCTACATACATAAAAATTTTTTATTATATTATACTGGTGTGAACTGTTTCAAGCACTCTCTTTGAGTTGGTGGCTACAAGTCCTGGTTTGTATAAATAAAAAAAAAAACATTAAGATTTAGTTAAACGTCCCTAATCCCCTGATTCTTTAAATGATGTCAAAATTGCATGCACAAATTTGAACATGAGCTCAATTTGCATGCACAATTTATTTGAATAATGAGTCAATTAGTACCAATAACTGACTTTTTTTATCAAACAATTCTTTGTGCTAATTGAAATCAATTAACATGTATGTGTGTAAATGTAGGCACATGATCTGCACCTAAATTTTATGCATGTCCCAGAAAAGGGGGCACGGAAATGGGGAGGGGGGGGGGGGCTATAAGCATTTCAGGACAGAGCATGGGTGTGTATTCAAGTTACATGCACAATTATAGATTAAGGGGTTCTATGCGTAAATTTAGATGGGGCATTTGCACCACGTTTTCGTTGGTGCAAATGGACGTGCTTAAATTTACATGCAACTGTTGCATGCAAATTTAAGCACGTCCATTTGCACCAACGAAAACAAATTGGCGCTGAAAAAAACCCGCTTAAGCAGTATTCTCTAAGTCATGCTTAAAGTTAAGTATGGTTTTTAGAACAGTGCTTAAGCACAACTCTTGTGCTTAAGCACTGTTCTAAAAACCATACTTAACTTTAAGCATGACTTAGAGAATACTGCTTAAGCGGGTTTTTTTCAGCGCCAATTTGTTAGGTACAATTTATAGAATTCACTCCTCAATGCCTTATTTGTATATTTTCAGCTGCACTATCCATCTGAAGGGCAACTCTAGGTGTCTGCATTTACATACCCTTTGCATGTGTAAATCTCTAGAATGCTAGCATTTATATGCCTTAAATGTACACTTACAAAATTGCCAGCAGGTATTCTGCAAATATCTGCTTAACTTACGTGGAGGGGCATAATTGAACAAAAACGTCTATCTCCATGGGCGTTTATCTCCGAGAACGGGTCCGTGAAGGGGCGGACCGAACCGTATTTTCGAAAAAAATAGACGTCCATGTTTTATTCGACAATTTGTGAGCTGAGCGTTTTTGTTTTTCAGTGATAATGGAAAATGAAAGCGCCCAGCTCAAAAATGAACAAACCCAAGGCATTTGTTCGTGGGAGGGACCAGGATTCGTAGTGCACATGCCAGGACACCAACCGGGCACCCTAGGGGGCACTTTTACAAAAAAAAAAAAAAGGTAAAAGAGCTCCCAGGTGCATAGCACCCTTCCCTTGGATGTTGAGCCCCCCAAATCCCCCTCAAAACCCACCGCCCACAAGTCTACACCATTACTATAGCCCTAAGGGGTGAAGGGGGGCACCTACATGTGGGTACAGTGGGTTTGGGGGGTAGTGTGGAGGGCTCCCATTTACCAGCACAAGTGTAACAGGTGGGGGGTCTACCTGCCTGACGTCCACTGCACCCCCTAATAACTGCTCCAGTGACCTGCATACTGCTGCCAGGGAGGTGGGTATGACATTTGAGGGTGAACATAAAAAGTTGTGGTGGGAGGGGGTTTGTGACCACTGGGGGAGTCAGGGGAGGTCATCCCCGACTCCCTCCAGTGGTCACCTGGTCATTTAGGGCACTTTTTGGGGCCCTATTCATGGAAAAACAGGGTCCAGGAAAAGTGCCCTAAATTCTCGCTAAAAACGCATATTTTTTTCCATTATCGGCGAAAGGCGCCTATCTCTGATCGGCCGATAATCACGCCCCAGTTCCGCCTTCACCACGCCTTTGACACGCCCCCATCAACTTTGTCCGCATCCGCGACGGAGTGCAGTTGAAAATGTCCAAATTCAGCTTTCGATTATACCGCTTTATTCATTTTTGTGAGATAAACGTCTATCTCCCGATTTGGGTCGCAATATAGGCATTTTTCTTTTTCAATTATAAGCTGGATAGTGCATATTTGCACATGGGACATACATAGGGATGGAGCATGGGTGAGACAAGGCTGGAATTCCCAGTTACACATATACCCCCAGATTCTATATAGCGCACCTGGAGATCTGCGCAGATTCTATAACAATAAGCATCGCCATGCTGGGACACACCAAGGGTCCATCGAGCCCAGCACCCTGTCTCTGACAGCGGCCAAAACAACAAGCATTTTGTCCCACCCATCCCAGAAATAGTGGATTATTCCTACGTCCATTCAATAACATTCTATGTCCTTTTCCTCCAGGAAGCCGTCTAACCTTTTTTTTTAAAACTCCGCTAAGCCAACTGCCCCAACCACCTTATCCGGCAACGAATTACAGAGTCTAACCACGCGTTGAGTGAAGAAAAACTTCCTCCAATTCGTTTTAAATTTACTACACTGCAGCTTCATCGCATGCCCCCTTGTCCTAGTATTTTTGGAAAGCGTAAACAGACGCTCCACATCAACCCGTTTCATTCCACTCATTATCTTATAGACCTCTATCATATCTCTAATCAGCCGCCTTTTCTCCAAGATGAAGAGCCCCAGCCTCTTCAGCCTTTCCTCATAGGGAAGTCGTCCCATCCCCTGAATCATCTTTGTAGCCCTTCTCTACACCTTTTCCAATTCCACTACATCTTTTTTGAGGTGCGGCGACCAGAATTGAACACAATACTCGAGGTGCGGTCGCACCATGGAGTGATACAATGGCATAATAATATCCTCAGTTTTGTTTTCCATCCCTTTCCTAATAATACCCAACATTCTATTTGCTTTCCTAGCCGCAGCAGCACATTGAGCAGAAGATTTCAACGTAACATCAATGATGACACCTAGATCCCTTTCTCGGGCCCTGACTCCTAACATGGAACCTTGCAACTTAATAACCTTAACAAACTAATGAGTGCTGATAACAGCACTTAACAAGCAATAATGAGCACTAATTGGCACTGATTAGAATTTAGTGCACAGTTCGCTAAGCATATTCTGTAATGAAGTGCACTGAACTTCTAATGCGTGCAGGCAAAAAGGGGCGTGGTTATGAGGGGGGAAACTGGCATTTTGTGGGTGTTCTGAAATGTATGCACATAGTTTAAAAATATGGCCCAGTGTGCCTAAATCTACATGCAGGGATTTATACCAGGTTTTCATTGGTGTAAATGGATGCGTGTAGATTTAGGCTCTGACATATCAACTCATCGTATTCTATATACTGTGCCTAAATCTAGGCACCGATTATAGAATATGCTTAGAAGCCCTTTTACAGAGGCGCGTAGGTGCCTACACACGTCCAATGTGTATCAATTTGTAACTACTGCCTGGTTACCCCGTGACCCAGGCGGTAATTCCGGTTTTTTTGCACGTACGATACACGGGGCGGAACATATTTTTTATTTTTTACCATGTGGCACTAACCGGACGGTAATTGGCAGTGTACACGCGCTGATGATTACTGCCCAGTTAGTGTGTGAGGCCTTATCACTAAGTCAATGGTCGTCGGTAAGGTCTCAGGCCCAAAATGGATGTGTGCTCATTTTTATTTTGATGCACATCCATTTTCAGCCAAAAAAGGCCTTTTTTACAGGCACGCTGAAAAATGGACCTGTGTGCATCCAAAACACGAGCCTACACTAGCGCAGGCCATTTTTCGGCGCGCCTAAGTGAAAGGACCCCTTAGTCTGCACTGATTTCAGCTCCAATTTTTTTAGATGCCATATATAGAATCTCCCCCATACTATAAATTGCATGCATCGTTGCCAGATTTAGGTGCCCACACTCGTCAAGTCTATGGCTGGTGTGCAAATGTTAGGTGCACTGATAATAAGTTAAAGGTTAATATTCAGCAACAAAGTCTGGGCATTTTCAAGCAGCAGTTGCATGTGAAAGAAGTAAGATTAGCTCTTTTGAGAGTTTTGTGATAGAAATAATAAGTATGGAGCTTAATATGTTCTGATTTGTTTTGTTTGGAGCCCCAGATGTTGATACCTTGAAGCAGCATAGTGAAACGCTGGCCATTGTTGGTCATCGCACTGGGATTGTAGGCATTAAATTGCTGGCTCCATGTAAAACTGTACAAGAAAAACAAAAAAACCTGCCGGAAGACAGGATTTTATGACATTTAGAAAAATTAAAAATTAAAAAATAAGAGTCAAAATTGGTAATATTGAAGATTGTGATTAAGACGATATTGGACATTAAAATTTGTTAACAAGGAAGGGTTTTTTTTAGCCAATGATGAAGGTTTCAGCTACAAGGGTTTGTATTTAACCTGGAGCTCTTTGAGGTTTTTTTTCCCCTTCCTGTAGTCCATCATTAAATAGACTTCTATATGATCTCTAAGGGAATTGATTTTGTTTACTGAGTTCTGATATTGAATTTAATGGCTTATTTCCAAAACCTTCCAAGTCCAATGGATTTAATACGTTTTGGAAATGTACACCTAGTTTATTTCTTTATATTTGTTTCAGGGCAGTCATAAACTCCCTGATTCTATAAAGGTCACTGAAAACTGCATACATAAATTTAGGCACACTCCCGATTTGCGTGCGCAATTTAATAGACTAACAAATCAATTAGTGACAATAATTTGTTTATTTATTTATAGCATTTGTACCCCGCAGTATTTCAAACAAGTTCGGGTTCAATGTGACTTACGTCATAGCAAATTACAATAAGAGAATTATAATGAAAATACGAAACAATAATAGGTAAAAACAAGCAATTATTTGCACTAATTAGATTTAATAGGGGATTACATGTATATATATATATATATATATATATATATATATATATATATACAAGATTGTCGCTGACAAGATGGTCACGGAGCTGCTGCTCCGGTGACCCCGACTCGTAGCCGGACTCCGACTAGTGGCCGGACGCAGAGCGGGACCACGCGTCCATGCATGGTTCATGACCGCATGGTCTGCTGGCTGCGACGGAGGGTGCCGCTGAGCGGAATACCTCCAGAACACACCGAGGGCCGCCGAGGAGAGAGGTCGAGCGCCGGGGCCTGACCGCGGCTACAGTCCTGCCTCGTGGTTGCGGTGCTGCATAGGTGGACCTGCACAGCTCTGCCAGCTTCAACGATAGGAGCTGCTGAGCAAGGTACACCGAGGGCCGCCAAGGCGAGCAGTCAGGTGCTGGGGCTTGATCGCGGTTCCAACCCTGCCTTGTGGCCAAGGCGCCGCCTGGGTGATATCGTTCCCCCACCTGCCTCTGCTTCCCAGACGGAAGGCCTCACCGACATGCGGAGGACGAGTGAACGAGGACTTCTGCCGATGGGGCCGACGCTGAGGAAGATCTCCTCCCGGCAGGAGCGTGCTGTAGCTCTGTCGACAGCAGCGCAAATCGGGCGGCGGCAAAAAGACTTGGGTGGCAGAGATACCTCTAGGATAAAGGCACACTCTCATGCCCTCGACACCTCTGGCCACAGCAGACGCCCCTGTGCACGTTGGAAGGTGAGTTAGCGACAAATAGCCGACCACCCACCGTGAACACTCGGAATAGTAAGGACTACGGGATCCCAAGCTGATCGTGGCAGCTGCGGAATGTGAAGGCCACGCCCTCTCTGGAGGAAGACGGGGCCCTGAGCCTACTCGACTGAAGTCCTTAACCGCCACTGAGGCCATCCCACCAGGAACCCCACCTCAGCCCAATGACTCAGACCACAAATTTAAGGAACCTCAGCGATACCCCCAACCATCGACACAACCAAGGAGCCTCTGCACCTCAGGGCAATCCTCCGAACATCTAACTGTGAGTATCCATCTAATCACAGCATATCAGCAGTCCTGAGCGAACTGATCCCAAAATGAACACTGGCAAACTGATCCTGACAATCTACTCCCTATCCTTGATTCACCTAACACTAACCACCCCTCTTGCTGAATACAACATCATACCCATACTATATAACCACCAAAATATGACCAAACACACCAGAAAGGAAAAGAGAGGCGGAGGTATAGCACTGATCCACCAATCACACTTCACTACCGAAACCACTGCCGAGTCCATATCACTGCAACTTGAAATTGCCTCCATTAGAATCAACCACACTACCCTGCAGGACCACCTAAACTGTGTCTTGTTTTACAGACCACCAGGCAACTGGAACGAATGCCAGTCACACTTCATGGACTTCATATCAAACACCTGTGTTGCCCATCCCAGCATCTGGGAGACATCAACCTCCACCTAGATGACCCAAACTCTAGCAATGCATGCGTATGCAAGGAATTCCTCCATCAATGGGACCTCAAATGGCCACACACTCAGGCAACCCATATCAAAGGGCACACACTAGACCTTATCTCCCACAAACTATCCTCAGACCAGAATCTAATAATATCAGAGATCAAATGGACAAACACACCATGGTCAGACCACTATAAACTAAACTTATCCCTACTATGGTGGAAAAAGGGCTCAAACCGTCCAAAAGAACGCACAACTTACAGCACAAAAGGCCAAATAGATCCGGAAACATTCTGGTAACATATGTACAACAATGAATGGACAGCACAAATGGACTCCACACACTATCTCTCAGACTGGGATATAAGATGTAAAAACGTACTAGATGAAATAGCACCCTTACAAAAAAGAACCTCACACAGGCACAATTCGATACCATGGTACAATGAAGAACTGAAAAAACTAAAAACTCAATCCAGGAAACTTGAGCGAGCAAGGAAAAAAGCAAAAGATACACAAACACTCAATGCATGGAAACAAACTCAAAGAAAATACAAATACGAAACAAGACAAACCAAAAGGTTATACTACAAAACCAAAATAGGGCCTGACTACAAAGACACGAAAAAACTATACAAACTCGTGAACAAACTACTAGACACCACCTTGGTCACCGCAATCAACACAGACATCCCACCTGCAGACAAACTCGCTAAATACTTCAATGAAAAAATTGTAAACCTACGTAACACGCTACCTCAAAACATCACTGGCATTGAAAACTTCATCGAATGTCTGGATCCAACCCCCGGCGAATACCTAGCGGACAGACTTTGGACAAGCTTCGCCCCCCTCACTGTCAAAACAGTCAATCAAGCGCTCAATAGGTTCTCTAAGACTCACTGTAAATTGGATACTTGCCCCAGTTACCTATTAAAATCCGCTCCCCACTGCTTCATAGCAGACCTCACAGCCCACTTAAACTACATGCTTCAACATGGGCTTTTCCCCAAGGAAAAAGGCAACATCCTACTCACCTCAATACCGAAAGATACCAAACCTTTATGAGAAAAACTACACTGGCTCCCAATCAAAGCATATATTGCGTTCAAAATCTGCACCCTGGTTCACAAGATCATCTACAGCAATGCCCCGGGATACATGACAGACCTCATAGACCTACCAACCAGAAACACAACAAAATCAACACGAACATACCTAAATCTCCACCACCCAAGCTGCAAAGGACTTAAATACAAATCAACCTATGCATCAGTGGCGTAGCCAGACCTGACATTTTGGGTGGGCCCAGAACTAATATGGGTGGGCACTAGGTGTGAGTAGTGTTTCTTTTTTTTTTTTTTTAGAAATTTTTTAATTAAATTTTAATAATAGGGGTAGGAAATACAAATTACAAGAAATAATCAGGTAATCACACCAAAGAATATCAGCGGACAGGTAACAGAGGGAGGAAAAGGAGGGAGGTAGGAGGAGGGTAGGGGGGAAGCAATTTGTGAATGCATTCAAAGCAAAACCTGCAATTTACACTTGAGTACTATGAAGACCCCATCTGAGCCCCCCTCCGTGACCCAGTCCCCACCTGCCTACCAGCTCCGTCGATGGAGGGCCAGACCGACCCTCTTCTGCCACCCAGTACCCAGCCTTAAAAGAAGAATCGATGAAGCACCTCGCGTCTGCTGCTCTCTCTGCCCTGCTCTGCCTGCAGTTGTAAGCGATTTGCTTGTCAGCCCTTCCTTCACTGTGTCCCACCCTCGCGGAAATAGGAAGTTACATCAGAGGGCGGGACACAGTGAAGGAAGGGCCGACGAGCAAATCGCTTTACAGCTGCAGCAGTGCAGAGCAGGGCAGAGAGAGCAGCAGACGCGAGGCGCTTTACTGATTCTTCTTTTAAGGTTGGGTTCCGGGTGGCAGAAGAGGGTCGGTCTGTTCCTCGACGGAGCTGGTGGGCAGGTAGGGACTGCGACGCCGGCGGGGCAGATCGCCCCGCTTGGTACAAGGATGTTGGGGCGGGCCTGGAGGGAAAGTGGCTGTGCCTGGGCCCATCCAGGCCCACCCGTGGCTACGCCCCTGCTATGCATCCAGCTTTTCTTATATAAGCATATTTGACATGCTGCTAATCCCTAGTGCGGCTTTGTAAAAGGAGCCTATAATAAGGTAATTTGAAGTATTTACATGCTAAGCAGCTCTCTCTCTCTCTCTCCCCTCTCTCTCTCACACACACACACACGCACGCATTAATGCAGCTTAGTAAATAATGAAGTAAATGTCTTTCAGAAATGCCAACAATTTCTTAGTCAGGAACTTTAAAACTCAGAATGAATGTATTGTTTTTGTTATGAAGTTAGTTTTGTTTGGTATCACCCTCCAGATGAATATTGGATCCAGTTGAAATGTAGTGTCATGCTTTTACTAAAGCATAGAAGCATTATAAAGTAATATACTGGTTTCAGTAACCAGGTATTCTTTCAAATGGATTCATGAGGCTTTCAGCAAGAATATATTGATTTCATTAAAATGTGCTTATTGAGATAAACAAAAATTCAGCTAAAAAGCATTGTTTTCTGTTAAAGTTCATTGACTGAAGTGAAGACCATTAGAGATTGTTATTAGATAGCCTCAGGGGTTTTATAAACACTGGCTGGAAACGGACATGTAAATAATAGAAAAGGTTATTGAAAACAAAGATAGCTCCTTAAACATAAATATGCAAATGAACTTAAAACACACATTTTATCTTTCCTTATTTATTCATCCATTTGCAAACGCAGAAATGAAAGGTGACCTACTTTGACCTGAAGAAAGCTGCTGTAAGAAAAAATGTGGAGCTTGTTGATTTTTCAGAAGAATTAAATGCAATTAGCCTAACCAGAATGCAAGCTTGCAGAATATTTACTGTAAGTGATGCGTTGTACAACTTATGATTTAAAACAAAAGTGCACTTAAAAAGGTTTTCAAGTATTGTGCAATATAAATGTCTTACAGAATCCTTAATCATAAGTCATTGTTTGTTTTGAGGTGAAATCTAGGACAAATGCAGGGAGTACAAAAGCAGAAATACAACTGCTTGAAGCAAAGTCCCCTGTAAGCTGTATGGGAGGTTCACAACCTGCATACTCCCTATTAGAATGGGGTTGCCATCTACCAATTTCAATTGTTTAGGGTAAGTAGGTTCTGTGATACTCCAAGAAGGTCATCTGCCCAACATGACTGATGCAAGATTATAGTTTTACCTCAGATGATAAGAGCATGGGCAGTAGAGGGGACATTGATTGGACAGATGGGGTAAAGCAAGTTGATGTAAAAGATAAACCTCAGACTCATGGCCTGGGTCTACGGCTACTGTAGAGGGTGCAGGCTGTTTATTACCCTTCCATTTCAATACTAGAGATTTGAGGAGGGATACATGGAAAATATTATAGACCTGCAGAGTAGGAGATAGCTTCAGCTGGTAAGCTATGGGCTCAACTTGGTGAAAAATTGAATATGGCCCAATAAACTGTGGAGCAAACTTGGTATATGGAGTCTTTAAATGGAGGTTCTAGGTAGATAACCAGACCAAGACTCTGGAATAAAACTGGGGAGTGGGATGTCTCTTCTTATTTGCTTGTTTCTTGTATCTCTCAGCAGCTTGCAGCAAAGGTTCTTGAGTCTTCTTCCATTGACTACTGAAGGATGCAACTGTAGCTTCAGCGGCAGGTACAGTGGCATTTACAATTGTGCCCTTGGTGAGGGGGAAGTGCCTCTGCATGCTACTTGGAGACTACATCAGTATAGGCCACATAGGCCTTAGGCAGACCATCTGGGATTCTTATGTCTGCAGTGGCTAGGGCAATGGATGGCATTACTGAGTCCAGTGTTGGTGGCAGGTATTGCTCCAGGCAGTAATTTTGCCGTTCTCCTAGTCTATTACTGGATTATGCTTCTGCAGCCATAGTAAACACAAAATGATTGGATATATGGATGACTGAAGAATGTAGAAGATGACAGGCTCTCTTGAGGTGCCCCTGGATGCTTCCATATACTGAAGAAACTGGGATGGCCTTGGTTAAGTCCTGGATGGGAATTTTATAATGTCAGACAAAGGCTTCATCAATAAAATTCCCTCCTGATCCAGAGTCAATGAAGATCTGGGTGATCTTAATTTCTTAGTCGAGATCCAGCAATGCTGGGACTAGAAACTGAGTGTGGAGAATCCTGGAAGATGGACCTAGTGCTGTTTTCCCATCCAGGGCTAGGCCTGAAAGTTTCCCCAACTTTCTTGGACATTTAAGTGCATAATGTTCTTTCTCTTCACAGTAGAGACACAAGTTCAAAATCCTGCGTTTATGCTTCTCTTGTTTTGAAATAGGAGAATGGTCCACCTGCATGGGTTCCCTGTGGTCTAGAGGGAAAATCCTCCTTGGTAGGAGGGCATATGGTTCACTAGAATCTAGGTGCCAGATGGACCATCTTGCTGGAAGACTGTTGCTCCTGGGCTCATTCTTGGAACCAGATATCTACCCGGTTACAGAGGTCAATGAGATCATCCAGTGTAGTAGGTAGGTCCCGTCCTGCCAGCTCATCTTTAATTTGGGGTGCCAACCTTTTTCAAAAGACTGCCGCCAGGCTTTCGTTGTTCTAATTAAGCTCTAATGTTAAAGTGCAAAACTGGATGACACAATTCCTAAGGGTTTATGACCCCTGTTTCAGTATAAGGAGTTCAGAAGCTGTGGAGATAGCCTTCCCTGGCTCCTCAAAGACCCTCCTGAATTGCTCAAGGACACTATTAGATTGTTGAGCATGGAGTCATTCTGCTCTCTGAGAGGAGAAGCCCAGGCAAGAGCTTGGCCCGACAGCAGGGATATGATGTAAGCCACACAAATCCTGTCTAAAGATAAGTCCCTAGCTTAAAGTTTAAAAATGATCAGACATTGGTTGATGAATCCTCTGCAAGTTTTTTGGGCTCCTGTCATATCTAAGAGGAGCCACAAGTCTGAAACCCCATGACACAGGTGCAGCTGCAAAAACTGAGCTGGTGACTGGCTCTGGAGAAGCTGCAACATTGGGGAGTGGTAGACATCTAGAGATGATTTATGATGGTGGTCAAGTTCTGAACTGAAGCAGGCAGTTGCTGGAGCTGGAGTGCCAATTATTGGAAAAGATGCACAGTGGGAGACTCGCCCCAGCTCATGGACTTTGCAAACTGTCACAACTCGGAAAGGTGTTCCATTGGGTCGCAGTTGGGCTTACACTGCCTTTCCCAACCCGGAGGCTAGGCGGAGCCCCAGTTGGAGGCAGGTGAGTCATGCCCTGATGGAGACTAGACTAGAGAGTGGCTCTAAAAAGAGCTATTGTGGGTGGCCCAACAGAGTGAAGGCCAGAGAGAAGCAGGAACCAGAAGACCTGGAGACCAGGAACAACAGAAAACATGAACTGGACCAGGCTAGAATGAGATGGAAGACACAAACTGGGTCAGGGCTGGAAGCAGGCTGTAGCAAGGCAGAAGACACAAACTGGAATAGGCTAGAATGAAATGGAAGACACAGACTGGGTCAGAGCTGGAACTAGGCTAGAGCAAGGCAGAAGACACAAACTGGAACAGTCTGGAACAAGACAGAAGACACAGACTGGGTCAGGACTGGAACAAGGCTGAAGACAAACTGGAACAAGGCTAGAGCCAGGCAGGCAAAACAATCAGGTGAATGCAGGGAGACCTGTGTGGCAAAGGCAGTGTGAGAGAGAGCACAGCCTCCTTTATATGGGCCCGGGATCATGATGTCATCTGTGAGTGCCCAGTCAGCCCTCTTGCTGCTGACTTTTTAAGTTAACGCTCCCGATGCATGTGTGCACCTAAGAGTCCTGGCATCAACAGGAACAGGACCAGAGTAACTTGTGGAACCATCGAGGTGTCCCCAAGCACTAAGGACAGTGGCACAGATAGCCTGCGATTCTGGGAACGATGCCTGAAGCCCCGGAAGATGCTGTGGAGCCAAACTCCAATGCCCCCCAAGGTAAATGGGTGAGCCAGGCACAAAGCATGACTGTGGCCATGACACTAGGTTGCTTAAAGTTATGTGCTACAATATTGCACTAAGTGCAAATTCTATGTCAGCAGTTAAAGATGTAAGTGACTTTACAGAATACTATCAGCTACGCACCATATTGGCATGGCCACTTTACTATGTCAATGGCTGGTGTAAATGTGTGTGACTAAATGTTATTGTTGCATATGTAAATGCATTGATTCTAGAAGCTTAGCACCTAGATTTTTGACATACCACTGGGTTTTTTTTTCCCATGCTAGAGCCAAAAGAGCGACGAGGAGACCTTTTTCATCGGTCTTTTGAATGATCTTTATTCTGTGATAAGAAGAAATAGTCTCCTCTCTTGCACATCAGCAGACCCCTGAGACAGGTTTTTATGCTGAAACACGATCGCATGTCGGGTCTTAGCTGCTTTTTCAATAAACACATCTTGTGACTATATTAGTGTATGAATGTTTGTTGGAAGATCCATTTGCAATCCTACTGATCTCTGCTTTTCCTGTGACAATCATAGTGGGTTTGGTGTTGTTCCTCCACCCTGGTACTTATTTTGCTCTATACCACTGACCCTCCCATGCCCCTCCCATGTATAAGCCCCCATGCAATTATGGGTATAGATTTTGAGTGCTAGCTATATAAAATATTGTTACAAATATAACTGAGTAAGAAAAGCTGAGGGGAAGCTCGCTTGGAGCCTGTGTACTCACAAAAAATGTCAAAAAAAGCGAGCCTGATGTCTGTATGGGTTCAACATGTAAAAAATGAAAAAACGGGGGAAAAGACCTCAGAAAGTTGTGGCCCCCAGCAACAAAGCTGGAAAATTCAAGACTTAATGGTCACAGTTCTTTTTCTTTAATCATCGGTCTGAAAACCCCCTGTTCCAACCTGCATGTATTGTAGTAATATTTTAAATTTATCTTGTTAATACTTTAAATTTATCTTGTTTTTCTTACTTGCTTCAGTGTACAAAAATAATGTTTGATTGAAAAAAATAAGAATTCTCTACCACATTGCTGTAATGATAGTATTATAAATACAACTTAGCTGAGTGAGCTTGACTGCATGCAACATCCCAGGTAGGCATCCAGACCCGATGGAACCGTTTCACCGTGGGGCTTCTTCAGGGGATAGAGGACACCGTAATCCTGGATGCAGTTTACTGCTCCACAGTAGCGCTCAAGGAAGGCTCCAGACTAGGACTCTTGCACGGAGCCTTCCTTGAGCGCTACTGTGGAGCAGTAAACTGCATATATAAATGCAAATTAGATCCAATTAGTACTAATTAACTCTAATTATTGGTTACTAGTACCTAATTTGCCAATTACGTTATGTGCATCACTGCCAATATTCTATAATCTACATATGTAACTATGTATGCTAAGCACAGAAACGCATATTTAAGATAATAGAATTAGGGGGATACTACATATGGAGATTTTTTACTATGTAATAAATGCTTTATTGCACTTTAGCACTTCAGCTTCTAGGTCTAATTTACTATCCAGCTCATTTTTGAAAGAGATCCCCGGCCATCTTCCGACACAAATCGGGAGATGGCCGGCAATCTCCTGAAACCGGCCAAATCGGTAAAATCAAAAGCCGATTTTGGCCGGGTTCAACTGCTTTCCGTCGCGGAGCTGGCGTTAAACTTCAAGGGGGCGTGTCGGTAGGGTAGTGAAGGCAGGACGGGGGTGGGACGGGGGAGGGACAGGGGCGTACTCACGAGATGGCCAGCTTCGCCCGATAATGGAAAAAAAAGCCAGGCTTGACGAGCATTTCGCCGGCTTTACTTGGTCCCTTTTTTTTCACGACCAAGCTTCACAAAGGAGCCCCAACTGACCAAATGACCACCAGAGGGAATCGGGGATCACCTCTCCTTACTCCCCCAGTGGTCACCAACCCCCTCCCACCCAAACAAAAAACAAAAAAACTTTTTTGCCAGCCTCTATGCCAGCCTGAAATGTCATACCCAGCTCCCTGACATCAGTATGCAAGTCCCTGGAGCAGTTTTAGTGTGTGCTGTGCACTTCAGGCAGGTGGACCCAGGCCCACCCCCCCTACCTGTTACACTTGTGGTGGTAACTGGGAGCCCTCCACCCCCTCCCCCCAAATCCCACTAGGTGCCCCCCTTCATCCCTAAGGGCTATGGTAGTGGTGTAAAGTTGTGGGGAGTGGGTTTTGGGGGGGATTTGGGGGGCTTAGCACACAAGGTAAGGGAGCTATGTACCTGGGAGCTATTTTTTTTTTAATTTTTAGAAGTGCCTCCTAGGGTGCCCGGTTGGTGTCCTGGCATGTGAGGGGGGCCAGTGCACTACAAATGCTGGCTCCTCCCATGACCAAAGGCCTTGCATTTCGCCAGGTTTGAGATGGCTGGGTCCGGTTTCCATTATGGCTGAAAAATGAAGCCGCCATCTCCTCTACACCTGGCGATTGATTTAGTTGGCCCCAACCATATTTCGAAAATATGGTTGGCTCCACCCCCTTGCGGCGCCGGCCCTGAAGATGGCCGGCCAGCTATTTGGCCGGCGCCGTTCAATTATGCCCCTCTATGGGTCACAAGCATTATGGTTATTTTTTTTAATTATATGGTTCTGATAAAACTTGCTGATAAAACTTGCTAAATAGTAGTAGTAGTAGTAGTAGTAGGGGGGCGGTGGGGGCGATCCGCCCCGGGTGCACGCCACTGGGGGGTGCCGCGGCGAGTGCCTGTGGGCTCTGACTTTGCGAACTTCGCTCGTTCGCTGCAGCTCCCTCTGCCCCGGAACAGGTTACTTCCTGGTCCGGGGCAGAGGGAGCTGCAGCGAACGAGCGAAGTTCGCAAAGTCAGAGCCCACTGGCGAGCGCCGCAGCACCCCCCCCCCCCAGCGGCGTGCACCCGGGGGGGGTGTCATTTTGCTGGGGAGGGGGGAAGGTGTCATTTTGCAGGCGGGGGGGGGGGGGGGGGCGCTGCACCCGGGGGGGGGGGGGTGCATCGGCGATCCGCCCCAGGTGCCATCCACGCTAGGAACGCCACTGGTGCCTGGACAGATTTAGTGGGCTGGAATGGGGCTTCAATGAAAACTTCAGATTTTTAGAACAAGGATAGTGCAGGGCAGACCTCTACAGTTTATGCCCTGAAAATGGCAAGGACAAATCAAGATCAGGTATATATATATGAAGTATCACATTGTACTTTGTGATGAGTTTATCTTGTTGAGCAGACTGAATGGACCATACAGGTCTTTATCTGTCATCATTTACTAAACAGAACCTTATATAAGATTGACCTAGTAAAAGTGTGAGAGAATGAAAAAAATTTAGGTTACTAAAAGGGAAGGTCTTGATTGATTTTGTGGTCAACTGTTTTATTTCTGATTCAATATGCCCCCTTTAATTTGTGTCTGCTGAGTTTAATGAAAAGAGACAAACTGAAATCAGGTCTTTCAAAACTGACATAATGATATAATGGCTTAAGAGGCAGTAGACATTAAATAAACTGTCTACATCAAAGTATAATCTTTCCCTCTGTTAATAGACAGCAGGAATGTTTTTTGCCATTTCTATAAATAATTCATCTGGCATTGTTAACAACTACCTGCCTTCCTACTCTGAAGAGCACTGCTGTGACATGAAGTCTACAACAGTTTATTTGATTGGGCCATTATTCCTTTCAGATGGATGACCAGGAATAAAATGCAGCAGCTTTCTGACCAACGTTGCTTGGAAATGAAAGTAAACCACTTTGAAAGGAGGTAATTTCAAACTGAGCCATGTATTTGCCAAAAACAGCATAATGATTTAAGAACTGCAACCTAACGCTGGTTGGATGAGGCCTCAACCTTCCTTGGCTTGCATTTTTGGTTGCAGAACAGATATAAAAATGTATATCTAACCATGATTCAATTAATCATTGATTAATCACATTCCAATTTGCCATCAGTAACAATACATTAGGGGCTAACTCTGTAAGTGGGCACCGTCTTGATAGCAATGCATTATGGGGGTAATGCTACAAGGTGAGTGTTTTCTTGTAGGCACCCCAATGCTGCTCAGTGAAAGCTTATTCTATAATGGCACCATGAATCCCAGATTCCATTATAGGATACTGGCACACCTGGTATAAGCAAGTTTCACCTTTAGGCATCCTCAATTATACCAGCCATAGACATGGTGTAAGTGCAGGTGCCCAAATCTGAGAAAGGCATGTACAATTTACTGTATTCTGTAATTTATATGCATAAGTTGCAGTCCCACCCATGCCGCTCCCATGCTTCACCATGTAAATGTCATCTTACATTTAAACGATGTGCCACTTATATGCACCCTGCTGTCACTTACATGCATAACTAAAGTGACAGTATTTTGTACACTTACACATTCGAGTGGCAGGTAAATGTGGGCACCTTCATATAGATTTATCCCATATTAGTCTATCTCATCATTTTGTTGATAAACTTTGCTACATATTTTAGATGTTCTGCCCATAAGGCAGTGTAAATAGATATAGAAATAAAAAAAAGATATGCCTAGAACAGAAGTTTTCAAGCCAATCCTTGAGACACACCTAGCCAGTCAGGTTTTCAGGATGTCCATAATGAATATGCATGCTCGCTGGGTGGAGGCCCCTGTATTTTTAATGTTTAGGTACCTTCTTCCCTCTCCCCCCCCCCCCCCACAACACACACACTCTACCTAGGACCATCAACAAACTGTGTCTGTTCCTGTTTTCTATGCCTCTGTGTTCTTCTTTCTGTACTCTCCACACCACTTCCATAATCCTTCCTTGTGTACCCACCTGGCTGTGTGGCTGCCCAGCACCCTGGCCTCTGAGTGCCATACCCCTTAGCTCCTGCAGTGTTGGATGTAGAAACATATATCTTTGGGTTGCATGACAATGCCATTGCTTATCAGGAAAGCTGCAGCAGACTGCCAAATTAGTTAGTGCAACAGACACATTTCCTCTACTTTCCCTATGCAGGCGAGGATACAGAGTCTGAGCCGGGAACTAGCAGCCATCAGGTAGCACAGGCACATCTGGGGGAGGAGGGTGAATCAGTGGCTGCTGAGTACATATAAGAGGGCACCATGGGAGAGGAAGAACACACTGAGGACACCAACCAACCAGTAGCGTAGCCAGCGATTAATTTTTGGGTGGGCCTGGAGGTGGACTGGGTAGGCACAGACCTCTTTCCTCTCCACCATCCATCCCCGCCCGCCGCCGCCACCACATTTTGTGTCCACTCGCGACCGCCCCACCCGCGACAGCCCCCTGCACTGACCTGAAGCGCGTTCTCCCTCCAATCCAGCACCGGCGATCATAGCCAGCCTTCTACCACGTCCAGCGCGCGTCGTCGGAGCTTCTTCTCAGGCGCGTCCTGCCTACTCTGCAACTTCCTGCTGGACGTGGTAGAAAGCTGGCTATGATCACCGGTGCTGGATTGGAGGGAGAACGCGCTTCAGGTCAGTGCAGGGGGCTGTCGCGGGCGGGGCGGGCCTGTAGCAAAAGTGGGTGGGCCTGGGCCCATCCAGGCCCACCCGTGGCTACGCCCCTGCAACCAACCAACTGCCTGCAGGAGCAATTAGTGCAGAAACCCACCATTCCCCTATGGAATTTGCAGATGGCCTAATAGAGGTACAGGAGGCTGATAAGAAGCTATAGCTGGTCCATAGGAGACCCAACTGCCACAGACGGCAGGTGCTGCGACTGGCCAACAAACTGCTGGTGTAGAATTTGTAGCTGTAGGATTACAAGCAGCAGAAGCTACAGCTGCTGTTGGAGTGGCTCCAATTACAGCAGGAATTCAGGCAACTGCTGTGGAGCTTGCAGCAGGAGAATGGGGAGGCAGCCCAGAATATCTGGCAGCAGCATCTGGGGATGCAGCGTGATACCCAGGTTTATGCGGCGGCGACCTTGGTGAACACACTGGCCACACGGCAAGTGCCTGAGCCTCCAACTGGAAGCAGTGAGAGGATAAGTCATGCATCAATACCCTCTACAGCAGCCGCAAGTAGCATCAGTAGCCACAACACCCAGCCAAACTTCACAGCACCCGCCTCAACTGCTGAGCCGCAACCACCATCTATGCACCAAAGGATGGGACCTAGATCACCACAGGCCAGTGGCACAACCGTGAGGCCAGGTCTCTCAGGGGAAGCAGGTGCTCCCTTTCTGGGTGCCAGGCTCAGCAGCAGATCATCCACCCAGCCAATCAGGTGACCAGATTTCCAGGGTATAGCAGAGGTAGTAGGATGGACTGATAACTGTGAGGATAGTGGGAGCCCCACAGGGGAAGACTGTGACACACTTTCTGCTCCTGCAAGGCCTGGGCCATTGCCAACAGCTTGGGGATGAGGTGGGAAAGATGGCTCCCAGAGGGATTGGGGAGGGGTGAGGGGGATGATGATGCAGAGCTGTAAGCCACGTAATTGCAATGCTCTGGTGGTGTGTGCTGGGGAGAAGGGTGTGTGTGTGTGTGTGTGTGTGTGTGTGTGTGTGTGGCGTAGCCACAGGTGGGCCTGGATGGGCCAGGGCCCACCTAATTAGGGCTCAGGCCCACCCAACAGTAGCACACATTTAGCGGTAGTTGGTGGGGATCCCAAGCTCCACCAGCTGAAGACTTCCACCTGATGGAATTGACAATGCTATTCTCCATGATACCAGCACTTGCACATGCTTAGTTTTCAGTGCATGCGTGCTGCAGACTGCCAAGGTGGAAAGAAGCGTTTTCCTGCCAGCTGAGATTTTGTTTTTGGTGGTGGTTGGGGGGGGGAGGAGGGAGAGAACACTTAGTGCCCACCCACTTCTTGCCTAGGCCCACCTAAAATCTGTTTTCTGGCTAAGCCCCTGGTGTGTACAGTGGGAGGGTTTGCATACTGGAGGAGGGGGTGGTGTATGTGCTGGGGGAGGGGGTTGTGTGCTGAAGGTAGGGGAGGTGTGGGTGTGTTTGGAGAAGAGGGGGTGGTGGTGATGGTGGATGTTACTGAGGTGCTGCACAGAAATAAATAGTGCAGTTATATTTACTGAAATTTGGTACGAATGAGTCTTTGTCTGGTGCGAACCTCCAGCTGGTATGCTCCTTGGTCAGCTCTGTGTGCAGGGGGACAGGGGTCTCCTGATCTTTTGGGTCTGATGGCTGTTTCTGTGGTTGCTGTCCCTCTTTTGGTAGGGTCCCAAGAAACAGCAAGGCAGATGATCTGCAAACTCCAAAGTGGAAAATAGAAAAGCAGATCAGTAGTGGATATACAAACTTTATTAGTAGAGTTGCACACAGAATATATTGCCTGACACAGGCTGTGTTTTGCCCAGCAAGGCTGCGTCAGGGACTACTTAGTGAACTTCACTATGAAATGCTTGTAAAAGGATGTGTGTTCCAAGTGGTGTTTATAACAAACTGTGCCAAAGCCAGAAAAAAAAACAGCAAAAGTCATGTACACATGGCTGAGTCACAACATCAAATGAGTCTTGGGAGCCATCAAACAAGCAGTGGTGGTGAAAGGATCAGCTGTAGTGGGCAGGAAAGCATGGGGACCTTTCCTGCCACGAATCAAGACAGTAGACCACCAAGGTGATGCGAGGTATGTGTGGGGAGGTCATCCCGGGCTGGAGGAGAGGTGGATGGGATGGGAGGGTAGTCTCTGTTTCCCCTTCCCTTCAGCGGGAACCTCGTAGGTCCCGGGTCCATCCCCACAGAATCCCCATGGACCTTGATCCATTCCCATGGGATCCTCACAGTCCTGGAGGGGATCCCTGTGGGATTCCTGTGGTATCTGCAGTAATCCCACTATCCCCGTTCCTGTGCAGCTCTCTATTCTGCTGTAGATTAGGAATTGGTTATTGGACAGAAAACAGGGTAGGGTTTATTGGTAATTTCTCTTAATGCAGGAGGATGAACAGTGGAGTGCCACAGGGATCAGTGCTATTTAACATATTTATAAATGATTTGGAAATTGAAATGACGAATGAGGTGATTAAATTTGCAGATGATACAAAATTATTCAAGGTTGTTAAAACACATGTGGACTGTGAAATATTGCAGGAAGACCTTAGAACATTGGAAGACTGGGCAACAAAAGCAGATGAAATTTAATGTGGACAAATACAAGGTGATGTACATCGGAAAGAATAATCTGAATCATAGTTGCCTGATGCTTGGGTCCACCTTGGGGGTTGGCGTCCAAGAAAAAGATCTAGGTGTCGTTGTAGATAATATACTGAAATCTTCTTCTCAGTGTGCAAAAGCAGCCAAAAAAGCAAACAGAATGCTAGGAATTATTAGGAAAGGGATGGTGAATAAGACCAAAAATACTATAATGCCTCTGTATTTCTCCATGATGTGACCACACCTTGAATATTGCGCTCAGTTCTGGTATCTCAAAAAAGATATAGTGGAATTAGAAAAGGTTCAAAGAAGAGTGACTAAAATGATAAAGGGGGTGGAACTCCTCTCGTATGAGGAAAGGCTAAAGAGGTTAGGGCTCTTCAGCTTGGAAAAGAGACAGATGAAGGGAGACATGATTGAAGTTTACAAAAACCCTGAGTGGTGTGGAATGAGTAGAAGTAGAGCAATTTTTTGCTCATTCCAAATGTACAAAGACTAGGGACACTCAATTAAGTTACATGGAAATACTTTTAAAACAAACAGCAGGAAATATTTTTTCACTCAATGAATAGTTAAGCTCTGGAACTCTTTGGCTGGAGGATGTGTAAACAGTGGTTAGCGTATCTAGGTTTAAAAAAGGTTTGAATAATTTCCTGGAGGAAAAGTCCATAGTTTGCTATTGAGACAGACATGGAGAGGCAGCTGCTTGTCCCTGGATTGGTAACATGGAATGTTGCTAATAATTGGGTTTCTGTCAGGTACTTGTGACCTGGCTTGGCCACTGTTTGGAAACGGGATACTAGACTAGATGGACCATTGATCTGACCCAGTATGACTACTCTTATGTTCTTATGCTTTTACGTTATCTAATAATTGGCCAAAGTAATACAGCCCTTGTCTTTTCCATCATCTAATTCAGGAGTATATCCTACAGGCTGATAGTAAGTCCACCCTCCCCCCAATAACCTATCCTGCATCCTCAACCAAGCCGTTAAGATTAACAAAAATGAATGGATTTCTCACCATTTTATGTGCCCTGTAAGAGGCTATCAACCAGGACAGATATTTCAGTCTCGGCATATCCTTAGTTGGGCCTGGCACCTCCTGCTCTATCTGTACCCATAGTTTAGAATCATCTACCTGACATTTCAGCAAGGATTTTACTTGGGCCACATAATAATAATTCTCCAGATTAGGGATCCCCAAATCACCCTCTCCCTTAAAGCAAAACATGACCCCCCCCCCCCCCCCCTCATCACTCTGGGTTTCTTCCTCCTGCCAGATAAAACAAAAAATGTTCCTACCTACAAACACTGATCTGGGAATCTTCACTGGCAGCACCAGGAACAAATACAAAAATTGAGGTAGAACCATATTCATACCACCTCTATCCTCCCCACCCATGAAAGAATCAACTTGTCCCATCTCTCCAAATCCTTATCATAATTCCACTTGATACTGTCACCCATCTAAAAGAGAGATGGTGCTTAAGAATCTACACATGCACTTCAGAGGTTGATATATTCAATATTTCTACTTTAGTAATATTAATCTTAAACCAAGACAGATGGCCATAGTGAGTCATGTAATCTTGTAATGCTCTCAATGCCCCTTCAGTTGACATTGTAATGACCAAAATATCATCTGTGAATAAGGATATTTTTCGTTGTCTGCCTGCAATCTCCAGCTCCTCTATGTCCAGGCAATCCTGAAGTTTCTGTGCCAACAGCTCAACTACCAAAGCAAACAGCAATAGTGTCTCAAACAGTTTTAAGTATCTCCCATTTACTTTAATGCAGGCCAAGGGATGGTTATATAGGGACCTTATCCAATCTACAAACTGCTCCCCAATGTCTACCTTCATCAACATTAGGACCATAAACTTCCAATCCACTTAGCTGAAGTATTTTTTTGGCATTGACAGCCAATGCCACCATAGTTATCTTGCCATCCCTAGCATTCCAGAATATATTCAGGACCCTTTTTATGCCTTCTGCTTCATCCCCCCTATAGATCCCACCTGGTCAGGATGGATTAATTTGGGCATTTATTGAGCTAGACAGTTTGCCAGTACTCAAGCCAGAATCTTAGTATCAATTCCCGGAAGGGTGATCAGCCACCACATTGTGAAATATTCTTCCCAGGCTTGGGCAGTACTATAATACCCTATAATCTCATATAGTATGGCAGCTGATCTCCCTGCTGCAAGGAATTAAAGACTCGAGTCAGAAGAGGTACAACCCAGGCACTGAAACTGTTTTAGTATAGTCCCATGAATCCATGAAGACTTGGTAATATCCCTGGCCTTAATGCTTTTTACGGCTAGCCCCACTTCATCCTCACATCTAACAGTTGAGCCTCATCCAGAATCAGAAGGGTTATCTCCCCTAAATATTTATCCACTTCTGCAAAATCTACCATCTGCTCAGGAATATATAATTCCTCACATAATTCATGGAAATGAACCTGAATCACTTCCTCTTTTGGGGCCCTTTTACTAAGCTGCAGTAAAATGTGGCCTGCGGTAGTTTTCACATGTGAAATTGGCATACGGATGACCATTTTTTACTGCTGCTGGGAAAAAAGGCTTTTTTATTTGGCAGTAAATGGTCATGTGCTAAAATTTAAAGTAGCGCACAGCTATTTTCTACCTGAGCCCTTACAGCCACCCATTGACCTAGCGGTAAGGGTCATGTGCTACTCACGTGGTAATCATGCAGTGTGTGTCAATGTGGCCACACTGTCGATTACTGCCAGGAACATCACCTGCATTAGAAAATAGAAAAGCATTAAGGCATATTTCAGCCAGAGTAAGCAGTCTATTTTATTGCAGCTTGATATTTCAGATACATTTGATGCTGTCGACCATAATCTGCTATTACAGAAGTTAAGTCAGATTGGCTTAACATGTCCACTCTTAAAATGTTCCTTGAAATGTTGATGAATCAAAGCTACTGTGTTCAAAAGAATAATGGGATCTCCCAATTTTGTGCCCTGATGCTCGGAAGCAAATGCTGGCACTAAAGACAATTAGCACCTGCGTTTGTGTGCCGCTCTGTGTTCTAATGTTTTCAGCACGGGTGCTGAAACCATTAGTGCATTTAGCCCCAGAAAAAATAATGCCAGGTCTGGGGAATCATTGGGGTTTTTTTTGTTACATTTGTAACTTGTGCTTTCCCACTCATGGCAGGCTCAATGCAGCAGGAAATAGGGGGTTAAGTGACTTGCCCAGAGTCACAACAAGCTGCCTGGGCTGGGAATTGAACTCAGTTCCCCAGGACCAAAGTCCAGCACCCTAACCACTAGGCCACTCCTTGGTTGAGGCAAGGGGGGTCTAAGGACACTTCTTCTCTCCCACCAACCTGACCACTCTGTCCCGAATGGGCTTCCTTGCCACTAAGCCGTGCTATATTCCCCCTCCCTCCCTTCCTTGCATGCCAATTTCGAAATTACCACCGGGTGCTGGTGCTACCCAGCAACAATGTTACATCTAAGTGGAGCACATAAGCAATTGGTCATACATTTTAGGAGCATCACTCACAGATTTTACATGGTTGCTCACAAAAATGTTTTTTTTTTTTGTGCTATATACAAAAATGCATTGCTAATACTGGCACTCCAAAATTGTTTTTTTTTTACTTGTTGCTCACACACACAAAACGAATTTGCACACACCAGGCCACTCCTTAGAGGAAACATTGTCCAGCGGAAGTGTCAATTTGGCATGTGCTACCTGCGTTTTAAATGTACCACAGCTTAGTAAAACGGTTCCTTAGTAATACCTTGCACCCCTTACTTCTAATGGCTAGGATGTTTGATAAAAATGTCAAATAAATAAATAAAATACACCAACTGAAAACTGGTGTAAACCCTTGTGCATAAACTAGGTGTGGATCCCCTGAATTCTACAATAGTGCATGCATCTTTAGTGAAAGCCTTTGACCTGCCCATGCCCCTCCCAGAGCCACGCCCCTTTTCAGTTGCATGCTAAAAAATTTATGCCTGCATCTTTATAGCGTAGCACCTAGCAAGATGTGCATGTAAATCCAAACTGTTGCCAAGTAGCACCAATAATTGATTGTTTGCACCCAATTATTGGTTCTAATTGGCTCGTTACTCAAATTGAGGCATCCAGGTTGGGACGTACGCAGTTCTGGTGGTATTTTAGAAAAGATTCTGCTGATGCAGGAGTATTTGCTGGCACATATAGCAGAAGCATCCATTTTACAAATACAGACGTGGAAAAAATGAATGGCTCCGGTACTAACATGAAAGTTTTAAAAAGACATGCCACGGTGTTTCTTACCCCTGGCCCTGTGGGAGGGATGTTCAGGGGAGGGGGTGCAATGATCAATCCAACACTGAGTAGAACTCCCCTCGACCTACCTGTAAAAAAAATCTCTGGTGATCCGGTGGACTCCTGACCCCTCAAAATAGATAAAACCCTGACCCCCCAAAATAAAACCTGGTGGTCTGGTGGACCCCTCACCCCCCTTCAAAATCTTTGAAAAAGCCCTGGTGATCTAGTGGGACCCAGGCCAGGCCGGCCCCCCCCCCCCCCATGGTGTACTCTGGTGGCCTAGTGGTGGTCCCTCGATCCCATCATACCTGAGAAGAGGAGGAGGGAAGAATTCCTATTCTCTCCTGCTGGGCACATCATCAAAATGGCAGTGCCCTGCCCTGCCTGGTGCATCTTGGGATGTATTTGGGGGAGGGGGGTTAACTACCAGGTCTAAATAACAACATCCATCTGTTTTGATAGATGTTTCCTCCCCTTCTAAGTTTGGATTTGAGTGCCAATATTTTGGCCCCTCTCTATTCCCACCCAAAACATGTTCAGACCAAGCCCCCTCAGCATAAGGACATACTACAGTTTTAGACATCCATACCCTGGCTTTATGACATTGGGATTTGGATATCCATGCAGCCAGTTTTTAGACATCTAAAACAAAAACAGAGCTTCTAAAATAAGGGTCATACTGTTATATATATATATAGCCTCAAAAATGCTCTTATAAAATTACTCTTGCATGAGTATATTTTTGACATTTGAAAGAGGGTTTTCCTCAATACTGCTGAAAAATACTGCTGAAAATCATTATATATATTTGAAGCTGCATAACTATTTAACTTCTAGTTTTTCCCCCCTGTATGGGACTTAGGTAGGTAGGTAGTCCTTTACTGGCTGTAGTCAGTTCTTTTGGGATAGTTTGGGTATATTGGTGTTCGTTTAAATATAGTAGTTATATACAAAGTTTAAGAGAGGAAGAGAGTTTTTCATCCCATACGGTTTTCTCATCTAGTTGATGAGTTTTTACGTTGGGGTTTTTTCTCCATTCTCTTTTAAACAGAACCTATGATAGTATTCTACTCCCATTTATACAAGGGATTGACAATATTTTTGCAGAGTTCCTTGCTGGGAGATTTGAGGTTCGTTTTGTTAAGATTTAATAGTCTTAAGGGTGAATCTATTTGTTTTTCACCAATTTAAAGGGACACCTCCATACTATCAGTATATACAAGAGTCAAACTCCTTTATTTGGGTTGATATATATTATATTGGGTTTGCCTTCTCCCACACTAGTTAGAGTTTTCTTATAAAATTACTCCCATACTGTATAGGATCCCATCATCATCCTCATCACCAATGCTCTCACCTTAGAATATAAGACCATAGTCATAAGCAACCTAAGGGCATAGTTATCAACGTTGGCTACCATTAAAACATATCATTTTACCACTAACTTGTGCTATTTTGGCACATGTCCCATTTTGTGCAATGAGACCTAGTTATTAATTACTAGGATGAATATTAAAATAACCCATCGTAACCCATGTTGATAACTTATGTTCTTAGGGATGTTTTAGACATCTTCCAGTTCATAGCATAGCTTGCTGCTCAAACGTGGTCTACTGCAGCCTGGTCACGTACCATGTTTTACAAGCTGAAAAGTTTTCAAACTAGGGGTGGGCAACGATTCAAAAATTGTAATGGCAATTAATTGTGCAATTAAAAATTTAATCACATGATTGATTGTGCTTAATCGCAGCATGCGTTTTGGGCACATGCTTTTCAATTTTTTAACATTGACCTAAACATCCTTTTGAATAAGTGCTCAGCATGGCTGATTATGTATTTTATTTATTTCTAGCATTTGTATCCCACATTTTCCCACCTATTTGCAGGCTCAATGTGGCTTACATTTTTCCGTAATGGTGATCACCAATTCCGGAAGAGAAATACGTATTTAAGGTGAAGGAGACAGAGAGGATTAGGTATACAGATAAAGAAAGTACATTTTCATAATCAGAAATAAAAGGTATTGGATTAACTTCAATCGTGATAGATTAACTTGAACAATCAGAAATATTAAACTTCAATCTTGTTAAATTAGTATGGCCATTCGGGAAGTACAGAATTACGTTTAGTGAAGATTTGGTGTAAATTTTGTTAACTGGTATTTAGGATGGATTATTATCCTGCATATGCTTTAAAAAAATTTTTTTTAACATTTATCTAGCTCTTTAAAGGGTCTCCGGCAGCAATTTCCACATGCTACTTGCAACTGTTGCTGACGATACCTTCCAACTTGAAATAGGATAGGCAGGGGAGAGAAAGAAATGCTTGGCAGCATAGGAGAGTTAACATTTTTGATCAGGATTAACCCTGTTTACTAAGCTGTGCTGGCAAGCCAAACCACCACAAGGGTGGAGGTACACAAATTCCTACGAAAAGTAGAATCTGAGGAAAGGGGGAGTAGGAGGAGTAGGCTCTTGAGCAACACCAGTAGGCGACGTAGATAGGAACAATCTCTTTATTTAAATATACACTCGACTCAACACAGCCTTGCTTTCATTCTCTTTGAGCTTAATATTCGTATATCTATATATCACAAGATGTCATCCTTCTTTGATTGGTAATATACAACACCTTTATCACTCCTGAAGAAGGCGTCTGTAGCGCCGAAACACGGCTGTGTTGAGTCGAGTGTATATTTAAATAAAGAGATTGTTCCTATCTACTAAGCTGTGCTAGCAGCTGCTGTGCACTAATTCTGACACATCTCATTCACTTTGAATACGCAGTTTAGTAAAGAAGGGGATTAATCATAGTTAAAATTTTTTAAAAATTAATCAAATTAATAGTGCACTATGGGGTCCTTTTACTAAGGTGCGCCAAAAAATGGCCTGCGCTGGTGTGGACGCGTATATTGGACGCGCGCAGGTTCATTTTTCAGTGTACCTGCAAAAAAGGTCTTTTTTTTTTTGGCCGAAAATGGGTGTGCGGCAAAATGAAAATTGGCGTTCATCCATTTTGGGCCTCAGACCTTACCACCACCCATGGACTTAGCTCTAAGGTCTCATGTGTTAACCGGTCGGTAACCATCAGCACGCACACAATGTCAATTACCGCTTGGTTAGCGCCACGAGCCGGAATTTTTTCCAGCGTGTGTAGTGGGCACATGTAAAAAATAAAATTACCACCCAGGCCACATGGTAGCTAGGCAGTAGTTCCAAATGGGCGCACTTAGTAAAAGGGTCCCTATATGGTCACCCCTAGTTCAAATGGAATTTATTTTTTACTGGTCTTGTTCATGTTTCCTTTTTCTGTTTCCACTTCTTAGTGTCTGAGTAGCATACTGGAGTTATGTGTTGTGGGTATGCATTAACTTATATAATGAAAAAAAAAATGAATAATAACAAAAAACTTGGCACCTTGATTCTGTCAGAAGCAAGCCATTATTTTAAGTTATTCATTTATTACATTGATTAAATGCGGAAATAAATATCCATAAGTGATGCAGGTGCAAGCTACGGAAATACATTGTAAACAATGTGCAGAAATAATTTTGATACACATTTTTATACTGACCGCAAGGAGGATTGATTGTTTTTTCCACTCAATTTCAGTCCATTTAGATAAGTGCTGTAAAGTACTTTCTCATTTTCATTTCCTAATCAGCCGTTAAAGCCCCCATTTGCACAGAAATAAGATGGAATATTGCAATTTAAATCTTGAGTGCAATAATGGGATAATATGCATGGTCATGAATTTCTTGTCTCTTACTTTATGTTTACCGAGGTTTTCTTTCACGGTGGAGATGGGTGAAGAAAACACTTGACTGGATTCAGTCATGATAGCACTGCCTCACTCCTTATTTCCTTATTCCCCAGAGTCTACACAAAACATCATATTGTCAATCTCACCAGACTCTGGTTGTACTGTGGAGCGTGAGCAGCTGTCATTATATTTCAGCCTGGAGATTGTCTCTATTTGACTGCTGTACTTTAAAACAATACCATGGCCCCAGCTACTGAAATAGTGTTCCCTAATACTATGTTATAACTGCCAGTAATTCAGGGGCAAGAATATCTTGTAAATGATAGATCCAAACTGTAATAATCTATTGGGGTTTCAAAAAGATATCATTATTTTTTTATTTCACTGCAGGCCTTATTTGGAACCTAGCATCTATTAGATTCTTCGTGAATAAGAAATTGCTATCAGTTTGCTGTTAATATTATTTTAGTAGCTGTTTAGTAGATATACTTTAGTACAATATGGTGAATTTATAATGTTCAGGGTCACTGTGATACTCATTTTTTTTGTGTGCAATGTTAGACCAAGCAAATTCAACAATTACTTCACTTAAATTAAGCTATTTTGAAAAAAATGTTTGACATTTCAGTGACCTGTGATCATTATGATTCATAATATTCCTTAATAGTTAACTTATCTAAATCTAATCAAGGAATATGATTGCAGTAGATGAAATGCTAAAATATGTATGACTTTTTAATCACATCATATCATTAGAAAAGATAAATTATCCTGTCGATTTGACAGAAGGCCAGCATGAAAAGATATATATGTGTCCTATTATTTTTGACAGGGTTACACACAATGTACTGTCTCTGCAGGATTGTGTAGTTTTTAACTAATGCCATAGAAAAGTACTGTAATTTGGTAAATTATTGATGGAGAATAGCATTGATTTATGCTACCAGTAGAGGGCACTTGTAGATAGCGTTATTAAGGAATAACCTTGTCAAGGGATGAAAGTCTCAAACAATATATTACAGAACAATGGTTTACAAATATGAAGCCATTTAAACATTGACTCAGTTTTGCTTGTTTTCTGAAAGAAAGAGGTCAGAAAGTTTTTAGAATTAGTTAATATCGTCAAGGTAACATTGCTAATAATTCAGAAGAATTAATTCCTCTTCTAAAATAACTTTAACAACTTAAAGTGGAGGAGTAGCCCAATAGTTAGCACTGTAGCCCTAAGAACTAGGTCAATATGGGGTCAATTCCGACTACAGCTCCTTGTGACTCTGGGCAAGTCACTTAATCCTTCATTGTCCTAGGTAACCACCGAAAGCCAGTGTATCAAATCCCATCTCTTCTCCCTTTAATGGAGTTTCCAAAAAGCACTTCACAGGGAGCTCTGTGAAATACACAGTATGACAGAACCTTTATTGTCCCCAAGATGGAAATACTTGACCCGCAGCATCTATTTGCATACTGAATTTTGAAAAAAAGATACTTGAGATGACAGCAAGGATTTTACTCCTGTGCTAAATTGTTTCTTTAATGCCGGTTTTGCAAAATTGCAGAGTTTTGCAGAATTAGTGAAACCTTCAAAAATTGCAGGCAACGTAGGGTTTTATGATAGGTTTTAATACCCAAGCAGTTCCAGAAATATCATAAAAAATGGGCCCCTTTTTTTGACTAACCATTTTCATAAATTCGCAAAACAGATGGGTTGCAGCAGCTGTCTTTCAGTTGTGCTATAAGATTTTAATAATGATATCCTATACTTATGTTAATGCTCTCTCTATAACTCAGGGTGCGGGGATCCTTTCACAGCAAGTTTATTTGTGGCCTCTAAATTGTTCCTCTTGATACTCTGTTATATATTTGCCGGCTGAACATTTTTAAACCTATATTATAATCTTTAACATACACAAGTAAAGTGTGGATGAGTACATAATTAGCAGTTGCCTGCATAGCTAATGGTTGTGTATTTGGTATGTATTTATGCAGTGATGAACCTGCATGTCATCAGTCTGAAGTGCTTTTGGAAAGTTTATATATTCAGGAAATGGAGAATTAATAGATTTAAAGCCTGAACAGAACCCTTTGGCAATAAAGTAGCACAGCTTTAGGGTTCACCCATATATGAACATAAGAATAGCCATTCTGGGTCAGAACATCGGTCCATCTAGCCCAGTATTCTGTATCCAACAGTGGCCAATCCAGGTCAAAATACCTCACAGAAACCCAAAAACTCACCTTAAGGCTGGTAAGGCAAATAAGTATATAAGTACAATACTGGGACAGACCGAAGGTCCATCAAACCCAGCAAGCATCCTGTTTCGAATAGTGGCCAACCCAGGTCACAAGTACCTGGCAGGATCCCAAAACAGTACAATACATTTTATGCTGCTTATCCTAGAAATAAGCAGTGGATTTTTCCCAAGTCATTTTAATAATCGCTTATGGACTTTTCTATTAGGAAGCTATCCATACCTTTTTTTAACCCTGCTAAGCTAACTGATTTCACTACATTCTGTGGCAATGAATTCTAGAGTTTAATTACATGCTGAGTGAAGAAATATTTTCTCTGACTCATTTTAAATTTACTACTTTGTAGCTTCATTGCATGCTCCCTAGTCCTAGTATTTTTGGAAAGAGTAAACAAGCGATTCACGTCTACCTATTCCATTCCACTCATTGTTTTATAGACCGCTATCATATCTCCCCTCATCTTTCTCTTCTCCAAGCTGAAGAGCCCTAGCTGCTTTAGCCATTCCTCATAGGGAAGTCTTTCCATCCTCTTTATCATTTTCGTCGCCCTTCTCTGTATATTTCCTAATAGTTATCTGTGATGGCCGTTGAATAAGAAATATGCTATTAAGAGTTTAAGCATTAGCTAAGTAGGAAACTGTTTTCAGGATGAGTGATTAATGATCATTGAAAGGACAATTTTCAAAGTGATTTGTATGGATACAAAGCATTGTAATCAAGTCAATAAGGCTATCTGATCATGCATACTTTTAGCTGTATTGAGAAGAAGTGTTCCCAGGGGTATATTTTGGAAAATAAGGAAAGATAAGGTACATGCATACAGATCACATTGTCAAATTGTTGACCCCTATTTTCTAAAGGGCACTAAGGTTTTGCAGTTACCAGGCAGTAATTGCCACCATTAATGTACAGTAATTGCAAAACTGCCACATTAATGGCTGGAGGTGTTCTCAGCATTTTTGAGATGGTTGTTGTTAACATTGTAAAAAAAAAAAAACCTGCTAACATGTTAGCTGCATAACAGATCCTAGTTTGGCATCTGTCATTCAGTCGCTTCCTTCCTACCCCGGAGTTCTTTAAGCTTAACTTCCATCCTGGCTGACACCAGCAGCTACAGAGCAGGCTGTCTGTGGACAGTGGAGTGGAGGAGTGGCCTAATGGTTAGAGCACCGGTCTTGAAATCTAGAGGTGGCCGGTTTAAATCCCACTGCTGCTCCTTGTGATCTTGGGCAAGTCACTTAACCCTCCATTGCCTCAGGTACAAACTTAGATTGTGAGCCTTCCTGGGACAGAGAAATAACCAGTAAAAAAAACCCTGCTAACATGTTAGCTGCATAACAGATCCTAGTTTGGCATATGTCATTCAATCGCTTCCTTCCTACCCCGGAGTTCTTTAAGCTTAACTTCCATCCTGGCTGACACCAGCAGCTACAGAGCAGGCTGTCTGTGGACAGTGGAGTGGAGGAGTGGCCTAATGGTTAGAGCACCGGTCTTGAAATCTAGAGGTGGCCGGTTTAAATCCCACTGCTGCTCCTTGTGATCTTGGGCAAGTCACTTAACCCTCCATTGCCTCAGGTACAAACTTAGATTGTGAGCCTTCCTGGGACAGAGAAATAACCAGTATACCTGAATGTGACTCACCTTCAGCTACTACTGAAAAACGTGTGAGCAAAATCCAAATTAAATAAATAAATCTACTATTCAGTTGACTTGGCAGTTAGCTATTGCACTAACAATCTTCACATTAACTATACGGCACTGTTCCTGTACTTTCCCCACCCCAAGATGGTATTTATGGTGCAGTGATTTAATGCAGCAGTTAATACACACTAGCAGTTAATGCACTGCACTATTACAGAGCAATTCTGTAAAGTAAAGTACACACCAACAATTACATGCTGACTGTGCCTATAATTCATTAGGATAATGGCATCTACACATGCATGTATGCACATACACATGTGTTATTCTGTAAATAAGCACATATCTTAGTGCATATTTTACAAGTGACCATACAGAAGACTACTGTGAGGATAACTTCACAGTTGCCAAGGATTTAAAGTGAAAGTTGCTGGCTAAGCTATGCAGAAAAGGTTTCAGTACATGGGTTAACTCACTCACGGGTCCTTTTACAAAGGCACGCTGAAAAATGGCTTGTGGTAGTGTAGGCGCAGGTTTGGGGCGTGCCGATCCATTTTTAGCACGCCTGTAAAAAAGGCTTTTTTAAATTTTTTGCCAAAAATGGATGTGCGGCAAAATGAAAATTGCCCCGCATCCATTTGGGTCTGAGATCTTACCACCAACCATTGACCTAGAGGTAAAGACTCACACAGTAACCGGGCGGTAATGACCTACGCATACCAAATGCCACTTGGCATGCATCCATTACGTGCGGCTGAAAAGAAAAAAATATTTTTTAGATGTGCGTATAGGACGCACGCCAAAAATGAAATTACTGCAAGAGCCACTCTGTAGCCTGGCGGTAACTCCATTTTGGCACGCATTGGGCATGCATAGACACTTACGTGGCTTAGTAAAAGGGCCCCTCAGAAACCACGACTGAACTCTGTATTAAAATGAATGGCAATGTGTTCTTTACCAATTCTGTGGCCATGCAAAAAAAAAAAATGTTTTGGCATATGCACAACACAGGGAGGTTTTCACTCTGAGGTATTGTAGAAGGGTTGGTTGAGAGGCATGGGTACCTAGCGACAGCCCCTCTTTACTACCCACCCAATCACTCTGTCCTGGATAGATTTCTGCAATGGTCTCTAGTTGTCTAGTGGTCCATCTCCCTCCCCAACCAGACCCCTGCCCCTGAAATAGAAAAGAAAACCCCTGGAAGTTTAGTAGCTCTCCTTCCCCTCCCTGACTCAGAGATGCCAAAGGTGGCTCATCCCAAAGCAGGAGATTGAAGATCAATGAGTGAGGTTTTTCTCACTGGCCTCAGCCTTGTCTAAAATCAGTTCTGGCAGATGCACATTTCAAAAACTTATATAGTCTAATAGAAGAAATAGAAAATAAAATCCTTTTTTATACTTTTGTTAGTTTTCCTCATCATGTTGGTCCCAGTCTCTAGTTTCTGCTTTCATCTGTCTTCTCTTAATTTTCTTGCCAGGGTCTCTTTGTTCATTTGGCATTTCTTCTCTCTCCACGAATACCATCCATCTTCCCTGTGTGTCACTATCACCCTGTCTAGTATTTCCCCTGTATCCCTGCTCCTATCCTCCCACCATGTTAAGCATCCCTCTTCTGTGTGACTGTATTCTTGTCATATTCAGTGTCACCCTTCAGTGACCCCCATCCCTCCTTGTATGTCTGTCATCATCCCTTCATGTCCATCCCCCCCCCCCACCTGTCCAGCATGGTTGCCCTATCCCTCCCTATGTCCAGCATCTCTTCCTCTCTCTCCCCTTCCTCATTCCTTTCTTCCCAGAAATTCTGCAAGTCCCTCTCTATCCTGCCCCTGCTCCTATTTCCACCCCCACTCAGACTTCCTGTAGGTCCAATATCTCTCCCTCCTCTTTCTTCCCTTGCAGATCCTGGCATCATTTTATTTCTTTTTATCCCCACCTCAGTCCTATATTTCTCTCCCTTCTAATGCAGGTCCCGCATTATTTAGCTTTCCCCCTCCCTTATGGTATGCCATCTCTCATACCCTTCCCTCCTTTCCCCATCAGTTTGGCATCTTTCTCCTACTTCCTCCTAGTTTGGCATCTGTCATTCACTTACTTCCTTCCTACCCCGGGGTTCTTTAAGCTTAACTTCCATCCTGGCTGACACCAGCAGCTACAGAGCAAGCTGGCTGTGGGCCTTCCCTCTGCTGGTCCCACATCATCAGGAAACAAGAAGTAGAATCAGAGAAAGAGGGTCTGGCAGATGAAAGGCCCTGCATACCACCTACAGGCAGCCTGCTTTCAGTGCTGCATTTGCCGGTGCTGGCCAGGCAAGCTTGAAGGACCCCAGAGTAGGGGAGGGAGCAAGTGAGTGACACTTGCCGAACCAGAAAGAAGGGGAAGAGAGATACTGAACTGGGTGGGGAGTGTGGAGGAGAGGAGCCAATATTGGAGAAAAAGGCGCTTTAGTGTGTGAGCTGGAGAAGAGGGGCAAATGCGTGCAACACACCCAATGCATATGACTTGCTATGTTTACTGACTCGATCCAAGCCCTGAAAAAACATTCCTAGTGTCTAGCAGCACCCCCAACCCCCAAACATGACAACCCCCCCCCCAATCATTCCTGGAGTCTAGTGGCACACCTCCTTCCCTCCCACCACCTCCAATCAGACTTGATTAAAACAATTTTCCCTAGTGTGGGATCCCCCACCCCCCATCCTTGACCCCTCACTTAGGCTCCCCCAGATACTGTGCCTTAAATGAGGTATATTTTTACTGCTACACCAGTATTTTATAAAGGAAAGTAGGTGTGTATCTTCCT
This sequence comes from Microcaecilia unicolor, assembly GCF_901765095.1. NCBI lineage: Eukaryota > Metazoa > Chordata > Amphibia > Gymnophiona > Siphonopidae > Microcaecilia > Microcaecilia unicolor. The sequence goes on from NC_044031.1 coordinate 435,835,382, forward strand.
TTATAGAATAGACTCCTAACAGTGGCCCTCTTGGTGCCTATTTGTAGCCACCCTGTTATATAATTTACCCTTAGTTTGATGCTATACTGTTAACATGCACTAAAACCATATGAAACAGCTAACTCTGCTTGGTAACTTATTTTTAAACAAAACTCTACTCACAGATAAAACAAATGTGAATGATTACACATAACCTTATCTACAGTATGTTTGAAATAATAATAATTTAAAAAGGGACTCCAGTGGCGTTCCTAGGGGGGGCTGACACCCGGGGTGGATTGCCGATGCAGCGCCCACCCCCTGGCGAAAGGACACCCCCGGGTGCACGCTGCTAGGGGGGTGCCGCGCGCGCCTGTCCTTCATTCGTTCCATGCTCCCGCTCTGCCCCGGAACAAGAAGTAACCTGTTCCGGGGCAGAGGGAGCATGGAACGAACGACAGACAGGCGCACGCGGCACCCCCCCAGAGGCGTGCACCCAAGGCAGACCGCACCCACCGCCCCCCCTAGGAGCGCCACTGAGGGACTCCATTTTAAAAGCACTGCTTTGATCATGTCACTCCTCTTCTCCACTTTGAACACTGGCTTCCTGTCTCTGCTCGCATTATTTTCAAAATTCTGCTTCTTGTCTACAAATCCAGATCTCCCTCAGTGCCTTCCTATCTCAATAAACTCCTTATTCTCTATTCCCCCCTTTGCTGCCTTTGTTCCGCTGATAACAATCTGTTGACATTACCCTCTCCCCCCCAGCTTCGACTGTCCAGTACCCAATACTTGGCATTCCATTACAATGGTCCCAAACTCTGGAATAACCTTCCATTTTTCGTCAGGAACCAACCCCCCATTCCCACTTTCAAGCAAACGCTCAAATCTCATCATTTTCTTTTTTCTTTTTTCCTTGACTGTAATCTGTGATTTTTTTTCTTTTGTCTTTTTCTTTCCCTGCCTCTTAATCTTACCATCGTTTTGTATTATATTTTTCTTTCTTCTTCTGTTACTACTTGATTATTGTTATTTTTTTACTATTGTGTAAACCTTGTAGATGCCTATATGCAGGCCTAGCTGCGGTATATCAAGAATTCAGAAATAAATAGATAAAAATAAAATAAATAGCAGCATTTATAAGTGCAAAATCACATACACAAGTAAACAATGAATTTTAGAAAGCCTCTATTTACATGTGAAGATCCATCCCATGCAGAGATTTTGAGGGGGCAATGGTGGGGCGTGGTTAGGCAGGGTTTAAGTGGACAAAAGTCTACATGTTTATTCCCCATTTCACAAAGGGAATAGACAGTACATCTATGAGGAACAATATCCCTTTGGAGATTACACCAGTTCAGGGTCATGCACAAATTATGAAAAAAAAAACCCAAAAGTGGTTATTTAAGACAGTGTTTTATAGGAGGGGTTAAGTGTCATTCTCCTTAATACGCTGTTGTTTAGTTCTGCCTCCCAAATGAAGCCAATTTACAAATGTGGCCTCACTACTTAATCGGCGGCTCTCACACTTCTAGGTTTGTAAAATGGAGCGGATACATGTGTGCGTGCCACCACTTACATGTGGGAACTGTGGTAGTGCCAATTCCATGATCAATACCTCAAGGTTCACATTGATCATTTTATATATATGTATATTTTTCAAATGGCTGTTCCCACTGTATATGTTGGCAAATATACATGAACTCCTACAGGTATTTTAGAAAAGGTCCTATACTGAAGGGAATGAGGCATCTGGGAGTGGGATCAGATCAGTGACCCAGAAATCATGTGGATGCTGGCCAGTGCTCAGTATCAGTACCTGTAGTTCATGGAGGAAAAGTCCATAGTCTGCTATTGAGGCAGACATGGGAAGCAATTGCTTGCCCTGGGATTTGTAGTATGGAGTGTTGCCATGATTTGGGTTTCTGCCAGGTACTTGTGACCTGACTTGGCCACTGTTTGGAAAACAGGATACTGGGCTAGATGGACCATTGATCTGACCCAGTATGGCTACTCTTATGTTCTTATGATAGGACTGTGCAAAAGGCTATCCTATCTAGCTGCTTAGCTATATGAGCACAGACACTGAATATGGCCCATGCCAGCTCCTCACAAGTTTCACTCTTGTCCCAGCACCGTCTAGATTTGAATAGTACAGTCTGAGCTATATTCAGTGACACTGCCCATATAAGTGCCAAGGAATATCAGTGGCTAGCCTGATATAAGTGGTTTAAGAGGGCAGGACCCTGTCTTGTCTTCTTAAACCACACTGAATATTGACCCCTTAATCTCTTATCAAGGGGCAGTGAATGAGGAATTGTTGACATGCAAGACCAGCATGCATTATTCTCAGCTGTCTTGCACATAAAAGGATAATATTCAGAGGACCATGGCAAAAAACGAATTTCAGAAAACAACAAGGCAATGATCCACAACATCCAGAATGAAGGCAGAAGAATAGAAGATATCCGTCACCAAAAAAAGAGCAGGGCACAGAAGATTATCCATCACCAAAAGCATTTATTCACCACATAAATAAAACATATTAAAAGCCCAACACGGCCATGTTTCTCCCACTTCTGGACTGCTACAGAGGCTCATTAATAGTTGTTAATAAATACATAAACACAAGTTAGTAAAATCATAAAAACATACAAATAATATAAAACCAATGACAGTAGCACTTTAGAGAGTCCCTTATATATATACAGAATATTTAAGGGGCCCTTTTACTAAGGTGCGCTGAAAAGTGGCCTGCGCTGGTGTAGATGCATGTATTGGATGCTTGTAGGTCCATTTTTCAGCGTAACTGCAAAAAAGGCCTTTTTTTTGGCTGAAAATGGATGTGTGGCAAAATGAAAATTGGCGCACATCCATTTTGGACCTGAGACCTTAGCACCACCCATTCACTTAGCAGTAAGGTCTCACACGTTAACCGAGCGGTAATCATCAGAGCGCGTACAATGCCAATTACCTCCCAGTTAGCGTAGTGCACCAGAAGATAAATTTTCCAGCGTGTGTAGTGGGTGCATTTAAAAAATGAAATTTATGCCTGGGTCACGCGGTAGCCATGCAGTAGTTCTGAATTGGTACATGTTGGGCGCACATAGGCGCCTATGCAGCTTAGTAAAAGGGCCCCTATATGTCATTCCAAATCAATTTGAAGACAATAGTAAAATACTTCCACATAAAATCTATAATATGTACAAGAGGTGGAATGGAGAGCCAACATACCTAAGTGGTGTCTTTTAGAGGTGTCACCCATTTAGTTCAAAGCTAAATAAAATAGTCATACTTTTCAAGTGCTCAGGTAAACATTATCTTTAAAAACTAAGGGCCCTGTTTACTAAGTTGTGCTAGAGGCGCGCTAGCATTTTTAGCGCGTGCTAAATGCTAGAGACACCTATAGGAATATTTTGGTGAAGTGATATTTTGTCTTGGTGGGGTAGTATACAAAGAAGCAGATGGGTCAAAGACCTCTTCAGAGTCAATGCTTATCCTTTTATTTCTATGTTCTGTTTGTGGACTCCTTAAATTATCAGGTTTAGATTGTTTTTTCTAGAGTTTGTATTCTAGGTTTATTATAAATAACTTGACTATTAATCCTCGGTCTCCTATCTTTAGTCTGCCAAGGGTAAACAGTGCTATATCTATAATCTAACTCATCAATTTCTCAAATTAATCTTCTTAATATCATTATTAAAATGTTTTAGCTGTTTATTATAGCCTTTGAAACAAGCATCATGATCTTTTAAATTTATTTTTAATTCATTATCAAGTCCGTCTTTTACTCATTCAACCTTCTTATTGAAGTTCTGAATGAGCAATATCATGAAGTCCAGAGTACATTATTCAGGGTTTCTTCCTATTTCAGCATAAACTCTTTATCAGCATTTATCTAGGGCGAAAAAGACACGGAAGGTATGGGCGTAGACTGGGGGGGGGGGCGAGGGGGGACAATGCCCCCCCAAACGACGACGATTTGAGACTGGCACCGCCGTGCCAGTATTAAAAAAAAAAAAACAAGCAGGCACGCGCTCATCTCCGTCCGCTTCACTTCCCTGCCCTCTCTGTCTGCGTCCCGCCTTCCTCTGACGTCATTTCCTTTCGGGCGGGACGCAGACAGAGAGGGCAGGGAAGTGAAGCGGACGGAGACGAGCGTGTCAGTCTACCCCCTCTCTTCCTCCCTCCCTCCGGCGCAGGCAGCAAGCATGCTTCTTTAGTTTTTCAGTGTTCTGTGTTCTGTGCTCTGCCCCGAAGCCTTCTCTTCAAGTTCCAGTTCCCGCATAGGTGGGAACAGGAACTTGAAGAGAAGACTTCCGGGGCAGCCCGAAGGCAGGGTGTACGTCGCTACCACTGCCAGGAGCACAGAAAGGTTGAAGAAGACTGCTGCCTGCGCTGGAGGGAGGGAGGAAGAGAGGGGGTAAGCGGATTCCACGATCCTGGACCTTGGGGGGGGGGGAGGAGCAGAGGGAAGATGGATGGAACTGGGAGGGGTGGGGAGCAGATGGAAGATGGATGGGACTGGGAGGGGTGGGGAGCAGAGGGAAGATGGTTGGGACTGGGAGGGGTGGGGAGCAGAGGGATGGACCAGGAGATGGATGGGATTGGGAGATGTCAGGCACAGCAGAGGGAAGGAGCAGAAGATGGATGGGACGGAGGGATGGTGAGCAGAGGGAAGGAACAGAAGATGGATGGGACTGGGAGGGGTGGGGAGCAGAGGGAAGGAGCAAGAGATGGATGGGACTGGGAGGGGTGGGGAGCAGAGGGAAGATGGATGGGACTGGGAGGGGTGGGGTGCAGAGGGAAGGAGCAAGAGATGGATGGGACTGGGAGGGGTGGGGAGCAGAGGGAAGGAGCAGGAGATGGATGGGACTGGGAGAGGAGGTGAGCAGAGGGAAGGAGCAGGAGATGGATGGGACTGGGAGGGGTGGGGAGCAGAGGGATGGACCAGGAGATGGATGGTATTGGGAGAGGTCAGGCACAGCAGAGGGAAGGAGCAGAAGATGGATGGGACGGAGGAATGGTGAGCAGAGGGAAGGAACAGAAGATGGATGGGACTGGGAGGGGTGGGGAGCAGAGGGAAGGATCAAGAAATGGATGGGACTGGGAGGGTGGGGAGCAGAGGGAAGCCTACTGGAAAGAAGACACTGCATAAAACAGAAGACACTGGGACCAAAGCGAATAGAAAAACTAAATGATCAGACAACAAAGTAGATAAAAGTATTTTATTCAGAATTTATTAATTGAAATATGTCAGCTTTTTGAAATGTGCATCTGTGATATTTTGCCTGTAAATTTCAATTCCTTCCTCCACATTAGCATATTCATTTGCACATGTATATATGCAAATGAATATGCTAATATGCTCCACCCATCCTTTGCCCCCCCCCCAAATGAAACAGTCAAACTACGCCTATGACGGAAGGGCATTTTTGATATGACATCTAAATCGGACTTTGGCTGTTTTGCGCTAAATGTCCCAAATCCAAGTAGCAAATGTGACCATTTTCAAAAAAGCAAAATGTCTATCTTTTTTTTTTCAAAAATACTGTTTGTAACAAGGTTTGTGCTCTGTGCGTTTATCTTTTCAGGCTATTTTTGGAAAAAAAACACACACACAAGTGAAAAATGTAGAAATCAAGCCATTGAAATATAGAAGGAGCTAGCATTTTTAGCAGACTGGTCCCGCAGACATCCCAGGAGAGCAATGGGGCATCCTAGGGTGCACTGCAGTTGACTTCATATAAATGCTTCCAGGTGCAAATCTCACCATTGCTTCCTTATCTTGTCTGTTGAGCCCTCCAAAACCCACGACCCGCATCTGTATACCACTTCAATAGCCCTTATGGGTGAAGGGGGCACATAGATGCATGTACAGTGGATTTCTGGTGAGTTTTGGAGGGCTCAAAGATTCTACCACAAGTGTAACAGGTAGTGAGAGGTATGGGCCCGGGTCCACCTGTCTACAGTGCACTACACCAATCACTAAACTACTCCAGCAACTTGCATGCTACTCTAATGAACCGGAGTATAACATCTGAGGCTGTCTTAGAAGCTGGTGAGTACTATTTTTATTCATATATTTTGGGGTTGGGGGGGTAAGTGACCACTGGGGGAGTAAAGGGAGTCATCCTGAATCCCTCTAGTGGTAACCTGGTCATTTAGGGCACCTTTTTGTGTCTTATTTGTTAGAAAAAACAGGTCTAGACCAAAACATTGAAGTTTTCGCCCTAGTCATTTTGTTTTTGTTCCATTATGGCTGTAAAACATCCAAGTGTTAGGCATGCCTTCAAAACGCCCCTGACACGCCCTCTTGTGATTTGGATGCACTACAGACAAAATACATAGATAGACCTCTGAAAAAATAGGTTTCAAAAATACCGATTTGGACATTTTGAGAAGAACTCCATTCAAATGGTGCTTTATGACATTTTTTGGACGTTTTTCTCTTTTGGAAATGTGCCCCATTGTGCCTCAGAGATGAGCAGGGAACAGTGGAAGGCAGGGATCTACAGAGGTATGAGCAATGCATACAAAATGTAGATCACTAAATAGATGACACGGATTTAGTGGAGGTAAATTCCAAAACCAGAGCCAAATATGGCCACATTTTGCCTATATGGCTGCATCAGGAGCAGCTGTTAAGCATAAAGATAAACATTAACTAAACACATAATAAATAAGATAAAATCAAATCAAAATATATATAAAATCATAACTAAAAATAATAAATAAATCATATATAAAAACGTTATAAATCAATATGCATTAGTGTAATCATAAAACATTAAATATTCACATGCTTGTGTAATAATACTACCATATTAAACGATTGACTCAACAGTACATGCAAAGTTTTCATACAGTGTGCATTAACAAAAAGAATGATGACACAACTGCATACAAATTTTTAAATTCACAAACATCAGCCATAGAAGCATAGATCTTTCAAGAATACAGCCACAGATGTAGGTAACATGTAGGCATATGATAGCAAATGTTTTCACAGTAGCTTACTAGAGCAGTGCATGTTTGCGATTCATGCACTGTGCTTCTTTGTAAAGGATGTTTTTGATATTGTCTGTTTCTTAATACAGTAATGTATTAGAACACAGTTTTCTTATGGTTACTGTGCAAGGTCCCTGCAACCTCTGATACTAATAACAACTGAACCTGTCCCTTGATAACTCAGTAAAATTGTAATTATCCCCTTTTTTAATTAAAAGATGAGTTAGAGATCTCTCAGGTCTCTGATTTGACTAATTTTCACTAAAGAGTAATTTTGATTTGGGCTCTGGTGCCCAGGCACAGTGGAAGCCCTGGAAAGCAGTCAGCACTTGTAGCCATGCTATCGCAAATTAATGGGTTCTTCTACTAAGCGACAGTAAGCACAAATGTGCATTTACTGGGTGGGAAAATGCAGTACTGTGGAGCATGCTCAGGCATCCCATGGTAGTGTTGGCATCTGTGCACCCTTCCCATGTGTGAATAAATATTTTATTTTTTAGTGTTATTTGTTAGACAGTAGGCACACCCAGCACTAATTAGTTAGCTTACCTACTGATAAGCTCATGGTTAGCATGTTTGCACTTTCCACCTTCTAAATAGGTGTTGGTAAGGGCTCACGCGCTAATGGCCACACAGTAATTGGTAAATTAGCGCATGGCTAGTAATTGAGGAAATGAAAAATTGGCCATTTTACAGCTGCATTAAAAGTGGCCTCAGTGGGTGGGGAAACCCATGCGCTAGTCATAGCGCAGGCCACCTTTAAGGGCAGTTTAGTAAAATACCACCCCCCCTGTCTGTGCTCCAGAGAATAAAAAATACAAGATAATGTAAATTAGATATTTACAGCAGTGAGTTTAAAGAGAGAGAACCAAAAGATGGCAAATAGCTCTGAAAATCTTACATATTAGAGCATATATATCATACCTCTGAGGAAGTGAAGTTCAAAGATTTTCAGTATCGATCATCAGACCATATTGAATGAAGTACTTTCTTTTTTCTTTAACTGCAACTTGAAGTTTTCTATAGTTTATAAGTAGTCAACAATGTGCCTGTATTTGACAAATTGCATCACAAAATGTGTGTATTTTCTTCAGAAAAAAGGAAAAGACATTATTGAATGGAAAAGATAAGTGGTTTTAAATTTGGTGGTACAAAGATGAAAGACTGAAAGAAATGTCCATTAAACATGGCAGATATAGGCCATTATTTTAGAGGCCCTCGCCTGATTTCAATTTGGAAATCACAATTTTAGCATTGCCGTGATCTACATTGACTGTGTCATGATATTCATGTTTAGAAAAGAGGTGTGTTGGCTGCATGGCATGGGCAGTGCTGAGGTATATATGTGTGTGACATATTCCTAAAATCTCATAAAGGGTAGAAAATCTAAACGCTTGCATCTGCACCTATTATAAATAATTAGGGATGTGCATTTATTTGTTTTATATCATTCCTAATTTGAAATGACAGGACTGATCCCCAAAATGACAGGTTCCTTGCCAGTGTCATTAAATTTCTTCATTATTAATAGGTATCAGGCACCTTGTTGGAGAGCAGCTGCCTCTTGAAACTCTACCATAGCCATCTCATACCTAGTTGTGTACTCTTAGTCCCTATTTCCTGATTGGTTCTTTGCTTTCAGCAATCCTTTTGTGCCGTTCTGTGCTGGATGCATTTCTTGGAGGTACAATGACATTAACTCTTACCTTGAGCAATCCTACTTCTTGTCATGTTCTAGCTTAGTATTCAAGCCTCAGGACCTCATGACAGACTGAACCAGCCAAAATATAAAAAAAAAAAAATCTGATAGAGGAACTCAGCTAATTGCGAGCTTAAAGCACAGGGGAAAAGTTTTAGGTTTCTTTCAGTGTCATTACATTTCAGCTTTTTTCTTTCCTGTGTTAATAAAGATTAGACGTAAGCCAATCTCGAAACTGTAACCCATAGGTTAGGAAACATCTGTTTTGTAAGAGGTGCTACTCTTACTCTGTCTCTTGAAAGTCTCCTTTAGTCAGCCCATTCCTAGTTCTGTCTTGTATTTCTGTGGCAGAATGAACTATCCAAAGCAAAAGTACCGAAAGATTGATTCAATCACTTTAATAAAAAAGCTAATTAAAGAACTTGGCCAAATTTGAGTCTAACCCAAAATGATAGAGAAAAAACAAAATATTTCTTTTCCAGTGTCCTTAAAATTTAGCATTTTTTCTACTGTGTAAAAATTGTTATCATGCACAAGCCAATCTTGAACCTGTAACATTCAAGTTGGAGAAAAAAGCCACTTTCCAGGATGGATTTAAGAAAGTGAGGTTATATACAACAGTGAAGTAGCTGTTTGGATGAGTTTCATTCCTAAGGCTGTAATATATGGTGGTATCCTCCCCTACGGAATGGCAGCCAAATGCTGACATTTTTTTTCTTTAAGTATGATTAGTGAACTTCATCAAATTTGGAGAGTTAATAAGTCAATGTCAACTGCTTGAAACAAAGGGGAATTTGTCATGTAGGGTATTGCTGACCACTGAGCAGACCATGAACAGGGAATAAAATAATCACTCTGAGATCCCCTATATAGATGAGAAGGTGAAAAATATTGCTTCTTGGTCCCCTATCCTTGTAAAGAAGAAAAGGAAAATTGATCCTCAGACATCTCTTTGATGGTTATGTGCTCAACCACGCAATGGAAGTTAGACGTGAAGCCCTATCTTATAATTGGAAGCCGACTGTGTACAGACAAAGAAACAAAGAAGGACTTGAACAGAGTACCTTAATTCACTTGATACAGTATCAGAATTTTATCAGTGCAAAGAGCTAAATGAGTGGTTATTGAGGAGATATATCACTATGGTCAAAAATCAAAGGAAGTGGGAAAGAAAGGTTGGCCACTGGAACTGTGGCTCCAGCAATATTTTGCCCAACTCAGCAGAGGCATAGCGAGGTGGGGTGCAAGGTGAGCAGCCACTCCCCCGAACAGATTTTGAATAAAATGGCACCTATGCGGATCAGTCCTTCAGCTTCACACTGACACCTGTTTTTAAAAAAGGTCTTCTCCCACTGACATCAAACCCTGGCTATGTTTCTGCAACTCAGAATCCAGAAACTATGGTATTAGGGGCAGGGTAAGATATACCACCCGATATTCAAAAGTATTTAACCAGCCAGGAATGGCACCTGGCCACTTAAATACCCTCAAGGTGATATTCAGTGGTAGATAACCGGCTATCTCCTGGTCAGCGGCTAGTCCAGTCACCGGCTATGTCACGTGACATAGCTGGTTGCTGCTGATTTTCAGCAGCTGACTGGTTAAGTTTAACGGCCAGAAAGACCCACTGTAAATAGCAGGTCTATGTTTGACTGCTAGAACCTAGCCGGTCAGCCGATGAATATCAACTTAACCTGCTATGTTTGCAGCACCAACCCCGCCCCCCCTCCCGGAAATTCAATGCTGGTGGCCAGATACGGCCCTGGCATTGAATTTCAAGGTTCGCCAGCGACAGCAGGAATTAGCTGGTCTAACTCCAGCTGTATATCAGGACTACAGTATTGTTTGGCCCCTCCAACCAGAACTGCTTAGGCTAGGATCTTAGAAGGTGCTGGAATGCTGAAACCAAGAAACAGGAAAGGAGAACATTGAAGCCTGAAAGACCTAAATAATAAGTTTGTGGCTAACTAGAATGGGCATATGAGGTGCATGGTCTACTGAAAGGAAAACAGAATTAGTAGATGAATTCTAGCTGTGATGACAGGAAGAATTTTCAGCCCTCCTAGCACAAAATGTTTTTCCCCCCCATTTTTTTCTTTTTCTTTTCTTTAGGTTCAGTATTAGATACTTAAATGAAGTGATAAACTATTGGAAAAAAGAAAATCATGTTTTTATATGAGAACATTTAGCCACTGGAATTATACTGTACATTGTCCAGTCCACTTCTTCCAACCCAGTTGCATTCATTGCCTGAACATTTTGCTTATTTGATCGTTTAATTAATTATTTGTTAACAAATTATTTAGTAAGGGGCCCTTTTACTAAGCTGCAGGAAGCACTAATGTGTGCTTACCACAGATTAAAAAACACTACCATGGGGCGAATCACGTGGATGTTTTATGTTCAACAATAAATCCAACAGTATAATCCAGACTTCAAAGAAAAAAAGTTGTACTGTGTCTCAGTAATGATGATCCAACTCACACTTGTAAAGGAGGTTCTGTTTTAAAAGAATTCTTGCCATAGCAATGCAGCATTTCCTGAAAAAAGAGAGAAGCTGGCAGTATCTCATCAGGATGGGCTTGTGGAACGTGGTGGTGCTGCATAGAGAAGGAAGGAATGGTTTCATTTAACGATTGTGCAGTGAAAGCTTGCAGCAACTCACCATAAGCCTAGACTTCTGCACAGAACATAGTCAATGTGTAGCAGTTCTAGTTGATATGTGCCCCTGGAAGGCTCTGTAGCCTATTGGTTAGTGCAGCATCCCGAGAACAATGGGAATTGCATTTGATCCCACTGCAACTCCTTATGACTCTAGGCATTGTCCCAGGTACAAATAAGTATATGCATATAACATATAAACCATTTTTTATTGTAACCACTGAAAGGCAGTATATAAAGATGTATAGCTTAGAAGAGTTTAAAAAAGGTTTGGATGGCTTCCTAAAGGAAACGTCCATAGACCATTAATAAATTGGACTTGGGGAAAATCCACTATTTCTGGGATAAGCAGCATAAAATGTTTTGTACTTTTTGGGATCTTGCCAGGTATTTGTGACCTGGATTTGCCACTGTTGGAAACAGGATGCTGGGCTTGATGGACCTTTGGTCTGTCCCAGTATGGCAATACTTATGCACATATGTAAAATCGCATTCCCCCTTTCATATGAAAAGCCTATGCAGTAAGAATGCACAAGGGGTAAGAGAACTGATTGAATAGAGAAAGCCATCTGTTGAAATTCCATGCCACTTTGTGCAAGGAAGCTTAGAATGAATTGAGAACCTCCAAATAAATAGAGCACGAAGGAGCAGACTCCATATAATGCTCCTCTGTGCTGGCCAGCAGAGGACTGGTATTCATATGAAGTAGCTGCCCAAGCTGAGTAAACAATATATAAACAAATTTCCTAAAGTTACAGGAATGGAGACAAAATTAGGTTGCTACTTATCTGTATTAATAATTATTTGTGCATATGTGAGAGTTCTCAGTGTGCTGAGTTCCTTATACCCATCTGGAAATTCCGAGTCTATACCCTTTCACCTTCATCCTATGCCCTCTCATTCCAGAGCTTCCTTTCAACAGAAAGAGACTCACCTCCTGTGCATTTATGTTGCATAGGTATTTAAATGTCTCTATCATATCTCCCCTCTCCCACAAGTAGGAAAAAGGAAGTGATGAACCCCCTGAATAAGACTCTGGTGAAACCTCATTTAGAATACTATGTACAATTCTGGAGACCACACCTTCAAAAAGATATAAACAGAATGAAGTTGGTTTAGAAGATGCGTACTGAAATGATCAGTCGTCTTCATCATAAAGCATATGGGAACAAAGATCTCAATATCTATACTTATTGAGATCTTTGTCCCATATGCTTTACGATGAAGATGACCATTTCAGCATCCACCTTCTAGACTGACTTCATTCTGTTTATATCTTTTTGAAGGTGCGGCCTCCAGAATTGTGCATAATATTCTAAATGAAGTTTCACCAGAGTCTTATACAGGGGTATCATCACTTCCTTTTTCCTACTGGCCATTCCTTTCCCTATGCATCCAAGCATCCCTCTAGCTTTTGTCATCACCTTTTCTACCTGTAAGCTCTTTTGAGCAGGAACTGTCTCTTTGCATCAGGTGTTCAGCGCTGCGTGCGTCTGGTAGCACTATACAAATGATAATAATAATAACCCTGGGATTCTACATATAGCACCTCAGTTTCCACACGGAAATTGAAGTGTATTCTATAGCAATGCGCATAACTTAATTGATTAACTAGCTAATCAGAGCTGTTAATTGGATGTTGACAAGCAATTATTATCAGCACTAATTGGCATTAATTGAGATTTGTGCAAACAACTGAATAAGTGTATTTCTATCACATACTGTGCCTAAATTCTAAGTTGCATTTTTGAAAAGGGGGTGTGGCCATTTGCGGGGTGTCAGCATTTCTAAAATCTATGCACATTATTATAGAACACAACAGATCAGTGCCTAATTTTGGCATTGGGATTTACACCAATTAAAATGTGGCCTAAATGGATTTGGTCGCGTGGACAGCCGCTTGGCATATTTTATATACCGTGCGGAAATTTAAGCCTAGTCTATAAAATTTAAGAGTACTTTAGGCTTATTCCCCTGGCTCCTCCACTGTTTAACCTCTATCTCTCTTGTTGGCTCTTCACCCCTGTCATTTACCCGTGTCATTCCGTGTACCTTCCCCTCCTGTCACATTCTGTTTCTGTGCCATCTCTGTGTTGAATTGTATCCTTTTGATTTAATGTAAGCCACATTGCGCCTGCTTTTGTGGGAAAATGTGGTGTAAAAATGCACCAAATAAATAAATATGCCTAGCATATTTTTCTTCCACGCAGATATTTCAAGACCGTATACAGAATCTAGTGTAATCCGTGACACAATTTTGTAAAATTCCTTTTATGTGTGCCCAAATGGTGTCAATGTATGTAATAGAGTGGCACACTTTAGTAGCGCCAGTCCTATGTTTCTTTGACTATAGTACAACAAAAGCTAGCTCCAGTGATGCTGTAAACCCAAAGAAGGCACAAGCTGCCAGATTTAAAAAAAAAATAGCAAAATGAATTTCAATAATATGCTGTGTAAGACTACAACTGGTGAATATTCACATTTCAATAATTATATCAGAAAAAATATGGCATTTTCTAAGCAATCTAATGCAAAACAATTTCAAAGAAAAATAAGTAAGAGGGCAGATTCATTTTTTGAACAAACTGTTCATGTTTTTCAAGCAACAGTAAACAACATGTACAAAAGAAAGCAAGGCATCGATCTTAAAGAGATGCAAAAGAAGCTTTCATTCTATGAACACTTGGTGTTAATGGCTGCTTCCTTTGACAAAAGTAAAAAGAGAACTAGTGAATAAGGGAGAGAGAGAGAGAGAAAGAGAAATACTTCAAAATATCTATTTTCTTCACTATTTTTTACTACAGTATCTTCAATATTCTTCTAAGCTTTAGTGCCACAGATGCATTTTTGTATATCAATATATAGATCTAGTACTGTGAGGCTGCATCGATAGATTGTGGCAGCCATTTTGAAGAAACTGCCCTAGGGGCAGGAGCAAGGGGAGTTTGCTCCTGCCTCTGACGCCCTGCTGGACCACCAGGGATGTCAGATTGTCATGTCCCCTACCTCAACACAAGCAGCGTCCTCGGGCTGCGCAAGGTCCCGTCGACATGCACACTTGACTGGCACAGCCCTGAGCCATGTGTGTGTAGCTCTTCTCTGGCTGCAGGCTCCTTGATTGCTTTGCTTCCACCCACCTGGATCTGCTCTTCCTCTGCCTGGCTTCCCTTGCTTCTCTCCTATTGGTCTTCCGGTCCTCCTTCCCCTGCTCTTGTCCTATGGCTGTGCCCCTTCTCCCTGCTGATGTCAGACGCCAGCACTTTATCAGCTGAGCTCTCCCTAGACTCCTTGCTTCGGCTTCTACTTGCTCAGTAGTGTGCTTCTCCTCTACTTTGTTCTTCATTGCTGGCTCTGCGTCATCCCTGTTTCTTTTTTTCCAAAACTTTTCTCAGACAGAGCGTAACTACACCATTGGGGACCGGGAATTGTTGGCTCTTAAATTGGCTCTCCAGGAATGGCGATATCTCCTGGAGGGGGCCTTGCATCCCATCACAGTACTCACTGACCACAAGAATCTCTTATACCTTCAGGATGCTAAGAGACTAAACCCTGGTATCTTTTCGTTGCCCGTTTTAACTTCCGCCTGGTATTTTGACCCGCTGAAAAGAATATTCAGGCTGATGCGCTATCCAGGGCCTTCAAACCTCCTGAGGAATCCTACCCCATGCTTAATCCTGCCTGTGTTGCCTCCACGACTGTAGTTTCTTCCATCAGCATGAAGACCTCTGTTCCACCCAAGTCCAGAAAGAAAGTTCTTAAATGGGGACACTCCCATTTGCTGGTCACTCCGGAGTCTACAAGACTTTTCATTTAATCTCTCAGTACTATTGGTGGGCACGCATGGCTCAGGATGTCTTACATTTTGTTTCCACCTGTCCCGTCTGTGCCCGAAACAAATCCTCTCCTGGCAAGCCGTGGGGATTCTTACAGCCACTGCCAGTTCCACAGCTCCCTTGGCAGGAAGTATCCATGGACTTTGTTACTGATTTACCACAGTCCCAAGGTCACACGGTCATTTGGGTAGTGGTGGATCGATTCTCCCATATGGCCCATTTCATTCCCATGAAATCTCCCCCCTCAGCTGCTACTCTTGCCAAGAATTTCATCCAGCATATTTTTCATTTACATGGTCTACCTCTCCAGATCATAAGTGATCGGGGATCTCAATTCACTTCTAGGTTCTGGAGAGCACTGTGTTCTGCTTTTGGCATCACCACCCATTTTTCATCCGCATACCACCCACAGACCAATGGAATGGTGGAACGGGTCAATCAAACTCACAAGACCTTCCTGTGAATGTATACTAATAACCGACAGGACGATTGGTCCACATTATTCCCCTAGGCTGAATTTGCCTATAACAACGGTCTCTACACTGCCTCTCGTACGTGACCATTTTTTTACATTAGAAGGGCGCCACCCACGACTACCACTTCTGATCCCCCAGACCCAAGCCTCGCCTCACCTCCAACAGACCCTCACTGATATCCGGGACATTTGGAGCAGGGTCCAACAACCTCTTCAGTGAGCCGCTGCTAGATACAAGCTTTTCGCAGATCGTAAGAGGTGGTCTGCTCCGACCTTTCAACCTGGACAAAAAGTTTGGCTTAGTACCAAATACTTGAGACTCCGATTACCCTCCTTCAAGTTTGCTCCCCAACACATTGGACCCTTTTCAGTATGATCTCGGGTGGGAGACGTCACATATCATATCCAGTTACCAGGTAATCTCAAGGTCAACAACACTTTCCATGTGTCCCTGCTAAAGCCATTCTTGACCTCGAAATGGCACCCAGAGCCAAAGAAGATCATCGTTCCTGATTCTGAGCTGGATCCTGAATTCAAAGTAGATGAGGTTCTGGACTCTAAACGTCAAAGGGGACGGCTGTTCTATTTGCTATCCTGGAAGCACTTTGGTCCCGAGGATAATTCCTGGGATCCCGCTGCCAACGTCCATGCACCTGAATTGATCTGGGAGTTCCATACCCGCTACCCATCCAAACCCGGACCTAGGCAGTGGGGGCTCCTTAAGGAGGAGGTACTGTCATGTCCCCTACCTCAACACAAGCGGCGTCCTCGGGCTGCGCAGGGTCCTGTTGACACACACACTTGACTGGCACAGCCCTGAGCCATGTGTGTGTGGTTCTTCTCTGGTTGCAGGCTCCTTGGTTGCTTTGCTTCCACCCACCTGGGTCTGCTCTTTCTCTGCTAGGCTTCCTTTGCTTCTCTCCTATTGGTCTTCCAGGTCCTCCTTCCCCTGCTCTTGTCCTGTGGCTTTGTCCCTTCTCCCTGTTGATGTTAGACACCAGCACTTTATCAGCTGAGCTCTCCCTCGACTCCTTGCTTCGGCTTCTACTTTGGTAGGTGTTACTTGCTCAGTAGTGTGCTTCTCCTCTAGTTTGTTCTTCGTTGCTGACTCTGCCTGTACCTGGATTACTCTCGTGTCTGCTGCCTGCCTGTTGACTCTGCCTGTACCTGGATTACTCTCGTGTCTGCTGCCTGCTTACTGACTCTGCCTGTACCTGGATCACTCTCTTGCCTACTGTCGAAGGACATCCATCGTACAGAGGCCGCCGAAGGATGGCGGGCCTGTAAGATGGACGTCCTTCGGCAGTTCTGTGAGAAACACGTCCTTGTTACTGTACTTTGCACTATAATATTGCTTATATTTCCCGTATCTGGATGTCCGCACTGTACTTGCGGAACATGCAGCTATGGGAAATATAAGGAACATACATATTGTATTGTGTATATATGAACAGGTTCACACACATGATAATGATCCATATAAGGAAGGCTCTGCAAGTGTGAACACGTACTCTTTCAGATAAGGCCCCGCACACGTGACGACAGTCCATGCACGTCATGGATGTTCATGCATGACGGCCGTCCACGTGCGGACCCATTATATATATATATATATATATATATATATATATATATATATATATATATGCCAGGACGTCCACGTGCTGACCCATCCATATATGGGATGGTCGTCCATATATGGAACTGTGCATGTAAGGACGTCTATCACGCATGGACGTCCATATAAGGCGATGCACGTTTTCCAATGGTTATTCACTGAGATGGCGCTCCGAAGAGAACCATATTTCAGCATCTCTGAGACCCTGCTTTTGGTGCACCTGTGTCTGCGGCACCGTCATAGTTTTATTTCTGCACCATCACCACCTTCCCCCAGGACTATCTCTATATGAGCCTGGAGTCATATAACAGACAGGTTGCAAAGGTAACTGTTTGTTCCCGCCCCTCGGTCCTGGCCTATCGGGTCCCCCTCCTGTAGCTACACATATAAGAGCTCCCTCAGCAATGTAAGCACTAACTGTAGTCTGCATTCAAGGTTAATCAGTATGTGCACACGCACATTCATTAATAGAATCAATGTACTAGAAAGGAAAAAACATTCTCACTTCCCAACAATACTGCACACAAATGGTACTCTCTGTCCTCATGTCCACCTCAATGATATTACCTGTAGCAATGTCATGTCCCCCCCCACCCCTCATCATCAGTGTTGTGTGTCTCTACAATTTGGCTGCCAAATGATTTTATGTTGTGAAGGCAAGAAAGGCCATCCCCTGACTCCTGGTGTACAAACTTGTATCTTACAGACGTTTTGGCATTAGGAGGGACCTCAAGTCCCTGAGGCGAAGGTTCTGCCGCGTACGGCGGAAGCACCCTGATATAATCAGGAGCGTGCGACGGCGCCTCAGGGCTCGACGTAAGTATTATAACAGGGCACCTGTAATTCTTTGTATATTTATTTATTTAATAATACGAATTTCATGTTCAGTGTCCATGTGGCTAATAGGCAAATAGTAAGTAACTAGTAAAAAAAGGCTCGTTTCTGACAGAAATGAAACGGGTGCTAGCAAGGTTTTCCTCGGAGTGTGTATGTCTGAGAGAGAGTGTGTGTGAGAGATGGAGTGTGTGTGTCAGAGAGAGAATGAGAGAGAGACAAAGACAGAGTGTGTGTGTGTTTGTGTGAGAGAGAGAGTGTGTGAGAGACAGAGTGCCTGTGTGTGTGAGACTGTGTGTGTGTGACAGAGAGATAGAGTGTGATAGACAGAGAGTATGTCAGAGAGTGTATGTGAGAGACAGTGAGTGAGTGAGTGAGTGATTGTGTGCCCCCAACCCCCCCTCTCGCAGGGCCTCCCTTGCCACCCCCACCTCTCTGGTCTCAGGACCCCCTCCCCACCTCCCTCTCCCCTGCCCCCCTCCAGCCATCCATGTCCAGCAACCCTCCTCTCCCCCTGCCCCCCTCCAGCCACCCATGTCCAGCGACCCTCCCCTCCCCTCCTCCAACCACCCATGTCCAGCGATCCTCCCCTCACCCTCCCCCCCTGCACATCAAACCCCCTCGCCACCTGCAGCTGCCACTGGTAACGCTGTCCGGCCGCTGCTTCTCCTATTGAGCAGCAGTGGCCGCTACAAAAAGAAAAAAGCAATAAATGTTTTTAAACCTGAAACATGGCACCGTAGACAGCCATCAGGCATTGGCTGTCGGCTCTGCAGCCGCTCCTCCTCTCGCCTCTCACGTCGCTGCGCTCCTCCGGGGTCTTACTCCAGGGGCAGTGACGTGGAGGCGAGAGGAGGAGTGGCTGCAGAGCCGACAGTCAATGCCTGATGGCTGTCTGCGGTGCCGCGTTTCAGTTTAAAAACATTTATGGCTTTTTTTCTTTTTGTAGCGGCCGCTGCTGCTCAACAGGAGAAGCAGCAGCGGCCGGACAGCATTACCAGTGGCAACTGCGGGTGGCAAGGGGGTTGATGTGTCCGGGGGGGAGGGTGTTGAAATGCTTTGGGGGGTGTCGATGTGCTTTGGGGGGGGAGGGGGGTGTTTGATGTGCTGGGGGGGGGGGGTAAGTGGCAGTGAGCGGCGCACTCACAGCTGATTCCCAGGCAGGGGGAGGAGTAGGGAAACACGCGGAGCAACTTGCTCCGTGTGTTTCCCTACTCCTCCCCCTGCCTGGGAATCAGCTGTGAGTGACGTCAGCCTGGCTATGGAGCCTAGCTCAGCAACTCCAGGCGCCACGGACACAGGCAGCTACTTTAGAACGTTGGAGGTGAGAATTATTATATAGGAAGATTGTGCTGACTTTGTAAGTTACATATCTATCTTATGTGAATGTTTTACCATGCTGCCTATTATGATTTCTCATTCATATTCTGCTGCTATTTATCATAATTCTGTTATATGTATGTTTCACTGTGCTGTTTTAATGTGTGTATTTCTGAAACTGTATCATATTACTGCTATCATTGGATTTAATTTCTCATCTCCAAGTTTTCCTCATTATTTTAATTCTTTAAACACTGAGTGATTGCTTGATTGTTAATACAATTTAATTTGCTATATCAAGTTATACCTATTGTACACTGCCTTGGGTGAATCTCTTCAAAAAGACAATTAATAAATGCTAATAAATAATCTATTAAATAAATAAACTTTACATGCATATCTGACCTACAAGTTAGATGACTGCTATAAAATCCACCTCAAGTTGCATTTGTCACTTCAAAGCTGGAGTAAACATCTGCCAAGGAAGAGGAGATGAGAGCATGAGCTGGCCCAGATATTACTTAGGCACAAAATAAGTATTACAAGCTGAAGAATAGAGGCCATATTAATTAGCTTGTTCTGGCATGATCGGTTTGCCTTAAACACATTACCTACCTCTACAGTAATGTAATTATCCCCCAATGGTTTGTTAATTTCTCCTTAACAACATTTTACAGGTTACTGTCTGATATGCATGCTAAACTGATTGGCTTATAATCACCATTTTATTTCTCTTTTTTATGTGTATGTAAGTGATTACTTGTTTATCACCTGTACATAAATAGAAATCCAGATAAAGCTTTTCAATCTTCAGCTAATTTTTTCAGCTTCAGCCTCTTGCCTTACAAGAATTTATTCTTACAACTTACATAATGTTCCTTATCCTTACAAAAGTCATTTTTTGTCCCAATTAACTGCCCTGTTTTTTTTTTTTTGCACAAGACCAGCCACCAATGCACAGAACTGAGGGGTCCTTTTACTAAGCTGCAGTAAAAGTAGGCTTGCGCTAGTATCAGCATACAGTTTTGCCATGCGTTGAAGCCCCCCTTTACCACAGTGGGTAAAAGGCCGTCCTTTTTTTCACAAAAAGAAATGGCAGTGTGGTAAATGAACCACTTGCCATGCGTCCATTTTGGGGGAAACACTTTTTTTGGGGGGGGGGGGGGAGTGGTAAGGGCTCCCCTGGTAACCCAGTGCTATAAAAATAGAAAATATTTTTGTAACACTGGAAATGGCACACGCTGGAGGTGGGAACTACTGCCGGGCTCTTGCGGTAGCCTGGCCGTAGTTCCGGATTGGCGTGCGGCAAGCCTATTGCCATGCGCCAACTTGCCAACCTGTCTGGAGGAGTAGTCTAGTGGTTAGTGCAGCAGACACTGATCCTGGGGAACTAGGTTTGATTCTCACTGCAGCTCCTTGTGACTCTGGGTAAGTAACTTAACCCTCCATTGCCCCAGGTACAAGTAAGTACCTGTATATACTATGTAAATCCCTTTAATGTAGTTTCAAAAACCAGAGAAAGGCAGTATATCAATTCCCTTTAGTAAAAGGGCCCCTGAATTAGTTATTTTAATGATATATAGAACACCTCCTCTGACCAGGTCACGTTAAGATGTGGCTAGTTTTCGACCTGTTGCCAACATTCTTTGGCTTGCTAAATTATCTGAATCAGTAGTTGCAGCACAGTTGAGGTCCTACTTAGACCAGCATCATTGTCTCTTGTCTCCATGTCTCCCAATATGGATTTAGAACAATGCATAACTGAATCTTTATTGGTTATGCTGCTCACTAAGATTAAGACCTTATTACTTTGTAAGTCTAAGGGGATCATTTACTAAAGCTCAGCTCGACTTATCTGCAGCAGGGCCCAAAGGAATAAAATGAAAATAAGCCCCATAGTGTCAGAAAAAAACAGAAACTTTTCAGAGTTTTGAAGCTCAATTTATGGCTTCCCTCAAGGTTTGCCTTTGTCGTCAATTTTATTTAATGTTTTTATGAGTTCTCTAGGTAATTTTTTAATATCCTCATTATTTTATGCTGCTTCCTAGGCAGATGATATTTTTATTTTGGTACTATTGCTAAATAGTACTACAGATATAGATGATTTAATTTCAGAATGTATTTCTAAGACATATCACTGGCCATCAATGAACTTGTTAAAGCTTAATACTGCTAAGACTAAATTGCTCTACTTTGATATATCGTTAAGCAGAGTACCACAAAACCTGGTTCTCAACATTGGGGGATCTCTCACTTTTGATGCATCTTCTAGAGTGCTAGGCTTTATTCTGGACACACAATTAACTTTGAAACATCAAGTTGCTAATCTGTCCACAAGAGTCTTTGCAAAATCATGACAGCATAGAGCGATAAGATCCTCTTTTCATTTCATACAATTTAGATTGTTGGTCCAGGCCATAGTAATACCTCAGCTAGATTATTGCAGTTCTCTGTATACTGGGACTAATCAGTTTCTTGTAAAAAGACTTCAATTATAGCAGAACTGTGCTGCGAGGATGATCTTTAGCTGGAAGAAATATGAACATGTGATGCCTTTGCTTAGAGATTTTCATTGGCCGCCTGTCTCTGCAAGGGTTGAATTTAAGTCGGTTTGTTTAATTTATAAGATCTTCTATGGTTCTAGTCCATCTGACCACATTACTCGGACCCACTATTCTTCTGTAGATCGACCTACTCGTTGCCATTATTCTTTAAATCTAGCTCTTCCTTCAGTGAACAATATTCAATATAAACTTTTTAATTCCTTTAGCTATTCTGCAGTCAAATTGTGGAACTCAATTCCTATTGAACTCTGGGGAATTTCAGACTACTATCAGTTTAGGAAGTCTTTAAAAACTTTTTTCTTTAAGAAATATTTTGAAGTGTGAATGATATTGTAGTGAAATGATTACATGTTGTAACCCATTTTGATTCTTTGAGTGAAATTAGTGGGATGGAAAAACCAGAACAGAATACACACAACACAAAATAGACACAAAATTTATCTTTATACAATAAGACTTAGGGGGGTCCTTTTACAAAGGCACACTGAAAAATGGCCTGTGGTAGTGTAGATATGTGTTTTGGGTGCGCACAGAATAATTTTTCAGCGCCTCTGTAAAAAATGGCTTTTAAAATTTTTGCCAAAAATGGACATAGGGCAAAATGAAAATTGCCATGCATCCATTTTGGGTCTGAGAGCTTACCGCCAGCTATTGACCTAGCAGTAAGGTCTCACGTGGCAACTGGGCACTAAAGGTGTATGCGTGTAAAATGCCAATTGCCGCCCATGCGCCAGAAAATAAAAATATTTTTCAATATGCTTAGTGGACACGTGTCAAAAATAAAAATACTACAAGGACCACGCAATAGATGGGGGTAAGTCAAAACTGATGTGCGTTGGACGTGCATAGGTGCCTACGTGGCTTAGTAAAAGGGCCCCTAGCATAAATACATAAGTACCGCCATACTGGGAAAAGACCAAAGGTCCATCAAGCCCAGCATCCTGTCTCCGACAGTGGCCAATCCAGGTTTCAAGAACCCGGCAACCCCCCCCCCCCCCCCCCCCAAAAAAAAAAAAAAAATTATAATGTTCAATGGACTTTTCCCTCAGGAACCTGTCCAAACCCCCTTTAAATTCTGTAAGGCCAGCTGTTGTCACTACATTTTCCGGCAATGAGTTCCAGAGTCTAACTACACGCTGAGTAAAGAAAAACTTTCTCCTGTTTGTTTTAAATCTACCATATTCTAGCTTCATCTTGTGTCCTCTGGTTTTGTTGTTGTTTGACAGTGTAAACAAATGCTTCACATCTGTCCGCTCTAATCTGCTCATTATCTTGTAGACTTCTATCATATCATCCCTCAGCCCCCTTTTCTCCAAACTGAAGAGCCCTAACCTTCTCAAACTTTCCTCTTAGGGAAGTCACTCCATTCCCTTTATCATTTTCATCGCCCTTCTCTGCACCTTCTCTAATTCCTTTATATCTTTTTTGAGCTTGTGCTAAAAATCAGCTGATGCTAAACGCTGAGACGTCCATATGATTCTTAGTGTGAGCTAAAAATGCTAGCACACCTTAGTAAAAGACCCCATAAGGGACCCTTTTACTAAACCACATTAAGTGTTAATGTGTGTTTAATGTGGGGGGAAAAGGCCTACTGCAAGACATGTTAAAGCATTTCGTGGTAGTTTGCCTCTGCGCACAGTAATCACAAACTATTTATTTTTCAGAATTAATTATTGGAGGGGACATGGCATGGGTGGGGAATAGGTGTGGAAATTTTATCCAGCTAACGTGTGGACATTAGCGCACACTAACTGGATAACACAGAGGGGCATAATTGAACGGGGCGCCCAAGTTGTCATGAGGGTGTCCTCACAGGATGGCCCCGTAAAGGGGCAGGGCAACCCGTATTATCGAAACAAGATGGGCGTCCATCTTTCATTTCGATAATACGGTTGGGGACGCCCAAATCATGAAATTTAGGTCAACCTTAGAGATGGTCATCCTTAGGTCGTTTTTGAGATGCTCATCCTCGGTTTTCGGCGATAATGGAAACCGAGGACATCCATCTCAAAAACGACCAAATCCAAGCCATTTGGTCATGGGAGGAGCCAGCATTCATAGTGCACTGGTCCCCCTCACATGCCAGGACACCAACCGGGCACCCTAGGGGGCACTGCAGTGGACTTCACAAATTGCTCCCAGGTGCATAGCTCCCTTACCTTCGGTGCTGAGCCCCCTCAACCCCCCCAAAACCCACTCCCCACAACTGTACACCATTACCATAGCCCTAAGGGGTGAAGGGGCACCTACATGTGGGTACAGTGGGTTTGGGGGGGTTGGAGGGGTTGGAGGGCTCAACATTTACCACCACAAGTGTAACAGGTAGGGGGGATGGGCCTGGGTCCTCCTGCCTGAAGTGCACTGCACCCACTAAAAACTGTTCCAGGGACCTGCATACTGCTGTGAAGGTGCTGGGTATGACATTTGAAGCTGGCATAGAAGCTGGCAAAACATGTTTTTAAAATTTTTTTGGAGGGATGGGAGGGGGTTGGTGACCACTGGGAGAGTAAGGGGAGGTCATCCCCGATTCCCTCCAGTGGTCATCTGGTCAGTTCGGGCACCTTTTCGAGCCTTGGTCGTGAAAAAATGTGGACCATATAAAGTCGTCCAAATGCTCATCAGGACGCCCTTCTTTTTTTCCATTATCGGCCGAGGACACCCATCTCTAAATCATGCCCCAGTCTCGCCTTTGGTACGGTGCCGACATGCCCCTGTGAATTTTGGGGACGCCCAAAATCGGCTTTCCATTATGCCAATTTGGGTGACCCTGAGAGAAGGACGCCCATCTACCGATTTGTGTTGGAAGATGGGCGTCCTTCTCTTTCGAAAATTCACCTGACAGACTAAATGTCAAAGGAATTAGGGCTCGATTCTATATATGGCGCCTAAAATTAATGCATGTTAGGCATTATTACTACTACTACTTAACATTTCTAGAGCGCTACTAGGGTTACACAGCGCTGTACAAATTAACAAGGAAGGACGGTCCCTCCTCAAAGGAGCTTACAATCTAATGTTAGGCATTAGTTCATACAACTAACTCTATACTCATCCATTTATGCCAATGAAAAGCTGGCGTAAATCCCTGCGTGTAGATTTAAATTTTAATGAAAGAGCTCAGGCTCTTCACTTCAATTCTGCCTTATCATAGATTCTGTGACTGGTTGCAGGGGGCCTGGCAATTGTGGGGTAGGTCCCACAGTGATCACCCCACCCCTGAAGGGTGACCTAGCATTTGAGTACAGGCACATTTTTTGCTAGAAAAAATTCACTGGATGTAGTATAAAATAAAGAGAAATGGAGACAAGAGAGAACTGAGAAAGGAAGTAGTAAAAGAAAGAGATGAGGGAGGAACAAAGTAGAAGAAAAAGGAAGGGCATATGTATAAGCGAGAAGGTGAACAGATGGAAGTAAGCTGTTGATATGAGAGAGTTGGGGAGTTAAGTGTGTGTAAGGGAAGAAATGGAGGGTGAAGGAAGTGTGAAGTAAATACCACAGAGTAGGGTAAAGAGAAACAAAAGTAAATAAAACAAAAACATAAAAAATAGAGGAGAATAAGATCAGCAAAAGCGCAATATGAAGTAAACATCTACACGCTTAGATAATAGAATGGAGAGGAGACACCAGAAGAAGAATGGGACTTGAGAGTTTGAAAGGAACTTAAAGAAGGGGATTATAAACTTGGAGAGGGGAGGTGAGAATGAGAGGAAGGATGAGACACAGAGACTGGTGGTGGGAGAGCACAGACATGGGAAATGGTTGGGGTGGGGGACAGCAGAGACTGGAGGATTGGATATGGGGATTGGTGCAATGGGGAGAGTAAGGAAAGAATAGGGATTTGGTAATTAGGGGAGAAAGCAGGAATGCAGAGTGGGTGGGAAAATGAGGACTTGGAGATAGATGGAACAGAACAAGGAATTTGTGCCTGAGAGAAGTATTTAGAGGCTGAGTGAATTTTGGGGAACAATGGAGGCCTGACAATTGGAAAGGTATGAGTAGTGTTGTGTTAGATAATAGGGGTATGAGAGGGTGAGAGAGGGTAGAAATGGGTCAAAGAAGATGTGAAAGAGGGATAATGAGAAGCGTAATGGAGATAAGAGATAGAAAAATTGGGCTTCAAAATAGGAATAAGTAATTGACAGGGAAGGAGTT
Source organism: Microcaecilia unicolor (assembly GCF_901765095.1). NCBI lineage: Eukaryota > Metazoa > Chordata > Amphibia > Gymnophiona > Siphonopidae > Microcaecilia > Microcaecilia unicolor. Next base: position 435,861,528 of record NC_044031.1, read on the forward strand.
AAGGGTGGTGAAGGTAGATGAGGATTGAGAGGGTAAGTACAGAGAATGGACTTGAAAGATTAGAATAGAGAGTTGATGAAATATTGAGGAGGTATAGGATGATGAAGAAAGAGAGAGACAGGGAACAATGGAAGAGAAGGGGTGAGAGTAGGAGATGGAAAGTAGATAGGTGTATGAAAGGTGAAAAGAAGGAGACATGGAGGGGCATAATCGAATGGCGCCAGCCATCTATATGGCTAGCCATCTTCGGGGCCAGCTCTGGAAAGGGGCGGTGCCAACTGTATTATTGAAAAAGATGGCCGGCCATCTTTTCTTTCGATAATACGGTTGGGGCTGGCTACATCTCAACATTTAGGTCAAATGTTGAGGTTGCCGGGTTTACAGATGGCCGGCTTCAAAAAAGTGGGAAAAAAATTAAAGTGCTCAGGCTTTTTCAGGAGTACCAGTGGGATTTGAACGGCCACCTCTGGATTACAAGACCAAGGATTACAAAACCAAGACCAACGCTCTAACCACTTAGCCACAGCTCTACTTATTTTGAGCTCCCTCCCCTTTGATTATGCCCCGTCAGGTCTCTCTCAGCCAATCACAGACAGAGGTCTCTTTCAGCCACTCACAGACAGCTAAATGCACTGTGATTGGCTGAGAGAGACCCCTGTCTGTGAGTGACAGAGAGACCTGAAGGGGCATAATCAAAAGGGAGGGCTACCCAAGTAACTGGAGCAGTGGTGTAACTGTTAGAGTACTGATCTTGTAACCCAAAGGTGGCTGGTTCAAATCCCACTGGTACTACTGAAAAAGCCAAGCAAAAATAGTTTTGATTTAGGATGTCCCTGACCAGCACTTGGATTTTTTTTTTTGGGTGGGATGGGATTGGTGACCACTGGGGGAGTAAGGGCAGGTCATCCCCGATTCCCTCAGATGGTCATTTGGTCAATTGGGGCTCCTTTTTGAAGTTTGGTCGTGAAAAAAAAAAGGACCAAGTAAAGCCTGCGAAATGCTCGTCAAGCCTGGCTTTTTTTCCCCATTATCAGGCAAAGCCGGCCATCTTGTGAGCACACCCCCGTCCCGCCTTCACTACCCTACTGACCCAAATTCGCGCTAAAAACGCCTTTTTTCGATTATCGGCCGAGGGCGCTCATCTCTCCTCGGCCGATAAACACGCCCCAGTCCCACCTTCACCACACCTCTGACACGCCCCCGTCAACTTTGCCCATTTCCGCGACTGATTGATTGCAGTTGAAGACGCCCAAAATCGGCTTTCGATTATACCGATTTGGGCGCCCACGGGAGAAAGACGCCCATCTCTCGATTTGGATCGAAATATGGGCGTCTTTCTCTTTCAAAAATAAGCTGGAAAGTCACTGTTAAGTTGTAACCTGAGTCTCAATTTTATCTAATTGGTGCTATTTTTCAGTAACCCTTTTATCATGATCTTTTAATTTAGCAGTCACATCTTCAACAAACTTTGTTGCTACAAATTACTTGCAGGGTTTTCTCCGTTCTAACCAAAACATCCTTCAAACTGATATTACCAGGAACAGAAGAAACAGTTAAATCCAAACAATCATGAGTCTGAGAAATAACTGAGGAATTTTTTATCAGGACAATCAATGGAACTTGGACTTTAGTTTCATTATTAGAAATAGGAGAACATGCCCTTTTTCAAAGTTATATCCTGCTTTGTATCCAAAGCAGGTTAGAATAAAAGCATTCATAAAATCATTACAAACAATTAACAGTACAGTATACCACATTAACTATCATTAAGAAATGATACAAACTCTAGGGAGAACTACCAAAATAGATCCAAGATCATGCTTCAATAAAAGCTTTCTTAAAAAAAAATACATCTTTAAATATTTCTTAAACAAAGTCTTAAATAACCAGGCAGATGGTTCCATAAACGTTCTCCAGTTATAGAGAAAACTCAATTACATGAATCAGAGAAATGACTTTCAGAAATACACAATTGCTTTGCTGCCACATAGTGTAAAGCTTGGTTCAGATAGTACATAGAAAAAATATTCATAAAATACTGTGGAACATTCACTAAGGTGCTCTAGAATTTTTAGTGCATGCTAAATCCTAGACACACCCATATATTCCTATGGGTATCTGTAGTGTTAGCGTGTGCTAATTTTTAGCATGCTCTATAAATGCTAGCACGCCTTTAGCGTGGCTTAGTAAACAGGGCCCTTGCTGATGAATCAAAACCTAAGGTTTGAATAGCACATGAAATTTTACTGGAAGCCAATGCAAGCTCTTTAACCCCCCTGTTTACTAAGCCTCGTTAGCAGCTGCCGTGCGCTAATGCTGACACAGCTCATTCACTTTGAATGGACTGTGTCATCATTGCTGTGTGGCAGCCACTAGCATGGCTTAGTAAACATGGGGGTAAAATTGTTGTAATATGATCAAATTTCCTTGCATCAGTAAGTAATCATGCAACTGCTCTGTGGAGTTTTTTTAATGGCCTGTGATTACAAGCGTCCAACCATGTAAGCCTTGTGGTTCTGGTTGTGAAATTTTTGACTGCGGTCTTTTTTCTCCACTTTTTTTTTGTCTGCTTGTAAAAATATATACTGTATTAGAATGATTTTTTAATTAGATTACTGAAGATCTCTCATGAGTTCTTATGGTTTGAGCAGATATTGTTTTGATTTTCTGGAATTATAATATCACCTGACAATGGGGTACCATCCAATGCCTTATAGAAGCAGGTTGAAGGGGCCTGGGATTTGACCACCTGAGGACAGCAAAACTTCAAGGAAGGAGATAGAACTTACTGGCTCTGATGATAAAGTTCAACAATGTGGCAAACATGTTGATCCATTGGTTCTCTCACCAGAATGGGTTTCACTGCACCAGTCTTTCCTCCCTTACACTTCCCCATTTAGTGAGGTAGAATGATATGCCTCTTGCTCCTCATGACTCTGAAAAGACTCAAGGGGTGCATCCTGCACCTTTGGTCATGCCCTTTTGGGTACTTGCCTAGTGCTGCATTCTTCAGAAGAGTCAGTCAACTGTAGTTGAAAGAAAGGCCCTGTAAATGATGTCACCATCGGCTGGTGGGGGTTTGGGTCCCCCGACAGCAAAGGCAGACGACGGTGATGGGCGGGAGGGGGGGTCAAGAGGTTCGTCTGCAGGGGGGGGGGTAAAGTTGGTGGTGGCGGCGGCGGCAGGGTCGGCGACACCGGGGGGGGGGGGGGGCTAAAATGTGCCCCCTCACCTCGGGCTCTGGACCCCCCTCCCGCCAAAGTCTGGCTACGCCCCTGGCACTGGGACCTGTTCTATAACTATGCACATAAATTTCAGAAAACTCATGAAATGCCTATTTCCCCACCAATAGCATGCCCGTTTTTGCCTGCATGTGTTAGATGTTCGGCACACTTTGTTACAGAATATGCTTAGCAAGTTGTACATGTAAATTCTAATCAATGCCAATTAGTGCTCATTATTGCTCTTGAGAGCTGTTATCAACGCTGATTAAGTTGCTAAGCCAATTAAGTTATGAGCAATGTTATAGAGTCTGCGCCGATTTTGGCACAGATCTCTAGGCGCACTATATGGAATACGGGGATAATTTAAAGGGATGGGGCCCCATAAAGGGTTAATGGTTTCTTCAGGATTGTTTTCATTTGACCACCAGAGTTTTCTAGAACCCGAGTGGTATGGGACCCACTGGATCATCAGGGACTTTTGGCAACTGAGAGGTTCTACAAATAACCCATATGGCCCCTTTAACTTTCCCCAAATGGTATGTGAAAGATGAACTTCGGGACAGTGACAAAAAAAGACATCATGCCATTGAACTGTCACTATTTGTTTTTCTAATGTTTGAACCATGCATTGCCAACCAGTTGCTTTGAATGATTTTGCATTATTGTTTATTAGGACTTACTATACTGCTCTTTTTGAAAACAAATCGGAGCATTTTACACAACCAGCTAAAAAGCAATGATAAAAGTAGGAAAGGAACACCATTAAAATAATAGTAAAGATAAAAATCATACAAAAGATCCAATCATAACAGGCAGCAAATTCTGCACAATGGTTTCACTGGTTCCCAACCAGCTGCTCAAAGTCCCGCTCTCTAGGAAAAAGAGTCACTGTATTCAGAAACATCAAATGCAATTTGATAAAGGTAATTTTTTAATGCTGAATGGAATTTAGAATAAGAGCTTCAAGAGCTCAGTGAGTGAGGCAAAGAGTCCCAAAGAGAAGGAGAAAGAAAACAAAAGCACTGTTACAGGTTGATTCTCATTTAGCACATGAGGGAAGAGGAAGGACAAGCCTGTGATCAATCAGCGAATGAAGGCAACGGGTGAGGGTATAGGGAATAGTAAGAGAGGCCAGGTAATCAGGTGTGTTTTTATGAATGGTTTTAATTATTAGAGTAAGGATCTTAAATTCAATTTTGTCTGCAATTTGAAGCCAGTGCAGCTATTTTAGTAAAAGGGTTACGTGGTCTGAAAGTTTTGCATGGCAGAGAATACGAGCCACAGTATTTTGTAGGGTTTGGAGTCATTTTAGGTTGAATTTAATAATGCCAGCATAAACGACATTACAGTAATCATATTGAGAAATAATATAGGCATAATAAAGTGAAAGAAAAATGAAACGATATATCGTCTTTTTGTGGTTACAATCAAAGTGGTTTCTATATTATATACAAGTATTTATTTTGTACCTGGGGCAATGGAGGCTTAAGTGACTTGCCCAGAGTCACAAGGAGCTGCAGTTGGAATCAAACCCAGTTCCTATGGTTCTCAGGCTGCTGCACTGGGAGTCCATATCAAGGGAATCCCTCATGGCTGTAAGTTGATAAAAAGCAAAGAAACCTGACTGTAGTACAGTAGGGGGGGTCTGTTGAGAAAAGGAGAGTGAAGTGTCAAGAATCACTCCCAGATATTTGAAAAATGAGACGTATACCAGATAGTCAGAAGGAATGGGTACAAAAGATGGTGGGAGTAGAGAGCCCGAAATCTAAATTTATTACTAATAAATTTTTATTAAAGCATTTTGAATTATGGATTGCTCATAGAAGTTTTTATTGCTATAACATCCACTTCTGCAAAGATTTATTGCAAAAAGGGCCACATGCATAAAAACTCACAAATGTGCTGGCACATTTGCATTTGTAAGAGTTTATGTGACTTTTTAACACCCAAGTCCCTTGTTTGTAAACAAATTTTGAAGCTCAGAACAACAGTGTCAAAATATCTTATTCCCGTAACCAACATAGATACAATTTACTGTATATTTTTCTGTAGGAATGGTCTCATTAGAACCTTGTGCCCTTCTGTGATAACAGCATGATTCCTGCTTGCAATTTCCTTTCATGAAAAACAAGTATTGTGGCAACTGCTAAAAATCTCTGGAACAATCTGTGGTGGTTGCACACATTTGTTGCGTACTGCTGAGGCAACTCGGGCCACTGAGTGCAAACAAGCTAATCACAGGTTGCTACAGCAACCACTGATAGTCTGAAGAATGCCATGGATTTTTTAAGTTATAAAAGAACTATAAGTTTGATGTCTTGGCTGTGATTTATATTTAATATTTTTTAGGAAGGATAAGGCCCAAATATGTTCACTAAGGGCCCCGTTGACAAAGATGCAGTAAAAGGGGCTCTGTGGTAGCATTGGTGTGTGGATTTGCCACGTGCCAAGGCCCCCTTTTACCACAGTGGGTAAAAGTCTTTTTTTTTTAAGGAAATGGCCATACGATAAGAGAACCACTTGTTGCGTGACCATTTCCCAGGGAACCTTTACCGCAACCTATTTAGGAGGTGGTAGGGGCTCCTGCACTAACCTGGCGATAACTGGGTAGCACATTGGACTGCCTGATTATTGCTGGGTAAGTCCCCGGTGCTAAAAAATAAAAAAAAGAATTTTTAAAGCACCGGTAATGGTGTGCGCTGTGGCCAGTCACTACCATCAGGCTCCTGTGATAGCCCGGCAGTAATGCCAAAGTGACGCATGGCAAAGCGGTGGTACGGGTGCCGCCACTTTGTAAAATGGGCCCTAAGTAACATTATTCACACATTTTAATGTAAGTATAAGTTCACCAAATTCAGAACTTGGAAGAACTTTCAGCACAAGAAATATGGAAACTGATAAATAAAATGAATCAGATCATATATGCCATACAAAAAAAAGCATAAGTAAAGCAACTATTTCTCTTGGAAGTGCATTATCAGACATATCTCATTTGGAATCACATAACATATTGTGCCAGATCTAAGTTTTTCATTTATTGATAAGTAGAGTTGCTCTTCAGGTCTCAACAGTGTATGGACTGGGAAAGAGAAAATGTTATGAATCTGTTCTGACATAATATCAGTATGATCAAGTGATAAGAAAGTAGACATGCTTTTGCAATCATACAACCTCCTTGAAATATGTTCAAAAACACTAAACACAGCATATCTCAATAGGATTAAATGAGGAAAACTAGATCAAAGTAGGCACCTTTTATTTATTATACAAAGCGTAATACTAACTGATATTCAAAGGGAAAGACAAATTGAAACAGTATATTAATTTTTACATTACACATTTAGGAGGTAATTTTAAAAGCTCTAGGCACTATTTGCACATATTAATAATAGACAAACATAAAATGGCAAATAGGATAACAGTGGCAATTTTAGAAAATGCACTACATGTACATATAGAAGTCCAAGAAGGAGGTGTGGTTGGGGAGTCTTCAGAGTTCCACTGTCAAATAGAAATGCATAACATATTTTCTAGGGATAATAATAAATATTCAAAGCAATTTCTATTCAGGACAATTTTATTACTGGGCACCTGCAGTTATGTATGCCTTATGTACACAAGTGCTGAGAAAATTGGCACTTACAAGTGCAATTGCACATGTAGGTGTGCTAATTTGAGTTCATGTTAGCATTTTATAATGGCGTCTTGATGCTCAGATTCTGTTATAAAATGGGTGCTCAGTGCATGGCAGTGGTATACCTAACTGCAGGTGCCAATGGGATTTACATTTGCTATAGAACATGTACAAATGCCAAAGAAATTGTCTTTTGTGATCTGATGCTTAGAGAGAAGCTTGTGGGAGGAGATTTGATTGAGACTGATATTCTGTGATTGTCAGCCTATTTTACCGTATATGCCATCTCCTCCTTTACCCTGTAGTTTTTGCAGTCCTTTCTCCCCCCCCCCCCCCCCCCAAACACTTCTCTTCCTTGTTTCTCTGCATGCTACTGCTCTGTGTTGTCTGACTAGGTCTCCTTCTGCGGTCGTGTCTCTGTGGCTGTACAGTGGAGTCTGAGTGCATTGGTGGTAGGTAATCAGTAGAGCATGAGCATCATTAGAGAGTGGTTTATATGAGCATTAACTTGAAGGAAGTAGAGGTCAAACAGAGGACCAGAAAGGGGAGGCACATTTCCAAGAGGATTAATAGGCCCAGAAACCAGTTCTTGGACTTCTCAGAGGATCTATGCATAAGGATGTTCAGGTTCAACAAGTAGAGTATTTATGATCTTGAGTAAGTGACTTACCCCCTAATTCTATAAACTTGTGTGCACACAATTTATAGAACACGGTCAGTTATGTATTTAACTTGATTGAGTAAAAACTGCTACCACTGGTTGCCAATTAAATTTAGAATCTCTTTTAAAATTCTGGTTTTGACTCACAAAGCATTTTGGGCTTCTTTTACAAAGCAGCACTAGTGATTTACTGTGCAGCAAATGACCGGAAACCCATAGGAATTGAATGGTTTTTCTCTCATTTGCCACGCTGGGATTTGCTACTGCAGCTTAATAAAAGGGACTCAGTTTTTGGGCATCTTCAGAGTTATGTGCCATAAGCAGGTGCCGTGGCCTTGCCAAAATGTTCAAACAACATACATTTTTTTAAGTTCACATTTTTTGAAACTTTCAAATATCACAATGTAATGAATGCATCAACAAGATGAACTATTAAGCTGAAATACCAGATAATGCTAACACAAACAAACAAACAAAAATAAACATTCTGAAGTATTAGCTGGAGAAAATAGACATGTAATAATATACATAAATAAGTATAATAATAATTATATATGTGTTTGTGTATGTGTGTGTGTGTGTATAGAGACCATATAACTTACATAATATAATTTATTAATACAGAAAGTGAACTAAATTCTGTGGGTTTATATATTTACAAACATTTCCTATGCCTAATTAAAACATGAGAGAAACTTCCTTGGAATATTGATAAGATGTCTATCTATCTATCTATCTATCTATCTATCTATCTATCTATCAAAGGCCAAATAAAGGATCAGAAAGGGAAGGGGTGCTTATAAGAGAATTTATAGATTCAGGAACCAGTTCTTGGACTTCTCAGAATAATTCTGAATACGGATGTTCAGGGTCAACAAGTGGAGAACTGCCTTTTTCTTGTTTGCTAACCTAAATAATATTTTATTGTTTGCTAATTTCATTCACAGTGACTTTGATGTGCTATGCATTTTCACTTTAGCCACATAGGTGTTAAAAAGTCCCTTAAATATAAAAGGTCCACCATTCTACATACAGGATATCCTGTCATGTAGTTTTTATTTCAGTTATTGGGCAGTCCTTTTAAGTTTATTCCACTCAGGCAGCTGAAGAAAGAGAAAAAAGTTGAATAAGAATATTTGTGTGACAAAGGGAATGTCAAAGAAGAAACATGGATTTTTAAAGCACTAAACTGCAAAAATGTATATATTTTTAATACATTTGCCTCCCCTGTGAAAGTATGAATGATGGCGCTTCAGGCAATGAGAGCATTTATAAGGAGGTGAAATATCAATCAAACTCTCTTTTGCCCCTTTTCTAGTACCTGCATACATTCTTCCCAAAAGGTTAAACAATTTCAGCACATTTCACGGGTCTTTGTAGATGTTTTTCAATGAATGTCTTCAACATTTAATGTTATTCTAAGCCAAGCTTTCCTTTTCTCTCAAAGTGCTGCACATTACCTATATTTCTATTGCAGTTGGTAAGACCAAATTTTGCTTCTTTGTTTTATTCTTCACATTTAAGCTAAAGTAACAAAGTAACGTGGAGGGGCATAATCGAACGGCGCAGGCCAAATAGATGGCCGCGATCTATTTTGGCACCAGCGTAAGAACTGGCCGGAACCGTATTATCGAAAACGATGGCTGGCCATCGTTTTTGTTCGATAATAAGGTCAGAGCCGGTCAAAAGTAATGACGGCCAAAGTAGCACAAGATGGCCGGCCATCTGTCATTTTGATAATACGGTCAGAGCCCACCAAATCAGGGACGGCCAAAGAGGAATACGGAATATGAGAAACGCGTTACTGTACTTTTCAATGTTCCTTATATTTTCCCCGTACCTGGATGTGCGCAACTATATGCAGTCTACTTGCGGAACATGCAGCTATAGGAAATATATTTTATTGTGTATATATGAAGTTAGCACCGTTGATAATGATCCATATAAGGAAAATTGCCATATAAGGAAAACTCTGAACGTAGATCTCACACGCAGCACGTAAGCCCTGCACGCATGATGATAGAGTCCTCGGCCGGCCATACGTGATGGCCGGCCATGCCTGGAGCCATTATATGTGCCCAGACGTGCACGTACTGACCTATCCATATATGAGATGGGGAACCTTATATGGAGCTGTGCACGTAAGGCCGGCCATCACGCTTGCCCGGCCATATAAGGCGATGCACGCTTTGCAACGGTTATTCACAAAGAAACATGAGTATGAGAAGAGAGTCGAACTTCTCCGTCGGAGAGAATCTCATGCTGGTACACCTGTGCTTGAAGCACAGGCGTATACTGTTCCCCTACCACCACCACCTGCCCCCCAGGATTCGCTGCATCAGAACCTGGGCTGAGATCAGGGAAAGATTAGACAGGTAAGTGTTCCCCCCCTATCATGGCTCCCTTCTGTAGCTATACATATAAGAGCTCCCTCAGCAGTGTAAGCACAAATTGTAGACTGCGTTCAAGGGGAATCAGTGATATGTGTACATGCACAATCATTAATAGAATCTATGTACTAGAAAGGAAAACCATTCCCACATCCCTACAATACAGCACACAAACAATTCTCTGTCATCATGTCCACCTCTATGACATCATCTGTACCAATATAATGCCCCCCCCCCCCCCAAATCAGGGTTCTGAATCTCTTCTACTTGATTTACAAATGAATTTGTGTGCTGAAGGCAAGAAGGGCCATCCCCTGACTCCTGGTGTACAAACTTATGTCTTGCAGAAGATTTGGCATCAGGAGGGACCTAGAGTCCCTCCGGAGGAGGTACCGGCGCATCCGGTTACAAAGACCTGACATGATCAGGGCCATGAGACGGCGCCTCAGGGATCAACGTAAGTATTATAAACAGGGCACCTGTACTCATTTGTAAATGAATGTCATAATGCAAATGTCCCGTATAGTATCAGTTTCCATGTGGCTAATAGGCAACTAGTAAGTCATAACACCTCTGTCCCAGATCAAGGCCAGAGGTTGCAGCTGCCCTCCCGTGAGTGTGGCTGCAACTTCCAACTCACCTCCTCTGAGATAAATGAGATGACATGCCTCACTTCTGTATCCCCCTTGCTGCATCAGGTCCTACTCTTAGTGGATGTTATTGCCTCATATTAAAGTTCTGTGCTTTCCCCCCCCCCCCCCCCCCCCCCAAAAAAAAAAAAAAAAAAAAAAAGCATAAACCCAAAATGGTCAGCGAAGCATAGCCACACATCATTATGCAAACATGCTGCTGAGCAATGAGTGTGGTCTACCTGTGTAGCCTGAGTCAGACCAGCATCCAGGGTTCCCTGTCATCTCATCTCATGCATCTCACACCCCATCCCCTGCCTCAGGCCAGCAGCTCCTGCACTATGTAAGCTATGTTGGATGTGCTGATCTCAAAGACAATCCTGTTACATACACAGGGCACCAGCGGCGGCAGGAGGCGGCCCAGGAGGGCCAGGAGACGGAGGAGGAGGAGGGCCAGGAGATGGAGGAGGAGGCCCAGCAGGAGGAGGGCCAGGAGACGGAGGAGGAGGACGCCTGGGCAGACATGCCTCCCCTTGAGGGGGATGATGAGGGGCACACACCCCCTGCACTCTCCACTCTATCCCCACCCCACCCCCCTTCCCTACCCCCATCCCCATCCCCATCCCCAGCCCCAGCCCCATCCCTTGCCTCAGCACTGCGCCTCCTGCAGCAACTGGTTGATGGGCAAACCCAGTTGCTGCAGGAGGTGTCAGCAATGAGGCAGGAGATGGGGGCAATGCGGCAGGCTAATGAGCAGCACCTTAGGGCAGTGAGAGTGCTCCTGGTGCTGCTCATTAGCCTGCTGTGCACGGCCATTGCGAGAGGATGACGTGGGCACCATTGAGGGACATTTGGGGGGGAGGGGGGGAAATATTGTACGTTTTGATTTGTTTGTTATATTTTAATACACATTCCATATTTTTGATATAACAGGGTGTGTGTCTTTCTTTGTGCACTACATATTATCAAATTGTTGGGTTGATGTGAGAGGAGGCAGCAATATGGATTGCATGACAGGTGAACTGTGACAGATAAACTTTGGTACATAGGTGTGATGTGTGTCCATACAGAAGGCCAACTGTTCCAACCAAACTGCATGGCTGTATGGTAAGGGGGGAGGCTGGGTGGGCGTTTCTGTTGAGGAACAGAAATGCCCATCCAGGCTCTCCCCCCCTTACCATACAGCCCCACAGCACAGAGTTGGGTAAATACTAGGTATGTTGTCTAGCACTAGTGATCTGCCAAGTAGAAACTAGCAGATACCCATAGGTAGCACATAGACGATGTTTGCTCTGTGATCGCCAGTCACCCTTACCCACAACCAATCGTCACTGGTGAGGGCAAGGAAGGAGCTACAAACAGCTGGGTCATCTTTTCACATTGAACAATGGTATATAGTGCTGAGGAGAAAAGGGAAAACAATGGTAAAAGCATTAGATGGGTGTTTAATTCATCACAATTGCAATAAAATACAACAGGTACAGAAGGGCACATAAATATATATTTTTGATTACAGCTTTTTCAGTAGTAGCTCAAGGTGAGTTATATTCAGGTACTCTGGATGTTTCTTGGTGCCAGGAAGGCTTTAAGTTTGTATCTGAGGCAATGGAGAGTTAAGTGACTTACCCAAGGTCACTAGAAGCAAAAGTGGGATTTGAACCCACAACTGCTGGATTATGAGAGCAGTGCTCTAACCACTAGGGCCCTCCAGCCAACAGGCTGTAGCCACCTGCAGGTAATTTGGATTAGGAACTGTAACAAGAAACCCTTTCTCTCACTATGACTTAAGGGCTCAGTAGGCACCTACCTGTGGCCACCTTGAAAATAGTTTGCAGGCTAGAATGTAGAAATGTTGTTGTTCCATACTTATGAAGGATTGTAGGACTGTGTTGAATAATGTGGAAAAGACATTCAGGGCATATGTATTGCTGTGGGGTGGAGAAGTGGCCTAGTGGTTAGTGTGGTGGACTTTGGTCCTGGGGAACAGCATTCAATTCCCACTGCAGGCACAGGCAGCTCCTTGTGACTCTGGGCAAGTCACTTAACCCTCCATTGTCCCAGGTGCAATTAAGTACCTGTATATAATATGTAAGCAGCATTGAACCTGCTATGAGTGGGAAAGCCCAGGGTACATGTATCAAAAATAAATTTATATCCCACATTTTCCCACTTACATGAGCTAAATAAGAATACCGTATTACTGACATAATAAAACAATGCAAGCAGTGGAATAGTAAAGAACATATACTGATTTGTTATATATTGAAATGGATTGCCGGCGATCTATTATGGCAGTGGTGCAACAGCTGGCCGGAATCGTATTCTCAAAAAAGATGGTGGGCCATCTTTTTTTTTCAATAATACGGTTGGCACCGGCCAAATACCTTGGATTTAGCCGGTTTTAGAGATGGCTGCTTTTGGTTTTCAGTGATAATGGAAACTAAAATCGGCCACCTGAACCCCGGCTACATCCAAGGCATTTGGCCATGGGAGGAGTCAGCATTTGTAGTGCACTGGTCCCCCTGACATGCCTGGACAGCAACCGGGCACTCTAGCCAAATTGCTTCCAGGTGCATAGCTCCCTTCCCTTGGGTGCTGAGCCCCCCAAATCCCCCCAAACCCCACTCCCCACACCTGTACACCATAGCCCTTAGGGATGAAGGGGGGCACCTACATGTGGGTACAGTTCGTTTTGGAGGGCTCACATTTACCACCACAAGTGTAACATGTAGGGGGGGGGGGATGGACCTGGGTCTACCTGTGTGAAGTGCACTGCCCCCACTAAAAACTGCTCCAAGGACCTGCATACTGCTGTCATGGAGCTGGGTATGACATTTGAGGCTGGCATAGAGGGTGGCAAAAAATGTTATACAGTTGGTTTTTTGTGGGTGGGAGGGGGTTGGTGACCACTGGGGGAGTACGGGGAGGTGATCCCCGATTCCCTCTGGTGGTCATCTGGTCAATTGGGGCACCTTTTTGAGTCGTGGTTGTGAAAATAGAAGGACCACGCAAACCCGGCGAAATGCTTTTTAAAGCCGCTTTTGTTTTTTCCATTATACGCTAAAGCCGACCATCTGATAACTACGCCCACGTCCTGCCTTCACTATGCCGCTGACACGCCCCCTTGACTGTTCGCCGGCTCTGCGATGGGAAGGCAGCGATGGTGTCAAAATAGCTGCTTTTGATTAAACGGAATTTGCCGCTTTTGCGAGATGGCCAGCCATCTCCCGATTTATGTGGGAAGATGGCCGGCGATCACTTTCAAAAATAAGCTGGATAGTAACATAGTAAATGATGGCAGAAAAAGACCTGCACGGTCCATCTAGTCTGCCCAACAAGATAAACTCATATGTGCTACTTCTTGTGTATACCTTACCTTGATTTGTATCTGCCATTTTCAGGACACAGACCGTAGAAGTCTTGCCCAGAACTAGCCCCACCACCCAAACACCAGCCCCGCCTCCCAATCTCAGCTAAGCTTCTGAGGATCCATTCCTTCTGCACAGGATTCCTTTATGTTTATCCCACGCATGCTTGAATTCCGCTACCGTTTTCATCTCCACCACCTCCCGCGGGAGGGCATTCCAAGTATTTACCACTCTCTCTGTGAAAAAATACTTCCTGATATTTTTCTTGGGTCTGCCCCCCTTCACTCTCATATCATGTCCTCTCGTTCTACCACCCTCCCATCTCCGGAAAAGGTTCGTTTGCGGATTGATACCTTTCAAATATTTGAACGTCTATATCATATCACCCCTGTTTTTTCTTTCCTGCAGGATATACATGTTCAGGTCCGCAAGTCTCTCCTCATACGTCTTGTAACGCAAATCCCATACCATTCTCATAGCTTTTCTTTGCACCGCTTCCATTTTTTTTTACATCCTTAGCAAGGTACGGCCTCCAGAACTGAACACAATACTCCAGGTGGGGCCTCACCAACGACTTATACAGGGGCATCAACACCTCTTTTCTTCTGCTGGTCACACCTCTCTCTATACAGCCTAGCAACCTTCTGGCTATGGCCACCGCCTTGTCACACTGTTTTGTTGCCTTCAGATCCTCAGATACTATCACCCCAAGATCCCTCTCCCCGTCCGTAACTATCAGACTTCTCCCGTGGATTTCTACTCCCTAAGTGCATCACTTTGCATTTCTTCGCATTGAATTTTAATTGCCAAACCTTAGACCATTTTTCTAGTTTCCGCAGATCCTTTTTCAAAGCAATTGTATAAAAAAAGTATAATTGTATAAAAAGTGAAGTTGACTTCTCCAATTTATAGTTAATTGGACCAACAATTTACTGCTGCTCCTTTTCAATTCCACATCAGGTAGAAATGAAAAGATGACCAAGGTAAAGAATCATAGAAGTAGCGCGTACTGACTAAAAATTAGCATTCGCTGTGTTGATGCCCATAATAGTCATATGTCAAAACTGTGGTGGAACACAGGTCGCGGATTACAGCACGAAATCTAGGAGCCCCCTTTGTACAACATTGGGTCAGTAAAGAACATACAATTGAGTTTCTGCGCTGTCTTGTGATCGATCATGTCACCCCCCCACCAGAGAGGAGGAGACCGTAATAGAAGACTATTGCAGCAGGAAACTTTTTGGATATACCATCTGGTGACGGTAGAACCCAATGGGCTTAATACGTATATCCATTGGGGTTGTTACATGTAATAGTCGTCAGCTGGATGGCAGAAGTAATTCGCCAGGGCTGGTATTTCCGGTATGATGTAAAAGGAACGCCGGCGCCATGTTTAAACCTTCCAGCTTAATTCTGAGTAGTAGGAGAGAGACAGACTGTAAGCCACGAGTTAAGACACATTAGCGGGTGTGCCTTTTAAAATGGAGTTTAGACTAATATTTTTTTCATTTTGCATCCGCAGGATTTTCCCTTGACAAAGCACTGAAGCGAAACAGGCACCTGTCGGGACATTGATTACTCCTGGGATCGCACAAGTTTACATGCACAGATAAGTGTTTTACAGAAGTCATCTCCACTATAATTAATGTCACAGTATTGGTCACTTGAAAGAAATTCAGCTAACCACAAAATAAGCAACAAAAAATAATTTAAAAATTATTTCAGTAGTCACGGATGGTATGGGGGTTGTCTATGATTATAATTGTCACAGCGATCAGGCATACCAGATAAATGGTAAAAGCAGTAGTGTGCTGGAGCAGGCTCTCACAGCCTCGCAAGAGCCAGTTATTAATTTTTTGAGAATTTTGGGAGCCGGTTGTTAAAGTAGGGCCCTCCATGGCTTCTTTAACAACTGGCTCCCAAAATGTGGGCTTGGGCCCCCTGCTGAATTCTCTTTTACTTTGCTGGTGGGGATGCTGAGCCCTGCCAGCCAAGTAAATAGACTGCTGCTGCTCCCCGCTCCTTGTTTCCAGCTCTGAGCAGCAGGCTGGGACTTCTCGAGCATGTGCCTCCCCAAGCCTCTTATACCGGGCGCCTATGCTCCTGCACCAGATCATGCATTCCACTAAAGACTAGGTCTAGAAATTTTCCTCCTCTTGTTGTTTCCTGAACCAGCTGCTCAATAAAGCAGTCATTGATTTCAAGCAATTTTAACTCCTTAGCATGCACCCATTATTATTTTGTTGCCCAGTGTTAGCCTCCCTAATTTCTGATAACATTTCTATATCAGTCTGTTCATCCTGGCCATGTGGATGGTAGCCCTGGGATTTGTAGCATGGAATGTTGCTACTATTTGGGTTTCTGCCAGTTACTTGTGATCTGGCTTGGTCACTGTTGGAAACAGGATACTTGCTTAGGAGTAACTGTCACCTGATTAGGGACTATATTCCTGCATACAAGCTGGGCATTCTGGAAACTTGGATCTCTGATGCAGACCTCTCCCCTGGCTTTTCTTTCTCTTTGCCTATAAGCTCCAAAGGAGGGGTGGTGGTCTTATGGTACTCTACTACTCTGCCCTTCCGTTGCTCATTACCCAACTTGTCTTTCTTCCCTTAAACTATTGTCTTTCTGCCTGGCCTTCCTGGTGCCCTTCTACTTCATCCTTACTTATCTCCCCCCCCTCCCCCCAACCTCACCTATTATCTTCTGTATTTAAACTCTCCATATCCTATTAACATGGAACATGACCATTTCTTCCTGCTTAGAGACCTAAGTTTCCATATCAATGATTCTCAAGCTTTTTCAAAACAGACTTCCTTCATCTCATTTAGGACCTTGATCTCTTTCAATATATTGCCTCCATTCAAGTGTATCCCCTGGTCCCTCACCCCTGTACTGACCACTCTTCGCTTATCCTCTTTGTTTCTCATGTACCTTGTCTCAAACCTCAAGTTGCCCACTCATTTCCTTTCCATGTTTTACATCACCTCACCTTTCAAAATGCCTCTGAAAAACTACCACTGTTCCTTCACACCTTTGAAACTCTGCCACTGGAGACCCGGATTTCTACATGGAATTCTGAAATTACCTCTTTCTACAACAACCTGGCTCCCTTTGTACAGAAGTCATCCAAGGTTCTTAGATTGAAACAAGATCCATGGAGCAGGGTGAATAGTGGAGTGCCTCAGGGATTTGTACCAAGACTGGTGCTATTTAATTTACTTATAAATGATCTGGGAACAGAACAATGAGTAAAGTGAATACATTTGCAGATGACACAAAGCTATTCAAAGTTGTCAAAACGTGGATTATGAAATATTGCAGGAAGACCTTAAGAAACTGGAAGACTGGGCATCCAAATAGCAGATGAAATTTAATGTGGAAAAATGCACTTATAATCTGAATCATAGTTACCTGATGCTAGGGTCCACCTGAGGAGTCAGCACTCAAAAAAAAGTTCTAGGTGTCACTGTAGACAATATGCTGAAATCTTTTGCCCAGTATGCGGCAGCAGCCAAAAAAAGCAAACGGATGCTAGGAATTATTAGGAAAGGGATGCAAAATAAGACCAAGAATATTATAATACCTCTGTATAGCTCTGTAGTGAGACCTCACTTTGAGAACTGTGTTCAATTCTGGTCGCTGTATCTCAAAAAAGATATAGCGGAATTAGAAAAGGTTCAAAGAAGAGTGACCAAAATGATAAAAGGGATAAAACTCCTCCCATATGAGGAATGGCTCAAGTGGTTAGGGCTCTTCCTCTTGGAAAATAGATGGCTGAAGAGGGCTGTGCTTGAGGTCTATAAAATCCTGAATGGGTAGAAGTGAATCAAATTTTCACTCATTCAAAAAGTAGAAATACCAGGGGACACTCAAGATTACATGGAAATACTTTTAAAAACAAAAAGGAGGAAATATTTTATCCCTCAAAGAATAGTTAAGCTCTGGAACTCGCTGCTGGAGGATGTGGTAACAGTCGTTAGCATATCTGGGTTTTAAAAAGGTTTGGACAAGTTCCTGGAGGAAAAGTCTATAGTCTATTATTGAGCTGGATATGGGGGAAGCCACTGGTTGCCCTGGGAATGGTGGCATGGAATGTTGCTACTAATTGGGTTTCTGCCAGGTACTTGTGATCTGGATTGGCTACCGTTAGAAGCAGGATACTGGGCAGGATGGACCATTGGTCTGGCCCAATATGGCTATTTTTATGTTCTTATGACCCTATGTCCTGCTAGACCACCGGGGACAATCATGGTAGACTGAAGATGGCCTATGGGGGTGGGGGTGGGGACTCAGGCCTCCCTTGAATATTCTTGGGATGGAGCTTCATGTGGGTACACCTCTACCATTACCTGGAGGTTAACTGGGTAATGGCTACTATTCAGAACAGTGCACAGTTCCTTCCACCATTAAAAGCTGTCCTAATTTTAGTGGCTTACTTAAACAGTTAGTGATCTGAATATGGTCGCTAACCAGTTAAGTCCCAGCTCCTCCCAGGCTCTGTCCAAGCTCTACCCATGGATGGCCCCAGCACTAACTGGACAGTGCAGGGGTGGTCTATGATGATATTCAGCTGAACTCTGGTTAAGTGCTGTTGATTGTCAGCGCCTAGGCAGACATCGGTGATTCAACTGAGCAGGAGACTCTTCTGTCCAGTTAAATCGCTTTGAATATCGGGTGGAGAGTATTTCTTATGATAAAATAATTGCAAGATTTTCAATTAAAATTGAACATTTTTGCAATAAGTGAACTTAAATAACTAAAATGTGAAAATTATTTGTTATACTTTATGCTGAATCTCATTAAATTAAGAGGGAATAGATTTTGATCTTTCAAAGTCATCTACTATAAATGGTAGAAACCATACCCAGAAGAAAACATAAGAGTTTCTTCTATTGAAAATATAAAATTATTATCTACTTGATAAATTAGAAGATTAATTAGTCTGGTTTGTTCATCAGATATTACATGCTGAATACAAGTTCATATGACCTTGAATGTGCCTTGTAAATCCTGAAGCATTAAATTCTGTAATGGCCAGCTGAGTAAAGAAGAAATAAGTAGCCTGTGAAATTGTTTTATTTTTAAAAAGGATATATCTTATGTAAGAACATTTCTGTTCTAGCCATATGAATACAAAGAACTAGGAGCCCATTTCTTTGAACAAGTTTGAACAAGAACCTGGAAAAGCTGCAACAGAAATGTAAAATGAAACTCCATAGAGAGCTGGGAAGAAATTTCCAGAAAATATATGAAGAAATGAAAGGGTTTTCATAGTAGACACACAATCTCATATAACCCTTTCATCTAAGAAAATAAACTTGAGACCTTGTGAAGAAATACAGCTTTTATATTCAACAAACTTTTCACTAAATCCACCACTTCCTGAAAAAGTGAAAATACATCAAAAATACAAATCCCATTGTAACTATTGAACATTATCACGTTTCATACTCTCAAAGCCTGTTTCAACTAAACCAATGGCACATGGAAACATGCTGTAGTGGTATTCCTAATTAAAGACTCCTCTACTCAGATACAAAAATTGACTAAATATTGATCCATTGAAGTGAACTATAAAATTTTTTCAGGAAAGGAAACTTTCACTGTATCGCGCTGCTCCAACAGTTTCCACTGGCTTGAGAAATATATCCAGCACTAAGGCTGGCTTTTCTTGTTATCATTCAGTTTAATACATCACAGGTCTCTCTAATAACCATGAATATATAATCAAGCATTAAGAGTGTCCAATGTGCATGAGTGTCACATCCTCTTGTGAACTGTAAAGTCTTTTTTTCAAACAACATTTTCAAAAGTTCTTGTCACTTATGCACATTGAACACTTAAAATGCTCAATTATATATTCATGGCTATTAGAGAGACCTGTGATGTAGAGCCTGATCAAAATCAGGATCTTTGATTTTTGCTAAAACTGAATCTGTGATCAAAACTGGCCACTTGGTTTTGGTAGAAACCGAAGCTGAAAATGAAACTGCCCCCCTCCCCCCCAGACCCAGATCCAGACCTAGACCTGGACTCGGTTGCAGCTGTCCCCTCTTGAGCCAGCAGGTGGCAGTTCTCCCCCCTCCCCCACCGGAGCCCTACTATGATAGCCTCCACTCCCAAGCCCACCCCCAGGCAGCAGCCACATCCTAGGCATACCTTTTCATTGGTGGGTAGTGGGCACAGGAGTGTTCTCTGCGCACGTCCAGCTCAGAAAATGGCTTCTGAGACTTCCAGCAGCAGTCTTGCGAGACTGCTGCAGGAGATTCTGTCAGCTATCTTGTGAATAGAATTGGCACAGGCAATTTATATTTCATTTTCATTGAACAATAATGAGTCCATTTTTGTATCTGAGTAGGTGAGTCATTTATTGAGCTTGTTCATAGTTTTCTCCTCTCTGAAATCTCTTGTGTATTTTGGAGTTTATCTAAGTAATGGTATTCTTGGCAGGGCAAAGAAATCTAAATGAACTTCGTTTATTAGAAAGAAAGAATATCAGCCGGTCAAAAATAATTAAAATATTAACTACTTCAAGCAATTGCCAGTAATGCATGCCTAAAAAGTACTATATAGGACTCATGGTCTAGTGTATTGCTTCATTATAGACTAAGGGGCCCATTTAATAAGCATATGCATGCCCATGCATGCCAGTTTGGAACTACCGTCTGGCTACCACGTGGTCTGGGCAGTAATTTCATTTTGTATGCGTGTCCAGTAAGCACACTGGAAAATTTCTGGCACGTGGCACTAACCAGGCGGTAATCGGCATTGTACGTGCGCTGACGATTACCGCCCAGTTAATGAGTGAGAATTACCGCTAAGTCAATGGGTGGCAGTAAGGCTTCAGGCCCAAAATGGAAAAATGGATGTGCATCAATTTTCATTTTGCCACACATCCATTTTCGGCCAAAAAAAAGGCTTTTTTTACAGATGCGCTGAAAAATGAACCTGTGCGCGTCCAATACACATGTCTACACCAGCACAGGCCACTTTTCGGCACATCTTATTAAAAGGACCCCTAAAAGTTTATAAATGGATTGCCAAAGAGAATAATACCAAGACCAGGTGAAAAGTCCTGCCCACGTGGGACTTGCAACACACTTTTATGTACAAAATGAGAGTAATTTTAAAAATACATTGCTTGGATTAAGAAAGCAAGTAGGTGATCTTTAGATGTTTGAATTTTGTAATGATACATAAGTGTCTATGGCACTTTTTATCAAAACATATGGAAATCCTAAAATGCTGAAATGGATGTCACTACAGGGAGGAAATGAACCACGTGGCGTGGAGTTGAAACCGGGGAGTTTAAAGGAAAGGGCCAGGCAGAGGTAAGAGAGGCCCAGGGGCAGGAAGAGGAGAATACCTGTGTATCTTCTGACTGAATACATCAGAACATTGTGAGCGGGCTGAGGTAAGCCCTTGTTTTAATTTTGCAAGCTTGCTGGCAGTCTGGCAGGAGCCAGAGCTGATTCGAAGAGTAGAACTGAAAGCCTCTGTTGGGTTGTGGCAACCCCACAGCCGCAGACTGTGTTTGAAAGTACTGCCAGAGGCGGCTTACTGCTGTTTGCTGAAACATTCTAGGTCTTGGCTCTGTAAAGAAACAGGCCAAAGGTACAGGAAAATAAATACTAGGAACTGTGTTCTTGAACTGCAGAAGTTTACCCTCGCTATGACTCGGGCACTGTGAAGAAACAGCCAGGGAACTCCTGTTCTTGTAAATAAATATTTATTTTTGCATTCTACCTTTTGTCCGGCTGTATTATTTCCTCAGGCCATGCCCGAACTCCACTCGGGGTCTCACAAGGTATGTACAGCTTCTCCTGTCCATGCTTATCTTGCAGAAAGATGTTATCACCATAGGCAATACTCCCCTTCTTTACCTCGATTTACTTTTGCAGGCTCAGACCCCCTCGATCTGACCCTCCTCCAGTGGTGACCTCACCTTTGGTCCACCCTGGTTCTGGTCCCATGCTCCCGAGCTGGGCCCTCTTCTACCCACCCATAACACACTATCTGTTGTTTGCCACTTACTGGCTCTACAACCTGCCTTTCACAGCCAGTGGATCTCTTCAATTTTAGGACTCTCCTCTCTCTCCTCATGGTCAATAGCAGGGGATGTACAGACAACTCCAGACCTGCAGGCAACCAAACAAGTAGGCAACCAAAGACCCCCCTAAAGGGCATAACTTACCTTTATCTACTCCTGAACTCCTCCCCCATCATTCTTTAGTACCAGGACACTATTTCCCTGCATTCTATTTCAAAACAACTCCCCTTGGGCTGGGCCTTCTCACACCCAAAGACATCCTACTCTCCAGTCTACTGGCAGAGACCTCCTTCCACCCATGGGGTATTACACACTTGTAAGTCAATAAGAGGAGTTTGAACTGTATGCAAAAATGGATAGGGAGTCAATGAAGTGTCTTGAGGAGAGAGCAAATATGAACGTAGTGACACTAGTGGAAAATAAGTCCTGTAGCAGAATTTTGAACAAAGAGAGATGGCTTAGTGAGAGACCTGTGAGAAGCAGGTTGCAGTAGTCTAAACATGAGGTGATAAGAGTTTTGAAACACTTTTTAATCTCATTGAACCTAGAGCACAGTGGGGTCAATTTATCTAATAATCCTTGCTCTGTAGAGGATTATAATAGAAAAATGTTTGGGTTTTACCAAACAGCAGCCATCATAAAAAAGACATAATCAGGAATAGCTGTTAAATATATGAAATAAAAAAGAAAATCAATGTTTGGCATGAGCAGGATAAAAACTAATGTAGACTCTTCATTAATGCACTTCTCTGATCTCGCAGACATGCCATCATGCATTTATTAATTTAAAGATGTGTTTTTTTTTTCTTTTTTTCATTTCAGACTCCACAACTTGAATATAGGTACTTTGGCTCCAAGTTGCTGAAACTTAGGGACCCTTTTATCAAGCAGTGATAGAGCTACCGAGCGAGTATTGCGTGGCAAATCATCACTACCACTGGGTGCACCCAGGCACCCGGCGGTAGTTCTGAGTTTCCCCACATACTGTTTCCCACACTAGCAAATAATTTTTATATTCTAGCGCAGGGGCGGGGAGTACGCATTCTCAGCAGTAATCGGGCAGTGTGGGCACTTTGCTGTGCACTGCACGATTACCACCGGGTTAGCGTATGAGACTTTTCTGTCTCTTAAATAGATGGCAGTAAAGGCTCAGGATGTAAATGGCCGTGTACTAATTTTGATATTAGTGCATGTCCATTAATGACTCAAAAAATAAAATTTTCCCGTCGTGGTAAAAAGTGACCTTGCGGGCGGCAAACCCATGCACCACCATTACAGCAGGCCACTTTTTACTGCTGCTTGGTAAAAGGACCACTTAGAGCAAAGCTTTGCCACTCCATGCAGTTCTCATTATAGTCAAAAGAAACACATTTTTCAATGCTATTCTTCCTTGCAAAGGATAAAAAATGAAGCCTATCTAGAACAATATTACATTAAATTTCTTGTATACCACATATACCTTTTACAGCTCAGAGAGGTTTACAATAAGATAAACCAGGCATCCCTGGGGACTTACAAATTATACAACATACATAGCAGTTGACAAGAAGATAATACATATTTCAGAAATAAATACATTTTGAGTGATTTTTTTCAAATGTTTTATAATCCAATAACACTCATACTTTCTGAAAGTGCATTCTATAATTTTGCTGCTTGATAACCAACCACTTTGACCAGATGGATCTATATCTAATCCCTTTTGGGTCTGGAAAATTAACTTTTGCTGTTTGGTCATCCTCTGGTTATACAATATCAGAAATATAATCTATTATGCTCTCTCATATATCATATTGTATATAAAAAATACAAATCTAGTGGGGAAAATATTTTGAAAACCAACAAAAAAAATTCCAAAACGATAACTTCAAAGTATATCAATTAATTTAACATCATGTATGAAAGGAATATCCTCTTTAACAGCACTCACCTTATGGGTTTCCAGTGCAGCTCTGCTACATAATTGTGTATATCAAACTGTAATCACAAGAATATCCATGCTAAAGCTACCTCAATGTAATTAAAACTAGCAGGCAATTAAAATATGATCTACCAAAACCTTCCTAAACTGTAAAATTAAACATGGATAATCCCTTTTTCCTTTGGATGGTCTTGTTGATGTGGATGGTCTTGTTGAAACAGAGGTTCGTGTCAAAGATGACTCCTAGAATAATACACAATTTTTTGACAAATGTTAAAGTATGACCCTGAAGAGATGGAGGGGCGGTATGGTAGAATGGGGATTGGGGAAGTGCATAGCTTCAGTTTTAGTGATGTTAAGAGCAAGCCGATGATCTTGCAGTCATATAGTAACCTGAATTTAGAATGGAGGAATCCTTAGTATCAGCAAAATAGGAGTACATGATTTGTATATCATTGGATTAACAATATAGGCTGCACCATTGAGAGTAGAATCAAGGGCGAGATAGGTTGAAAAGCAGTGGGGCAAGGATGTATCCTTAAGAGGCTTCTAGAGTGTAAGGATGTATACTAAAAGAAAGTGAACCAGATATCACTTTATAGGAATGCTGATGTAGGTGAGAGGTGAACCAAGATAGAATCAAGCCAGAAATACCTAATGAACATAGACAATGCAACACTAAATTATGATCTACTGTCAAATGCAGAAGGTAGGTCATGATATCAACTGATGATTTCTGATCTTGAAAGGTCAGAAGTTCATTATAGGGTGCTGTGAGTACTCAAATATATATGCATGAAAAACTTATATGACAAATTAAGTAAATATATTTACATTTAAAATAGCACATATCAAATAAATCACAATGAATATGTGTGGAAAACTTGTGTACAAAAATGATGAAAGGTCAGAATCATGACTATTCATCAGCAGCAGGCAATTACAGAGACCATATCATAGTTGGGTTGAGGAATATGAGAATGGACTGAGAAGATAAACCTGCTTATAATTGAAAGAGAAAAACGCCTATATTTTGACCCAAATTGGGAGATGGGCGTTTTTCTGGCAAAGGCACCCAAATCGGTATAATCGAAAGCCGATTTTGGGCGTTTCCAACTGCACTCCGTCGTGGAAACGAATAAAGTTGACAGGGGCATGTCGGAGGCATGTCGGAGGCGGGACTGGGGCGTGGTTAGCAGCCGAGGAGAGATGGGCGTCTTTAGCTGATAATCGAAAAAAAAAGGCGTTTTTATCGCAATTTTGGGTCACTTTTTTTGGACCCTTTTTTTTCACGATCAAGTCCCAAAAAAGTGCCCCAACTGACCAGATGACCACTGGAGGGAATCGAGGATGACCTCCCCAGACTCCCCCAGTGGTCACTAACCCCCTCCCACCAAAAAAAATCCACTTTAAAAACTTTTTTCCCAGCCTGTATGCCAGCCTCAAATTCCATACTGTTATGATTGGGGTCTGAACCCCTCTCAAACTTACCTCTTTCCTGGGGGTCAGCTTCTTAGCTGGCTTCTGTTTCTTTTCTCTGTCCTTTCTGAGCTGGCTCTGTCTCTCTGTGCTGGCAGCTTCCAGCAGCATGGGGTTAATTGTTTTACTTTACTACAGCTGTGTGTTGCCTGAGTTGCTATACCTCTCTTTGGGTGTACTGGCTTCAAGTGTTTCACAGTTTTGCATTGGTGTGGGTTGGGCCTCTCTGGGTCAGTGTGCTTTTGCCTAGGTCTAGGGAGTGTGACATCATCAGGGAGGGCCTTGATAAGGAAGTGGTGTTGTTTCCTTCAGGGCCTTTGCAACGGTGGTGTTTGCTTTAGGTAGGGTGGTGCAGTGTGCACTTCTGACGTTGTGTCTAGTTTCCCTGCTTGCTTTTGCTAAGGTCCAGGTTAATGTTAGTGCAGTGTGCACTGGTGACTGTGTGTTTAGCTTTCCTGCTTTTCCCTCTTGGTTTTGGAAGCATTGCTATGTGTAGGGCTTTGGAAGCTCTGTTGCTGATAGAGGTACTTCAAGGTTTGGTGTTGTTAGGAACACTGCAGAGTTTGCTGGTAGAAGTACTTCTGGTGTTTGTGCTATTAGGAGCATTACAGTCTTTGCTGTTGGTGTTTGGTGATTTAGAATCACTTTTGGCGTATGTGTTAGCTTCCCTTCTTTTTCCTTGTGGCTCCCCTGTCTTCCCTTTTGGTGTTAGGAGCTCTTCTGGTTGCTTGCCAGAGTAGTGCTTGGGAAGCACCGTGTTAGTTGTATCTAGCTTGCTAGAGCAGTGCTTAGGTAGCTGGTTAGTTCTGTGTTCAGCTTATTAGTGTAAAGCTCTGCTTGTAGCTTGGTGCTTAGTAGCACCTGTGTTAGCTTTGTGTTTAGTTCCCTGCTCTGTTAGTTTAGGGCTTAGGAAGTCCCTTTCTTGAGCAGGGATTAGGAGCTCCTGTTTTAGTATAGGGCTTAGGAAGTCCTTTTGTCAGTTTACTGTTAGGAACACTCCTGCTAGTTTAGGGTTAGGAGCACTTCTGTTTCCAGTCCTGGTCCCTATGTCACCCGGTATCCAGTAAGTCCTGTCGGCTACTCGAACCCAGAAGCTCAACTCCTGGGGGGCTTAGTAGCTAAGCACAGGTGAAGCTGTGCAGACCAGTCCAGTGTGCTCCAGTCCAGTGTGTTCCGGTCCGGTGTGTGTTCCAGTCTGGTGTGCTCCAGTCCAGTGTGTTCCGGTCCGGTGTGTGTTCCAGTCCTGTGTCCTCCAGTCCGGGGGATTCTAGTCCATGTGTTCCGGTTCGCTGGGCAGTGCCTACAGTCCCTGCCGGTGTGCTTACCCAGTGTTGGTTGGTGGGTTTTGCCTGCTGCTGTCGCTCCTCGGCAGCAGCCCAAGGGCTCACGTTTGCTCCAGAGCCCGGCCCCGCGGGCTCTGAACCTGAGAACCTGACACATACCCACCTCCAAGACAGCAAAATATGTTCGATCCTGTCACAGCCTTTCCCTGGGTCAGATGTGGCTCTCGGGTGCACTACATGGTCACATCAGCATTGCATTGTGGTGGGTGTAGGGTATTGGGCTCTGTGATTTCATTAGCTTGTGTTACAGTCTCACGATGTTGGTAGTTGGTAGGCTCTTCTCCCATGATGCTTTTCCCCCTGCCTACTGGGTCAGAGTGTGCCCTGTTGTGTTTCCGGTAGTCCATGAGGTAGTGACCATTTTTGTAAGCCAGTTTTAGATCCCTTCCATGTGTTAGCCACGTTAGAGAACTTCGTTCTTACCTTGAATGTGGCTGAAAGAGGGCATTGTACAGCATTCTGCCAGCTCTGACCTTCTAATCTCAGTACCAGGGAGATTCGTTGCCAGTGGTGGGGCAGAACCTCTGATCTGCAGTTAACTGTGAGTAAACACGGTTATTCCAATAAAGGACGTTTTCGGAGAGATTAGTCTTCAGGTGTCAACTGGTGTGCCAATGTTATACAGCAGTAACAACTTCTAGAGGCCTGTGTGTATGCAGGTCCTTGGAGCACTTTTAGTGGGTACCGCAGTGCACTTCAGGCAGGCAGACCCAGGCCCATCCCCTCCCACCTGTAACACTTGTGCTGGTAAATGGGAGGCCTCCAAAACCCACTGTACCCACATGTAGGTGCCCCCTTCACCTCTAAGATCTATGGTAGTGTTGTACATTTGTGGGTAGTGGGTTTTGGGGGAGGGGGTTGTGAGCTCAGCACCCGTGGTAAGGGAGCTATGCATGTGGGAACTTTTTCTGAAGTCCACCGCACTGATCTCTGGGGTGCCCAGTTGGTGTCCTGGCATATCAGGGGGGGCAGTGTACTATGAATCCTGGCCCCTCCCACGACCAAATGGCTCGGATTAGAACGTTTTTGAGCTGGGCGTTTTTAGTTTCCATTACCGCTAAAAAAAACAAACGCCCAGCTCAAAAACGTCCATTTTTTCGAAAATACGGTTCAGCCCACCCCTTCACGGACCCGTTCTCGGAGATAAACGCCCATGGAGATAGGCGTTTCCATTTGATTATGCCCCTCCACGTGAAGTAGTGTTTTGGAGACCTGTGCAGATAAAACAGGAAATGAATCAGTGGTGCAAAGCTTCAATATGTGTTTAGTGAGGCTCATTTTAAGGTGCAAAAGAAAGGAGCCAATGTGGGCTGGTACTTCCAGTTTTGTGCACATAGAAGCCACGATTACTGGCATGCTTCCTTCCTCCATTTACTGCAAGTTTTCCAAATGTATTATTTTAATGCATTTAGCTTGAATACATGATGAAGTGTCTGAAGTGGTAAGGTGCCATATGATGAAGTGGCAGATCAAGTTGATGAAAACCCTGTTCTCCTGCATCTGACTCTTGGAAAAATTTATATATAACAAATTATAGCAAGGCTCATATTTAGGGGCAAAAATAACAGACATGGATATGTGCACGCTTCATCCCCCCATTTACTGCAATTTTTTAATGCATATTATTTGTATACATTTAGCTTGATTATGAGATGAAATGTTCACAGTGATGAAGTGTCACTTGATGAACTGACTTGGTGATGTAGTGATGATACATAAGATGAAATGTCTCAGTAAAGAAGTGATAAATGTCTCAGTGATGAACTGTCAGTGATGAAGTGTCAAGTGATGAAATGTTTGTACACTGAGACCAAACACACACAGAGACTTTAATGTCCCTTATGACTGCTAAGCACACATAGATTAAATTTAATCAAACATCTTTTTCCTTTCTCCATGTTTTAAGGCACAGAAGTTTCAGCAAGACAATGCTTACATGTATAGATTCTCCACCAGCAGAGATGTCTCATGTCTCAGCTGTCTATCTACCCTAAAGAAATGTTGGCACCATATGGAAGCCATATATAATTACACAGCAACATCTTCCACTTCTCCATAGGAGAGTGGGGCTTGGGGAAAAGGTATTTTTTTTTTTTTTGTTACATTTGTACCCCACACTTTCCCACTCATGGCAGGCTCAATGCAGTAGGCAATGGAGGATTAAGTGACTTGCCAGGAGTCACAAGGAGCTATCTGTGCCAGGAATCAAACTCAGTTCCTCAGGACCAAAGTCCACCACCCTAACCACTAGGCCACTCCTCCACTCTAGGTATTCATTCTTTACATTACCCACTGCTCATTATTTATTTTATATTGTTGATTGACTGACTGGAATTTATTAACCAGCTTTATGAAAAGATTCACCCAAGGTGGCATACAGCAGTTATAGTTTGACATAAAACTTACACTTTTGGTGATAGCATAACAGTAGTAAAATGACCAAATACAAAAATAAATATAATCAATAAGATAAACTTAGAGACAGGCAAACTGCTCCTAATAATAGGAATAGCATGACATGGTAACAGAAATGTACATATTACAACAGCACAGAAGAACAATCATATAACAGAAATATGATACATGTCAGTAGGATACAGATGGTACATCACAAGAGGCAGCATGAAGGAGAGTTCATACAATATCAAACAAAAATGGGTGGAGATCTACACCAGAAGAACAACAGTCAAAAGAGGTTATAACTAATGTTCAGCAAAGCAACAATGATAGTTAAAAGGTCCTTTATTGGGTCATAAAAAACAAATACCCAATATGGCCATGTTCTGAACACATCTTCAACAGGGGTGCAACCATAGTGATAAATGGACACAAATATAAACATAAATATCTGCATACATACAAATCCTAATACCATCAAGATACATTGAAAAGGCAAATTCTGGGGCTTTTGTTTTTTTTTACTAAGCTATATTAAGCTCTATGCATGCTTAATGAAGGAAAAATGGCCTAATGTAGGACATGCTAAAGCGTTCTATTAGTAATGCTATCCACATGTGCTAAGAGCACAATATTTCTTTTTACATTTTTTTTAGAGAGTGTGTTAGGGGCTGAGAAAGGGCATGGAAGCACTATTCAGCTAGTGTGCTCACATCACAGATGTGCTCCCGTGTTGAGTTTTTGAAATGACTGCACACTAATGCTAACATTAGCACACAGCCAGAAATTCAGCAAATAGAAAACGTCCTCTTTTATGACTGTGCTGAAAATGGGCTTAACTTGGAAGAAAGACCCATCTTAGAACATGTTAAGGCCATTTACTAGTTTTGCTTATAAAAGAGCACCTCTATCATTAAATACATAAGATGTAAAGGACATTACTTCTCTCATTTACAACAAGTAACATAAGTATGTAACCTCATTGTCATTCCAATGTATCATAATATACATATATAAAACATTGCTCACATATAAAAAGTTAAACATAAAAGTATCAAAGAACATACAATTAAATATATAAAAAAACATTCTTCTTTATTGTATTTTGTATGAAAAGTATCAAACAATTGACCCAATTAATATTGGAATAATCCAGTGATTCCCAAACCTGGTCCTGGAGGTACACCATTCAGTCAGGTTTTTGGTATATCCACAATGAATATTCATGAGAAAGATCATGCACTGCCTCCACTGCATGCAAATCTCTCTCATGAATATTCGTTGTGTATATCCCCAAACCCTGACTAGCTGGGGTGCCTCCAGGATCAGATTTGGGAACCACTGGAATAATCCTATATAATAATTCTCACCTCCAATGTTCTGACTTGCCTGGGACCGTGGCTCATTCCGAGTTGGTCTGCTAGGCTCCATAGATCAGGCTGACATCACCATAGCCATTATGATGTCAACTTCAGAACCCGGGGGGAAAAACATGCCTCACAGATAATCCATGTCCAGAGGAGGGTCGCTGGACATGGGTGGCTGGAGGGGGGGCAGGGGAGAGAGGAGGGTCACTGGACATGGGTGGCAGGAGGGGGGGCAGGGGAGAGAGGAGGTTCGCTGGACATGGGTGGCTGTAGTGGGCGCAGGGGGAGAGGAGGGTTGCTGGACATGGATGGCTGCAGGGGAGCCGAAGAAATCCTTGCTAGCACCCATTTCATTTGTGTTAGAAACGGGCCTTTTTTCCTAGTCTATAATAAAGGCAGGGTATTATAAATAACTTA
Source organism: Microcaecilia unicolor (assembly GCF_901765095.1). Taxonomy (NCBI): domain Eukaryota; kingdom Metazoa; phylum Chordata; class Amphibia; order Gymnophiona; family Siphonopidae; genus Microcaecilia; species Microcaecilia unicolor. Next base: position 435,892,411 of record NC_044031.1, read on the forward strand.
CAAATATATCACCATATGGGGCTCCTTTTACTAAGCCGTGGTAGTGATTCCCAGCACAGCAAGTGCAACAAAGCTCATTCAGTTTCTAAGTGCTTCATCTCATTTGTTGCTCGAGAATCACTACCGTGGCTTAGTAGAAGGAGTCCATAGTTTTTCTATAGGAGTTCCTGCTATTTAGCTGTCATATATGTTCTTTCACACTTTCTATTCTACAATTTGGATTTGAATTTGACTTTCACATTGCCAGTACAAGTATTTTGTAATAATAAAGGTCCCAATATCCAAAGGCAATTATCTGAATCATGGCAGCCATTATCTAGTTAATTGCCCTAGCTGTTGATTTATAGTGCAGCTGAAAATCAATACAGATCATCTCAACAATATACAAACAAGGCAGGAACACAGTGAGAACATTCCCTACAGTTATCCAGATAGTATTTAAATGTCAGACTGAATGTTTACAAAAAATAGCCAAATTAGATGGCCTGGACAATGATGAATACAAATAGGTAGTGCACGTTACCCAGGAATCACATAAAAGGACAAATAAATTTACCTTAGACTAGAACTAAGAAAAAGGGTATTTGTATGTTTATTTAGCTGGTATAATTTTTATGCAAATAAGAGGCCTACAGTATTCATGTGTTGAATTATTTTCTTTTGGAAAGTGTCAGGTTATAAGAAATACACAGAATGTATAAAAGCATGTTTTATCATTTAGAAAAGAAGGAAAGGAAAGAGAGGAAGAAGGATTCAGCGCATGGTGTCTAACAGAGAATCAGCTCAGAAATATGACTACATTAGCTGTTTTAAGTGCATCATACAAAATGTGCATCTTTAAGATTCAATTGACTATCAATATTGTATAAAACATTCAGTTTAAAGTGCAACTTGCTGATTTAACTATCCTGTCCTAATCTTTTTACTATCAAGACTGCAACACTTACTTAATGATAAAAAACATATATATTAAGAAATTTCTGAATTCCAATGAACAATATTAGTAACACAATTTTTAAAAATGTCAAATACAGGTAATTTGATTAGACCTCTTATTTCAATGAGTTTTCACAAAGTTGTAAACATTTCGTTTATCATTTATTCATCTTATTATACCGTTTCAAATTGTAGTTACAAACAACAACAAAAAACGGTGTGCATGGTAGTATAAAATCATGGTAAAAGCAATCATAAAAGAACTCCATCGAATAGATAGGAAAGCACACTAAAAACACTCTTTCTTAAAAATAGAAAACACCAATTCCTACTAGTACAGTCATTCATAACAAAGTACATAAAAATCCAGTATAAATAATCGATGTGTGATCTTCTGAACTTTCAAGAATAATGTTCTTACCACTGTGTCTTTTTGACTCTACAGGCATCCATGAATTCTAATTATTTTATAATATATCTTGACTTCTGAGATACTACAATATCCTTGCCATTTTATCTGACAATTCGGCTCACTTTGAACATGGAAAATTAGAGACATTATGATATCATAGACATCAGTAGATATCAGAGAATTATTCTAAATAAATCTAAGCCTTACTTTTTCTACAGCTATAATTTGATAATTTAGGAAACAAGTGTAACTTTATAACAGAAAGGCAGGGGCAAAAGAGATCTGAGATGGCAGGCTAGATGAACATTCACTCTCTCTCTCTCTCTCTCTCTCTCTCTCTCTCTCGCTTTGCTTCTTATATGAGCAAACACAAGAGCAAAAAGCTTGACTGCCTCCAGTGATGACTGATTTCAATCTCTCATTGATCACATTGATAGCTTGGTGGTAAAGGCAGTGAAGAAAATTATGATGGTCCTCTCTGACTATTGTATCGGGATGGCAGGTGTATGTATGTCAAAACCTTCCCCCTCTATGCATATAGCCCAGGTGGTAACACGAACATAAGAGTTGCCCTACCAAGTCAGACCAAAGGTCTGTTTTCCCCCAGTATCCTGTTACCAGTCCAGGTCACAAGTACCTGTTAGAGTCCCAAAAAGTAGCAAGACTCCTTGCTACTAACCCCAAAGATAAGTAGAGGCTTACCAATGGTCTGCCTTAATAACAATGGACTTTTCCTCCAGAAATTTGCCCACAGCGTTTTAAAACCCATCCAAATTAACTGATTTCACCACTTGCTCTGATAATATCAATGGGCAGTTTGGACTTGTGTGAAAGATATAAAGAATGACTTTGGGACAAAACCAAGAAGGTAGAAAAGATTTCTTGATGCCTGTGTTTTATAGCCCAGAAACTCCAGCTACAGTCAAAGATACTGTATAGATAAAAACTGATGGACTTACAGGTGCCCTGAAAAAGTTATAAGGTAAAGGGGTTTTCACTTAGACCAGCAGAGGTCACATTGGAGATGAACTGTCTGGCCAAAACTTTGACAGGTCTTTGTAGAACAAATTGCCCAATTGACTGGTATGCTTAAAGATGGCAGGGGACAAAGGTGTAAAATGTGACTAAGCAATTACAGACTGTAAAGAGCAAATTTAAGTTTGAGAGTAAAAAATTTCAGAAACTGCAGGGAGTAGACCATGTTCTCATAAATGACATACATGTTTAATATATTGGTAGGGGCATGTTTGATATGTCATCCAAATGACAAAAAAAAGTTTATCAGAAAATGTTTAAAAATCATGTACATAACAAAAGAAGTAAATAATCTTTTCTGATATTTGAAAATACACTAAAAAAATTTTGTAAGAAGACATACAGCAAACATCATTAAACGTTTAGAGATGAACATCATTGCCAATCGGAAATACACTACACAAAATGTGCAATGGTGGTACTGGGCCTTATGTAAAAAAAAAAAGCATCTGTGGCAATGGTAGCATGTTCCCTTCTCATGCAAAATGTGAATATCTACCTGTGCACATGGAGGAACGTTCTTCAGTGTACTCATTTATGTATCTGTGCAGGGACCCAAACTTTTCTGTGCCAGAGTCAGTGCTCCTGGTCAGGGCCGCCGAGAGACTGGGCTGGGCTGGGCCCGGGGCAAGGCCGCCTGGGACCCCGCCCCCGAGGTCATTGCCGCCGCCCCCCCCCCCCCCCCCCCCCGCCACAGTCCCCACCTGCTCCCCTACGTCCACCACTGGGCCAGGCCTCCTGCACTGAAATCATCACAGCACCTCACCTGTCACCTCGCTCCGTGACTGAAATCTAAGAAAATACTCTTTCAGGGAAAGGGTGGTGGATGTGTGGAATGGCCTTCCGGCAGAGGTCGTGGAGACAGGACTATGTCAGAATTTATGAGCGCGTGGGACAGGCACGTAAGATCTCTTAAGAAAAGGAAGGGTTAGGCGTTACTGAAGATGGGCAGACAGAATGGGCCATTTGGCCTTATCTGCCATCATGTTTTTATGTTTCTATAAGTTTATTATTTGAATGTAAAAATGTTTGAATATCATAAATAAAAATGTAAAAAAAAAGGATTTCCCCAATGAATATACATGAGATCTATTTGAATTCATTGCCTCCATTGTACGTAAATAGATTGTATGCATATTCATTGGAGAAACCCTGAGAACCTGTCTGGGTTATAACTCTCAAGGACTGACGTTGCCCATACCGACTATAACGTAATTTTAGTGCATAGGCTAGTATTTCCCATTTCCAGTCCTGGATAACTCCTTGCTAGTCAGGTTTTCAGGATATTCACAATGAATATGCATGAACTTGATTTGCATACACTGCCTCCATTATATGCAAATCTCTTTCATGCATATTCAGTGTGGATATCCTGAAAACTTGACTGGTAAGAGATACTCCGGGAGTGGACTTGTGAAACACTGGCAAAGGCAGCCACATACGCACATAAATGGCCTCTTATTAAACACCCATCAGTGTAAAAGTAGGCAACATGACATAATGGTGTGAACTTTTCCAGTAGGTATATATAGGGGCAGAGTTTGGGTGGACCATGGATGGAATTCACAAATATGCATATAGATTATACAGCACACATATAGATAAATAATCAACATTTACCCCTGCTTGACAACACCTGGAAGGCACAAGTTCTGCCACTTACTGTAGCTAATATTTTTCAAATACAAAGAGGTAGGAAAAATAATAAAGAGAGAGAGAGAGAGAGAATTCCTCACCCTTTCTTCTTTACCTGTAATTCCCAAAGAGCTATCCAGTTTTTATTTCTAAATATATTTTTGCTTTTCTACTGATTAATCTTATGCCAGGTTTTTAATAAATGTCTTAAACCAACAAACTTTATGGGTGTTGTCATTATTTGCCGATGATGTAGAAAAATATACCTAGAATTCTTTAGAACAGTGTCTCCATCGGCACTGAAATGCCAAACATGCATACATAACTCTCTACAAGGGGATTATTCCAATTAGCTTGTCTAATAAAATGCTTGGAGCTCATCTTTAGAAATAGTTCTTGCCTTCAGTGAAGCTATTTTCTAGACAGCAAATCAATACAGGTCTTCTTTCTCCCCTAATTATGCAATTATATGCCAATATATAGCAAGCAAAGCTAGAATACAGGCTTTGTTTCACATTTGATTATTAGAGAGCTGCTCTCCCTAATCATGCCATCTACCTTCCTAAATTTTAATTTATTAAGAGCTTCATCAGTTCCCAAAATAAAATGACTGCTTTTTCCATTTGAGCAACCTATGAACAAAGAATTACATGAGGGACAAGGAATTATGCTATATTTTAGAAGTAGAGATGTTTTACTGAAACATTACTCTGACAACAGTCAACTTGCTGTGCATTATGAATAAGCTGGCTCTGTTCTTTGATATGGACAGGGCAATTAGCATACATTTTCCTGGCTCAGTTGCTAACAACTTACACCTCAATTCCTGTCTTCTCAATCCTCCTTTTTCTGCTAATTGACCTTTGCATGGGCTATTTGAGACTTAGAAGCATTTCAGTTATGTGTTCATGGCTTTTTAGTTTTGCTATCATTATTTGTTATCATGACAGTTGTGATTTCATTGTGGTCTCAAAAAGTGTATTTTAAGATCCCCACTGAAATAAACTTATAATAAATACTTACCCTAATCATTCAAAATTCTGTCTATAGTTAGAGTGACCTATATGTGAGACACAAGAGAAAGACCATTATTTCAAATAATATCACAAGGTTCTGAAATGTATTCTATGATGGCTTTAAGTTTTTTTTTTCTTTTTTAAAACTCGAGCTTCACAACTTTTGGCAATGTAATATTACTTCAAGTTATTTTAACTTTTACTAGGGGAGGTCACAAAGAACATTTCTTTCTGTCTTTTTTTTTGTTTAAATGTACATTCAACAAATACATACTTGAATCACCAGAAACCAGAAATAGATAACTTCTCAGAAATAAAGAAAAACAAGACAAGTTCTGTTAACCCACAATATTTGGAGACTTCAAGGAAATAATTACACAGATTGAAATAACAAAAATTCCTATCCAAACAAACTAAATAATTATTTAACATAGTAATATTGGTAACTACAGCTAGACATGGTAACCCAAGGGAAGTACTAATGAAGTGAAAACAACCGCACAAGCACCTGAAAATTCAAGCAGTTGTTTGGGCTTAAAAACATATAATTGTTACTACCATAACCAATACAACAAATCACAGGAAATTTCAATATATATGACTCCCCAAGTGCCAAGACCTTCTGGTGCAACCCAAGAAAGACTTTCTGAGACTTCTGAGTCATTCTGAGATAAATCAGGAAATATATGCACAGAAGAGCCTAGAAATTGTTCATAAAGATGTCTAAATACCAATTTCAGGACCATATTTCTATTTGACTTTAAGACTGTTTTCCTGATCTTGGATCTTCCAATTGTGGACAATTTTGTAAATACTAGTAAAAGAAGCCTGTTTCAGAGCGAATGAAACGGGTCCTAGCAAGGTTTTCGTCGCCAACACTCCCCTCCCTCCCTCCCTGGCCAACCCCCTCATTGTTCTGGCATTGCTCCGCCCCCAACGTCATGACGTTTGACGCGAGGGTGGGGCCCAGAGCGATTTCCCACTCTCCCCCCGCCTCCCTGCCTCCCTCCCTGCCAACCCCTTCGTTGTTCTGCCATTGCTCCACCCTCGAGGGCGGGGCCCGGAGCGATTTCCGACCCCCCGCCTCCCTGGCTCCCTCCCTGCCAACCCCTTTGTCGTTCTGCCATTGCTCCACCCTCGAGGGCGGGGCCCGGAGCGATTTTGGTGGCTTCACCACCACAAACCTTCAAACCTTTTTGAAGGAAGTCAGAGCTTGGCTTCACTGACGTCAGTGTCCTCAGAACGTTGAGGGTGAGTTTTATTATACTAGATGTATTGTTGAGAGAAAATGTTTTCCTTTTTATATTAATTTCTGTATTTCCTTACATTTATGTGATAAATGTGAATGTAATTAAGTAAAATGATAAATAAATAAAATTAAAAAAAAGAGTAAAGGTTACAAGCATAGTGATTCTAGCAGTCACTATTTCAAAAGAACTCTCCAAGAATGCCATTATATCCAATTCTTCTATATTTCGACATGGCCTTACTGAAGCTGAACTTCTAGCTGTAGGTCCAACTGAAAGATGTTGGGATTTCACTTTAGGTGGTACGTGGTCTCATTAGCTAACTATAATACCTACACAGATATTTCCTGACCATTTAAAAAAAAAAAAAAGATCAAAGAAGATCTAGGGAAATTTATGAATCTCAAATTGTTTTGACGAGATTGATTTTCTAAATGTTCAATTTTACGTAATAGCACTTCTCTCTTTTTTATAGCAACTAATTCCATTCTAGTAATATCCCCAATTCTAGTATGTTGTTCTTTCTGCTTAGATAGTTCCTGGAACTTTTTTCAACCTTTGCCCTTATTCAGCCAGAATTGTAGTTTATAGTTTATTCAACATTTACTATAAGCGCTAGACTTTAAACAAATCAAAGCAAAGAAAAGGAACTCCAGTAATATAAAAGAAAGACACATATATTCAAGACCAAACATATCCATCAGTCAAAACAACTTTCCCATATAATTTTCAACAAAAATTCTCCAGAATATGTGTCTCCAACTCTGTAAAACCAGAGCCACAGAAGCCTAATCTTCTAATCTAAATGCTAAATCAAAGTAATATGTTTTCAACAAATTTTTAAATTTTTTATGGGAACTTTCTGCTCTAATAGCAACAGGAAGCTGAATCCACAAAAATGGAACCAACCAAAAAAATACTTTCTCTCTGGCAGATTCCCACCTTGCCTTAGAAAGGGGTGTACAATCAATCTATGTGCCACGGTAGACCTAAGAACCCTCCCTGGCACATAAGACAACACCATGCATGCTAATAAGATGGAATTTCTGTATGTAAGGCTCTATGATCAAGGGTTAATAATTTAAATTGTGATCTAATTTGAGCCAGAAAAAATTATAAAACAAATATAATGGAGTCACTCAATCTAATTTTCATATATTAACAAGCAAATGTAAAGCTGTACTTTGCAGCATACACAAACAATGAAGATTGAATCCTGATAATCCTGTGTGTACAACTATGATGGGGTATATATCCCATCACGAAAATTGGGGAAACTCGGAGGAGAAGAAATGTTAACTGCAGAATTTAATCCCCAGAAGAGAGATAGAGGAGAGTATAGTGGGATTTACTGTCCATACCTGTTTTTATGCATAAGGCCTGCACAGGGCCAGCACAACCCGGTAAGCGAGGTAAACATGGCAGGGGGGCGCCGACCTCTGGAGGCACCACAAGGCATGATTACCGCCACTGGCAGCTCACAGTTCCAGCCCCAGCTGTAGGCCCCTGATCCCCACCTGCCTGCCCTCACCTCCCACAATAGCCCCCTTTTTATTCCTACCACCCTGTGTTTAAATCTTGTACCTCAAAGTCAAAGTGGCAGCAGTGGTGGCTGCAGTGAAAGAAGCAGGCTTGCCTCAAGTCTTCCCTTCCCTCTCAGTGTCCCGCTTTCCTCTGATGCAACTTCCTATTTCCGTGAGGGTGGGACACTGTGAGGGAAAGGAAAGCTTGAGGTGAGTCTGCTTCTTTCATCAATCAATCAATCATCTAATAATATTATACAAATTATACGTTGACATTGGCCGATTCTTGGTATACATGATATATTCAAAACAGCACCTCGTTTTGCTTTTTCACGGGGTATGAATTTGGGTGATCAGCTGACTAAAGGGCGTAATATAAAAACTGACCCATGTAGGGAATAAGGCCACTTTAGATGCAATCATTGTGTTTACTGTCAACATTCTATGCAAGTCAAGGAGGTTACTATTCCTCATATGGACAAAATATATCGTCTTCAAGAACATACTGACTATGAATTGTGTATATGGGGTGGTATGTCCGTGTGGTTTATGGTACATTGGGTTGACCACATGGAAAATTAAAATTAGGATAGCTCAGCACCTGAGCAATATATGCACAGCACGTATAGAGGCCCCCCTTGTGTCTCATTGGTTAGCCACTAATCATGCAGTACAAGATCTTAGATTTGTAGTATTAAATCAAATCAAGTCAGAAAGAGGTGGCAACCTTCCTCTGTTGTTACTTAGGAAGGAACAGCGCTTGATATTCCTTTGGAACACGGTTGCCTCATATGGGTTTAATAAGGAAATTGATTGGTTGAGTATTTAAGAAGGTATTTAAGCACTGAGTTCCTCCGGTAGTGTATGCGCATGTATGGGCGTCCTTTCTGGACATTTTCCACCGGTAACCTGCTGGATTCGAGTTCCTGACCACCTGCTGGTAAGATTTTTAACTTTGTAATTTTGTTTATTTTTGATATTTAGGTTTAAAGATGATTAGTATATAGATATTTACACAACATTGTTCTATTTAGAACGTAAGACCCCTGAAGATGCTTTAGATAGCGAAACATGATCGTGTCGGGTCCTGTAGCAACTTATTGAAAAGTTGAGTAAAACTGAATGAAGACATTATACAAAGTCCAGAAGAGATGATTCCTGGATTTGATTGTGAATAAGATAGAAGCCTGCAGCTACTTCACTTACAGACTGAAGGGTGTATCCCGTTGAATTTATCAATATTCAATGATAAAAATTGATGACACCTCCGTGAGGACTTATTATTGAAGCATCATTGGAAGTTCCACTATTAAGGAATCTGCTGGACATTTATGATTAATTATCATCTAGGAGAAAATTCTCCCCTGTATGTTTCTCATTAGAGGGTAGGCTCCATGGTATAGAAGGCGATTGATTGTTTAAATAGCATACAGGAGAAGCAGGTTTATTCTGTGAGGAAATGGCTATAGCGCTCTATATATGTTAAGATAAGTGATTTTATACAATGTGATGTGTGAAAGTGAGTGAATGATTGTGTTAATGTTCTATTTATGACTGTGTAAAGAGAAGAAAAAAATTTAAGTATATAGACAATATTTAATAAAGATATAAAGTGTTTTGTATACAATTTAATGGTTGTTTTATAGTTTGTATTAGATACTGCGTACAACTACTATATTTGAGTGAACCTTACTTGGAATTGTGTTAATACATATTCATTATGGTTATTCCCAAAAAAGCCAGCTCTTTCTTCCTTCCTTCATTCTTTTCTCCTTACCCAGCACTCCCTCTTCCTCTCCAGTAGCGTTTCCCCACCCCCTTTCCCATACCATGCCAGTGTAGACCTTAGAAATGCATAAGCTCTATATGTAGATCCTTCAAGAGGTAGTGTGTCATGATTTAGGCTCTACACCCTTTCTGATGTTTGGTGCCACCGCAGTAAGGCCAACACAGAATCTCTCTACTGCAAAACACTATACACAAACTTGTGCAAAAACACACTCACTTACCAAACCATAACAGCACTAATTCCAAGGACAAGATGAGCTATAACCTTATGTGTGGAAAGGCAGCACTGTAATTGCACCAGGCTCTAAAACACCAGTACACTACCTAGTGACGAAAAAATGGCTGCAGATACTACACACTAGCAGAATACTGCACCTTGATCACACATGAAAAACATATGACACAACAGATATGACACAAGGAACTAGAAATAAAAAAAATATGAAGGCAAAATACTGAACTGGAAAGTTACCTCAAGAAGTCAGACTCAGCATGCAGCAATACTAGAAAAATTGAAACTTACATGCAAAATATCACAGATGCACATTTCCAAAAGCTGACATATTCCAAATAATAAATTCTGAATAAAATACTTTTTTCACTAATCATTTAGTTTTTCTATTCGCTTTGGTCCCAGTGTCTTCTGTTTTATGCAGTGTCTTTTTTCAATTTGATATTTTTTCACTCACCATGTCCACCATCCTCCTGTGTCCTCATGCGTCCTGTCTACCATCTGTAGCCCTGTCCCTGTCCTTCCTCGAGTTTCAGTATCTGTCCTCAAAGTGCTCCAATCCAGCCCTTAAATTTCAGCAGTTTTCCCGCCATCCATATCCAGCATTTCTCTTCACTCCCCTCCCCTCCATCCATGTGCATCTACTTCCTCTGTCTTCCCTCCCCTCCATCCATGTCAAGCAACTCTCCTTTCTCCCCTGCCCTCTCCTCCATCCACCCATATCCAGAAAATTTCCTTTCTCCCCTGCCCCCATTCATCCATCCATGTCCAGCAATTTCCTCTCTCCCCTGCCACCATTCATCCATTTCTAGCAATTCTCCTCTCTCCCCTGCCCTCCCCTTCATCAACCCATGTCCAGCAACTCACCATTCTCCCCTGCCCTCTCCTCCATCCATCCATATCCAGCAAATTTCCTCTCTCCCCCCTGCCCCCTCCATCTATCCATGTTCAGCAATTCTTCTCTCTCCTTTGCCCTCCCCTCCTCTCCTGTCCAGTGATCTCTTCTCTCCCCTTGCACTCCCCTCCCATCCATGTCTAGCAATTTTCCCTGCCTTTCTCAGCTCCCTGACAGCCCTCCTCTCATTCTTTCCTGCCCCCCTCATGCATTTAATCCTTTTACTTTCAGTCACAGCAGTGAAGAAGACAACACAGTGGGCTCGCCTCCAGCTTCTCCGTTCCCTCACATAGTGTCCCACCTTCTGTGATGATGTATTTCTTGTTTCCATGAGGGCAGGACACTGCGTGAGGGAAGGGAGAAGCTAGAGGCGAGCCTGCTGTGTTGTCTTCTTCACTGCCGTCACTGCAACTGAAAGTAAAAGTAAAAGGGTTAAATGCACAGGGGGGGGGGGAATGGAGAGGAGGGCTGTCGGTTGGGGAGCTGAGGGCGCGAAGGAGGAACTGTTCGAGAGCTGCCTGCTGCGTTGTGCTGCGCCGGCCCTGCATTTGGGGGGGGGCAATGCCCCCTCACCCCCCATACTATGCCCATGTTTTATAGGTATTCAATCTCAAAGGTTCCACATCCTTTGCTTCAGCTGCAGCCACTTCAGAAAACTCTTCCCAGTTCAACCAGGAATAAGAACAACTTTGCAACACTTCTCCTCCTGCTGGAAAGGCTGGAGTCTTACTTTGCCCAGGCTCAATTGTTGCAAGTGATGGAACTCTGCTCCCTGGTATTGCCTTTTCAGGCTGATTGGCACTGAAGTCTCCCAATGCATTCTGGAGGTCCCATGTAGTAGTAACTGCCATTTTTGGGAGTAAGGCACCAATATCATGGAGCACTGATTGCACCAGCTTTAGGGCAGAACTTGAAGCCTGCAGATTGGTTCAGGCTGTGCTCTCTCTTTTCCACAGCTCATACACTTAGGGTGAAAGATGCTGCACAAACAACTGCCTTAAGAGCGTCTTCACACTTGCTCCATCAAGACATCATTGTGCAATCCCCCCCCCCCCCCCAAGAAACCTTCTTATTCCCTATTCCAGTTCCTGAAAATCTATACAGATAATTGCAGAACTATGTTTTGATTCTGTACCACTTCTTTCATTTTCATATCTAATAATTATTATTAACTAAAGTAGCTTTTCTCGAAATGATTACCATATAATGATAAAGTTTTAAATAATTAACTGTAGAACAGAAAATAGGAATAACAATAAGTCCTTCTTTTCAGTTCTTTCACTGTGTAGGTATTTTCACTGCAGTTGAAATTCATTCAAACAGTATCCACTTAACCTTTAAGTTTGTAGAGCTGAATATCTCATGATAACCAGTTAACTATAGAATAGCAATTTTTTGAACCAGATTTAACTGAATACCTTTAATTGCATGGCACTGAATATTAAGATTGTCTGGTTAAACAATAGCCATGCCCTTGGCACATCTCCTATCCTTCTTCATTTAAATTACTCATCTTTTGGCCACAGACTGTTCACAAAAGATCAAAAATTCAACAGTGAAAATTTGTTTATATAAATGTTTATAAAATGTATATACTACCTTCCTAGACAGCCATTCAAAGCAACTTACAGAAACTAATACAAAATATTACTGATTGCACAAACTCTGCCCATGCACTAAAAAGGTGAGCCTGGCAACATAGTCCATGCTTTGATAGCATTATGACTGAACTATTGTAATGTGCTATATCATGGTCTGACAATTAAGAATTTACACCATCCAACTAGTTTAGAACCCCACAATGCAACTCACAGAGAACTGAAAAGCATGATGCACATCAATCAGGAGATACCTTTGGGTGATAGTCTCAGAGGATCTCAAAGTGACAAGTTTGTGGCTGTAGCCAGAAAAATGCTACGCTGCATAGAGAGGTGCATAGACAGCAGAAAAAAAGAGATGGCAATGCCCTTGTACAAGTCATTGGTGAGGCCCCACTTGGAATTTTGTGTTCAATTTTAGAGGCTGTATCTCTCCAAGGACATAAAAAGACTTGAGGAGATCCAGAGGAAAGTGACAAAAGTGGTACATGGTTTGCATCATAAGACATATGAGAAGATTCTGGAAGACCTGAATATGTATACACTAGGGGAAAGAAGAGGGCGAGAGAGAGAGGTAATATGATACAGACATGTTATGGTTTATGGTTATGGTTTATTAGTGCTTGATATATTGCCGTACCTAACTGGTAGTTCACAGCGGTTTACAAAACAAAAAAAAATACATGTATCAAAATCAGGAAAAAAGAACTATAAAAGTTAGACAGAAAAGATGAAACACTCCAATTTCATAAAAACATTTGAAAAAAAAAGAGGAGAAAGGACGGTTCAGGAGGGACATGGGAAATAAACTGGGAGACAGAGAGGGGCATAATCGAACGCGAACGCCCATCTCCATGGGCGTGTATGTCCGAAAACGGGTACGTGAAGAAGCGGGACAGACCGTATTTTTGAAAAAAATGGGCGTCCATCTTTTGTTTCGAAAATACGGTTTGGACGGACCAAATGCCCATGGATTTGGTCCTTTCTGAGGTGGGTGTTTTTTTTTTTTTTTTTTTGCGATAATGGAAAATAAAAACACCCAGCTCAGAAACGTCCTAATCCAAGCCATTTGGTCGTGGGAGGGACAAATGTACAACACTGCCATAGCTCTTAGGGGTGAAGGTGGCAACTACATGTGGGTACAGTGGGTTTCAGAAGCCTCCCATTTACCACCACAAGTGGTACAGGTGGGGGGGATGGGCCTGGGTCTGCCTGCCTGAAGTGCACTGCATAAGTACATAAGTACATATAAGTACATAAGTAATGCCATACTGGGAAAAGACCAAGGGTCCATCGAGCCCAGCATCCTGTCCACGACAGCGGCCAATCCAGGCCAAGGGCACCTGGCAAGCTTCCCAAACGTACAAACATTCTATACATGTTATTCCTGGAATTTTGGATTTTTCCAAGTCCGTTTAGTAGCGGTTTATGGACTTGTCCTTTAGGAAACCGTCCAACCCCTTTTTAAACTCTGCTAAGCTAACCGCCTTCACCACTTTCTCCGGCAACGAATTCCAGAGTTTAATTACACGCTGGGTGAAGAAAAATTTTCTCCGATTTGTTTTAAATTTACTACACTGTAGTTTCATCGCATGCCCCCTAGTCCTAGTATTTTTGGAAAGCGCGAACAGAAGCTTCACATCCACCTGTTCCACTCCACTCATTATTTTATATACCTCTATCATGTCTCCCCTCAGCCGTCTCTTCTCCAAGCTGTATAGCCCTAGCCTCCTTAGTCTTTCTTCATAGGGAAGTCATCCCATCCCCCGCTATCATTTTAGTCGCCCTTCGCTGCACCTTTTCCAATTCTACTATATCTTTCTTGAGATGCGGCGACCAGAATTGAACACAATACTCAAGGTGCGGTCGCACCATGGAGTGATACAACGGCATTATAACATGCATCACCTTGCACTTGCTCACATTAAACATCATCTGCCATTTAGCCGCCCAGTCTCCCAGTCTCGTAAGGTCCTCTTGTAATTTTTCACAATCCTGTCGTGATTTAACGACTTTGAATAACTTTGTGTCATCAGCAAATTTAATTACCTCGCTAGTTACTACCATCTCTAAATTATTTATAAATATATTAAAAAGCAGCGGTCCTAGCACGGACCCCTGAGGAACCCCACTAACTACCCTTCTCCATTGTGAATACTGCCCATTTAACCCCACTCTCTGTTTCCTATCCTTCAACCAGTTTTTAATCCACAATAGGACATTTCCTCCTATCTAGTGCTCCAGGGACAGGACTTGTTGCTGGTGTATAACCTTGGCACAGCAGTTCACACCTGAAGACTAATCTCGCTGAAAACGTCCTTTATTTGAATAAGCACCTTTACTCACAGTTAACTATAGATCACAGGTTGTGCCCCACTGGCAACGAGTCTCGCTAGTACTGAGATTAGCAGTAGGTCCCAGCTGGCAGAATGGTGTACAATGCCCTCTTTCAGCAACATTCAAGGTAAGAACTGTAACGTGGTTAACACATGACCGAGATCTAAAACTGGCTTACAAAAATGGCCACTACCTCATGGACTACCGGAAACACAACAGGGCACACTCTGACCCAGTAAGCAGAGGGAAAAGCACCATGGGAGTAGAGCCTACCAACTACCAACATCGTGAGCATTTAACACAAGCTAGTGGAATCACGGAGCCTAATACCCTACACCCACCACAATGGATTGCTGATGTGACTCTGCAGTGCCCTTAACAGAAAAGGTGTCACACTCACCCGAGACCCACATCAGAACCAGGGAAAGGCTGTCAGAGGATAGAACACATTCTGCTGTCATGGAGGTGGGTACTGAATTTGAGGCTGGCATACAGGCTGGCAAAAAGTGGGAGGCGGTTAGTGACCACTGGGGGAGTCAGGGCAGGTGATCCCCGATTCCCTCCAGTGGTCATCTGGTCAGTTGAGGCAATTTTTGGGGACTTGTTCGTGAAAAAAAGGGTCTAAAAAAGTGACCCAAAATTGCGGTAAAAAAGCCTTTTTTTTTATTATTACCTAAAGACGCCCATCTCTGCTCGGCCGATAACCACGCCCCAGTCCCGCCATCACCACGCCTCCGACACGCCCCCATCAACTTTATTCGTTCCCGTGACAGAGTGCAGTTGAAGACGCCCAAAATCGGCTTTCGATTATACTGATTTGGGCACCCGCGAGAGAAAGACGTCCATCTCCCGATTTAGGTCGGAATATAGGCGTTTTTCTTTTTCGATTATAAGGTGGATAGTTTACCTTATAGGTAAGCATAGGGAGCATATCCTCTTCAAATATAAAATCTTTATTTTTCTGTGAAAGATTTCCCAGTATCATCTTAGATTAGCTCAGTATAAATGAAAGTAAGAAACTAGGGTGAAAATTGGAAGAAGAGTTGATTTCACTCCATGTTTATGTTAATAGGGTATTTGACTTTTGAATGCTTCATAAACCTTGTTATGTTCAGTGCTATTTGAGGTAGTAAAACAGCTGGAATGCTGCCAGAAGCCTTAATTGGAATCAGCTTAGCAGGAGCTGACAAGGTTTCCTAGTGTTTAGTTTCAGACATTTTATAAAAATGCAAATGATGTGCTATTTATTTTCCATTTTCCTTTTTGTTCGGGATCATAAAGGTGAGGCATGGTGGTGTTAGACATCAAAATTACTGTCATTGTGTATGCCTCCGGCCATTATTTTCAATGAGGTATCGGGAGCAGTGCCTCTTATAATTAGACATCTTTCTACTTTATATGTTGTAAAGAGTGTTCTGAATTCACTTCTTAGGCTGAATCTTTATTGTTCATTTTTCAACTGTAGAAAATGGGTCATTCTGATTCCTAATCAAACTATCATATGACAAAAACGGAGTACTGCCCAAAATGAGATTGTAGCAGAATCAGAGTTTATATGAATACAAGGTAAAGGACAAAAGAAAAATGTTAAGGAGGTCATTTTTGAAATAGAAAAACATCCAGAAAATAAATGGCATAACAGGCAGATAGTAACATAGAAAATGATGGCAGATAAAGACCTTAACAGTCCATCCAGTCTGCCCAACAGTCACACTGATTATCAAGAAAATAGAGTGTATGAGGCCACAGATGGAAAAACGAGGTGGACTCAGGAATTGAGTGATGCAAATGTTTTATTCATAACCTAACCCATCTTGTGTTTCGGCTACTGTCTGCTTCAGGATTAAAATATCATTTGGAAAATCCTTATCAATGACAATACAGGATCCAAGTAGCAACAGTCTTAGAACAGTTTAAAGTGAGATTATTGTCTTCTAGCCAGCGAAAAAGTAAAGATAAAGTGTGATTAAACTTAGTAAGATCAGGAGAAAGGTAATCAGTAGGGAAAACGGTCATGATGTTGTCCGTATAGTTGAAAGCATGCAAACCAAGGTCCTAGATAAGTGTTGCTAAGAGACTAAGAAGTAAATTAAACAACATAGGGGCCATAACTGAGCCCTGTGGGACTCAGAAAATCCTGAAAAGAAACTGAGAATGTTTGTGAGGATAGAAAAGAAGAAAACCAATGGTGGACCATTCTGGTTATTCCCATACTAGAAAGCTTGGAGTGAAGCAGAGTGAAATCAACAGTGTCAAAAACTGCTGTGAGATCTATTACCTATATTTATTGTTTACAAACTAATGTAATGGGACTATGGAGATATGTGCAGCTATGAATATCATATACATTTATCTGTGGCTGCCTGTCTGAATAGCTAGAATGGAGGGTGGGGGGAAGGAGGATGCCCTGGGAATGGGTGTGTGAACCATGTTCTCCACTGGCCTGAGGTTCATGGGGTCCACATCTAGAAGCTTCTCTTGAACCTTGCACTTCATGTCTCTTTTCAGTTTGACTCCTATTATTTAGTACCAGTCATCCACATTTCTATTTGTGTGGTAAACCCCATTCAACATTGCCCATGTGCCTACTAATTCAAATGTCTAAGAGAAATGTGCAGGGAATGTGGCTGGTGTTTCTCTGATAGAATCCTAGGCCAGCTCCTCACCAACTGAGAGGCCGGCCTGGCTTCTGACATCAACTTGATAAGGACCCCACTTCCAGATGTCCTACAGCTATGAGCCCAGCCAGTGTCTCTCCAGGGACAAGGGAAAGGTTTTGAAAGTGAAATGAACAAAGGATTTATTATCCCCTAATATAGCTATAGTTACCTAGACATGAGAATACAAAGCAGGTCACAGAAATAGCATTGTGGGTCACAGTGTGGGGCAGACTACCCACCTTCATTACCATTGCACTCTGCAGTCATCTGTCCCCTGGTGGTTCACAATCTGACCATTATCCTATATTGAAGCTGCCAACAGATATCTAGTCTGAGGGAAAGTTGGGGTTGATGAGACAGCATGATCCATAACATAAACATTGGTGCAAATCTAGCATGCTGGTCTTGCAGTCCAGTTCCATGCTGGAAGTTGGAACCAAGTTCCCATCAGAGGTGTTCCTTGTCAAAGATCCCAGGTAGACATTTGCACTGCTGGCCCCAGGTAGAAGGCCACATCTACTGATGTTGGCCACAATTCCCCTACTCCAAGCATTTCCCTTTCTGTTCCTGACAACTGGCATCAGGAGAACAGCCCCATAACTCCCTTCACCCTACAGCGTCATACCCTTATGGCAGACTGCATAGAGTTTCTCAATGTCAAGGTGTGTTGTCTCACACTAGCCACCTGGCTGGTACCAACCAGCAGTTGTGTATAGGCAGTGGCTAGACTATACTTTTCTCTCTGTTCTGCATGCTTCCTTGTCCACAACCAACAGTGCTGATGGCTTTGGAAAATGCACAAATAGCTGCTTCATATCTACATATTAACATATTTAGAGCAATGGTGGATACTGGAAGGAAGAAAAGGAAAATAAACTAGATACAGCCATGGCGGATATATACATGAGGAGGGAAAGGGACCATTATACACATGTCTATTCTCTTAATTAGCAACCAGTCAGTTAGTAAGTAGCAGGTGTCCTTTGCCATAGCAGAGACTAGAGTTTACTAGAGTGACTAGAGTTCACTCTGGTGGATCCTCTTCTACTTCTATCCCTCTGCCTGTCAGCGTACCTCAGGGTTCTGTTCTTGATCCCCTCCTCTTTTCTATCTACACTTCTTCCCTTGGTTCATTAATCTCATCCCGTGGCTTTTCCTACCATCTCTATGCTGATGACTCCCAAATCTACCTTTCTACACCTGATATCTCACCTTGCATCCAAACCAAAGTTTCAGCGTGCTTGTCTGACATTGCTGTCTGGATGTCTCAACGCCACCTGAAATTAAATATGACCAAAACCGAGCTTCTCATTATCCCCCCCAAACCCACCTCCCCGCTCCCCCCGTTTTCTATTTCTGTTGATGGCTCTCTCATTCTCCCTGTCTCCTCAGTTCGAAACCTTGGGGTCATCTTTGACTCTTCTCTCTCCATCTCTGCTCATATCCAGCAGATTGCCAAGACCTGTCGTTTCTTTCTTTACAACATCCGTAAAATCTGCCCCTTTCTTTCCGAGCACTCTATCAAAATCCTCATCCACACCCTTGTCACCTCTCATTTAGACTACTGCAATCTGCTTCTTGCTGGCCTCCCACTTAGTCACCTCTCCCCTCTCCAGTCGGTTCAAAACTCTGCTGCCCGTCTCGTCTTCCGCCAGGGTCGCTTTACTCATACTACCCCTCTCCTCAAGTCGCTTCACTGGCTCCCTATCCGTTTTCGCATCCTGTTCAAACTTCTTCTACTAACCTATAAATGTACTCACTCTGCTGCTCCCCAGTATCTCTCCACACTCGTCCTTCCCTACACCCCTTCCCGTGCACTCCGCTCCATGGATAAATCCTTCTTATCTGTTCCCTTCTCCACTACTGCCAACTCCAGACTTCACGCCTTCTGTCTCGCTGCACCCTACACCTGGAATAAACTTCCTGAGCCCCTACGTCTTGCCCCATCCTTGGCCACCTTTAAATCTAGACTGAAAGCCCACCTCTTTAACATTGCTTTTGACTCGTAACCACTTGTAACCACTCGCCTCCACCTACCCTCCTCTCTTCCTTCCCGTTCACATTAATTGATTTGATTTGCTTACTTTATTTATTTTTTGTCTATTAGATTGTAAGCTCTTTGAGCAGGGACTGTCTTTCTTCTATGTCTGTGCAGTGCTGCGTACGCCTTGTAGCGCTATAGAAATGCTAAATAGTAGTAGTAGTAGTAGTACTTTGTATTCAGCAGGGTAGAGAGCAGGAGAATAGTGTAGGCACAAACCAGGATTCACCTGCAGGGGAGGAAGAGCAGGAACAGTTACAGGATGACTCCCTCCCCTCCCCCCATGGATTTTGCAGATGGCCCTGTAGAGGGTGAGGTGTCCAACCCCAGGGCCTACTGAACATGAGGGGAATTCTGATGCTTGTAAGGGTGAATTAACTTTTTAGGAAATTACAATACATAAATATAATAGTCCCCTCAATCTTGGCCATCTCCTCACCAGCTGAGGGGCTGACTTGGTCCCAGTACCTGGTAGGAAAATATCTGGCCTCAATAGTCAGCTTGAGAACCCCCTTATTCCCAGATTTTCTACACCCATGATCTGGGAGAAGAGAATGGAAATGGAGACTTCAGTCCTGTGTGTTCCCTCCTTTCATGGAACTAGGTAGCAGCTTGCATAAACCTTACACATATGTCAAGTGCTATGGTGGGCAACCTTAGATCCACCTTTATTGCTGGCTGTGGTAGGACATAAGATATTTGCCATCACCTAATTTTTGCCTACTGGAGGTTTGGGGTGTGGTTTGGGTTCCTGGAGGGACCAGGTTGGAGTTCCATCGGGCTTTCTTCTGCTCCAGGGCCCATTAGATCCCTCTCCATTAGTTCAGTCATCTGGTCATACACTTGACATTCAGGGGGAGCTGCTCTGATTGTGGACAAAGGGCCCTTTGGATACTCCCTCCTCATCTGTCACCCTTTATCCCCCTTCCCTGTTTCTGAAATCTCCCTTTCCCAAGATTCTTGAACGCGACATTCACAGCCGCTGCATTGATTTCCTCTCCTCTCATGCCATCCTCAATCTGCTTCAATCCGGCTTTCGCCCCCTACACTCGACAGAAACAGCACTATCTAAAGTCTGCAATGACCTGTTCCTCACCAAATCTAAAGGTCACTATTCAATCCTCATCCTCCTCGACCTATCCGCCGCTTTTGACACTGTCAATCACAACCTACTTCTCGACACACTGTCCTCCCTTGGGTTCCAGGGCTCTGTCCTCTCCTGGTTCTCCTCTTATCTCTCCCATCGTACCTTCAGAGTGCACTCTCATGGCTCATCCTCCTCCCCTATCCCGCTCTCTGTTGGAATTCCCCAGGGTTCTGTCCTTGGGCCCCTTCTTTTTTCAATCTACACCTCTTCCTTAGGCTCCCTAATCTCTTCCCATGGTTTCCACTATCATCTTTATGCTGACGACACCCAGCTTTATCTCTCCACACCAGAAATCACTGCGGAAACCCAGGCCAAAGTACTGGCCTGCCTATCCGACATTGCTGCCTGGATGTCCAACCGTCACCTGAAACTAAACATGGCCAAGACGGAACTTATTGTGTTCCCACCCAAACCCACTTCTCCCCTCCCTTCACTCTCTATCTCAATTGATAACACCCTCATCGTCCCTGTATCATCTGCCCGCAACCTTGGTGTCATCTTCGACTCCTCCCTCTCCTTCTCTGCGCATATCCAGCAGATAGCCAAGACCTGGCGCTTCTTCCTCTATAACATTAGCAAAATTCGCCCCCTCCTCTCCGAGCACACCACTCGAACTCTCATCCACTCTCTCATTACCTCTCGCCTTGACTACTGCAACCTACTCCTCACCGGCCTCCCACTTAGCCATCTATCCCCCCTTCAGTCCATCCAGAACTCGGCCGCACGTTTTATCTTCCGCCTCAACCGATATACTCATATCACCCCTCTCCTCAAAGTCACTTCACTGGCTTCCGATCAGATACCGCATACAGTTCAAGCTTCTCCTACTCACCTACAAATGCACTCGATCTGCAGCCCCTCCTTATCTCTCTACTCTCATCTCCCCTTATGTCCCCACCCATAACCTCCGCTCTCTTGACAAATCCCTCCTTTCAGTACCCTTCTCCACCACCGCCAACTCTAGGCTTCGCCCTTTCTGCCTCGCTTCACCCCAGGCTTGGAACAAACTCCCTGAGCCCATACGCCGGGCCCCCTCCCTACCCATCTTCAAATCATTGCTCAAAGCCTACCTCTTCAATGTCGCCTTCGGCACCTAATCACTACACCTTTTCTCAGGAAATCTAAACTACCCCAACTTGACATTTCGTCCTTTAGATTGTAAGCTCTTCTGAGCAGGGACTGTCCTTATTTGTTAATTTGTACAGCGCTGTGTAACCCTAGTAGCGCTCTAGAAATGTTAAGTAGTAGTAGTAGTAGTACCTTGCCTAGTAATTTTGGCACTGTAAATAGTGAAAAAAATGTTTTTACCTCTCTGGGAATATTGCTGGTTCTGTGGTGGCCTGGGCCAATCCAGGGCTGGCTTGGACTGGTAGCATCCCGTTGGGACTCTTAAGGTCTCAGGAGCTTCAGAGTTCCTGGCCAAAGCAGACACAACCTGCCACAAATGCGCATTTGCTGTATGTGAAGGGGCAGGAGACTAGCCTGCTGAGGTCTGAGCACTGGAGCTCTGACACATGCATGGCTTTTTGTGCATGCACGGTAGATGCCTGGAGCTCCAGTAGGCCCAAAATGAAGCTGGTGTCTCAATTAGTTTAGAGGCCCAGGAGCTGCTGCTGTTAATCGTGGCTGACTCCCAATGCAGGAAAAGG
Organism: Microcaecilia unicolor; assembly: GCF_901765095.1. Lineage (NCBI taxonomy): Eukaryota > Metazoa > Chordata > Amphibia > Gymnophiona > Siphonopidae > Microcaecilia > Microcaecilia unicolor. The sequence continues at coordinate 435,914,562 of NC_044031.1, forward strand.
TCCAGCTGGACCAGATTGAAGAATGAGGAAGACTTTTCCAGTCAGTTGGGAGCCAGGGCTTCTGATTTATTTATTTAAATTTTAAAATTTTGTTTTTGGACCAGTTTGATTACGGCTCCAGGAAAAAAAAAATAGAATTTAATTTTTGGTGGATGGAGACTCCAGAGATTCCTTTTAGGTGGGCCATGGGGGTCTGGACCTTTAAAATTTTATTTTTGTTTGTGAAGTGGAAATTTTAGGTGTGGAGTTTCTGGTGGCCTTTGGAAAGCGCATTTTAGGGTTCTAAAGGTATAGTCCTTAGAGAGGAACTTCTTAAAATTTCTCATGTGGCTGTCAAGGAATTTTATTGTAATTTTTTAATGTTTTTTTTACATGGAAATTGCATGACATCCAGAAAACCATTAATTTAGAAGTTTTAAAACCATAGGGTTTTCTTTAGAAGGGTAACATGATAGAGAAGTGAATTTGATGGTGTTTTACATTAATTTTGCATTAAAACTGTGAAAACTACATTTTTACCATTATAGTTAATGGGGTTTCATGGTTTCAAAATGGAGCCGAGAACTGTAATCTCTGAGTTCCGTGATTCAGAAAAAACTGTAAGTTTAATAAGCCAGGTGCTGATTGGCTGTTGGGAGTGGAATGAAGCCAGCTGGGCAGCAGTTGGGTGCTAGGTTTTGGATGGGAAAGTTGCTGTTGGTAGTGGCTGAAGGAAACTCTGACCTTGAGTCAAATTATGCTTCTGTCAGACAAAGATATTAGATTAAAAGTTTTCTCTGTTGGCAAATTCCTTTAGTTTCTCTTTATTGAGAAATGCTACACTCATCTATGAAAGCCTTGTTTAAAGCATTGGTCAAGCATAGCTTTTGGGGGCAGCCCTATTTGAAGATACTGGTACCTGTAAGTTCATTGTAGGGTTAGGAGCAGAGACAACATTTATTTAGCCCAGAAGGGTCACTGCTCAACCAGGAGGGGAAAATTAGGGACATAAGTTAAGGTGCGTTAAATGCTAACATGCCAATACCAGGGGCGTATCTGGCCTCCGGCGGAAGGGGGGCCAGATCCAGAGGGAGGGGATTCAGACGCTTTCAACTCCAGCATGTTGGCCACGGCGGAGGAAGAACCTGCAAGTTGTCACCTCGGGTTGGCTGGCGGGGGTTGGGGTCCCCCGCCAGCTGAAGAAATATTTTTAAAGGCGCAGGAGGAAGCGGACGCAAAAGTAAGAAATGGCAGCGGGGGAGGGTTGGCGGCGGGAGGGGGGCCAGGGCGAAATCTGCGGGGGTCCAGGCCCCTGTGGCCCCACGCAGATACGCCCCTGGCCAATACATTCCTATGGGTGCATTAGCATTTTGAAGCATGTTAGCACTTAACTTGCATTAAAAATGCTAACGCACCTATAGCACGCCTTTGTAAACACAGGTCTTAGTCTAATAGAAAACCTGTCATCTTATTTTCCATTTAATTTGTAATGAACTGTTTCTAATATGCCAGTTTTTGAAATGTTTAGATTTTCCACAATACTAGGGGACAGACAACTCTGTTTCTCTTTTTGTTGCCTTGCATTACATGTAGAGTCTGGCTTATTAAAGGTTCATTTTAAACTATATATTTGCTTTATTTTTACATATTAATCTTTAGAGTAGGATACACAACTATAACACTACTTTATCCTAAGTTAAAAAGTTTAAAAAATTCTACCTGTGTGGTCTGGTCATTTAATTTTTCTAATCGAGTTGAATCCAATATCTGGTGTCTGCTTTCTGCTTTCCTCTATCTTCTCTTAATTTTCTTGCCAGGGTTTCCTTTTCCACTTGTCATTTTTTTCTCTCCTCCTGTCTTCTTCCTTCGTTACATCCATAGCCAGCATTAATCTTTTCCTTCCAGTTTCTTCCACTTATTTTTGTGCCTATCTAACCAGTCTTCAAATACCTCTTTTTACTGCATCAATCTACAAGTTTTTATCTCTTTCCCCTCACTCTGGCTATCCCATTCCCCAGATTTCCATTAACTGTTTGCTCTCCTCCTTCTATCCTGTCTCCTTCCATCCCTTCTATCCTCCCCTATTTCATCCAACATCTCCTCCCTCTCTCTTCCATTTAGCATCCCCTCCTTCTCTTTCTCCCTTTCATTCAGTGTCTCCTCCCTCCCCCCCCCCTCTCTCTCTCTCTCCCTTTCATCCAGCATCTCTGCTCTTTCTCCCAACCCCTTCACTCCTACCTCTCACCTCCACCTTCTATCCAGTGTCTCCCATATGTCTTTCTCTTATCCTTTTCTATCCAGTGTCTCCCCTTCCCCCTTCCATCTAGCATCTCCCCCTATCCTTCCCTTTCCATTCATTGTCTCCCCTCTCTCTATCCTCTTCCATTCAGTGTCTCTCCTTTCCTCTTCCATCTAGCTTCTCCCCCTTCTATCCAGAATATCCACTCCCCGCTATAACCAACCAGGTTCTGCTCCTTCACAGCCTGCTCTGCCCTGGCATTGGCATCCAGGATCTCTTTTATCTCCTCCCCTACTCTGCTCTGCCCTGGGCAGCTAGGATCACTTCTGTCTCCTCTCCTACCCTGCTCTGCCCTGCCCCAGGCTTCCAGGATCTCCTCTCTCTTATGCCCCCACCATCCAACATCACCCCTCTGTCTATTATCCTCCAGCATTATCCTGCATCTCTTTCCTCACCTGCCTGTCCTCCAATACTCCTGTCTCTCTATATTTTCCCCTTTCTCCATCATGCAGCATTGTCCCATTTTTCTGTATTTCCCTCACCCCACCATTATTCCATCCAAAGGAAGTCAGATTGAGAACAGGAGAAGGGGTGAGCCTATCTAGCCCATTATATGGGCTGAAGCCAACAGGCAGAGCTTGCCACCATTTTTGCTCACCCAAAACAATAGCAAATACTATTGAATACAATACCAAAACATTATCAGAAATAAGGGACTGCCTATGCGTGGCCCATCTGTAAAAAATCAAAAGCTGTTCCAGTTAGATAGACACAGCCTTAAAAGGTGGAGAACAAAATGTTTTGTTTATTTTTTTTACTTATTTGACAGCTTATGGATTTCTTTGAAAGCTTCCCGTATGTAGATATAAATATCATGAAAAAAATTGAATACTATTAAAAAAGTTCAAAGCATTATTGTACCTTGTACAGCAGTTATAAACTCTCTATTTTGTGCCCATTTTTCTACACAATACAGATTTTGTGCTCATTTTTTCTTATAATACAGATTACCAAATTTCAGTGAGGCTATACTGTTTCCTGATGGGCTCATCTTAACTGTTGTTGTAATCTGCCTTGGGAAGCCTGGTGTTATAAAGATGGAATAGACTGAAATTAAATGGAAGTGAAATTAAACTCTCCTTTCATTGGGGGACCCCGTCTCCTGTTCATCCAACCTCCTTGGTTCCATTTCTCTCTCTCTCTCTCTCTCTCTCTTTCCACCCCACACCCTCCTGGTCACTCACAAACATCTCCATGTCACCTTCTTCTGCAGTCCACAATGGCCTGGAGGAAATGCCTCCTGGCCCTGACTCTTGCTCACTCGCTCACTCGCTCACTCTCACCTGCCCCTGTCCCCGTAACCATCTCTGAGGCAGCAAAATAAAAATGAAACCGTGCACAGGGTGGAAGTCTTGTGTGCTAATGCCAGCTGCCAATTCCCCTCCTTTCTCCTCTTGAAACAGGCTGTAACATCATGACGGAGGAGGGAAGACAGCAGCCAGCAGCGGCACATGCAGGACATTCCTGGACCCTGTGCAGGTTTCATTTTTGACATTTTACAGGGGATGGGGGTAGAGGAGAATGAGAGTGAGTGAGAGGCAGGGCCAGGAAGTTCAGGGTTCCATTAGGCTGCCACTGCTGCAGTCACAGTCAGTCACCGCTGGAAAGGCAACTTGTTTGGGGAGGCAATGCCCCCCTTGAACTCACAAACTACATCCATACCTTGAATCAAATAGACCAAAAATTCTGTAGGACACAAAACACATCTTATAATCCCTATGGATACAAATTCCATGTGAAAAGGGGAAAAGGATTGTGATAGGAGTGTACTACCATCCACCTGGCCAGGATGAACAGACCATGTAGAAATGTTATCAGAAATAAAGGAGGCTAACAAACTGGGCAACACAATAATAATGGGTGATTTCAGTTACTCCTATATTGACTGGGTAAATGTAAGATCAGTGCATGCTAGAGAGGTCAAATTCCTTGATGAAATCAATGACTGATTTATGGAGCAGCTGGTTCAGGAACCAACAAGAAGGGGAAAAATTCTAGGCCTAGTCCTTAGTGGAGCACATGATCTGGTGCAGGAGGTAATGGTACTGGGGCCACTTGATAACATTGATCATTATATGATCACATTTGATATCTGCTCTGTAGTAAGTAAACACAGGAAATCCAATATGCTAGCATTTTAACTTTCAAAAAGGAGTCTATGATAAAATGAGAAGAACAGTTAAAAAAAATAACTGCAAAGGTCAAAATTTACATCAGGCATGAATGCTGTTCAAAAATACCACCCTGGAAGCCCAGACCAGACATAGAAACATAGAAACATGACGGAAGATAAAGGCCATATGACCCATCCAGTCTGCCCATCCTCTGTAACCCTTAATTCTTCCTGTTCCTAAGCAATCCCACATGCTTATCCCATGCCTTTTTAAATTCTGAAACAGTCCTCGACTCCACCACCTCCTCCACCGGGAGGCCATTCCATGCCTCCACTACCCTTTCTGTGAAATAATACTTCCTTAGGTTACTACTAAGCCTATTCCCTCTTAACTTTGTCATGTGCCCCCTCATTCCAGAGCTCTCCTTCATTTGAAAAAGACTCTCTTCCTGTACTTAAATGCCCTTGAGATATTTAAACATTTCTATCATGTCTCCTCTCTCCCTCCTCTTTTCCAGCATATACATGTTGAGGTTCGCAAGCCTGTCCCTATAATTTTTGCATTCAAGACCACTTACTAATTTCGTAGCCAACCTCTGGACTGACTCCATCTTGTTTATATCTTTCCGTAGGTGCGGTCTCCAGAATTGCACGCAGCACTCCAAATGAGGCCTCACCAGAGACTTATAAAATGGCACTATCACTTCCTTTTTCCTGCTGTCATGTCTCTCTTTATGCACCCAAGCATCCTTCTGGCTTTGGCCGTCGCTTTTTCTACCTTTTTGAAAGCTTTAAGGTCGTCAGACACAATCACCCCCAAGTCCCGCTCTTCCTTCGTACACTGAAGCACTTCACCCCCTATACTGTACCGTTCCCTCGGATATTTGCAACCCAAGTGCATGACCCTGCATTTTTTGGGATTAAACCTTAGTTGCCAAATATCGGTCAATTCCTCTAGCTTCGCTAGGTCCTTTCTCATGTCATTCACACCCTCCAGGGTGTCCACCCTGTTGCAGAGTTTAGTATCATCCGCAAAGAGACAAACCTTACCAGACAGCCCTTACGCAATATCGCTCACAAAGACGTTAAAAAGAACCGGCCTTAGGACCAATCCCTGCGGTACTCCACTGATGACATCCTTTTTTTCAGAGCAAGCTCCATTTACTACCACCCTCTGTCTCCTACCATTCAACCAGACATAGTCCATTTATTAAAAAGGGAAGAACAAATCTAAATCTCTTATCCCTGCACCATCTTCTCAAACATGCATTGAGACTCCAGAGCTCTGCCTGCCTTTTGGGTCCTCTGCATCGAACAGGGAGTACTTCTAAAAATGCTACCCTGGAGGATCTAGATTTCAGCTTTATAGCTAAGAGCCTAAATTTGATTTGCAAAACTCCCTAACACATTTTCCTATGTCATTGGTACCCACATGTACCAAGATAGCCAACTCCTCCTCAGCACTATCTAAAATCCTATCTAGGTGATGTGTGAGGTATGCTACCTTCACACCAAGTAGGCAAGTGACCAAGCGATCCTCACGTCCACCAACCAACCAACCAACCAACCATCTATATCCCTAATAATCAAACACCAACTATAACATCCATCCTAACCCTTCCCTCCTGGGCAGAAGCTCCTGGAGACACATCCTCAATGCGAGAGGACATTGCATCCCCTTGTGGGCTGGTCCTGGCTACAGGATTACCTCCAATTTCTCCAGGGTGATGCTCTCCTTTTAAGAGACCTCTCTCCTCCAAGGCAGCACAGCAGCTGCCAGATTGGAGGTGGGACATCTCTACAACATTCCTGTAGGCCTCATCTATGTATCTCTTTGTCTCTCTCAGCTCCTCCAAGTCTGCTACCCTAGTCTCAAGAGAATGGGCTCATTCTCTGAGAGCTAGGAACTCTTTTCATCGTGCACACACATATAACCTCTCAACAACTGGGAGATAATCATACATATGACACTCCATGCAAAAGACTGAATAGCATTCCTCTCTGCTATACTGCTGTCTGCATCTTAGTTATAGAGTTGTTTAATTAAAAGTTTTTTAGGTACTAGGGATATTAGATGAATATAAAGAGTCTTAAGATTATATGGTATAATATGTAATTTATATAGTGTTTGCTTCTCATAAACTAATTAAATGTAATTAAAACTGTAATGAAAACTCGCCTCTTGATATCGTCATTAGAATAATTGACTTTAAATGAGGAGATGTGCAAGAGGTGGATGAGAGTGGGGGAGGGGTGTGAATGAAGATTGAACTAGGCTCTGCTGTGCCTTGTAGAGGCTATCTGCTGTGTGGCAGAAATTTCAAGTTCAAAAACTAAGAGGAAAAGGGTGGGAGGCGGGGATAGTGCTGGGCAGACTTGTACGGTCTATGCCCTGAAAAAGACAGGTACAAATTAAGATAAGGTATACACAAAAAAGTGGCAAAGTGAGAGGCGGGGCTGGTGGTTGGGAGGTGGGGATAGTGTTGGGCAGACTTATACGGTCTGTGCCAGAGCCGATGGTGGGAGGCGGGGATAGTGCTGGGTAGACTTGTACGGTCTGTGCCCTGAAAAAGACGGGTACAAATCAAGGTAAGGTATACACAAAAAAGTGGTACATTTCTTGGGCAGACTGGATGGACCATGCAGGTCTTCTTCTGCAGTCATCTACTATGTTATGTTACTATGTAATAAAGTTTGCTTTTTTTTAATTCTCTCTTTATCAATAACCTACAATTCATGTTTAACCCCAATATTTAACTTACCAAGGCAAAGAACAAAATAATGTTCACATACCCAGAGAAATGTCCTCTTCTCTCAGAACTTCTTAGAAAGAAAGTTAAGTGGGATCTTTCCTCTCTATATAGTTTTGATTCTAAGGAGACTGCTTCAAACAGACCCTTTGACTCTTAACCCAGTAATCAGATTGCCCTTAGTAAACTTTGCACTCTTCTACTTTCTCACACTTTAATTAGCACCTAATTCAGGTCAGTAGCAGTGCTACCTCTCCAGCAGCCAAAGAACTGAAAATAACTTTCTTTTAAGACAAAGTTTGAGCCTTGCTACTTTCCTTTTTAATGCTCTTGGCTGACAGTATTGGATTCAGCATGAAGAGAAGTCCCTAAGGAAATGGCTGAAAAGGTGGAGGAAATTCATGTCTTCAGCATGATATCAAAATTTATTTTTATGTATTTTGCCTTTAATTATGATTCCTATTAAAAATGTAGTGGTCCTTTTACAAAGGTGCGCTATCGATTTTAGCTTGTGCTAATGATTAGCACACACTAAACACTAGAGACATCCATAGGAATATATGGGCATCCTTAGCATTTAACGCACACTAAGAACACTAGCATGCCTTTGTAAAAGGATCCCTTAATTAATTGACATGAATGGAACCTACCACTCGTGTTTCTATGTATTGCATTTGCTCTGCTGTTAAACAAAGCTTGTTAATCTTTTCCCAAACTGTGAACTACTATGTAAAATGAGAAAGAGATATTTACCATATCATCTTTGATTTCCAAATTGGAAACATATTTCCTATGCAAATTTAAACCTCATCAACAGGTAAATTATTTCCACTGGCATATCAATGGAATTAAAATAGAAACACAGGTTTTCTCATCAGATGAGGTGCAGACTGTTCTACTTTTTATACAGGAAAGATTCTCCAGTAGGACTAAGAGTTCATAACAATATAACAATTTACTAAGGGGTTCCTTTTAGTAAAGCGTGTTAAGCAGTTTAGGGGCAATGCTATAAATAGGCACGTGGTAGCAACTTATTATATATAGAAATGTAGGCATTTACCTGTCTTTATGGAATACTAGTATAGCTGCCAACATATATGGTTATAAGTTAGTCATGAACATTTACACCTGCTACAGATTCGACAAAAGTGTGTTCAGCTAAGTGTCAGAGGAGTCCTACCCATGATCCATCCAGTCATGTATATTTACATGTAAAATACATGCTATTTACAGAATAGTGCTTAGGGGAAGCTTGAAATTTATGCTACTTTTTCAATGAAGATCACCTTTGGTTGATTCAGCATGGAGAACCCTCAAATGAGCTATGAGTGGGGGATAGTATGGGGGGGGGGGGGAGTAGCTGAGACTAAGAAGCTAAGGGATTGGTGGGTTGGAGATCAGTTACTGGAGGAAGGGGTGGAGCAAATAGTGAGGTGAAGGTGAGGTTGTTTTGATAGGCTATCATATGGGAGAGGGTCCACTAGCTCAACTTCTAGTATGTGGGCAGGTAGGCCAACTGTTGTTTCATTGTCCAGTGGGATGGGGAGTGGGAGAGTTCTGGACAGACAGAAAGCAGGACCTGTTGTAAATATCTGTTTCCACTTCAGCGGTGACTGGTGTGAGTGCCCAACTTGTCAATTCCAATACAGGCGTACTGGATATAAGAGTCCCCACTCAGCATTTTATTGTAGCAGTACTGGAGGCTGGGTTAGAGGTCAGCCAATTGATCCTCATTGCCTGCTGCAGTTGGACTGTCTGATGTTCCTTCTCCCATTAAGTTAGAGGTTTTGGTTGCAAAGTTACCCTGATAAGGAGGCTACTAAGTTGTTATGGGGGGAGGGTTTCATCAGGGTTTATTATCCCATTTGCTGGTCAACATTTGTCACATCAGTGTAGCTCACTCATCTGCTGGTACATGGCCTGCTGGACAACTCCTTTATTGCACAACTCATTTCCAGTACAACTTCTTTGCTTTTTTTTTCGGTTTATGTATTCCACTCTACCTGCCTGTCATACATGGCTCTTATGGACAGGTGAGGGCTTAAAACCACACTGAAACACCAGGCACTGCTTCATCAGTTTCCCTGGTGGCAGTGATACCTCCATGGCATATGAGCTTTGAGATGGTGACTGCCATGTAAATGTGAGTGTCACTGGCCCTCTAGGGGCACAGTTGGGGACATCTTTTTTTCCTCTGCTGACAGTACTGTGGAAGACCCCTCCTGTGGATACATCCCTGGCAATAAAATTCAGGAAATACATAAACATCATTCCACTCCAATATAGCTGCCTCCCTTCAAATGGAGAAACAGCTACTTTACATAAAGTAGAGAGACAGGTACTCCACACAACTGACTCACCATTTTCTGGCTCCTCTGAGGTGTGTGGGCCAGTCCAATCACTGCTTCTTTATAGATACTGGTGGCTACCAGCTCTCTAGTGCTGTCAGCTGTGTTTCAGAGGAAGGCCCAACACCTGGTTTTTGTTTTTTTGGAGGGGGGATAGCCATGTATTTTTGCCATTTTTCTGACTTCAGTGTGTGTATCATGCCACTGATGTGCAACCTGGCATCTATGCGCTTTTCTACCCCCAGTACACTGATTTAATCTGCTATCTGCTCTCATCCTTTCTCTTTTTGGGTACTACTGGTGCGTGACTATGACCCTCCCTCGGTAAACAGCTGGTGGGACTCCTCAAAGACACGCCATATCAGCAGTTCTTTCTCTGCATCTGAGAAGTGAACCACATGTGTCATTCCCAATTTATTGACCTTTGTTATTTTACTCTTAACCTACCCACAGTCCTCGGACATGGCTTCCGTGCTCCCATCCATGCCTATTTCAGGCGAAAACAAAGAAAAAATGCTAGAATAAGTTATTCAAGCAGAAAAAGCACCCATCACATAAACATGCATATTTACACTCTCCTGAAAATAAGACAGGCTCAGACAAATGGCAATGCAAGCAGAAGCAGGCAAGCAAGGAAACACAAACAACCTGCAAGTGCGAACAACCTCTATTAAGTCATCCTTCAATGAGGAAGATCAAATTTGCCCAATTTTTATCTGCTTCACTTTCTTATCAGATTTTGATGTCATGGAAGTCTCTGTCTATTGATCTGAGAATAATTGGGAATTATCAAATGTTTAGGAGGTTGCTCAAGACATTTATTTATGAAATATATGGTGTCAACGTCCGACTGAAATATGTGATTATCTGTATTTTACTAATCGATATTCTACTTATTTTAATTAATATGTGTCACGGAACCGGGGATGGTGAGCCCTTGGGCTGTAGCCAGGCTGCAGCAGACAAGTCCTCTGGGGAGGCGCAGAGCATAGGCGAACCAGGTACTACATACACACAGGATACCAGACATGGCGAATAGATAGCACACTCAAGACAAGCAACAAGCACCACCAGAAAAGGGAGATAGACCACTCAGGCAGGACTCACGGCCGATCCGGAACCCACTCGTATAGAGGCCAAGTGTACGGGGCTTACGGCCAAACTGGAACCGAATCATACTAGAGGGAAGGGAAAAGAAACAGAACAGAATCTCTTGAGCAAGTACTACTCAACACACTGAACTAAACAGAGTCACAAGGGGGCGTGTCAAGATAGCGCCGAGAGCGGAGGTTTGGTGAGCAGCTCCAGCCTAGCCTCGGAAACTTTTTTCTTTTTTCTTAATCAAAATGCCTCACTCAAAGCGGAAAGGGGTCGTCCGGATAGTTCCCACACCTACCGGTATGTCCACGCCGACGAGGCCAGGATTGGAGCGCTTCTTCCCTGCTCTCTCTCGAGGAATTAGTGGGCTGGAGTCCATTGCGGGAGGAGCCGGTGAAGCGGCCACCTCGCTGGAAACAGAAACATCATTATCCCCCCCGCCGAACTCTATGATTCCTCCGTGCCCTGCGCACACAGCGAGTCGAGAGGGAAACCCATCGTATGCCGGAAAGGCAGACCCTGGAGGACCTAGTGGGATATCCGACCCTGTGGAATTAATAGCAGCAGCGGGGAAAGAACCGGAGGTTAGCCTAGGTCAGATTTGGCTGAAGTTGTTGGATATGGACAAAACCTTGCAGCAGTCCTCCTTAGAGGTAAAAACTTTGAATGTTACTGTACAAGAATTGAAGGACTCCATAGAAGTTGTAAAACAAGATTTTTCCTCTAAGATAGAGACTTTACAGAAAGAGATGATTCAAAATACTGAATTCAAAATGGCTGCAATAAAAGATAATACGGAATTAAGAAGGAAAATAGAGCAAATGGAGAACTTTAATAGAAGACTAAACCTTCGTCTACTTAATTTTCCTAAGTTAGTGGGGATTTCCCCATTAGAGATTTTTACAGGATTTTTGAGAGAAAATTTAAATTTTCCACATGAGGCAATCCCGCCACTAAATAAAATATATTATATACCTAATACAATTAAAAAAGTAGAAGGAGAAAAATCAGTGGATTTAAACAATATTACAGACATTCTGGAACAATCTTTAGAAGAACCAACTGAAAGAGCAACTCTGATTGTTTCTTTTGTCTTCCAGCAAGATTTGAACTCAGTAATGAGACTTTATTTCAAAACTACAAATCGTATATTTGGAGGACATAAAATCTGGATTTATCCAGATGTAACAAAGACTACTCAACAAAAAAGAAAATTGTTTCTCTCTATGAGGTCTAAAACAATAGAAATAGGAGGTTCCTTCCTTCTTGCATATCCATGTAAATGTGTTGTAAGGTTAAATCAAACAAAATATGTGTTCTTTAATCCTGATCAGCTCAAATCTTTCCTAGACTTAAAACAACAATAGAGACTTTGAAGGAGTAAAACGAGAATGTACGCGGCATCAATTTCTTATTTACAGATAAATATAATGTATACTTCACAGATTCCTACCCCCCCTTCTCAAATTGAGGTCTAATGAAGCTGAATGATATGTTACTATTGAGGAAAGTAAATTTTTGTTTATTCAATTTGTTTCTAAAGCTGTATTTCACTTAACAGTTTTTGTATGTCTGTTTAAGTTGCAAACATTTAATAAACAAATAATTATAAACAGAGCCACAAACAAGGGGTCAAAAGATCCTACACACAGGCATAAAGAAACTGAAGGGGAAAAGACAATCACTTAGACTCACATGGTAGAAACCACATGTAAAAGATAAGAAAACCACACAGGAAGGCAGCACAGGACTGGGTTTAGAACCCTAGCTATAAATGAAAAGTCCTAACAAAGTCAAACAGACATCACACTGAGAGGTAGCACAGGGCTAGGCTATTAGTACTAGCTAAACAAAAGAACCACCCACTCAAGCACAAACAGAACCAGAGAGGACACTCAGGGCTGTGCTAGATCCACAGCTATAAACTAATAATCCTAACTAAGTCAAACAGAAATCACAGAGAGGTAGCTCAAGGCTGAGCTAGTAGTCCTAGCTAAATGGAAGAGCTGTCCACTCATGCCACACAGAGAGGCAGCTCAAGGCTGAGCCAGTAGTCACAGCAAACAAAAGAACCACCCACTCAAACAGAATCATACAGAGAGGATGCACAGGACTATGCAAGTAGACACAGGGGGAATGAACGGTCGTAAGAAATAATCAACAAATTTTGAAAGTGGTTCTAGTACTGATTCATTTGCTGAAATGATCGGGCGACCAGGTGGGTTGTCTAGTGTTTCATGTATCTTTGGTAGCATGTAGATTGTGGGCATAGTTGGAAATCTAGCCGCGAGAAAGTCTTTTTCTTTAGAAGTAATGTATCCTGCATTAAATGCTAGGGTAACTAATTGAAGTATCTCATTCTGAAGTTGTGCAGTAGGGTCTTCTTGCAATTCAACATAATATTGTCTATCCAAGATCTGTTGTTCTACCTCATTTATGTACTTATCTCTGTCTTGAATGACAATTGCTCCGCCTTTATCCAGTGGTTTCAAAACAATAGCATGATTATGTGATAATGATAACAGGACGGAATGTTCATCCTTTGGTAGGTTATAGAAGACTTTACATTTCCTTTTTTCAAGATGTTCAATATCTGCAAGGACGCACTTATAGAATGTAAAGATGACTGGATCAGGAGGGCCTGGAGGAATCCATTTGGATTTATCTTTCAACACTGAGACATCACTTGGCTGAACTGTATTACCTGAAAAAAACTTCTTAATCAGTAACTTCCTATAAAAACGAAACATATCTACCCTTGTCTGGAAAGAGTCATATCTGGCAGTGGGTACAAAGGAGAGCCCCTTCTTTAAAACATTGATTTGATATTTGGTGAAACTTATACTCAAAAGATTCACAATGGGAGTTTCTTCAACCATTGTGCTAGTATCTAAAGCGGTTGGGTTGTACTGATTCAGAAAATGATAACCTCTGCCTCTGGCTCTGCCCCTGTCTCTGCCGCAATTGTATTAATGGCCCCTCATATATGGTCCTCTGTTTGATGCAAATTTGTCTGTGTGTACTATCTGCTCCTGATATCCTTTCTTTATGGGCCATAATTAAGATCCTCACTAATCTAATATTATGTAAAGGGTGTTGCAGAGCACCCCTTTAGAATACTAGCTTGGCGTGCTTCCCACACCTAACTTTGGGCACAAGAAATAATGCCTGGGGAAAACCCTGGTATAGGGATTATTGGCCCCAGCATTCCCAGGGAGGAGGCTCTGACAAGGCAAGGGAGGGGCACCTGGAACATAATCAAGTAAGAGAGGAACAGCCGCCGAGAGTGGAGGGGAATGAGCCCATGGACTGGCAAGCTGCTGAAGAGAAGGAGCAGGAGACAGGCTCTGAGGAACCCATGGACCTTTCTGCCTGGGCTCATGCCTTGAAAGCTAAACTGAAAAACCAGGTGAACTCTTGGTGTCACAGCTGGGCTGAAAGTGTAAAGGGGAAAGGTCATGCAGGAGGAGGGTCAGTGAAGTAATAGAGTGGCCCAGAAAGGGCAGGATCTTTTCCTCTTTCCCAAAAGAGTTCAGGCTGTGTTCCTTGAAGAGACTGTGTGTCTGAACTGAGTGCTAAGGCACTAAGCACTGTGGATTTTGAACTGTTGGGAAAACAAAACCTTCTTTCGTGTGGGGGAGGGGAAAGTAAGCTGCAGGGTTTTTTTTTCCTTTTTGTGAGCTGAGGCCCACAGAACTGTGTGTTTTGAACTGTTGGCAGAAACCCCATGGGGGGTGAACAAGATACAGGGATTCTTTTTGGGGTGTGAAGTTGGACTACAGAGGAACCTATCTGTGGGGACTGTTAATTTGGCTCCAACTGATTTGTGCAGCCGCTGGAAGGGGACGTGTTTGTGTTTCTGCTGTACCTGGGCCCTGAGAGAAAAACAGGAGCAACTGTTTTGAAGGGCTGCAGGATTCCTTTTTGAAAGTTACTGGACTGTGAATCCCTGACAATAAAGGAGCTTGGTGACTTTTACCTTTTTGGAGTTTATTTTCTTCGAGCCCTGCCCTGTGGACTGCAGGGGGCCAGGAGGCTGAGTGGCCAGGGTGGAGGCGAGATCCTGAAGACCCTCGGGCAGAGGGAAGGATCTTTCACAATGCCCCTCTCATGGCTATGCCCCTATCCCTTTTGAGTTGCGTGCTATGAAATTTAGGTATACGTGTTATAGGATAAGGTGCAGGGCTGATTTGTACGTAACTCCAAATGAGTGCCAATTAACACCAACTTTTAATTATTAATGCCCCATTAATTGGTTTATGCACGCATCTGCGATCTACGCCCAAATTTGGGCAACCTATATAGACTCTGAGAGTAAGTGCATTGTGCACATTTGCTATATAATACTACTGAGCATGTGTCTGACACATATGTGCTACTATTTTATAACATATATGCACACATGCCTCTGGATTCTATACAGATTGACCAAAGCTGGGCGCGGAGCCCATATGCATGTATAAACTCATTAGTCAATTGGTGCTAACATCCAAGTATTAACATTAATTGGCACTAATTTGGATTTATGTATGCATCTGCCCACTTGCTATCCTCTAAGGATGCACACCCAAAGTGTCTATTATGCAACCCAAAAGGGGACATGGCCATGAGAGGGCCATGGGAAGATAAGGGGCATTCCAAATTTTTAGGCACAGTGTTAAAGAATATTGAGGTTATGTGCCCAGATTTCACACCAGGATTTACACCAGGTTTCAGCTAGTCCTCACACTCACAGTTCAGTGTGGGAATCCGATCTAAGCACTTTTCTATACCTAGAGTGCCCAGATTTTTTTTCCCAGTGCCTAAATTTGAGTGCAATTTCCTGAATCTGGTCCATGGTGTCTAACTTTAAGCGCCAAGTTATAGATTGAGGGGAATGGAGTGCACAAATGTGTTTTACACCAAGGGTGCATGTCCCTTTGTTGTGCCCCTTCTGTGGTAGATGCCACAGAGACATTTGCATTTTCAAGTAATTCCTGGTGATGACAAAAGATATAAGATGCCTTCCCCCAGGCACAATCCACCACCCCTAAACAGATATAAGTGAGTATGGTGCAAACATGCAAAGTTCAAAGGCAGCAAAACAATGTGTAAGGCTCGTGTTTCCAAATAGCTGGTTGCTCAGGAAGTATAGTGAATCATGTATATGTGATGTCATACACAACAAGAAAAGTGATGTAACAAAAATAAATACATAAATAAATAAAGTTCCAAAACAGAGATTTATTGAGGTGTTTGGAACTGGTATGTAGCACTACATACATGATAAGTACTGATTTTGCACCTTATACGTGTAAGTGGCACTACTTACACATAAAGCAGCAGAACTGATTCAAGAAACTATTCTCAATAACTTACACATTTTGCAAATTGATGTGGTTTTGAACAGCTGAGAGGTTGCTGCAATTCTCCCATCAAGCTCTCCTCTAAAGCCCATGTTCAAACAGGAAGATCATTAAGAGTTATGTATGAGTCAAAGCATGTGTAAATGCTGATTGGAAAATTTTCTCAGGGAGTTGTGTTCAAAACATATGTAAATTTTTTTTAGGACAACCCAGACTATACCAAGAACATGCCTCTTTTAAATCTCTACATGTTGTGGCATAAACATATAAGTAGCACCTTTTATAAAATTTATATTGATACGTGTGCCAATTTACATGTGTAAAGCTTTTGATGCATGCAAATATCACATGACTCTTCTAAGATCACCTCCACAAAATAGGCACAACATATGCACCTATGTACCTTCATAGCTTAGGCGTCCTATTATAAAATGACCTTCCACTTCTTTAAAACAGACACTGTTTCTGGAATTTTATATACTGCAATGCTGTTGTTCTGCCAACACAGCTTGTGTATGTACATTTATACATTATGAGTGAATTCTATAAATCACGCCTAAAAAATTGGCACGAAAAAACCCACTTAACACTATTCTATAAGCCACACCTAAAGGCAGAGTTTATAGAATAGAGCTTAAGCGCGGGGGTCACATGTAAATTTAGGCTTGTATATTTGCACCAATAAAAATGTGGTACAAATGCCCCCATCTAAATTTACACTCTGAATCTTCTTATTCTATAGTTGCATGTGTAACTTGATTCCACGCCCATGTTCCACCTCAAAATGCCCACCTTCCTATTTCTGTGCCCCCTTTTCTGGGACATGGATAAAATGTAGGCATGGATCACATGCCTAAATATATGGGCGTACATATTCATTTTATTTGGATTTATTTGGATTTTGCTTACACCTTTTTCAGTAGTATCTCAAGGTGAGTTACATTCAGGTGCACTGGGTATTTTTCTGTCCCTGGAGGACTCACAATCTAATTTTGTACCTGAGGCAATGGAGGGTTAAACGACTTGCTCAAGATCACAAGGAGCAGCCAATAAGTAGCGCCAATAATTGCTTGTTAAAAAGCCAATTATTGGCACTAATTGGCTCATTATGCAATTAAATTACATGTGCAAATTGGGCACGTGTCCAAATTTGCACATGTAATTTTTGGCAACTTTTATAGAATTAGAGGGTACGTTTTGTATTGTGGCAACAGTTTGTAATCAAGAGCAATTCAGTTTCTGCACGGGCCATTATGTATTTTTACAGGTTGAATGTTCCATTTGATCCTTTCTCTTCTGTGTCATGAAATCCATGGCTTCATGCTGTAACTCATTCTGTAATCTTTGAGCTCATTAGTAACCTCTGGGGGTCTCTAGTTCTTGTAGATAATCTGCTGTACCCCCTCCCTCTGAGGAAGTGTTCTCCATCTTGGACAAAAAGAAGTCACACTGCTGCCTTTTCTCTCCTTTCTTGACCCCTAGAAACATCATTGTCTTTTTAATTCACAATTATTCATCAGTATTCTCCTTCAATGATCAGTTAGTGCACTGAAGTGTTTACAGAAAGACTCATGCTTGCATTAGTGCACCATTCTTGATGTCAATTATCTACAGTAAGATCCTTGTTTTGATTATTTGTAATAAGAGTTTGAAATTAAGAAAGAGAGTCTTCTCTATGAATAGCTAGCTGTCTAGTAATGTAGACACAAGGTATTATGAGGACAGCTTTCTTGCAAACAGAAAACAAATATGGGGGGGGGGGGGGTTGCTGGTGTCCGTTTCACTTCAGGATTATGGACTATGCCCAGGCATCCTTGTAACTAGGTCCCTGTGCTATGCATTAGCACCTATTGCTGCTCATATATTTTTATCAGGAAATCAGGGAAGTGAAGTAAGTTATGATGCTGCGGGAGGTTGATAGGCAGAGTAGAGAAAGAACACACATAAACAGAGAAAATGTTCCATTAATTTTGAACGATAATGTAGTTCCCATAAAAAATGGCTAATTTTTAAAAACTATCTGTATAAAATAACTTAATAAATATTTTATTTATTTATTGCATTTGTATCCCACATTATCCCACCTCTTTGCAGGCTCAATGTGGCTTACATTAAATCATGGATAGTGGAAATGAGATGAGAATTGACATATGGTGTTACAGAAGTAGTTTGGGTAGCATGGTAATGGAAAACAAGATAATAACATGACAAGGCATTCTTACATTGGTAGATATGTGTGGGGATTTCACAAGTTTTGGTTTTTATGGTATATCTTGTCGAAGAGATGTGTCTTCAGTTGTTTGCGGAAGTTGGTCAGTTCATAGGTCGCTTTTAGGTTCCGTGGCAATGCATTCCAGAGTTGCATGCTCATATAGGAAAAGGTTGATGTGTGCATTAGTTTATATTTGAGGCCTTTGCAGTTAGGGAAATGAAGATTAAGGAATGTGCAAGACGATCGTTTAGCATTCCTGGGTGGTAGGTCAATCAGGTCCGCCATGTAGGCTGGGGCCTCGCCATGGATGATTTTGTGTACTAGGGTGCATATCTTGAACGTGATGTGTTCTTTGAGTGGTAACCAATGTAGCTTCTCTCGTAGGGGTTTTGCACTTTCATATTTTATATACATAATTAATATTGCATAAAGCATATTTTTAAAAGACTAAACTACACACATTGTTTTGCATGGAAGTCTGAATGCTGATCATGAAGGGGGTAGGAATGAATTTGTTCCCCTGTGTCTGGAACTGGAAGGAGGCCTCAAAACACGGGGGTCTGATGTCAAGATCTTTGTTCCACAGTTATGGCTTGGCTGGTTCTGTATCAGGAAATCCCAATCCCTAGAATCATGGGGCCTGAGGAAGGAAAATGGGAGAATATGTGGAATACATAAAGGTACTGATGTAGGATGCATGCTTGAAGGTGGTCACAAGAAGGGCACCAGAATTTGCCCCAGTTGGTGATCACTGATGGGGATGGTTGGCTTGGTGCATGATTTGGGGAGGGATTGTTCAATTAATAATCATCAAAAGGATGATTGATCAACAAGGACACTGCAACAATCAAGAGAACATAAAAACATACTGTAAGAATAACCATACTGGATCAGACTGATAGTTCATCTATCCCCGTATCCTGCTTCCAACAGTGGACAATCCAGGTCACAAGTACCTGGCAGAAACCCAAATAGTAGCAAGACTCCATGCGACCAATCCCAGGGATAAGTAGTGGCTTTCCCCATGTCTATCTTAATAAGAGATTGTAGACTTTTTCTCCAGGAACTTGTCCAAACCTTTTTTAAATCCACATACACTAATTGCTGTTACCATATTCTATGGCAATGAGTTCCAGAGCTTAACTATTGGATGAGTGAAAAAATATTATCTCCTATTCATTTTAAAAGTATTACCATGTAACTTCATGGAGTGTCCCTTAGTCTTTGTACTTTTTGAAAGAGTAAGCAGAATGTGGGATGATAACTTGGCATCTATAAAGTGGTCTGTTGATGCAGGTGGATGTGAACTACTGGTGGTGGGATAGAAGAATGCTAGAATCAGCACAAAGATTCACTCATTAAACATATTAGCTGGCTGGGTATTTTTTTCCCCTGCTTAGGTTTGGTTCAATGTTGAACTTAAAAAAAAAAGTGGGTATATTATTTTTTTGTTTTCAAAACTGTTATTGTTTATATAGGCTAAAAGTATTCACATAGGAGCTTTTTACTAAAGCAAGGTTAGATTTTGCAGTTAACACATGACAACAAAACTTTTTAATATGTGTTAACTGCAAAATGCCTGAAATAATTGTAAAGCTGAAAAGGAAGCATTATTGGCATATAGAAGAGCCATACCTGATGTTAACTTATGTTAACACAGCTACAGAGAATTTGGAAAGAGTTAATGATGGCTTTTAAGATGCTGCTAACTGTTCAGCATTATCCACCTTATTTTCAGTCAATGAACATTATGGATGGGCATTATTTTACACCTAGGTTAAGTGAGCCGGTAGGCATCTATTTTGGCACTATGTTGTAAGGATCACAAAATCAGTGAGGGTAACCAGATATCAGGTCTATCCAACAAATTGTAAAACTAAAAAGCTGATAAATTATAATATAATTTATAAGGGTACTTAATCCCTCCCTGGCTATTTCTGGTCTAAATCTCCATGGTCACCAAATCAAAGCTTTAGCTTATGTGGCTGATATTTTGGTGGTGTTTACTTTTCCTCAGGAGTCTCTCACTGGATTGCTCTCACTTTCGGAACTCTTTGGAAGCTTCTTGAGGTTTTCTCTTAACTACACTAAATCCAAGGTGCGGCTGCTTTCATAGGAGGTGTGGTGTCAATTGAAGTTTTTTTTTCCTTCTCTTGTGGGAAAATACTGTGCTGCAGTATCTTGGGGTTCTTTTGCCTATGGATTAATGTAGGACCCTTATTTGATGACACACAATCTAGACTGCAGGTTTGGAAGACATATCCTCTTTCTCTTTAGGGGTGAATCCATCTCTTTAATATGCTTATTGCCTCCAAGTGGCTCTATACTTTTCAAATGTTGCCTCTATATTTACGAGGCTGGGAGGAATGGCAACTAGCTAAAATTCTTCAACAATCTGTGGATGGGTAAACGACCTCACTTACTGCTGGCCCTGATCCAAACTCCTAAAGCCCATGGTGGTATGAGAATGTTAAATATTTGGTATTTAACTGTGACCAGCGTATGCAACATGTCAGTGACTGGTATAGGAACATAGAATACTTTTTTCTATTACTTCTCTGGCAATGAATTTAGTCCCAGGGACACACCTTAGTCATATTCTTCACACCACCAGTAAATTGCCTCCTCAAGCCATCCAATGTAACCTTATTCTTAGCTCTTCTAGGACAGTTTAGAGCAGTGGCATAGCCACAGGTGGGCTTGGGTGGGCCAGGGCCCACCCGTTTATGGCTCAGGCCCACCCAACAGTAGCACATGTTTAGTGGTAACTGGAGGGAATCCCAAGCTCTGCCAGCTGAAGATTTCCCCTGATGGTAACGAAAACGCTACTCTCCATGACACCGGCACCTGTGCATGCTCAGTTTTCAGTACATGCCTGCTGCCAAGGTGGAAAGAAGCATTTTCCACCAGCTGAGACAATTTTTTTTATTGGGGGGGGGGGGGGTAGAACACTTGGTGCCCACCCAATTCTTGCCTAGGCCCACCCAAAATCTGTTGTCTGGTTACGCCCCTGGTATAGAGATGGGTCTGTAGAAGGCATCAGTTTTCAGCCCCCAAAACTACTTATTTATCCCTCTGTAATAACCCCAACTTTCCTCCAGGGCAATGACTCAGTGTTTTTAGTAGCTGGGCACAGAAATGCATTCATTATATCACATATATAATTAATGAGGAAGGACAGTTGAAATCTTTTGACATTTTGCAACAGGAATTCCAACTGCCGGCGGTACAGTATTTTGCTTATATACAGCTCAGGTACTATATTACATCTTTAGTGTGAACAGATCTCGCAGACGATATACGAGTCTCTATTCAAGGCTTATACCCTGGGATCACAATTGGACATACCACTCAAATGTTATCACCAATATGTGAAGGACACAATTCCAGATTTGGATTTTGCTACTCGGGCAACACTTTGGTCCAGGGAGCTCTGCTATACTTAATCTACAGAGTAGCTGCGCAACTTTGTGCTTGTAATTCACAAACTGAAAGAATCTATGTTGCGTAGAGAGTTGCTTTACAAATTTGCTTTGCGGTTTACATTTCTCCACACCATGACTTCAAAGCTGCTTTGGCAGACAATACTACTACTACTACTTAACATTTCTAGAGCGCTACTAGGGTTACGCAGCGTTGTACAAATTAACAAAGAAGGACGGTCCCTGCTCAAAGGCGCTTACAATCTAAAAGACGAAATGTCAAGTTGGGGTAGTCTAGCTTTCCTGAGTAGAGGTGTAGTGGTTATGTGCCGAAGGCGACATTGAAGAGGTGGACTTTGAGCAATGATTTGAAGATGGGCCTGGCGTATGGGCTCAGGGAGTTTAATAATAATAATTGACCTAAATGTCAGAGACCTCTAGCCACTTTGGGCCATAAGTTTTGGCAATGTCCGGTCATTGCCCACTTCTGGAGAACAGTGATCACAGCTCTGCAGAACCTATTGTCATTTTACAGTTGCTTATGATCCTCTTTTGCTCTTTGGCAAATATGTTTATAGAGTTCCAGTTCCATCTGGATTTTAAGCAAGGCTGTCCTGTTTGGTCTAAAGGCGATATTGATGAAATGGCCGGATGCTTCTGGCCCCACTCTTCAAGGCTGATGTGCTCTGCTTATTCACCAAATAAGGACGGAGAGACAAGGAGTTTTCTCCCTTGATATTGTTCCAGGAAGATTATTCCAAGTGTCTTGGGAGACCTTCTGACAGACTTTACCTTCTGAGCTCATAGGTTTCTGTTAAACTTCTGATGTTGGTATTATTGCTCCTGTAACTTTAGAGGGAGCCACATGAGGGGGAGGGGTTTGTTCATTTGAACCAACTAAGTTTTTGTACTATGTACCCTGGTTGTTTCTTGAATCTGGTTTATTAATAAAAAGATTTTGACCATAATATAATTTGTAAAAGGGTTTTTTGGGGCATAGAATTATAGTTACCCAAATGGAGGTTTTATCATGGATTCATGGGCAAATGCGTTCCAACTAAAACTCAATAAAGAAAAAAATGCACTGTCTCATCCTCTCATCCCAACACAGCACAGACATCCCCACAAGTATCAACACACCAAATCACACCCTTCCCATCTCAGATAACCTGAAAATCCTCGGCGTTACATTGGACCGTAATCTAATATTAGAGAGCCAAGTGGCATCCACAACAAAGAAAATGTTCCACTCAATGTGGAAACTCAAACGCGTGAAGCAATTCTTCCCGAGGGAAACATTCCGCATCCTGATACAATCAATGGTACTAAGTCACTTAGACTATTGCAATGGAATTTAAGCGGGATGTAAAGAACAAACCCTAAAGAAACTTTAGACTTCCCAAAACACTGCAGCTAGGCTTATATTTGGCAAAACGCGATTTGAAAGTGCAAAACCTCTCCGTGAAAAACTACACTGGATCCCAATCAAAGAACGCATCGCCTTCAAAATCTGCACCATGGTTCACAAAATCATCTACGGAGAAGCCCTGAGTTACACGACAGACTTGGTCGACTTACCAGTTAGAAATACATCCAAATCAACACGAACTTATCTGAATGTGCAGCACCCAAGCTGCAAAGGACTTAAATACAAATCAACTTACGCATCTAGTTTTTCCTTCATAAGCACACAACTGTGGAACGCATTACCTAAAGCCTTGAAAACGACGTACAACCATCTAAATTTCCGGAAATCACTAAAAACTAACCTATTTAAGAAGGCATACCCTACCGATCCAACCTAAATGCCTAACCTCAGCAACATGACCAAACTAAAGCACGTAATGATCATAACACAACTCTTCCGTTCTACGATTCCCCAATGTGGCTCTGCTACATGTACTTTAACTTACCACGACATCACCTTGTATTTGTTCACACCGGAGCCTGCAAGGGCCTCTCCGGTACTATGTAAGCCACATTGAGCCAGCAAATAAATGGGAAAATGTGGGATACAAATGTAACAAATAAATAAATGAAAACCAGTGAGAGAAATTTGAAGCATAGATTTGCACTAATAACTCTAGTGCATGGCTATTGAGGCCTTTTTAACTCCATTGAATATGAGAGATGAAATTTCTTGGAAAATATATACAATCACTAATTTTTGTTTGGTTTTATTACTATGTAATGATGCATAGGATCCTATGTAATTATATAAAATACTAGTGCAAATCCAACAACTACTATATTGAAAGTACACAAATTATGCCAGCTCGAGAGCATCTATAAATGCTAGTGAATACACATGAATATGTGTATGTTATAAAATATATGTGTTGACCCTTGTGGCATTCCCCTGGAGAAATTGAATTGGTTATCTGACCTCCAGAAGGCCTGTTTGGCTTTCTTCCAGAGTGAATAATATAACTCTTTTCAGTCTCTTACATTCTTATCTGTGTATGGCAGCAAATCTTTGGCAGAGTAGACTGCTTCTCGAGATTTCCCATAAACCTGTGTATTCTTTGGCATGCTAACTACTAGGCTTCCCCCTTTTGGAAGCTAGGACCCAGTGTTATAGCTGTCCCCCGCTGGCCTCCATACAGTTTTCTTCTTCTTGCGGTGCCCTAAGCTCATTGGATGGCTACTTCACTCCACTTTCTCTTCTCAATTCATTGAATAACAGCAGCAACATTGGTACGTGAATGGAGAGACCTGACTATGGTGTGGCTGACCCTTCTTCACCCCCCCCCCCCCCCCACCCATCCCTGGCAACTACATAGGAATGCACATTTTGGCAGCCCACTATCCATTAAAGTATGTTATCCTATAAAGTAATGCATGTTAAAAAAAGTTCTAACTTACACTGGGAAAAATCTCAAAAGAACCTCAAATGAACTGAAATTGTTTGTGCTCTTCACATCCCTACCATGGAAGACATTGTTCCTTGGATTCTATATATGATGCCTAGAGTTATGCATGCAAATTGGTACATGCTGCTGATTTGTGCGTGTAACTTAATTGAGTAACGAACCAATCAGTGCTGGTAATTGGATGCTAATAAGCAATTATCAGTACTAAAAGGGACTAATTAGAATTTACACACAGTACTTGGTAAGCATATTCTATAAGGTAGTACGCGTAAATTCTACTGCACGGTTCTCAAAAGAGGGAGTGGCCAGGTGGGTCAGGGGCATTCCTAAAATTTATGTGCAGTGTTTTAGAATAACCCAGTCCATGCCTAAATTTAGGTATGGGCATTTATACCAGGTTTTCATTGACGTTATTGGCTGCACCTAGATTTTAGTTGCATGCACGGCGTTATACATATTCTCTAAACCGTGCCTAAATTTTAGTCATGTGGACAGTGTTACATGCCTAACTTTAGACATGGCTTATAGAATACACCTAAGAGTGTTTTCGATTGGCACCGAAATTTTTAGGTGACATATATTTGACAATATAATCACCTGCTTTGACCTACACATAAAGTTTTTGAGAATCATGCAACATTGATTTTGGGAAAAAGAAAGGCACTGTGAAGCCCAGCAGAGAATTTCCTCCCCTCAGGAAAGAAACTCTGCATGAAAAGTGTGTGTGGTCAAAACAACTGGAATTGGAATTTATTTCTTCTAAGTCAAGGGTTAAAAGAATTACACTGAAAATAAAGACACATGATAGCAAAAACATTGGTTGAAATTATGAGAAAGACAAATGCATTGATGTCTGCAGTTTGAATTCACTCCTAGGTAAAAACGTAAGGTGATGGCAAATGGTTGAATAAAACAAAATATAAATGTTAAAACAAAATACTGGATGCATAAATTAAGAGAAGGAGAAAAAAGACAAAAGACGTGGTTCTCAAGTTCTTTAGAGAGTAGTGCAATTATCTCAATCAGATAGGCATACAGAGAATGTGCACTACAAAATGAGATAAGATATTCAAAATATATACGGGGATGTGCCTTACTCAAGTGGAACAGAAGATGTAGGAATCTGTACAGGTAACATTCATCTAGCAGTAAAAACAAGCTGTGATCTCTCTTTCTTTATGAGAACAAAGAGATAACTGTAGCTAAAGAAGAAAAGAGTCATGGAAAAATGCAGCAATTTTTGCATTTGATGAATGTTTTTGTTTGAACTCGTAAATTTTGCTCATAAATTATACAGTGGTTCTATGCTTATTATTTTTACCCATAAAGAACAGCAAATATGTAAGTCCACCTGTACAGTAATAGTGTGCCTCAGGCAGAGAAATTATTGGTGAATGTATGAAGGTGTTCTTTCAAAAGGAAGCTAATTGTACAAAAATATTTCTTCAAAGACAAATAGAGTTGCATACATACCATCCATTACAGAAAATAATGACTACAACTGTCCACAAACAATGGGGTCCTTTTACTAAGGTGCACTGAAAAATGGCCTGCGGTAGAGTAGACATGTGTTTTGGGTGTGCACAGAATTATTTTTTAGCGCACCTACAAAAAATGCCTTTTTAAAATTTTTGCCAAAAATTGATGTGCGGCAAAATGAAAATTGCCCCACATCCCTTTTGGGTCTGAGACCTTACCACAAGCCATTGACCTAGCGGTAAGGTCTCATGTGGTAACTGGGCTGTAATGGTCTACGCGCGTCAAATTCCACTTGATGTGCGCAGCTGCCACACCTCAGAAATAAAAAATATTTTTCAGACGCGTGTAGCGGACGCGTGCAAAAATTGAAATTACCGCAAGGGCCACGTGGTAACCGGGCGGTAACTTCAATTTGGCACGCGTTGGGCACACGTACACACCTGCACAGCTTAGTAAAAGGACCCCAATATAAGCAAGGACCCCCATATTATCAAGGAGGAAAAGACCTCAGATGTCACTTTGGACATCATCTGAAACCTGAAATATAACAATGTGATTTTCCGGATTTAATTTGTGATGTGCTATCTCTCACTGTTACCAATAACCTACCCTTCAATTATGGGCTGCTCATGTCTTTGTCAGTGGGCAAACTTACAAAATCAGCAAGGGATCAAATACTTATTTCCACCACTGTATATATATATATATATATATATATATATATATATATATATATATATATATATATATATATATATATTGTATTATCTTAGTATTTATTGTGTGTTTGCTTGCTTTTTCCACTAAGTATTATATTTTATTATCCTCTATATAAGAAGTAATATATATATATATTATACATTTGCATTGCTTCTTTGGAAATCGCCAGTGAGATAGCGAACTTGGGTTATGTGCTGTTTTCTTCTCCTTTAGTGAGTCCCCCAGACATAAACAGATTCAGATAACTGCTATATTAGGTGAATGCTATCTTTGGGCTATTGTTTACTGAATACGGTGATTAGCAGATCTGCAATTCCCACTTTCATTGCATACATATTAGTTTGACAGTTGTACAAAGGAACATTTCCTTGGGCAAAACACTGCTTTACCCCTGCAGTAAAGCCTTTTGTTAGTATTCAGGAGGTCATTGATTTAAGGTTAGGATTTTTATAACTTCCATTTTCTAATTTTAGATCCTCTGTGTTCATCCCAAGTCTTTTTGAATTCCATCATCATTTGTGTCTCTACCACCTCCTTAAGGGAAGACTTTCCACATTTGTGCTGTTAAAGCAAGGAGGAGGAGGAGGAGACAGCACTCAAGGTACTTGGTAGATGAGAGGCTGGTGCAGTGCAGTTTACACTTCCACAGGAACCCCGCAGAATTGCTTCCATCCCCGCGGGAGTCCCGCAGGACCTGCTTCCGACCCCGTGGGAACTCTGCAGAACTGCTTCCGTCCCCACGGGAACCCCGCAAAACTGCTTCTGTCCCTGCGGAAATCTCGCAGCTTCCGCAGGATTCCCGCAAACCTCGTTCCCGTGCAGCTCTCTAGTTTAGGATCTTGGTTGTCCCTTCCGCCCATAGAAGTTACTGCAAAACTTCCTAGACAGAGAATTTCAAAGTCACTTTTAACCTAACCCAGTGATGGCGAATCTTTCAGAGACCGAGTGCCCAAACAGCAACCCAAAATCTACAACTATTTATTGCAAAGTGCCAACAGGGCAATTTAACCTGAATAACAGAACTTTAAAAGCATTTGGCATGCTTTTGAATAATTAATGTGATTTTTGCTGTTGCATGCATGCTGATAACTTGTCTGACCTTGGCTCATACTTTCCTCTCTCCCCTGCCCTCCCCTCCATCCACCCACCCATGTCCAGCAACCCTCCCCTCCCCTCCCCTCCCCTCCATCCACCCATGTCCAGCAAATCTCCTCTCCCCTGCCCTCCATCCATCCACCCATGTCCAGCAACTCTCCTCTCCCCTGCCCTCCCATCCATCCATCCATACCCAGTAATTCTCTTCTCTCCCTTGTCCTGCCCCCCTCCATCCATCCATACCCAGCGATTCTCTTCTCTTTCCTGCCCCCATCCATCCATCCATCCATATCCAGCGATTCTCTTCTCTCCCCTGCCCCCCTCCATCCATCCATACCCAGCGATTCTCTTCTCTCCCCTGCCCCCCTCCATCCATCCATACCCAGCGATTCTCTTCTCTCTCCTGCCCCCTCCATCCATCCATACCCAGCGATTCTCTTCTCTCCCCTGTCCCCCTCCATCCATCTATACACAGCGATTCTCTTCTCTCCCCTGCCCTCCCCTTCCGCTCCCATCCATGCTCTGCATATAAATCTTTTTTATTACCTCCGTCGAAGTGGCCGCGTCTTTGAAAGCCCTGCCCGTCTCTAGCTTTCCCTTCGTGAGTTCATTCCCTCAGAGTCAGTCCCGCCTTCTGACATCATTTCCATGAGGGCGGGACTGATTCTGAGGGAACGAACTCACGAAGGGAAGGCTAGAGACAGGCAGGGCTTTCAAAGACGCAGCCGCTTCGACGGAGGTAATCAGCGCCGGCGGGAGAACATGCAAGGGGATGTTGGGTGGGTGGGCCTGCAGGGAAAGTGGCTGCCACCCGTGGCTACTCCCCTGCGAAGGCGTGTGTGCCAACAGAAAGGGCTCTCTGTGCCCTCTCTGGCAAGCATGCCATAGGTTCACCATCACTGACCTAACCTGTACCCAAAACAATAAGGAACATTTTATAGTACAATCCACACCTACTCATGGGTTATTCTTTTGTAAAATAAAACCATATTTAAGAAACATCTCACACTTTCTTCACCTAACTCCATTAATAATTTCCAAACTAACTTTAAACCTTTTCCAGCCAACAGCATCCCCCCAAACCCTGGAAAAGCCCCCCACAGAGTCCCGGGAAAAAAAACATTTAATATATGTTACCATATATTACAATAAAATCTACTTCTTACTGAGTTCTTCTAAAGAACCAGGGAATAGTGGTCCAGGAGTGACTAAAGTTAAGAGTACTATAGACTTGAATAATTTGTCAGCTTTGCTAAAGGAATCAATATCGGAAGTAGCAGAGAGAACTACATTGATCATAGCATTTGTATTTGAACAAGATCTTAACAATGTGATAAGATTTTATTTCCGGAATGCTAAGACTCTGTTTCATGGCCAGAAAGTTTGGATGTATCCTGATGCCAAGAAGTCCACTCAAATATAAGGAAAGGTTTTTTGGTCATGAGACAGGAGACTAAAAACTGGAAGCCTTTTTTGTTATTTTATCCATGCAAGTTTCTAATTAAATATGGTGGAATTCATTGTGTTTTCTTTTGCCCTGAACAACTGTGGTCCTTTTTGGATGGGAAGCAAGCTCCAGGTTTGAAGATCTAGGTTTACGTTGGATAGTGAAGATGTGTGTGTGTGTGTGTGTGTCATATTGTCTTTATTGAAACTTGCAACAAGACAAACCAAGCATACAAACAAGCGATAAAACAAGCAATAAAACCCGCTAACTAATACATAAATAAAACCTTACTGGCCAATACCCCCGCCCCTCAACAAACCCTCCCACTCAGGGAGGCTGAAACGAAAAACCCCTCCAATGCCTTGCCCACTGTAGTCCAGAACAATGCTCCTTCTCCCTCACTGCCAGCTGCTGGACAAAATGTACCACATCCCCTGCCACCTCCTGTACAGACAGCCACTTCCGATATAATGAAGCTTGGCAGCGTGCCTGCCACAGGAAGTAACAAAGGGCTGCAGCGATGATATACAGTGTCTCCCTACACCACCCCTTTCCTTTTGGAAACCCTCCATAGGCCCATTCTGCATAAGATAGCTGGTGGAAGAAAGGAATCCCTAATTGGCGGGCTACTGCCTGACAGACTTGTTGATTGAACGGGCACTTGAGGAGGAAGTGGTCCATTGTTTCATCCTCCGTCACGCACTCCCCCCTCGGGCACTTACGATCATTGCTGTTTCTATTTTTCATGTTAGCTCGAACATAAAGCCGGCTGTGGAAAGTCAGCCAGGCCATGTCCGCAATCTTCCGGGGGAGGCGTGATGAATTGAGGAAAGCCAGACCTTCCTCCTGTAGTGGACCTGGGCAGTCCCTCAAGGCTAGACGTGTTGAAAAGTGTGTCTGAATAATGCGGTGTTGTAGCTGCCTCCTGTCCTCCTTCTGGATTTCCTGTACTGTGATACCCCATCTCTTCACCAATCTCAACAGAGGTGAGATGTACTGTGGCAAGTATCCCGCCTTCCCTCGCAGGGGCATTGCCTGACCTCCCCTCACCCAATCCCTCAAGTACCGCTGAAGCCAGGAGGCCATGCAGTCTGCCCAAGCCGGCCTCCCTTCCCGCAAGACCCCTCCCAGATTTTGTTGGAAAAAGAAACAACTAAAATGTACCACAGGGTTGACCATTCCCAACCCCCCCTCCCTTTTGGGCAAATAGGTCACCTCCCTCCGGATAATATTCATCCTGTTCCCCCATAGCTGTTGGAAAAACAAGCTGTATACTCTGGCATGTAACGATATAGGCAGTAAACAGACCTTGGATATGAACAGGAGAAGGGGTATCAGATAGGTCTTAATGACATGCAGTTTTTCCACAAACCGCAACTTATATGATTTCCACTGGGCCACCCTTTCCTCGACTCTCCCCAGCCCCTTCTCCCAGTTGATCGTATCATAGTCCTGTCTGCCTACCCAGAGACCCAGGATCCGTACTTCATCCCTTGCTACTGGGTACTGACTGGGAAGTTTGAAAGCTGGTCTGCCCTGTCCTACCCAAATTGCGGAGCTCTTATCCTGGTTTATCTGGGCCCCCGCAGCCTGTGTGTATTCTGCCATCCAGGTCTGAACTCGCTCGGCTTCCTCCTTGCTACTGATTACTACTGTGACATCATCTGCGTAGGCGACACATCGCCATGTGTGTGAACCCAAAGAGATGCCCTCTAGTTGACCGCTAAACCCTCCACTCAACCTTCTGAGGAAAGGATCTAAGGAAAGGACGTACAGCAAGGGGCTGAGGGGACACCCCTGCCGTACCCCTGACCTCACTGCAAAGCTCTTGCCCACCCAACCATTTATTAGAGTGCTACTCCTTGCATTGCGATACAAAGTCTGGATCCACCCTATAAACTGGTCGGGTATCCCATAGCACCGAAGCACTAGCCATAGGTACTCCTGGGACACCCTGTCAAAAGCCTTAGACTGATCAAGGGTCAGCAAATACTTTCCCTTTGTCCCACCTTGACTCCTTTCCACTATTTCACGGATGGTACAAACTGCTTCCACTGCCCCTTTCCCCTTCACCGAGCAAAACTGTGCTGAGGACAAGAGACCACCCACTGCCCCAGCCAGGCGGTTGTAAATAATCCTGGCCATTATTTTCCTATCTACATTCAGAAGACTTATGGGTCTCCAGTTCTCGATAAGTTCCAGATTTCCCTTCTTTGCGAGGAGAACCAAAATAGAACACTGCTGTGAAGGGGCCAAACGCCCGTTCTGCAAACAATTATTAAAAATTGCAGCTAACACTGGAATCAGGACCACACGGAATTTTTTGTAGAACTCTGGGGTCAGCCCATCGGGACCCGGAGTTGTACGTGCTGATAGCGTATCAATAGCATCATCTACCTCTCCTGTGGTAATGGGCCTAAGCAGTTGTTCCATCTCCCCCTCCGAAACCTTTTCCAAGCCTGGGGCACTCTGCACGTATGATAGCATGAAGTTAGAAACCAAGCTCTCTTTCCCCCACAATTGGGTGTAAAACCGAATGACCCTGGCCTCGATTGAACGTTGGTTCGTCAATCGCTGCCCTGCTTCATCTCTCATAGCATAAATGACCTTGTGTCCTACTGCTACCTTGCAATTCTGGAAAGGATCCGGGGAATACCGATGCCCATATTCCCTTTCCAGAAGCAAAGCAGCGTATCGATCATATTGCAACAGCCTCAACTGGGCCTGCAAAGCTTCTATCTCTCCCTTCTCTAGATGGTTGGAGACCGCGTGGTCCAATTGCTTACGAAGACGACAGCACTGTGCCTGTAACCCCAGACTCTGCTTCCTGGCTAGGGACCGGAAAAGGGCCTTGACTCACCCCTTTACCATGTCCCACCAGGCTCCCTTATCATCCATCACCTCCCATAGTGTTTCTTGGTCTGCTAAAAAACCCTCAAATATTTGTCTGTTTTCCTCTACTTCTAATAACTTTGCACTCAGTTTCCAAAATCCTGGGCCTTTCTGCGCCCCTTCGCATATTGTTAAGACTGTGGAAACTAAGGCATGATCTGAATATTCCGTCCATCTATTCGGCTGCCCCTGAAACTTAGCCAACCCGCCTACAAAGAGCCAGTCAATACGGCTCTCCGTGTCTCCCCTTCTAAAAGTGAACCCCTTCCCTCCCGCCACCTCCAGTCTTGCCTGTTTTACAATTGCTGCCAGCTGGAGGCTGTCATAACCCACCTGACGCCTGGACCCCTTTCTATCTGCTTGCTGTAAGACCATATTAAAGTCTCCTCCAAATACCACCAATTTGCTTGTATATAAATACGGTTTCACCCGGAGCAACAGCTGCTTGCGTTCCCAACTAATCTGGGGCCCATAAAAGTTAATGATTCGCACTGCTACCCCTCTAATGAAAACGTCTAAGACAACACACCTCCCTATCTCCACCTCTATTTCCCTCGTAATCTCCACTTCTCGGGTGGCAAAAAGAATAGCCACCCCTGCGCATCTTTCTTTGGCCAGAGACCAGAATGAGGGCCCCCCTTTCCAATCTCTCTTGGCCCGGTGCAGGAGCTGCAAAGAATCCAAATGAGTCTCCTGCAACAGGATGCAGTCTACCTTGCACTGGGTCAAATCGCTAAAGGCGACAAATCTAGTTCTCTCTGCCTTTATGCTGGCTACATTCAGAGTTGCAAAGATTAAGGACAAGGCAGCCATGGTTTATTTCTTAAATTTCTTACCCCTCCTCATCTCTTCACCGCAATCCCTCTTCACAGATATTCCTGCCCCCATCATTTCTTCAGGATCCTCTATAATTTCTTCTAATTCCAAATCCTCCCACTCTGAGTCATCTTCCCCGGCTTTCTTTCTACCCTTTTTTTTCTTGGTTTCCTCTGGACCAGCCCTTTCCCCTTTCATCCCTTCCTTACCCTCCTCTATTTCCTGCATGAGGCCCTTCGTTAAACTAGTAGGATGTGATGTTAGACTTGGGGGTAACACTGCTGGCTCCTCTCTGTTAAGTCTTTCAGATGATTCATTCCTCGCTCCCCTCCCCTCCCTCCTCTTCTCCTCCAAAACCTCCCTTTGGGGTGGATTCATCTCAAGATCACCCTCTCCTTCACCTGAAACCTGAAACACTGCATATCGATTACTCTGGCTCTTCTCCAGAATATCTGTTCTCCCCGCTCGGGCTAGCCCCCTCCCCTCCTTCCTCTGACCCCCCTTCCCTCCATGTTTCCCTACCAGGGTCCATGCTTCCCCTTCTTCTCCCCCCTTCTCCCCACCTCCTTCTTCCATCCTTTCACAAATACCCCTTCTTTGAATGTGATCCAAACTAGAGAGTTGCACGGGGACAGAAATCCTACCCATCCCCGCCCGTCCCTGCTGGAATCGTACCCGTCCCCACCCATCCCCGCTGGAATCTTACCCGTACCCACCCATCCCCGCAAAAATTTAAACCATCCCAACCCGTCCCCACCCGTCCCCGCAAGAATTTAACCCATCCCCACCCATCCCCGTAAGAATTTAATAGTACATAAAAGAAAGTTCCAGTCAGCTCCCTTTCTGGATTTGAGCCACAGCACTGTAGGCAAGGACGGACCGGAAGTTGGAACTTGGAACACACTGGTGCATACATGTAAGATTTGTCTCTGATTCACTGGGAGTGTGTGCTGAGAGGCCGCCACATGCACGCGCCAGTAGGTCAGGTGACATCTGATTCTCGTGCCTGTGTCAGAGCTGAGGTCTGTGCACCAGCCTGGGAGCAAAGAGGATTAATAGTAACAAAGTAAGTGACAGCAAATAGACCTGAACGGTCCATCCACTCTGCCCAATAGTCACACTCATGATCAATTCATCATTAAATCAACGAGTGTGATATTATATACTTGATTATGGTCTTTCTTTCGTGTTTCTGGAACAAAGACCACAGAAGTCTATCTGGCCCCATCCTTATGTTCCAACTGCTGAAGTTGCCATCGAAGCCCACTCCAGCCTATTCATGTTCTCATTTGTGGGATACAGACCGTAAAAGTCTGTCCAGCACTGTCCTCATGTTCCAGCCACTGAAGTTGCTGTCTAAGCCCTTTCCAGCCCATCCTACACCAGATTGCCATGTATGAGACACAGAACATATAAATATAAGTCTGCCAGGTATCAGCTCTAGTTCATCACAGCCAGAGTCGCCATCTAAGCATCACTTGACACATCCACACACATGCAGCCATTTAAGGTTAGCTTTTATATAACTTCCATTTTCTAATTAGAGATCCTCTGTGTTCATCCCATGCCTTTTTGAATTCCGTCATCATTTGTGACTCTACCACCTCCTTAATGGAAGACTTTCCACATTTATGCTGTTAAAGCAAAGAAGAAGAGGAGGAGGAGACAGCACTCAAATAAATTGGTATTCGGTAGATGAGAGGCTGGTGCAGGTGCAGCTTACACTTCCACGGGAAGCCCACAGAACTGGTTCCATCCCCGCGGGAACCCTGCAGGAACTGCCTCCGTCCCCGCGGGAACCCCGCAGAACTGCTTCCATCCCCGCGGGAACCCCGCAGGAACTGCCTCCGTCCCCGCGGGAATCCCGCGGGTTCCGCGGGATTCCCGCGGGGACGGAAGCCGTGCAGCTCTCTAATCCAAACCTGATGCCCTTTTCTCCCCCTTTCCCTTTCCCTTAGTGCCTGCCTCTGTATGAATACCGGTATTTGATTTATCCATTAATCCCTTTAATGCTTCCCACTTCTGTCCTTGTATCCTTGT